>NC_140973.1:33716011-33863511 GCF_056783735.1 Eptatretus burgeri
TGCTTGATTTTATACACCTCTTAGCAATGGATGTGGCTGAAATAGCCAAATCCACGAATTAGAAGGGGTGTCCGCATACTTTTGGCCATGTGGTTTGGCCATTTTCTTTAAAGTCCTTGTGGGGAAGTTCAGTCATTGAAACTCCTGGGTCTCACAATCAGCCATGATCTTTCCTGGGCAAACCACATTTCAAAGTCAATGCAAACATCAGTTTAGTGATAGAGCCTGTCCAATGCTGACAACCTCATGAGACCGAAACAGCACGTCAAACGACTGGCTCTCCGAAGCTGAAACTTGAGAGTGAAAGCATCAACACCTGTTGTAATCACCAAGTGAAGTGGTTCCCAAGCAGTGGTACTCATACTGAGCAGTCTGCAAGTGACACATGAAAGCAGTTTGTTCGTGTTAAGGAATCGGTGCATAGCTTCTTCCCTCTTAGAGTTTATTATGTGGTAACATGATAAAACAGCTGTCACGGAATACCACAACGCTGTTTTCAGTTGTGACCATTACCAACTCAGGTGTGCGATGAATTTACCGGCTAACAATTCTGAATGCAATTTCAAATTCTCCACAATAAATAAGTAAAGGTACCCAGACAAGTAAGTACTGTACAGTACTCGAGGAAGTTATTTTTGTACCCTTTACGAGAAACACCAAAGGCATGTTGATGAATCCCGTTTTGAATTGGACCTTGTTGAAGCTGTGGATTTATCAGCACGAGTACATACATCAGTGAAGGTCAACAAGTTGCTGGAAGTTCTGATAAGCTACAACAACAAACAACAAAAACAACAACGGCAACAAGAGGTGGTAAATGGAAGAATACAATAAGATATTATCTCAACTACTTGGAATTTGGCTTTACTTTGAGTTGTGAAGAAAGTGTACCAGTTCTTCGATGCATTTTTTCTTTCTTTTGAACGTTATCAAATCATTCGATAAAACCTTCTCTTCTTCAGTGTCACTGAGATTCAAAGCAAAGCTCTTTAAAAGGCAAGCATTTCAATTTATTTTGAAGAAAACTAGCCTTGACTTCTCCTGGGCCAACCGCCAAAGCCAGCCGCGAAACTGTGCGTCCTTCGCCGTTCACAATCGGAGGCACTCACAGTCTCCAAGATCTTTGTCCATAACTCAATGGGGTACTGCTCTCCAATTACATGGCTGGTCCCCTACCCGACATCATATCTCTGTCTCCTGGATTTTGTGGAACCTAAAGCTCTCAAAAATATGAGAAACCTCAGCGATGAGGCTGAAGCACAAGATCTGTTGCTTTCACATCGCAGGCACACCAATGGTGTCTCTCTTTTCCACCATCTATTCTCCAGCATTGCTCCCTCTGCTCTCTCAGTCATCCGACTCTCCGCAGCAACTCTAGGATGCACACATTTTCCAGTAACCCCCTACTGGTCAGGTCAGGTCAGGTATGGGAGCATGTGCCAGAACAGCGCGTCGCTGCGTCTACTTTCCGCCGGTACTCCAGGGGCCTCCGTCTGGCCATCCCTATCTCCTTGAGATGATGGTCAACCTGCTGCAACCATGAGGCACGTGGTCGGCCCACTGGCCTCCTCCACTCACGAGACTCCCCCGCTGAGAGAATCTGGTGAGCAGGATCAGCGTCAGGGAAACGAGCCACATGTCCATACAGCCGCAACTGACGCTCACGGACTATGCAGGTAACAAATCTCATCCGAGTCTCTCTCAGCAACCGCTCGTTGGACACAAAATCCGACCAGCGATAGCCAAGGATTCTCCGAAGAGACCCGGTACCAAAGGAATTAAGTCTCCGTCTCAGATCCTTGGTCAGAGTCCAAGTCTCGCATCCATAGAGCAAGACTGGAAGTACCAAGGACCTGAAGACTCGGACTTTCGTCCTCCCACACAGGTACGGGCAGCGCCACACCCCATGATCCAGTGAATCCATGACTCCCCAGGCCCGACCCAGACGTCAATTGACCTCTGACTCACAGCCAGCAGAGACATGAATATCACTGCAAAGGTAAGTGAATCTCTCCACGACCTCAACATCCTCACCACAAACAGACACAGACAGGACAGCAGCATCCAAGATGTCACCGAAAGCCTGGATCTTAGTTTTGACCCAAGAAACTCGTAATCCCAGCGGCTCCGACTCATCAGTCAGCACCTCGAGGGCCCCCAAAAGGATATCTAAAGTCTCCGCAAAGATGACTGCATCATCTGCAAAATCAAGGTCCGAGATCTTGACATTCCCAAACGATGCACCGCAGCTTGATCTCTCCAACATCCTCCCTAAAATCCAGTCCATACAAGTGCTGAAAAGTGTGGGGGCCAGTACACACCCCTGACGAACTCCAGTAAAAACTGGAAATAAGTCAGAGATGGTACCACCACACTTCACAGCACTCTCAGTACCTGAGTAGAGTTCAGACATAAGATCGATCAGTTTTGGTGGCACCCCACAAAGACCAAGAATCCTCCAGAGGACATCCCGATTCACAGAATGGAATGCTTTACAGAGATCAACACAGGCTGCAAGCAGCCCCTGCCAAAACTCTAGTCTGCGTTCGGTGAGGACACGAAGAGCAAGGATACGGTCAAACGTTGACCTCTTTGGTGTAAAGCCTGACTGCTCTGGACGCTGGTGCTCAAGCAGATGGTGGCGAACCCTACTTTCACCCTACTGGTGAAACTTCCAAAATCCAGGCTGACTGCTCAACCCAACTCCTTTGTTATTCACTTTTCCAGTCCATGGAACCACATTGCAGGGGCCGTTCTTTTCCATTGTTCCCTCCACGGCTTCAAGCAGGCATTGTACCACCACCTCATGTCATTCCCAATCCTGACCCATGATCTTTATCACCACCATTGACCCTTCCTAACCCAATCCTCTTCATTGCTCATTTCAGTGTTTCTCTCTCTCTCTCTCTCTCTCTCTCTCTCTCTCTCTCTCTCTCTCTCTCTCTCTCTCTCTCTCTCTCTCTCTCTCTCTCTCTCTCTCTCTCTCTCTCTCTCTCTCTCTCTCTCTCTCTCTCTCTCTCTCTCTCTCTCTCCCTCTCTCCCTCTCTCCCTCTCTCCCTCTCTCCCTCTCTCCCTCTCTCCCTCTCTCCCTCTCTCCCTCTCTCCCTCTCTCCCACTCTCCCTCTCCATCTCTCCATCTTTCCATCTCTCTCTATCTCTCTCTCTCTCTCTCCCTTCAGTTCCTGCTCATTATACCCTTGCAAGAGGTACCCAGTTGTAGCCCTGCTTCCCCCACTGTGAATTCATCTTTTCTCTTCCATAAACCTTGCTCTTGTGAAGAAAAAAAAAGTGAGAGAAGTATGCCACAAAGTAATCTCAATAGATATATATATATATATATATATATATATATATATATATATATATATATATATATATATATATATATATATATATATATATATATATATATATATACATATCTCTCTCTCTCTCTCTCTCTCTCTCTCTCTCTCTCTCTCTCTCTCTCTCTCTCTCTCTCTCTCTCTCTCTCTCTCTCTCTCTCTCTCTCTCTCTCTCTCTCTCTCTCTCTCTCTCTCTCTCTCTCTCTCTCTGTCTCTCTCTCTCTCTCTCTCTCTCTCTCTCTCTCTCTCTCTCTCTCTCTCTCTCTCTCTCTCTCTCTCTCTCTCTCTCTCTCTCTCTCTCTCTCTCTCTCTCTCTCTCTCTCTCTCTCTCTCTCTCTCTCTCTCTCTCTCTCTCTCTCTCTCTCTCTCTCTCTCTCTCTCTCTCTCTCTCTCTATATCTATATCTATATCTCTCTCTATCTCTCCTCTTCACAGAGCATCAGTGCCACCAAAGCAGCTTCTCAAGCAAAGGTTAAACTAGGTAGTTTGCCATTATCTTCCCAGCAATAGCGAGGGCAGGAATTTGTAATTTGTTCAAGATGTTGTGAAGGACATGGTATGGTCTTTAACATCCACAAACTAATGCCGGCAGACGGGACATCAGTTTAACGTCCACCTGAAGGACAGCACTGAGATGACAGTTAATTAATCGCCAGGTCAATGCATACCTCTGGGTCCAATGAGGGAGGGGGAGGGGGAGCAAATTTGAGGGGAGCAAAAAGGGGGAAGTTGGAGTTGGGAGAGAGAGGTGAGGAACAAGACTTTGGAATTGCTGCATGTCTGTACCCCACAGTTGAGACTTGACAAAATGTTTTATGGAATCTATCAATGACTTCCAACTACCACAGTATCTTCCTCACACAGTAAGGCGACGAGTAGGACCGGACGACGAGCATCCTGCAGAAAGTTGTAAGAACAAATTTTATTTTCCGATGAAACATAGAGGCCATCTATTTATTACACAAGCACAGCAGGGAGTATAATTGATGGAAACAAAGAGAAGGAATGGGGAGGAGATCAAAGAGTCCACCATTTTGGGTATGTAACACGAAGTACCCTCGGGGAGGTGGGGTGTGCAAGGTTTCCAAGGGGGCAATGAATAGTAGAAATACGAGGGAGGTGCCCCCCTTAGCACAAAGCAAGGACTCATTAAACTGTCGATTCCAGCATGTATTTTTTTATATTTCGACATGCTGCAATATGCCTTGTACCTAAGAGTACCGAGTTGATTATGAATGCAGATTATACCTTCCCCCATGAGAAGCGCTTGCACATTTTACGTTGCACAGAAAGAGCACGATGGATGGGCCGGGTAGCATGATTAACCTACGTAAAGCTTTACGGAGAGCAGTACTGGACTGTATGTTGCTCTGGAGGGAAATGTTTTTTTTTTTTTTTGTATACCTTGGTCGAGGCTCGTATGAGAGCGAACACACAACTCACAGCAAGGAGGCATGAGACAAGAGGGGCGGGAGTGGAAGGGACAAAACATTGGGGAACAGACACAGGTGAACTGTGGAAGGGAGAGAGATGGGGATGGGACGGGGAACATGGCGAGGAGAAGATGGACATTACAGGGACTTTCAGGAAGGAATTGATCAACATCCACTAACCATTGTGGTAAACTGCCTCCACCTCCAAACAATAAACACTGTTCTGGTATTAACCACATTTGGAGAAGATTTCCACCTGCTTTTCCACTCAAAGGTCTCTCTTTCTCTTTCTTCTTTCTCTCTTTCTCTCTTTCTCTCATATTACTCTTGTGTGTTGCCAGCCTCCTCTCCACATTTAGCCTTAAATGGAACCCTACTCCAAGCTCAGTCTCACCGATTATGGATTTGGCTTACGTGCCTGTCACCTTGCTTAGGAAGCTATCGCATTTGACTTAGCCATCCAAACTGTGGCAAATGTGATACATATTACCCACTCCACCTCAATACCTCTGAATTCAGAATGGGATTCAGCACTACAGGGTCAATGCATGAACAGTCTTGACTCTGGAGTGACCTGATGCTCCCCCGAAGAGGCCTGTGACGGCAGAAACAACAACAGGTTCAAATGTATATCCATGAAATGTTTATGGTATATGAGGTTTTTTGGGGTTTTTTTGAAACAAAGACAAGAGTGCATATAGAGTGGCAGTCTTGAAAAAAAAAATTCTCCACAATGTAGTGCCCTCTGCTGGCACATAACAATTCCAAGGGTTTTTTTTTTCATTTTCTTGTGGCATTTGAGTGTCCCCAAGATTAAAAGTGGAATGACAGGATGGCCTTGAGGTACTCCACACTCACCTCTAAGCAGTTTAGCCTGGATTTGAATTCCGATGCAGCTATAAATTATCATCCTCTGAAGGCTGGTGGTCATCCACCCAGGTGTTTCACAGGCAAGGTGATGCATCAATGTGTGTGCCGTACCTCGAATGGACGTTAAGCTGGGCGTCACGTCTGTCAGCATTAGTTTGTGGATGTTAAAGATCCTACGGTGTCCTTCACGAAGAGTTTGCGGGCTATCGCTGGCAGTCTTGCACCAGCGACAAATCACAAATTCCTGCCCTAACCTGACTCAAATGTCAGACTTGGCCAGCCAATTCGTGAAAGACCTGGGCCAAAACCTCACCCAGCCAACACCACGAGAACGTGGGAATAATTAAGGCCGTTTAAGAAGAAGAAGAAGAAGAATAAGAAGAAGAAGAAGAGGGATTAAATCAAAAGCAGACCACTCCTTGAGCAAAGAACTCATTGTGCTGTTGTACTACCAAGGACTAATGAAGAACAGGATGTGGATCTTCCCGAAAATGAAATATACACCGTGGAAGGTAGTCACAGCTCTGTTGGAAAGTGGGAAATCTCTCGAAATAAATTTGTGCCTCTTACAGCTCACTCACTGGCTAAATGTTTATTTTAGATCTTCGTGGAGGATCTCTAAGTCTTACTCACGTTGTTGTTCTTATGGACTTTTTTGTTTCACAGCCTACAGTTTTCATCGAAACTTCCTGAAACTTGGCGTATATATGTAAAAATACCCTGCGCAGACAGTAACGATCTCCGATTTTGAAAATTCCTCCAAGAAAAAAAAGTTATGACGTCAAAATATCTCCGCTAATGGAAATGGCCTAAAAAATTATCTCCGGAACTAGGCAAGCTTTTTGAATTCTGTTTGCGGGAATCGAACAGGGCATTAGCAGAGATGAATTACCGCACATATGATACATCACTATGACGTCATATCTATTTTTATGACGTCATTCCTATTTTTTGTTTTTTGTTTTTTGTTTCATTTGTTTCACAGTCTACAGTTTTCATTGAAACTTCCTGAAACTTGGCGTATATATGTAAAAATACCCTGCGCAGACAGTAACCATCTCCGATTTTGAAAATTCCTCCAAGAAAAAAAGTTATGACGTCAAAATATCTCCGCTAATGGAAATCGCCTAAGAAATTATCTCCGAAACTAGGCAAGCTTTTTGAATTCTGTTTGCGGGAATCGAACAGAGCGTTAGCAGAGATGAATTACCACACATATGATACATCACTATGACGTCATATCAATTTTTATGACGTCATTCCTATTTTTTGACATTTTGTGTTTCAAAATCCAGAGTTTTCATCGGATCTTCGTGAAACTTGCCATGTATATGCAGAAAACCCACGCACAGGCAGCAACCATCTCCGATTTTGGAAATTCTTCCGAGAAAAAAGTTAACGTCATAATATCGCTTCTAATGGAAATCGCCAATACCTTTATCTCTGAAACGAGGCAAGCTGTTTTAATTTTGTTTGCGGGAATCAAGCCGGGCATTAGCACAGATAATTTATCGCAAACGTAATATATCAAATGACATCATATTCGTTTTTATGACGTCATCATTAAGAGGATGAGGATCTTAGCTCATTTGAGCTTGTTTTTCACAAACACCACTCTTCCATGGCCGTTCCTTGGCGTGGATTCTCATATTGCTTTCAATGTTTGATGCCTGACGGAATCCTTTCCCACAAACCTTACATGAATCCGGCCTGTCCTGCTGCTTGTTCTCTCTATTTGTGGGTTTCACAAGGTGGGAGGAAGTTCTCCCAGAACACAAAATCTCTACCTCCTTTTTCGGTGAAGGATCATTTATGAACTTAATTGTCAACTTGTTTGTGACTCTTTCTCCTCCACCGTCAGTCCCCTATGCTTCATGAGCAGAATACGCTTTACAGTGGAGGATGATTTTCTTCTCCTCTGAGCTCCAGCTCTGGTCATTTAATCTTCGCTGATTTGTTTGGAACTTAGTAGTTGTTGGTTGTAGAACAGGGGACACCTTTTTAGCTTTTCATGTAGAGTTCTGTTCTATCGTGAGGCAGGGATCCCTTTCCTCACTGGAGAAGGTGCAGTCATTATCCTTTTCAGCAAACATTTTGGCTGCTTGGTGTGGCTGCACAGATTTAGGCCTCAGCCGACGAGGGGTCTGTGTCCCTTTAGTCATTTTCTGTGACTGATTGTCATTGTTTGGCATATTTTTGCTACAGCCAGCCATTTTGTTTTCTTCAAGAGAGTGTGTGTGTGCCTCCAGGTGGGAGGGGTGGGAGAGGGATGTAAATTCTCCATATAAATGAGAATCATGTAGCTTCAGATCACCACCTCGAGGTGGAGGTGGGTATTACAAGTCTCCACCATTTACAGTCCAGTGTTCCTGTCCCCATGTTTTCTAGTACAGTGAGATGTTTTGAATTATATGCAGTAGGTATGTTTTTGCTTCATGCAGGTAACCCGGGGTTGTTTCTTTTTTTTTACATATACAGAGCTGTCCGTTGCCTATACACCGCCCAAATAAAGATATGCGTCAGAAGAATGTGTTGCATGCTTGGAACAAGATCCCCCGTAGTGCGGGTACTCTGCTAGTATGTATAGTATGTCATGTATAATGTATATAATATTATGTGTATAGTCCCATATGAATGTGTATGTATATGTGTATAAATCACAATTGTGCATGTGCATGTGTAAATCACGATTCAGGTATGCCTGTGTGTATCTGTACGCATCCCCGCCACTGGTTGTCATCTCCACTCGAGAATCACTCAGACTGAACGTTGCCTTCCTCTTTCCTGAAGCATCCATCTTCACCACAGCAAGGAACCAGAAATCATTGAACCAAGTCGTCTCCTTATCTGTGTGTGTCTGATGAAAGTGCCTTTGTGATCCGACCCATATAGGTACAGGATGCATTGGTGTTTATAATAACTGGACTCTTGGTAGCATCTCTTCATGGGAGGAGCAACAACAGCTCCTGATGTTGCACGGAAGCTTCCTGATGATCCTCGGCAACTTCCCTGTGAAGATCATTCACTCAAAGCAAAATATCTCAATTGCACATCAGGTGGATGTCATCAAGGAGCTTGGAACTTGTAAAAACAAAGTCATGGACAAACAACAACGACAAGCAAGGCAATCAATGAATAAGTGAAATATTGAAGGGAAGGAGGAAAAAACACAGGAAGAAGGGAAATACCTTGACGTGGCATTACTGCAGACCACCCACCAAACGTGCGGTGTGAAATGGTCACACCACCATTCTTGGACAATAGACAAGAAGCCCTTCACAACTGGGGGACACCATGTGAATGTGTGGTATTGGGAGCTGCATAAATATTAATGAATGCATGATGAACCAGAAGTGATGAGGAGGGGAGGGGGGGATGTCGGGCGGACGCCATGACAGGACGGTTTTGAGTGTCGAGGCTACATCGGCTTTTCCGGTATTCTGTATCCTGTTAAACTTGTACTATGTTCGATTCCTAGCCCAATTAGCCAAGTTGATCTTCTGGAGTGCCAGGAGAAGGTGATTAAGGATGATCAACGCTTATAGATTAGTGAAGATGACGAGGGTTCATCTTGGTCGGTTAATCGGACGAGGAAGGGTGGCAGACCACGGCGGGAGAGTACCGAAGGGTTGGAACCTCCCAAAGTGGTTAAGGCCCCCTCTACCCCCAAAGAGCACTATTACAAACTAATGGTTATAATTATGCCTGTTAACAGCTTTTTCCCCTTAAGCCCCGACAACCCAATTAAAATGGCTACACTGATTAATAATGAATTTGGAGATGTGTCCAGTGCTAAAAAAAAAAAAAACATCAGATCCGGCGACATTTTCATCAAGTGTAAATCAGTTTACCAATGGGAGACGGTGATGAATGCCTTGTATTTTGGCGGGGTCTCAATCCCGTCTCGGGTTCCTTAGTATCTAAGAGAGAGTCAGGAGTCATTTACGGGATTGATCCCTCCATTGAAATTGATGACATCAAGAGTCATTTAGCAGAGGTGGGACTTGTTGACGTCTGCCGTCTCACCATGGTGTCAGGGATGGGGTCGAAGTCAATACCACCTCAGTGGTTTTGTCCTTTTGTTATCCAGTCCTTCCCCCGAAAGTGTTCTTGGGCTATCAAGCCTTCATTGTAGAGGAATACATCCCACCCCCTTAAAATACTACAAATGCCAAAAGTTCGGTCACTGCTCCAGCCTGTGGAGGCAAACAATGCTGCAGCAGATGGAATAGAGAGCACAAGTACGGAAGCTGCACCAGTGAAGAAATGTTTTGCACCAATTGTGGTGGTGACCACAGTGCAGCCTTCAGAGGATGTCCTGAATTCCAGAGAGCTGCCAAGATCCAACAGGTGAAGAAGCGGGGAAACTGTCGTACACTGAGGCTATAATGATGGTCTCCATAATTAAGAAAATTATGACTCCAATAAAAGTGGCTGAGAGCATGTCCAAAACAGAGGGACCGGTTAACGTCCTTAC
The DNA here is from genome assembly GCF_056783735.1 of Eptatretus burgeri. Taxonomy (NCBI): domain Eukaryota; kingdom Metazoa; phylum Chordata; class Myxini; order Myxiniformes; family Myxinidae; genus Eptatretus; species Eptatretus burgeri. The sequence goes on from NC_140973.1 coordinate 33,726,136, forward strand.
CAAATTGGTGGGAGTTCAGACTGAGATGAAAATACAGAATGCCAAATTGAGAGAGCAACCACCGACGTGGCCATGAATCCCACTAAAGAGGGATTTATTAGTTTTATCACCGAAGTAGTAAATTGTACAGCTCGAGCAGTGAGCAGATCGGAGAAAATGAATATTATTTCCACTGCAGCCTTCAAACACCTGGGCTGGGTGGGGTTTTCTTCCAAGATGATCAACAAAGTATTCAGTCAATTGGGCCAAAAACGCAGAGGGGAGAACTCCAAACAGTCCCAGGATTCCCCTGCTGACTAATGAAAATTAATGAAAATTATCCAATGATTTGCAAACAGTTTAGCTACTCATGGGTTGGAGCTTATTAAATTAATTGGCGATCTCACATTCAAACCGGATATAATCCACTTGTTATTCAAGGAACCCAGTTAAGAGCCTCAACCGGTTTAGGATGCTCGGTTACACCCTTTTGTGTATTCCCTGGACACATTCCCCCCCAAACGCAAATCGGGAGCCAAATCTTCCCCTCTCTTCCTTGCTGCCTGGATTTGTCAGGGCAGCATAGCCACGGTCAGTACACTTTCTTTTTCTTTCAGCCCTTGCTTCATGGAGGCGGAGGTACACCATCTTGGATGTGAGAGATCTCTGGGTCACTCCTGGGAGATTGATTGGCTGTTTCATTGCCCAGGCCCATTCACGAGAACTGTCCGGTGCCATACATCAACAAACGCTGCAACTCCAACCACTACTGCCACTTTAACAGCCTCAATTATTCCCACCTTCTTGTGGTATTGGCCAGGGAATAGTTTTGGCCGAAGCCTTTCTCAAACTGGTTGGCCAAGCCCGAAGTTCAACTCCAACCAAATTATGCAGAAATTTGGAATTTAGTGAGGGAGCCGGACAAAGGACATCAACCGAGTAATTCTGGCTTGTGGGACACACAGTCAAGCATCCGTCAAAAGGACGACACACTTCATGATGCAACATCTGAAGATGGACACACTTTGTCCTGCCAAGGACAACCCAGACTGCAATAACCCAGATTACACAGCTCAAAGGTAAGTCAGTGTGCAACCTCTGCACTCACCTGTCTGACCCCCTACAATATATAATTAGCATCATGCTTTGTTAACCAGTTGTCATATGACATGAACACACAAAGAATGTTTCTAAACGGTTCATGGCTGTAATCGATACTGGATACTGTACACCCACACGTGCTTCAACAACCACCCATAAAATATTTTGTATCAGGTGTAAACATTACCTGTAAATGGTTGGTCCTGGACTCCTGGCTTATCCTGAGTGGGTAGAACGTGTGTTGTCGTTTACCCTTGCCCAGGTCAGTAAATATTGAGCTTTTCATTGATTTCCTCTTCTCAACACTTGAACAGTTCTTCGATGACATCAGTTGCCTTGCACAGGTGGTTCGTGATGGCCCCGCGGTGATGGAACGTTTGTGGGTTCTGTTCATCATTAGTGCAAGCACATTATAAGAGGCTGTAACATTGCGAAAGAGTGTGTTCGGTTGACCAATTATAGTCCAGAAAAAATGTGCACATAAGTACAAAAGTGTCTGTTGACTTGTGGGTAATTAGTACAGTGAAAGCTCAATTGATAACAACGAGGATACATTAAAAAAAATTCCACAACCAGCGATGGATGACTCTTCATGGAAATAGCAATGGGGGCACCTGTCATGAACAACACGCAGTGGCCACAAAGGTGGGGGAAAGGTGAACTGACCGACCGATTGCGGTTTTTCAGTTTATCGACAACATTTTAAAATGTTTCCTCAACTTGTGATTACACACCTGAAACTGTGGGGTGAATGGTAAGGGCTGTACATGCGTTATGGTGTGGGGATGACTTGGTATTGTCATTGTCGTGATGTCACAGATTAATAACAGCACATTATGAGCAGAATATTAATTTAACTGTGTGTGTGTGTTTTATCCAATCCTGCATCAGTTATGTCAGAGAAGAGGAAGGAAGGGGTGAGGTGGGGGCGAAGAGGATGGAGTAGGGGATGAAGGAAGGAATAGATGAAATGGAAGGTGAAGTGAAGAGGTGGGCGGGCGAGTGAAAGGGTTGGTGGAGGATGGTGAAGCAGAGGTGAGGGAGGACGGTGAATGGGGGGGGGGAGGTGGATGAAGGGGAGTGGGTGGGAGTGGGGTGAAGCAGTGAGGGTGGATGGGCAGTGAAGGGGAAGCTTGAATTGAAGGAGATTGAAGGGAAGGGCAGCGGGTGCAGAGGAAAGAGCAAGGGGATGGGTGAAGTGCATGGTATGAAGGGGTTCGGCTATCTGGGTTAGGGATTTGCACGTGATGCCATGTGCAACTGGTCCTCCATGCACCTCAATATCCTTGTGTACTTTCTTATTGGCATAATTTACAATCCCTACTTCATACTGAGAGTGCACACTGCTCGATATGAAACTGGTTTGGATTTGAAAATACCAAATGTATCCATAATTGGCATTCTGATTTCAATATTCCGAGCGAGGTCAACATGGTTAACATGAATAAATGAAGCAAATATTTTGAGAACTACAATTAGGATGCACGGGTGAGGATGAGCAACTGCAATTATTCCCGAAGGGTGAGGATGAGCCACTGCGATTACGCCATAAGGGTGCATGAGGATGAGCCGCTGTGATTACGCCGCACGAATGAGGATGAGCCGCTCACCGATACGACGACTAATTTGGACGGAGCCTGGATGGGCATCTTCACCAGAGATTAGCTCGGTCATTGCCTGTAGGTATCTCCTGAATCGTGATAATTAAGAAAATAAAAAAGCATGGAGATCAATCAACTGGGGGTATTGGAAATTGAATTGTACAAGAGTACCTACTGCAGAGCACGGTACTTGCAAAATCCCTAAAGCAAATTTGACCTTTTCCGAATCATCAAATCTGCTCTGAATTGGAAGGTGATGTTTTCCAACTCGTTTGTGTTAAGTTTGACATCACGTAGTGCAAACACTTTTGGTTGCATCTGTTTTATGCAAATGACATCATTCACCTTGAACTTAAACCTATATCGTCAAAAAACATTGACAGCCTCACTTTTGGCCTTTGGAAGCCTCTGGTAAAGTTTGACAAAGGCAGCTGGAAGCGTTTGTGAGTTATCACACTCAAAGACTAACATACAAACGAGACAGATGGACATATGATGTAAATTTTCAATCTTCCTCATAACAAACAGACAGAATCACAGAACAGACCAACAAATATATCTTCGATTTTTTCAAGTAACAAACAGACAGGAGTGAAAACATAACCTCTGCCCATCGCAGCTGATGGCAATTAATTACTAATAAGTTATTTAATTAGAGAGAGGTGCTCATTCGAGTACAAGTCCCTGATCCGCAGTGATGGGTAATGTTGTGAAACGTTTACTTTCAGATATTTTACTAAAACAGATGTCTACATTGTGAGACTGGTTTTATAACAGTTCTGATGACAGATCGAAGGTCAAGGCCACAACTCCATGTCAAAATTTTGTGCTGCTACACCAGCCTAGCTGATGTTCCACTTTCAGTTCTGCTCGGCCATACGTAATTAATAGATATAACGGTTGGGCATCGAGAGCACAGTTCTCCATCTGGGATAACAAAAATCACCGGTAACACAACGAGAGATTTGGGCGCAGGGACCCTGCTAGATTTAGTCTTCTGAGATGGTGTATGTCCGTGAGTCACCTCAGACGGGCCTCTGGTAGGTTGTACCTGTTGCTCTGTTTGAACCTGGGGAGAAACTGCTGAAATCTATATGTCCGTGTTCTCCCCGACATATTTGTTATTTGTTCCTTTCACATTTTTTTTCTAAAAATTTTTTTATACACAGTTCTCTTTATTCATTGTATCTCTCTCTCGTTCTCTCTTCTCTCTTCTCTCTTCTCTCTTCTCTCTTCTCTCTTCTCTCTTCTCTCTTCTCTCTTCTCTCTTCTCTCTTCTCTCTCGTTCTCTCGTTCTCTCTTCTCTCTTCTCTCTTCTCTCTCACCTCTCTTCTCTCTCACCTCTCTTCTCTCTCACCTCTCTTCTCTCTCACCTCTCTTCTCTCTTCTCTCTCACCTCTCTTCTCTCTTCTCTCTCACCTCTCTTCTCTCTCACCTCTCTTCTCTCTCACCTCTCTTCTCTCTTCTCTCTCACCTCTCTTCTCTCTTCTCTCTCACCTCTCTTCTCTCTTCTCTCTCACCTCTCTTCTCTCTTCTCTCTCACCTTCTCTCTCTCTCTCTCTCTCTCTCTCTCTTTCTCTCTCTCTCTCTCTCTCTCTCTCTCTCTCTCTCTCTCTCTCTCTCTCTCTCTCTCTCTCTCTCTCTCTCTCTCCCCACATGTATCCTGATTTCTCTTGCTTTCTTCTCATTTTTCTTGTTCTTTTTTTCATCTTGTTTCGCAAACCTCCCCTGTCCTTGTTTTTCTTATTCTTAAAATCACTTTCACTCACACTCTCACTCTGTTTCTCTTTCTGTTCTCCTTTTTTCACTTTTTTGTCAGCCACTCTCCCCTCAATTTTTATCTCAATCTTTCTTTTTCAATCTTTTAATCTCAATCTTGGGTGTGTGACAATGAGGACGAATTGGTTGGTTTTTGGTGAAGATCCGGATGTGATAATTTTTTAAGTGATTCTTTACCATTGAGAGATCCTCGGGCCAAGAACGATCAATTAAACACAATATCTCAAAACGATGTGCATGTGGACGAGTTCGGCCGAAATTTGGTGAACGGGTTTGGTTCCGGTCCGCTCGGGATCGACTTCCGGCCTATGTCCACGGAGTCCATTTTCGGTCCAACATGTGCAGTCCACGGAGTCCATTTTCGGTCCAACGTGTGCAGTCCACGGAGTATCGTTGTGGTTCACCATGTGTATTCTTGTATGTCATGAAATGGGGATAAATATACTGGATCGTGGATCAATACGTCATAGATAGATAGATGGCCCTGATGCGCCCACAACGACTGTTTTTATTGTTGGCTCAAGGAAGCAGCCGAATGATATTTTCTCCTTGAACCTTGGAGGCGGTGTATTAACGAAACAAATTCATCGTTATTTGTCTTATTTTTAACAAACGTTTCCAAAAAAAAAAAAAATCTGTGAAATGAGTTTTATCAGGCATTTTCAAAAGCGACACAAGAATTGTGTTTTAAATCTGGTTTTTTTTAACACGAGCGAACGAATTAACACTTGATATTCTTCAGTACTACCCCAAATTTCCACTTTTCGCCAGTCGGGGTGACGATGATGATGATGATGATGATGATGATGATGATGATGATGATGATGATGATGATGATGATGATGATGATGATGATGATGATGATGAAGAAGAATCACAGGAACAATTAATCGGAACCGGTATCCACTTCCGGGTCATGGTGTCGTTTCGCCACGTCTCGCCTTCAGGCAAGATCGCTTGAAGTTGCGGCCTAGTGTGTGTGTGTTGGAGTCCGGTGGGATTTTACCGTGACGTCCATCGTGTGGCGCCACCTGAATCGTCACCATGGTATCAAGAGATTGCAAGTTCCTGAGCCTTTCGGCCCATTTGTATCGCGTTGCCACGTTCATCATCCATGGCGCCTTTGCCAGCATTCCATGCGGAGTTTTTAATTTATTTAAAGATTTACGGTTTTGATACTTACCTAATTTATTTATTTATTTATTTTTTCGATCAAATTACAGTTGTGACTCCGTTCGATGAACTGAAGGACAATGATTGGTCCAGTGTGAATTGTTTGTGTCCCCATTAGGTTTCAGTTGTGAACACGGTTGACACTTCCCATGAAGACATGATTGTGAGTTCAACATCGGATCGTTTGATCGGTCTTGCTTCCGAATATGTTTTGTCCATTGCATTATATATAAAATCAGAACGAGCATGTGAGATGAAGGGAAGGCCACGCCTGAATGTAGGGAGAAATTAAAATTTGCTCAAATGGATGTTTGAAATAATTATTCGTATCACAGATGAACATTTGCAATGGTACGCTCACCGTGACCGGAAAGGCCTTTCGATAGAAGTTAAACAAAACACCCCCAAAAAAATTAAGAAGATGCCACTTGGACTGTCGTGCACGTGTTGCATCACTGGCCAAGAATTTCTATGTGAAGCAGTTGATGACATCACAAAGCATCAGATGACGTGTTGTGTGCTCAAAGTTAAGTTGTTTCAGAGATAATCTTCTTCCTTCATATACAGCACAAGGCTGCTGTGCTGCGACGTTGATTCGGGGCGCAGCTATGTCCCCCTGTAGGTTAAGAGGAGGAATTTGTAATTTGTTCAGGATGCCGGTGATGGCTTTCCAACTCCACAAAGAACGTCCACCAACGCCGGCAGATGGGACACCGAGTTTAATGTCCTTCCGAGGGACGATGCGCACATCGAAGAACCGCCCTGTCTGTCTATCGAGTGCAACCTGTGGCTGCTGGTTGCATAATTGGTTGGGACGCGGCTATGCCGCTGATGCGGTGTCCCCCTTACCAGTACACTGGTGCTCATTTTGCCGACCTCGGAAGGATGACAGGCTGAGTTAACCTCCTGGTGTATTTTAATTCAGTGGCCAACGGGGCTTGAACTCAGGACTCTAGGATCCCAAGCCGCCACCCTAACCACTAAGCCAACACCATGCTTCACCCTGTCTGTGAAATGCTGGGATGACATTACAGCGAGTGGCCTGCTTAATACTCAGGAAATTTGAAATTTCCTTTTCTTCCCCTCTTGCATGAACAAGTGTCGACATCTGTGTTAAACTCAATATGGAACAACAATCCACCCCCCAATTCCCCTCCTCCAAAGATGGTCATTTTAAATTTGGAGCGTTTTGTTATGCTTGCTCGAACGTTTGCGTAAACGTCTATTCGTAATGACATTCTTCAATTTGTCAACGCACTGCAATGATAAATATGCAAATTATAATCTCAAAATCTTATAAATTTAAGATAATGAAGGGTAGAGATAAAATAGTTCCTGTGTAAGGGTCATGCTGGGTGGTTTGCAGTGCCTTCCCAGCAATCAGTCAGTGCAGGAATTTTTAATTTGTTCAGAGTGCCCGGTGATAACTTTGCTACTCTTCGTGCAAGACACGAAGTATCTAATGTCCTCCACTGGCAGATCTGTTCTCCGACGTAACGTCCTCTCAATGGATGGCACGTGCACTGATCTATCGCCCTGTATGCAAAACGCCAGGATGACACTTTGTTGCTGGTTGAGATTCAAATTCGGGGTCGACGGCTCAGAGGTGAGGGTGTGTCCCTCTTGGCTATCCTGCCACCCACATGTGGGAACACCAAGCAGGCAAAGCAAAATCAAATTGATATTTTTGACATGCCATTCGAGGCAAAAGAGTTCATTTTATTTGATAATGTCTAATCGATAAGCAGTGCGAAGAAAGAGGACAGCTTCCCACTAGTCAGCACAAAGTATAAATTTATTGCAGCAAGGAGTTTATTTGGTTCAATGAAAGTGTGTTTTCCTCCACCAGTTTAATAAAGCAGATTTTGGTTCAACTGAAGTAAATTTTGACTGACCCTTAAAATTTTCACCTTTGCATGTAGCATGACGCGCAGATGGATTATTATGGTACACGCCTCGCCACGTGCTCCTCCGATCGCTCTGTCAAAATCTTTGACATCAAAAACGGCAGCCAGATCCTTGCTGCAGATCTGCGAGGGTGAGTACATGAATCTTAATTTTCATCGAACTTATAAATTACTGTTTCTTCCTACGTATCAGTGCAGTCCTTAATCGACTTCACTCTTCATAATTATTATGGCACGGAGATGTCACGGAAGTTGTTTTAACTTCAGTATCACTTGCACTCCATCCATGAAGGCACGAAGGGCCGGTGTGGCAAGTGGCTTGGGCACACCCCATGTTTGGAAATGTGCTGGCATCGTGTTCATATGACCGTAAAGTGATCATCTGGAAAGAAGAAGGTGGCACGTGGGACCGGCTGTACGAATACGATGGCCATGACTCCTCAGGTGTGTCGCATGCTTGTGTATGTTTGTGCTTCCATGAGGTTCACCTTCCATGAGTAACAGTCGTGTCTTGAACATGTCTCCACTGCTGTTATGGTGAATCCCTTTGCTATTTGCTGTGTGCCTGCTTTATTGCTTACATTGGTACAGCAACTTGTGGCAAGCTGGTTTTTGTGGCTGACTTTATTTATTTATTATTTTAATGGCTGACAAACCGTCTTGGCTTGGCTTTGTTCCAGAGTTCACCACACCATCTTGTTGCCACCCCTCTTTATCTCCTCAAGAGTGCAACTTTTTCTGCCTCTCTTCTCCCCCCCCCATTCTTTCCCCTCTCTCTCTCCCATCACTCATCATACCTGCTTCTTACCTATCCACTTGCCCTTGTGCATCCATTCCTCCAATAACTATTTATCCTGCATCATTACAAATACATGCTTACGACATCAGATTGCTCTGGTCTGAAATTACAGATCTTTCCTCCTATGTTTCTGTTAATTTTTTCAGATTTGCCTGCTTTACAGAGATGTTACATTAGCAGGGCATTCACAATTATAATGTATCTATTTCTGGCTAAGTCCTCCTACTGCGTGGTGGTGGCATTGTTGGCTTTGTCACAAATTTGATTGAATGCAGGCCGCAATCCACTAACCCCTCCTGCCCATCTGGAGTATATGCTTTGAAATCTGCTTACATTACCACTTGCCTCTGTATATGTCTCTGTGTGGTGTACCATTCTCCTTTTGATGATGAAAACATGATACTCATCGCTTTCTTCGAACATGGACACATTGGTAAATACACACAATTTTTTTTTTTCGACCTCCGCTGACAAAGTCGCCAGAGGCATGTTTTTGGGTTGTCCGTACGTACATACGTTCTTCCGTCCATGCTAATTTTTTCTGTTTTCTCTGCGACTGCTTATCTGATCGACACAATTTTCACAATAAGTGCGACGACTCGTGCAGAATGTTTTTCCGATAATTATGACGTCATAGATCACGTGGTGTGGCAGTCATGTTGGAAAAAGGAAAAACTTTGGACTTCTGTATCTCCGAAACCGCTCCATGGGAAATATTGAAACTTGGTGCGTGCCAAGTACTCCCCATGGGAAATAAGTATGATGTTTTTTTTTGATGATGTCATAGGTGGCTTTGTTGTATCATAATTACATACGTCGAGCGCTTTACATGATCAGTGTGAAAAATTTTGTGATCAGTGTGAAAATGAATTGATGACATCATCAGTCATGTGGTTCGGCGGACATTTTTTTTTTTTTTTGTAAACATAGAAACCTTCAAAAATCATCATCTCTGAAATAACTGAATAGATTGATTCAAAAATACAGGTATGACCGCCTGTCCATGAGGAAGAAAAGTTCTTCACCTGTCATGGTTTGGCAGCTATGATGTTTATTTGAAGAATAAACCTTTAAAAATCTTCTTCAGAGTGTCTTCACAGATCCAAGGGAAACTTCACCCACATGTGTGTCAAGTCTTGGGGACACTAGGGTGTTCACGCATAATTCACATGGTCTGGCAGCCATATTGGACTGAACGAAAATCTTTTTTAAAATCTCTCTTGAACCGCTTCATCAGTCAACGTGAAACTTCACAATTATGATCTAGTTGTCATGGGGAATATACGTTTTAAATTTCAACCTGATTGGACGCATGGTATGGCAGCCAGAATTATTTAATATTTTGAATCTGGGTTCAGGGATTCAAATCGAACTTGGTGCAAGTATGTATAATGATGTAATAATGTGGACAGAGGCATAACTGGCAACATCATGACGTCGAAGACTGCCCTTCTAGTTTCATATGTGCTAACTTCAATTGCCACTGCATTGGAAATGCTACATCATTTCACGGCACTGTTGCCAAAGCCTTCTTTGAGGCATCAAACCTAACTGAAGATAATTTTCCAACTTGGATCTTCATTGATGTGTATGATGGATCTACACGTACTGACCCAATGCTTTTGTTCCTCTTCAGCCCCACTTGGCTTCTCTGGTCACGTCTTCATTACGTCCGCCACTGAAGGTGGACGGAGGTTATGTTTTCACGTCTGTGTGTCTGTCTGTGAGCAGGATATCTCAAAAAGTTATTCGGACGAAATGTGGTGCACAGGTTGGGTGTTTGACAAGAATGAATTTATTCGATTTTGGTGAAGATCTGGATCTGGATACGAGAATTTTAAATTTTTTAAAGTAATTCTTCACCATTGAGAAATGGGGCCAAAACGATATACTGTGTGGATTCACTATTCATGGACCCTACGTATTTGCTGTTTATAAAATGTGACCTGCTTCGACATTCGCAACCCTGTGCTTTGTTTTTTCATGTTTTTTTTTTTTTGCATGCGTATTCCTGGTTATTCGTGGTTTTTCATGGGGCTTTTTTTCCCCCTCATGAATCGTGAACTGCCGGGAACCGATTCCTCGTTTTTCCATTTAAACAATTCCCCTCTATTCACGGCATTTTCCAGGAACGTATCACTGTGAATAGCGGGGGTTCCGACAGTTTAGCATGATATCTCTCAAAGTTGTTGGGGCATTCCATGTCAAGTGTACACACCGTCCCGACACTAATACCTCATTTTCTTCCCATATGTTGGTCATTTATTCACGTGTGAAAAAACTCAAAATACCAACTTTTAGACCTGTGGGCCCATCGGGGCCCATTTTAGGGCCCCCCAAATTTGGGTGCCCCCGGCTGCCCCCACAATCTTCCAGAGGCCATATCACAGGTTGTAGTGGTCCGATTTGGCTGATCTTGGTATCAAAATGCTCGTAAAAGCGAGATCTTTCGAATCGCGTAAAGTAAAATCACTCAAACAGTAATTCAAAAGTTATAGTTTGGGGCGCCTTTTGACCTTGGGCCTCCGCTCCTCAGCCAAACCGATGGTCCCGATTTTTTCGTGTGAGAATACCCCTTCATATACTCCAACACCTCAGCATAAATGAAAATGGGATCCCAATGGGTTCACGCATGGCAAAGATTTATGTTGGGGGACTCAGGTGCTGGACACACAATACACCGCAATACATAGCACAATATTTGAACACAAGATTTCCAATACACTATATCAGCATATTGTACATAAATTTTCCACATGCACGTAGTATTGTGTGTCCAGCACCCGAGTCCCCAAACAATAAAACCATCATCACACTTGAACCCATTGAGACCCCATTTTCATTTATGCTGAGGTGTTGGAGTATATGAAGGGGTATTCTCACACAAAAAAATCGGGACCATCGGTTTGGCTGGGGAGCGGGGGCCCAAGGTCAAAGGGCGCCCCAAACTATAACTTTTTGAATTACTGTTTCAGAGTGATTTTACTTTACGAGATTCGAAAGATCTCGCTTTTACAAGCATTTTGATACCAAGATCAGCCAAATCGGACCACTACAACCTGTGATATGGCCTCTGGAAGATTGTGGGGCAGCCGGGGGCGCCCAAATTTGGGGGGGCCTCTAAAATGGGCCCACAGGTCTAAAAGTTGGTATTTTGAGTTTTTTCACCCAAGTGAATATACGGGGAGAAAATGAGGTATTCGTGTCATGAGGGTGTGTCCACTTGACATGGAATGCCCCTGTGGAGGGTAATTCCACCGTAATGGATGTAACATTCAGACAGAACTTATTGGCAGTTCTCAAAAATATTTCATTAAGAACAAGGTTATCATACCAAATGTATTAGTTTATTTTGTGCAGTGAACACAAAGGTCCCAGGAAATGGTAATTATATGAGATTAAGAATTTTTGCCTGAGTGCTACGGTATGATGAATCTTCGTAACAGACCTAACCGTCAAAATACCCACTTTAGCATGATGATCGATTTGCTCACAAATTTATGTGAAGTGTTCTACGACAGAAGACTAAATCTGGTATCACAGCTTGGTATTGGTGCGTCATTGTATTCCCAGTATTTATTTGAGGAATTAATGATACCGAGTCGACAGTACCATGGCAAATGTAATGTAACGGACGTAACAACTGAGAGTAACGGACGTAACATCTCTGGATGTTTATTAATAAACGTCCGGAGATGCTACCACAATGTATACAGACACTGCTTGATGAAGCTAATATTGCAAAAATTAAATTATATCAATTCATGATCTGTCATATGGTATATAAGGTTTTATGAAAAATGTACTTTCAAAAAAATAGCCACCAGGTAACTTTTCCCATGGAATTACCCTGGGCAAATTATGACAAAACTTGGTAAATCAGTTGGTTAGTTGACAAGAACAAGCCACTGAGATTTTGTTTCAGTTCTGGATCCAGATGACTTATTGATGGGATGCAAAACGGAAACTGTTCAGCCTGGTGAAGGTATGCGCTCTTCCGAATGCCATTATAGTTTATCTTGCAATGCCATTGGCTGTAATCACAGCTGTTGAAATACTGTAGAGCCTTGTAGTTCACACATGCTGATTGTAAAGTCTTCAATCTGCCATGGTGTTCAAGGTCTGGTCTCTCATTTTCTCCACATCTGATATTGATTCCTTCTCAGGAACGCTTTTGTAAATGCTATGATTTGTAGGTTCGCTGGTCCATTTATGCGCTCCGTCCCCCTTTTCCACTGCATCAAATTCTCAGCAAACCACCACCTCAAATGGGACATTTTCACAAAAGCGGGTCAGGTAACGGTAAAGACTGTCCGAGAATTTTTATCAAGCATATATTGCCCAGTCACTGCAGAGGCCTTATGGTGATCCTGCGTTGCTGACATCATTTGAACATTTTTCTAGGCCTTATAAGGGGTTCATGCACTATTTCAAAAATATCAAAGAAAGTTGATTTTTTTTAGTTTGTTCTTTACCGTTTCCTGACCCGCTTTTGTGAAAATGTCCCATATCATCTTGTTTTGATGAATGACTTTTTAATTTTATTTCAACCTCCCTCTGCCGCACTCTATGCTTTTCTTACGGGTCATTTTATATGTACATTGAATGCTTCCTTGGTCCCTTCTGCCCTTTTTTGTTGTTGGTCAGAGCTCCCCATCCACCCAATTCTTTTTATGGTCTGTGATGTGTATTTTGTTTCACTTGTTAACTGATTGCACAGTGGTGGAAAACTGAAACATCTGAAAACATCATCTGCATGTTTTGCTGAAATTTATTTTTGACAGTGTGTTTGACATGTGTTACTTCGCAGTTAATTCTGTCTCTTGGGCCTCTCATGAGTTTGGACTACTCCTAGCCTGTGGCAGCTCAGATGGCTCCATTTCAGTGCTGTCTTGCCTTGGTGATGGAACCTGGGAGCCACACAAAATCAGCAATGCACACACTGTGAGTCATCGTCATCAATCCCATGAGTCCTTCTTTCTTTCCCAGCCATTGCTTTCACCAACAGCATGTTGATTCATTGTTATAACCATGTCAGGTGTTTTAAGGACCGGTCAAGGTGTTGTTGAAGTATTCTTTGAAATCCTAATGTCATTAATATTTTTAAAATTCAGTATGATGATCTTTTTTGGAGATGTTTGAAATAACTTACCCATAGGAATACAACCAGATATCTGCAATCACAAAGCAAACACCAACGTTAAGCCTCTCCTGATTCATTGATGGCCTTATTTTTTTTTTCGGAACACCATATGACCTTAACCTTAACATTTCGACATAGAGGATAAATAAGGAAAATGTGTCTCCATCTACAATCTATCCATAAAACCCAACATCATGAAAATTGGGGGAAAATTATTCAGGTTCTGATCAAAAAGGTGTTTTCGTTAATTGAGTCACAATCCCCCCAAAAACAGTCGGTCAAGGACACTAATGGAATATCAGGTGCACAACTTCAGAGCAGGTACAATACAGTAGTACCTCTACTTACGAATTTAATTCGTTCTGGGAGTAGTTTCATAACCTGAAACCTTCGTAAGTAGAGATGCCTTTTGAATGTAAATGCGCTAATCCGTTCCAAGCCCCGCAAAATTCGGACATTTTTTTTTTAATAAATCATAAAAATGCATCAGAACATGAAACAAATACATGTTAAAATTAGATTACCGCACAATAAACATAAAACGAGAGGCACATAATGTAAAAAACAAAGAATAAAGGAAATAATAAAAATATTCATTTACCTTTTAACTGCTATTCTTGTTACTTTTTGGCCTCTTTGTTTACTGGTCCTTATCAGCAGTGTTTTTTTGCCTTGCGTTTCGTGAAGAATTGATCCAATGACGTCTGCTTTTGCCGGCTTTTAACAATCCGTCGGAAATGCGCGATGCAGACATCGTCATAGTGCGCGATAGCCCGACTTGTGAACACTTTTTCCGGGTGATTCTTTTCAACAAATTCCGAGACTTCATGGAATTTTCCTAAAATGTCTTTGATTTGGGCTGATGGAATAATGGCTGCCTCCTCCTCCTCCTCCTCCTCCTCCTCTTCCTCCTCCTCCTCCTCCTCCTCCTCCTCCTCCTCCTCCTCCTCCTCCCCCTCCTCGTCCTCTTTGAACTCCTCCTGCACCGCGGTGTGTTGCATCACCTCCAATTCCTGCAGCTCCTTCATCGAAAGCTCCTCGTTGTGCTCCTGAATCAGCTCGTTGATGTCCTCGTCATCCACCTCAAGACCCATGCCCTTTCCCAGCGAAATAATTTCGCCATGGCGAAGAACAGAGTGAAGTCCAGTCCTCCTTTTAAACTTCTCGAACCACCCACGCGATGCCTTAAACTCCTGGTGTAGTCCTTGCGCCGAATTTCCCTCGCCTGTATCCTCCTTCACGAGGTCAGTGAAGATGGCGGTTGCCTTTGCGCAAATTATGGCCTCTGTCACTGTGTCACCAGCGATCTCTTTCTCCTTTATCCACACGAGTAACAACCTCTCCATCTCATCGTTCACTGCCGACCTCCTCTTGGAAATGACAGAGAGGCCTTTGGAAGGAGCCGTAGCTTTTAGGGCTTCCTTTTGTTTTATTATCGTGCCGATCGTAGATATATTACGGCCATATTCTTTTGCGAGATCAATCAAACGCATCCCCTTTTCATACCTTTCTATTATCTCTTGCTTTGTTTGTATGGCCAGAAAAACTCTTCTTCTTCTTTTCTCCTTGTCCACTTTTCTTCATTGCTTTCTTGGGGTCCATTGTGAATAAAAGTTACTGTAATCCACACGCGTACTGTACTCTAACACTGTCCGAGCACTTCGTAGCGGGACCATAGACTGTATACAGTATAACTATATTTACAGAGCGGGACGGGGACACGAAGAGCATGCTGGGTTACACGCATACGCAAAGGGTTTCCAGGCAGATTTTAGGCGATAGCCAATGGCAGAGCAGCTACAAGTTTGTTTACGTTCGGGAAACTCTGGGAGCAGCGAAAAGCAGCGCGTACTGTACTGTATTTTTGACTTCGTATCCTGAAACGCCTTTGTAACTAGAGGCAATATTTTCCTGTTCAGGCGCTTCATAACCTGAAGCATTCGTATGTAGAGACATTCATAAGTAGAGGTACCACTGTATTATGATCCAAGAACATCTTAGCAGGCCAAACAGTCATTGAGATTCCGCATTGGCAGAATTGAGCGATGACAAAAAAAACTTTTTTTTTCAGACCGCTTTTAGCCTTAGCCTTTAACTCAGAGGGGTATGATGTCAATGAAGCGTAAATGTGCCTTGCTCTCGGCTATCTAGAGGGGACAATTTTGTTCTGATCAGACACCTGAGTCGAGTTTTGGTGAAAAAAATGTTAAAATGTCTAATTGGGTCATGACCTTAAAAATAGGACAAGGTCATAAGATTATGAGATGACAGCGTTGTGACAGCGGTTGATAAAAAAATCATTTACAAAAAAAAAGATAGCTCCAGCGAACTATACCACTGAGGTTGTTTGCATTGATGAAATAATCCAAAAGGGTACTTGACTGAATCGGGAATTGATTTTTTTAATCATTTTTTTCGTTGCCCGATTTGAATGAAACTTGATACTTAACTGCACATCGCAGGTGAATGGTGAGTAAGGTGGTCATAAAATTTTTGCGCTATCGTGTACTGTTTTGGCTGTATTTCGGGAACATACATGCATACATACATACAAGATGAGAGTTTTAGTAATATATCGATGTCAGTCCAGCATACTTTTTAACTGCCATTGTTGATGCAAAACTTCATTCTGAAAGTCCCATCTTGCTCCGAGATACAGTTGGGATATCAGCATAAAAACATCACTATATTAGGATATTAGCATCACTGACAGTGGCAAAACCAATTTGATTAATTGGAGTATGTTACCAGCATGTTAAATATGTCAAGGGGATCTCGTGATCATGATGAATCGTGTTTATTTTTTAGTATTTATTTTAGGATGAAGTGGAAAACCTTGATAGGTACAGAAAAAAGTAGGACTTGATATTGTAAGCTCCACTTTGGTGCCTGTGCTTTTGATTGGCAGATTGGCTGCAATGCTGTGAGCTGGGCTCCTGCTGTGATCCCTGGAACACTTATGGATGCCCCATCAGGGCCAAAATCAACACCAGTAAAACGCTTTGTGTCGGGCGGCTGTGACAACCTTATTAAGATTTGGCGGTGAGAACGACATTTATTCTTTTCTTTTTTTTTGTCCTCTACATTTGTCTTTAAGTTTCATGGAGGTGCTTGTATCCACAATGATATGCGGAGACCGAAGTGATTTTTACATTGATTACAAGGTCAGAAGGATACTATGGTCAAATTAACATGGTTTCTTGGATTTGAATCTGCGATCCCACATCAAGAGCTGTGCATAGATGGAAACACCACACAGGCCAACCTCATTTTTATTATTTTTATGTTTTTATTCCCACGCTTTCGAAGAAAAGCGGGAATATTGTGATTGTCTCCGCCGTCCGTCCGTACGTCCGTACGTCCGTCTGTCTTACCCTGTAACTCCTCCAACACCGTTTGAAATAGGAACTTGAAACTTTTGGACATAGTAGATATATGTATGGGGAAATGCACAACACTTTCGGATTTTTGATATTACCGCGAGGGGTCGGGCCAGAGGGGTTGGGGTCATGGGTGTCGTTTTAAAAATATTGTTGTGAATTTGTGCCCCGCCGGCGTGTGAATGACCGCATGTAACCAATAGCGGCCGCTTCGCCCACCGAACGTCCAATTCAGTCGTGACCCTCTCGGAACAACGCCAGGAGCTAGTCACGGGTGGGGGTTTAACCTCACCACATCTCAGTCCGCATTCTACCCGTGCGAAATAGGGTCCGATCGCCGAATGGTCGATTTACCTAAGTACCCGCGCGGATAGCTTACCGAGGAGTTGTACCACGTCACAGGTTGACTCCGGACACAAACCGCTTAAGCGGTTCGTTCCATGCTGCAGGGATAACCGAGCGGAGTTATCGTCGACCTTGACGGTTCAGATTAATTAACCTCCGCCATCTTCGAAGATGGATGGAGGTTACTGTTTTCACCCCTTTCTGTTTGTTTGTTTGTTTGTTTGTGAACAGTATTACGGAAAAACTCCTCGACGGATTTCGACGAAACTTGTTGGGGGGTTAGGTATGGTCCAAGGATCATGCCATTAAATTTTGGACTTGGTCCCCCCCAATAAAAAAAATTGTTTGAGAAAATGGGGTTTTTTTTTGCATTTCTACATGTTTTAAGTGATTTCCACCCCCCAAAAAAATTGTTACCCCCCCCCAAAAAAATTGTTGGAGAAAATTTTTTTTTTTTTTGCATTTCTACATGTTTTAAGTGATTTCCATCCCCCCCCCCCCCAAAAAAAAAAATTAAAGGAATTTATTCACAGAAGGCACGTATATTACAGTAAAACAAAGGAACAAAAGCAATACATGTATACGTTTATGCAAAGAAAAACACAAGCAAAGAACCAACGCAGATCTACAACCGAATAAGGCAATTCACACGGCAACACTTAAAACGGTTCTACTTCTCAAGACTGGCGACACCCACAGACATTTACACAAAACCCCAAAAGAAAAGGAAGTCGCGACTTCCCTGAGCGCGTCGTCCAGCCCTTGGCGACCGCAACTCCGAGTCCCTCTGGCGTGGTCCACTGGGCTCGTGCCTCGCGCCTGCACGTGTCGTCCGCCCGACAGCTTGGACGGGGTTTTGGGGGAATGGGCCAGGTTTTCGCCGCTATCTGGGTGCGGACGGAGGGGGGGGGAATGGCAGGCGCTCCGTCCCACGAGCGGGATCTCGGCCTGCACCGACTCCGAACGACTCTCCGACCAGGAACAATCACCAGGGACCAGGTTCGACGACCCGTGGCAATTCGACGACCTTCACCCGATCACGACCAGACCCGAACGAACGAACATAACCTCAACCTCTTCCTCCGAACGAACGAACCATAAGCAGGGACTCTCCAACAACTCTCGACAATTCTCATTCAGGGACTCTCCATGCCCACCCTTTTGTAGGGTCGGGCTCCGCCCTCGCTCCTCCCCGCGCCCCGCCCCGTTCTTGGCTCCTTCCTTCGAGACGCTTCCAGAAAATGCCTCGAAGGGGGGCGTTCCTCTCCCCCGGCCACGTCACACCACGCATCCGCCAATCGGGAGAGGACGCGCCACCCCCTCCCCCTTTCTCACCAAGCGTGGGGAAAAATGGCGGGAAAACCCCACAGGCGTTGTTGGTTGTCTTCTCCACGCGCCGTACGATGAGGGAAGGAAGATTCGGGCGGGAGATATTTGCGCGGGAGTTTTGGGCGGGAGATGCCCCTTCGCACCCTTGTTGCTGCTGCCACTCTGCTCCTTTCATCCGTCCTGCAGAGATCTTGACCGCATGGTGCTCGTTGAATGGTGAGTGGCGAAGATGGTGGTAGCGTAGTTGTGGAAGGTGGCGTCGTGGTGTGAATGGCGTGATCGTTGAGATGTTGGTTGTGGCGATGTTCGTTGTTGTTCTTGCACCAAAATAACGACAGCAAAATAAAAACGGCTAACTGAAGAATCGCAGCCCGAATGGATCACATATATTCCCTCTATTCAACGGGTTTGGGCTAACTACAAATTAACTTATCGATATATCTCACCTGAGGACCCTTTATGGTGTAATGCGAATTTCCACAGCCGTAACAATATATATATTGTCTTATAGCTTTTTAAATCAAACATATTTATGAGTTATACATTTAACAACATATTTTTTAAACACATGATTATCAGAGGGTGCTTAGGGGGTAGGGGGTGCTTAGCGGATAGGGGGTCAAAATGGCTCCTCCTACACCGTTTGAGATAGGAACTTGAAACTTTGGGACATAGTAGATATATGTATGGGGAAGTGCACAACACTGTCGGATTTTTGATATGACCCCGAGGGGCCGGGCCAGAGGGGGTGGGGTCATGGGGGCTGATTTTTTTAAAATTGTATTTACCATTGTGCATGGTAAATTATTTTATAAAGAACTTGCTTATGTGGCCCCCATAAGTGACAAACAGCCACAGGTTTTGCTGTATTTATCTAATCGATTATGAATAATTATAATTAATATTATACACGGTTCATTCCTATGAATAAATTGATGCACAGTTCTATATTGGTGGACAGTGTTAAATTAATGTTTCATGAAATGTTGACATGCTTGCAATGACTTCTGATTTATTAAACATAGTAAGTCTTTGATCATAAAGCACATCAAATAGAAAAGAATAGTCAATCCATTTTGCAAGATAAAATTTCACCGAGCGTTAATGGGACAAGGCAGTGTGCATGGGAATATGCGATGGTGTGCCATCGACAATGTAGTTCTAGTTTATTTTATTTTATTATGCGCATTATTTAACGATGACCCATGGATGTTCACGTACCTGACCTAAAACACTATACCAGCTCAAAGCTTTAGAAAAGACATTGGAAAACTCTCCAGACTCTGGTGTGATGGTTGGAGCATCCACTCCGAGTCTGGGAGGTCGGCGGTTCAAGCCCCAGCTGAGTCATACCAAACACTTAAAAAATGGTACGGGCAGCTTCCTTGCTTGACGTTCAGCATTTAAAAGGATAAGAGCATGGACAATCCCCAAAGGTTGGCATCCATGGGGAGGAATTTCTTCCTCCTGAGGAAATGCCCTGCTTAGTGCGGTGAGAAAGGTGACTCCATTGTTGTGATGTCGCTGGTACCCAGGAAGCAACGGCACTTCACCAAGCTCACTGGCTGTGTTTGTCTTGAGACGTGTGCTTGTGGGTGTTGGTGTTGGTGTGGGTTGATGTCATCTCCATATGTAGGTTTCAGAAGGTGGAACGAAGTCCTCCCAGGTCTCAAAGTATCCACCTCCATTTCGGTAAAGGGAGGTGGAGAAGGCCACGATTCAAAGACCAAGCTGTGAGGTTTTGTTCTCAAAATTTTGTTCCAAGGGCTCTTTTCAGGATTGTCACTGAGCTCTGGACAGCTTCCAACTGCAGTTAGTTTTTGAAAATTAATATTCCCAAGGACAGTTTTTAAGATTTCTCTAAGGTTCTTTTTCATCGTGTGTGCATGCGTGCGTGCATGAATTAATATTCCCAAGGACAGTTTTTAAAGTTCTTTTTCATCGTGTGTGTGTGTGTGTGTGTGTGTGTGTGTGTGTGTGTGTGTGTGTGTGTGTGTGTGTGTGTGTGTGTGTGTGTGTGTGTGTGTGTGTGTGTGTGTGTGTGTGTGTGTGTGTGTGTGTGTGTGTGTGTGTGAACTCCAAAACCATGAAACTTAACGGCCTCAAACTTTGCAGGCATACTTGGGGAACTCAAAGGTAGTGCGTGAATGAAAACTGGGTGTTTGGGTTCATTAAAACACTTATTTTGAAGATAATTAACGGCCTTGCTTAATTATCCTTCAGCAAGGCGTTATCCTTGGTCAGCCCTCTGTCAGCTTGCTGGGGTCTTGATTCGCCATTTTGTTTGGCCGATTCAAGCATGCCTTGATTTGGAAACACGATCGACGCTCACAGTCTAATTAAAGTATACAAGTCTAAAGACGACGATGGTTCACGAGCGGTATTTGACGATGTAGATTGTTTCAGAAGTCAAGAATGAGACGATATGATAATGTTTGACCAAGTTATAAAAATGATCAATATGATGTGGTACGAGTGACAGGTTATTAGCTGCAAAATGTCGAAAACCCGGTTTCGTTCAACAACTTTCAAAATTTGACCTTTGCATAACCTTTAAAGGTCACAAAACAATGTTGTGGACATTAAAATAAGGAAACAGGATATGTGCTATAGCTTATTGGAGTCAGTTCGTCAAAGAAGGTCGAAAACCCGGTTCGATTCCCACAACTTTGAAAATTTGACCTTTGCGAACTTTAAAGGTCAAAGGTCAAGGATTATGACCTTTGGTGTAAAACTTCCTCTGGAACATTCCAGCAACAATATAACGTCATATAGGCTATCTGGCATTTCGCACTCCTCGGATTAGCCATACTTTGATGAAATCAGTGTAAAAACAAACTTGAAGGGGGCGCCACGGGAAAGGTGTTTGAGATAGAGCAAAATGGTTTCAAGACTTTAGGTGGGGAATGACCTCAAGATTATGAATAAAAAATAGTCATCCGAGCTCTCAATGTTTGGGCGTCGTATGATTTTTATGTGAAAATTCGAATTTTTTTAAGTTCGTGACCTTGTGACCTTGACCTTGTGACCTTGACCTTGGGATTAAAATGAAAAATCAAGCTCTGTGGGGCTATGCAGGTGCCATTGGGCTTACCAAATACCGAAACCCCTGTCAGATTCAACAACCCCCTCGGAGAAGATGGATTTTTATGTCAAAATCGCAATTTTCTAAGTTCGTGACCTTGTGACCTTGACCTTGGGACAAAAATGAAAAATCAAGTTCTGTGGGGCTATGCAGGTGCCATTGGGCTAACCAAATACCGAAACCTCTGCCAGATTCGACAAACCCCCTAGGAGAAGATGCAAATTGAAATCGGCTACCCCCTAAAAACACAATTCGTAATTTTCTAAGTTCGTGGCCTTGACCTTGGGACGAAAATGAAAAATCGAGCTCTGTGGGGCTATGCAGGTACCATTGGGCTAACCAAATACCGAAACCCCTGCCAGAGTCGACAACCCCCTCGGAGAAGATGGAATTTTATGTCAAAATCGCAATTTTCTAAGTTCGTGACCTTGTGACCTTGACCTTGGGACGAAAATGAAAAATTGAGCTCTGTGGGGCTATGCAGGTGCCATTGGGCTAACCAAATACCAAAACCCCTGCCAGATTCGACAAACCCCTCGGAGAAGAAATTTTTTTTTACGTCAAAATCGCAATTTTCTAAGTTCGTGACCTTGACCTTGGGACGAAAATGAAAAATCGAGCTCTTTGGGGCTATGCAGGTACCATTGGGCTAACCAAATACCAAAACCCCTGCCAGAGTCGACAACCCCCTCGGAGAAGATGGATTTTTATGTCAAAATCGCAATTTTCTAAGTTCGTGACCTTGTGACCTTGACCTTGGGACGAAAATGAAAAATCGAGCTCTGTGGGGCTATGCAGGTGCCATTGGGCTAACCAAATACCAAAACCCCTGCCAGATTCGACAAACCCCTCGGAGAAGAATTTTTTTTTACGTCAAAATCGCAATTTTATAAGTTCGTGACCTTGACCTTGGGACGAAAATGAAAAATCGAGCTCCGTGTGGCTATATGCAGGTGCCATTGGGCTAACCAAATACCGAAACCCCTGTCAGATTCGACAAAACCCCGAGGAGAAGATGCAAATTGAAATTGGCTACCCCCTAAAAACACATGTTTATGGGCGGACCACGCCCATTTTCAGGAAAACAAAACAAGACCATGATATAAACCTCTCACCAAAATTTCATCAGGATCGGATCAAAACCCACGGAGCTATGCTCGGGACAGACAGACAGACAGACAGACAGACAGACAGACAGACAGACAGACAGACAGACAGACAGACAGACAGACAGACAGACAGACAGACAGACAGACAGACAGACAGACAGACAGACAGACAGACAGACAGACAGACAGACACATACAGACTATAGTGGTCACATATTTTTCGTGAACCAATAATCAAAATATTTTATCTGATTTGAGAATCGAATCTGATGGGCTAAATAAGTGTCAAAATATGGAGTGAAATCTGAAAACAAATTTGCTGTTTTTATTTATTTATTTAATAACTGAGTGTTTTTATTCAAGCAAAACATTGAGCTTAATCTTTTCTACTGTGCAGACGATTATATTTAGTGGAGAAAAGATTAGGGAAAGTGCAGAAAGTTGAGCATTGTGCAGAAAGAATGTGCATTGAGCGCAATGCCGTGTTCTCTAACCAGCTTTTACAATCCATAACAATCCATCCAGTTAATCGGGGTCCTTTTTTTGGCAATTACGAACGCAGTTTTTCTTTTTCCCATTTTGTGCGATCTGCTTTCATGACAAAATAATAATACAAATAATTGCTGCATTGTATTGTTGTGGACCCGGGGAGGCGGGATTCTCGCCCGACTTTTGGCGCCACCCTCACCACCGCCGTCTCTGGGGTTTACAACGCCGGCCTGCTCGGCACAGTCCTCGGGTCACGCGTCTTCAATCGCGATACCAACGTAATCCTTGTACCTTACCAGTTGGGGAAATAGAACCCCGGTTACAGACTGGTTGTGTCAGATGCCGAGCATTTTCTGCCAGTCTGTAACCATTTTGGTTGTATTTGCCAATCGAACGGATCGTTCCTCAACGTGACATGAATTAATCCATAGCAGCAACTTCATACGAACCAACCAGATTTATTTGGGAACCTCGGGGAACACAACACAAGCAAAACATTCACGACAATGCTTTTATTAACAATCTTTAACCCGTTCTTAACGAGGGAACTACGGACTACAGGTTTCGAGGGGGTCCCTACCGAGATATGCCTTATACAACACGTGCAGACAAAGACAGACAGACAGCATGCATGCAAGACAAGACAGAGCACTTGGTGATGTTTCATGGACGAGAGGACAGTGTCAAAAGCACGAATGTCGCTCGCAACAGGCGGATGTCCACGGATTCGAGCCCCCAGCTCGAACGCGCCGCGTGGCAAGATGGCGGCGCTGTACTCTTCCTTCTCAAGGCACTGCGTGCGCACGCGGTCTCCGCGCGCTCCAACTCCGCGTAAGATCAACGATGGGCCTCAGCTGATCCCTCTCAAGGTCCAGCATACAAATCCAGGCCTGGCCTGTGCACCAGACAATGCCCAAATTGAGGTGCCGGTGGCACTCGTGCGCCCAAACCGAGGTGCCGATCGGCAAACGTGTTGAGTCGTTGGTGTGAGCAGGGACCGCCAGAGGCTCCGTCGTTTCCTCTCTTGCCTTCCCACCTCGAAGCCCGATTTCTCAACTCCGTCATCTCTTACTGCCAAAAATGCAAACTAAAAATTTTGTAAGTATATTGATGACTTCCGTTTCTCTTTGTTTGTTTGTTTGTTTGTAGGCACGATAACTCGAGAACGGAAGAAGCTACCAATGTCAAATTACACGACGTGATTCAGGAGGGTGGTGGCTTGCGCTGATTAGATTTTGGTCAAAATCGGTCAAAGGTCAAGGTCACAGTGACGTCAAACATCCAAAACATTCGATTTTTGATTGTTTGGCACAGAATCATCGTAGAAACTTCTGGTTTGCGTCGCTACCTTCTCGAGAGACAGCTTTTATTAGACAAGGTCAGAGGTCAAGTTGACGATTTCGTAAGTACCAGTCTATGACTGCTTGTTACTTATGAAATCTAAAGATTACGTAAGAATATTGATGCCTTCCGTTTCTGTTTGTTTGTTTGTTTGTTTGTAGGCACGATAACTCGAGAACAGAAGAAGCTACCAATGTCAAATTACACCACGTGATGCAGGAGGGTGATGGCTAGTGCTGATTAGATTTTGGTCAAAATCGGTCAAAGGTCAAGGTCACGGTGAGGTCAAATATTCGATTTTTGATGGTTTGGTACAGAGAACTCGAGAACGGAAGAAGCAACCAATGTCAAATTACACCAGGTGATTCAGGAGGCTGATGGCTAGTGCTGATATGATTTTGGACGAAATTGGTCAAAGGTCAAGGTCACGATGAGGTCAAATATTCGATTTTTGATGGTTTGGTACAGAGAACTCGAGAACGGAAGAAGCAACCAAAGTCAAATTACACCAGGTGATTCAGGAGGCTGATGGCTAGTGCTGATATGATTTTGGACGAAATCGGTCAAAGGTCAAGGTCACAGTGAGGTCAAATATTCGATTTTTGACGGTTTGGTACAGATAACTCGAGAACGGAAGAAGCTACCAATGTCAAATTACACCACGTGATTCAGGAGGGTGATGGCTAGTGCTGATTAGATTTTGGTCAAACTCGGTCAAAGGTCAAGGTCACAGTGAGGTCAAACATCCAAAACATTCGATTTTTGATGGTTTGGCACAGAATCATTGTAGAAACTTCTGGTTTGCGTCGCTACCTTCTCTCGAGACAGCATTTATGAGACAAGGTCATAGATCAGGTTGACGATTTTGTAAGTACCAGTCTATGACTGCTTGTTTGTTTGTTACTTACGAAATCTAAAGATTTCGTAAGTATATTGATGCCTTCCGTTTATGTTTGTTTGTTTGTTTGTTTGTTTGTTTGTAGGCACGATAACTCGAGAATGGAAGAAGCTACCAATGTCAAATTACACCACGTGATTCAGGAGGCTGATGGCTAGTGCTGATTAGATTTTGGTCAAAATCAGTCAAAGGTCAAGGTCACAGTGAGGTCAAACATCCAAAACATTCGATTTTTGATGGTTTGGTACAGAATCATCGTAGAAACTTCTGGTTTGCGTCGCTACCTTCTCTCGAGACGGCTTTTATTAGACAAGGTCAGAGGTCAAGTTGACGATTTCGTAAGTACCAGACTATGACTGCTTGTTTGTTGTTTGTTTGTTTGTAGGCACGATAACTCGAGAACGGAAGAAGCTACCAATGTCAAATTAAACCACGTGATTCAGGAAGGTGATGGCTAGTGCTGATTAGATTTTAGTCGAAATCGGTCAAAGGTCAAGGTCACAGTGAGGTCAAATATCCGATTTTTGATGGTTTGGTACAGATAACTCGAGAACGGAAGAAGCTACCAATGTCAAATTACACCACCTAATTCAGAAGGCTGATGGCTAGTGCTGATTATATTTTGATCAAAATTGGTCAAAGGTCAAGGTCACAGTGAGGTCAAACATCCAAAAAATGATAACTCGAGAACGGAAGAAGCTTCCAATGTCAAATTATACCACATGATTCAGGAGGGTGATGGCTAGCGCTGATTAGATTTTGGTCAAAATCCGTCAAAGGTCAAGGTCACAGTGAGGTCAAACATAATTCCGTAAATTCATGTGGAGAAATGGAGTATTTTTGCTTCGCTCGACGTTATGAGTTCGTTTTAACTTCAATTTTAATTTTGTCTTCGGTTTTTGCGATCGCTTAGGACGGTTCAAACTCGGTTGTCGAAATTCTGGAAAAAATCGGATGTTTTGGGGACGTTTTAAGATTGTATATAAAATATTTCACTCGACGCGTCACGGGTCGTCCCATGATGCAGTGCGCTCGAGCAGACGCGTCGTTGACCCACGTAAAGGTTTTGCGTGTGCGCGCTGACGGTGTTTTCGATAAAGATGGTGTTTAAAAGTCATTTATTATCCCAATAAAGGTTATCCTTGCATGCCTGACTCGCTGAGCCGTCGGATTATGTAAATATTGTTGGTGGATGGCCGAATATTACGGTTTTGTAACTTTGATAAAATAATATTAAATAATTGCGTGGAGAAATGGAGATTTTTGCTTCGCTCGACGTTACGAGTTCGGTTTAACTTCAATTTTAATTTTGTCTTTGGTTTTTGTGATCGCTTAGGACGCTTAAAACTCGGTTGTCGAAATTCTGGTAAAAATGGGATGTTTTGGAGACGTTTTAAGATTGTATAAAAAATATTTCACTCGACGCGTCACGGGTCGTCCCATGATGCAGTGCGCTCGAGCAGACGCGTCGTTTACCCACGTAAAGGTTTTGCGTGTGCGCGCTGACTGTGTTTTCGACAAAGATGGTGTTTAAAGGTCATTTTTTATCCCAATAAAGGTTATCGTCGCATGCCTGACTCGCTAAGCCGTCGGATTATGTAAAGATTGTTGGTGGATGCCTGAATATTATGGTTTTGTGACTGATAAAATAATATAAAATAATTGCGTGGAGAAATGGAGATTTTTGCTTCGGTCGACGTTACGATTTTTGATGATTTGGTACAGAATCATCGTAGAAACTTCTGGTTTGCGTTGCTACCTTCTCGAGAGACAGCTTTTATAAGACAACGTCAGAGGTCAAGTTGACGATTTTGTAAGTACCAGTCTATGACTGCTTGTTTGTTTGTAGGCATGATAACTCGAGAAGGGAGGAAGCTACCAATGTCAAATTACACCATGTGATTCAGCAGGGTGATGGCTCGTGCTGATTAGATTTTGGTCAAAATCGGTCAAAGGTCAAGGTCACAGTGAGGTCAAATATTTGATTTTTGATGGTTTGGTACAGATAACTCGAACGGAAGAAGCTACCAATGTCAAATTACACCACGTGATTCAGGAGGGTGATGGCTCGCGCTGATTAGATTTTGGTCAAAATCGGTCAAAGGTCAAGGTCACAGTGAGGTCAAACATCCAAAAAAATGATAACTCAAGAACGGAAGAAGCTACCAATGTCAAATTACACCACGTGATTCAGGAGGGTGGTGGTTGGCGCTGATTAGATTTTGGTCAAAATTGGTCAAAGGTCAAGGTCACAGTGAGGTCAAACATCAAAAACAATCGATTTTTGATGGTTTGGTACAGAATCGTCGTATAAACTTCTGGTTTGCGTCGCTACCTTCTCCAGAGACAGCTTTTATTAGACAAGGTCAGAGGTCAAGTTGACGATTTCTTAAGTCCCAGTCCATGACTGCTTGTTTTGTTTGTTCTTTTTTAAACCATATTTACAAATCAATTTTGTCAACATTAATGTTTCAAAGTTGACTTGGACTTTATGTATAAAATCTTGATTAAATATTATGAATTACTTACGAAACACAACCAACACTTGTTCACTTCTGAAGTGATATGCAGTATATGACAAAGTAAAATCTTTGGTCAGTAAAACTGAGATCCTCAACTTCCTTTGTCTCACCTGAAAAATAAAAGGCTACTTTGATGTACAGTGCTTGTACAAAGTCTACACCCCCTTTTCAAATTTTCACCTTTTGTTGCCTTGTCGCCTGGAATTAAATTTCATCAAATCAGACTTTTTCCCATCTTTATTTACACATCGTAGCCCACAACTTCCAAATGAAAAACAAATTCTACAAATTGCAGAAAATTAATTAATAATACAAACTAAAAGATCTTGTTTAGATAAGTGTCCACCCCCTTGAAAAAGCAATTGTAAATTAGCTCAGGTGTAACCAATCACCTTCAAAATCACACACCAAGTTTATTGGACTCCACATGTGTTAAGTTGCAGTGCTTCTGATTATTTCAGAATAAAATCAGCTGTTCCTGTCGGTTCCCTCTGCTGTGTAGTGCATTTCACAGCAGAGACTCAACTATGCCCACCAAGAAGCTTTCAAAAGACCTCTGGGATAAAGTTGTGGAAAGGCACAGATCAGAGGATGGGTATAAAAATATTTCAAAGGCCTTCAATATCCCTTGGAGCACAGTCAAGACAATCATTAAGAAGTGGAAGGCATATGGTACCACCAAGACAATGCCGAGATCAAGCCGTCCCTCCAAACTGGATGACCAAGCAAGGAGGAGACTGATGAGAGAGGCCAACAAGAGGCCAATGGCAACTTTGAAAGAGCTACCTGCCTTTATGGCAAAGACTGGTCACTGTGTACATGTGACAAAAATATCCCAAGCACTCCACAAGTCTGGCCTGTACACCAGACTTGCGAGGGTGGCAAGAAGGAAGCCATTATGAAAAAAGTCAACCTTGAGTCTTGTTTGAGGTATGCAAAAAAAAAACACTCAAATTCTGAAGACATGTGGCAAAAGTTTTTGTGGTCTCACGAAACCAAGATGGAACTTTTTGGCCTAAATGAAAAATGTTATGTTTGGGCAAACCCAACACTGCACATCACCCAAAGAACACCATCCCTGCTGTGAAGCATGGTGGTAGCATCATGTTATGTGGATGTTTCTCATCAGGGACTGGGGCACTTGTCAGGATAGAAGTGAAAATGGATGGAACAAAATACAGAAAAATCCTTTGAGGAAAACCTGCTGCCCTCTGCAAGAAAGATGAAATTGGGTTGGAAGTTCACCTTTCAGCATGACAACGACCCAAAGCACACAGCCATACCTACATTGGAGTGGCTAAAGAACATAAAGATAATTGTCCTTGAGTGGCCCAATCAGAGCTCCGACCTAAATCCAATCAAGAAACTGTGGCATGACTTGGAGATTGCTGTCCATCAACGCTCCTCACACAACTTGACTGAGTTTGAACAGTTTTGTACAGAAGAATGGGCAAATATTGCCCAGTCATGGTGTGCAGAGTTGGTAGACACCTATCACAACAGACTCACAGCTGTAATTGCTGTCAAAGGTGATTCCACAAACTATTAACTCAGGGGGGTGAACACTTATCCAACCAAGATATTCTAGTTTTGTATTCTTGATAAATTTTCTGAAATTTGTAGAATTTGTTTTTCATTTGGACATTTGTTATGATGTGTAAAACATCTGATTTAATTCCAGGCTATAATTTAACAAAAAGTGAAAAATTTGAAAGAGGGTGTAGACTTTCTGTAATGATGTATCAGGAGGAACCCAAATAGACAAAGATGGAGTCATCACGAGGAACCTGGATAGGATTCGGGTTTCGGCTGCTATTCCTCCACCCTCAAACCCATCCAGGCACAGCCAGATGAACCTTACAAAAACTATTTGCAAGATTCACACCTCCATAGACAAAGAAAAAGAAAGAAAGTGGAGTTGGAGGAAGGCATGGATGTCAAACTGAATATTGGGCAAAAATCAATGAACAGTCCCACTTTTGGCCTTATTATGGAAGGAAGGTCATTAATAAGCAGTTGAAGATAGTTGTTGCCGAGGACAACCATAAGGACCTCATGCAGCGAAGCCCTCATGCTGAGATCTTCTTTTGTATGCAGCATAAGGCTGTGGGGTGCTGAGATCATTGGCCCCCACCAACCACTACCCTCTTCCTTTGTGCCAGGTATTATTCCAACAAATTTGGGAGATATCCCCTGAAGATTATTTTTCCTATCTGACCCACACTGCCTCCAGTTTGACTCAGGCTCCTTGATGCCATACGAAGTCAAATGCTGCCTCAGTATCAAAGGCAACCACTCTGACCTCACTTTTCACATTTAACTCTTGTACCGAAGTTTGGATCATGAAGTTTGTAAAGAGGTCTGGAGTCAAATGGTCCTGACGAAACCAAACCATGCATTGGTGAGCAGGTTTATTAGTAAGTGCCGCATGATGGCACGGTCTGTTGATGACTTCTATTGCTTCACTCGTGATTGGGAGTTGGCAAATACGGCAGTAATTGGCCATGCTGTCTGCATCTGGCTTTTTTTTGGCTGGCAGATGCTAGTTCAGTAATTGTAGTTGTACTGGGAACAGTTTGGCTACTGCACAGAAAATTATCATGTACAATTTTTCTGTATTATGGCTGAGATGTTTCCAGGATTCCAGGCATGTAGCTTTTGCTGTGTCCCGTATTCTCAGCTGTTTCTTGTTTGTGGTGTCTAATAACTTGACCAGAGGTTAGTATCATTGACGATTATAATGATGATTAGGACAAGAAGGATACATTAGGACAAGTAGAAGATGGTAACAAATGCTTCAGCCTAATGTTTTGCATTCATGTGTTGGACTTTGGTGCCATTGAGGATGGAGACCTTCATGTCACAACCTCCTCCATTAGTTGCTTATTTGTCCACCAACAATCATAACTAATGGTTAAGGATGTAAAAAGCAACTTCACACTGTGGGGGTGACAATTGCCTGCTCGCTCACCTGGAACTTAGTTCCAGGGAGCTTATAGGATGGCACGTTGTCTTTCTGTCCGTCCTTCCGTCCGTCCACATATACTTGCAGCTTCTTCTCTGAAATGTCACATACAATTTTGATGAAACTTTTCCCCCATAATGTTCATCACAGTGTATGTACCAAAGTTTGTTCATGGCATTCAAAAAAATTGGGCCCTAAGGGGATCTATGGGGGTTGCCCCCCAAAATAGGAATGTGCTTTCTTCTCGGAAACTGCACACACAATTCTGATGAAACTTGACCACTACCTTTATCACCCGTGATGTACCAAAGTTTGTTCACGGCATTAAAAAAAATTCCATAGGTATTGACTTTGTTCTCCATCACATATTTTGTGGGTCATCCATGCCTACCAGTGGTTACATGGTTATCTTATCCAGCTGCGACCAGGTGAGCGCCCAGGGGTATTGCTCCTATGTTTTTTGTTTCATGCAATGAGGAACGAAATTCCTTGCCTAATTCTCGGATTCCAAAGCTACATGGTAAACGTGAGAATAGTATTAAATTACACACAGAAACATTATGAAGACAAATTGCCAAATTGTATGTGATTGATATTGTGTGCGTTGTTTATGTTGGTTGTAGTGAGGAGGATGGGCAGTGGGCGGAGGAGAAGAAGATGGAAGCACACAGTGACTGGGTGAGAGACGTTGCTTGGGCACCATCCATTGGTCTGCCCAGTGGCACCATAGCCAGCTGTTCACAGGTGTGGTCTTTCGAACATTCTAAAATGTTTTTTGTTTTTGTTTTAAGTTGATGGTGTATCTATGCTGATGCATAACGATTGCTGCTGCAGGATGGGCGTGTGTTTATCTGGACCTGTGATGACCCTGCAGGGGGGTCTTGGACCCCTAAACTACTGCACAAGTTTGGTGACGTCGTGTGGCACGTGAGCTGGTCCATAACTGGAAATATCCTGGCAGTGTCTGGTGGAGACAACAAGGTGATCATAGTTCACCTTCTTTTTAGTTTACCATCACGTTACTCAATTATCTCGATTATATAATGTACATACATGCTGTACCGTGCAAACATCTCAGACCATCTTGAAAATATACATTTTTATTGTCACATTGGCATATTTTGATAAGTGAAATGTGTTGTAATGATCATGTTTTATGAAAGAAACAGTGATGACCTTTTTCATCCAAGACAGGGACACCCGTGATATCTGTTTTGGAATATTTTCCTGCAATTTCTGGAGAAATTCTATTGGGAGGTTGTTCAATGCATTCTGCCATGTTTCCTGTAATTACCCTTGCCAAAGGAGAGGGTATTGCATTTAGGTCTGTCTGCCTGTCTTTGCTTATTCACACAGAATGTGCCAAAGTAGGCCACAAACGCCACCTCGTGGTAACCAGTTCTACACATTCTCTTTATTCAACGGAGTCCAGCAACCTTTTAATTTATGCCATAGTTGTGTTCTTGAAGATAGTCATGTAAATGAAAAATGTGTAAATTAAAACCAATTTCCCCATAAGAAATAATGTAATAGGTGGATGTTTGGTCTTTATTGTCCTCAACCCTCATCTTTATTGTTGTCCTATTTTTAATATTACAGCAGTTTATTATTTAAATTATAATGTTCAAGATAGAAACAACAAAAAATTGTGAAAAAATACAGCCTGCTGTTGCATTTAATAAATTGAAACAACTAAAAATAGAACAAGTCTGAAGACGATGATGGTTCACGAGCGGTATTTGACGATGTAGATTGTTTCAGAAGTCAAGGATGAGACAATGTGATAATGTTTGACCAAGTTATAAGAATTATCAACATGATGTGGTACGAGTGACAGGTTATTAGCTGCAAAATGTCGAAAACCCGGTTTCGTTCAACAACTTTCAAAATTTGACCTTTGCATAACCTTTAAAGGTCACAAAACAATGTTGTGGACATTAAAATAAGGAAACAGGATCCGTGCTATCGCTTATTGGAGTTAGTTCGTCGAAGAAGGTCGAAAACCCGGTTCGATTCCCACAATTTTGAAAATTTGACCTTTGTGAACTTTAAAGGTAAAAGGTCAAGGATTATGACCTTTGGTGCAAAACTTCCTCTGGAACATTCCAGGAACAATATAACGTCATTTAGGCTAAATGGCATTTCACACTCCTCGGATTATTCATACTTTGATGAAATCAGCGTAAAAACAAACTTGAAGGGGGCGCCACGGGCAAGGTGTTCGAGATAGAGCAAAATGGTTTCAAGACATTAGGTGGGGAATGACCTCAAGGTTATGCATAAAAATATTGTCATTCTTGCTCTCAAAGCTTGGGCGGTCATCTGATTTTTATGTCAAAATTCGAAATTTTCTAAGTTCATGACCTTGACCTTGGGACGAAAATGAAAAATCGAGCTCCGTGTGGCTATGCAGGTGCCATTGGGCTAACCAAATACCGAAACACCTGCCAGATTCGACAAACCCCTCGGAGAAGATGGATTTTTATGTCAAAATCGCAATTTTCTAAGTTCGTGACCTTGGGACGAAAATGAAAAATCAAGCTCTGTGGGGCTATGCAGGTGCCATTGGGCTAACCAAATACCGAAACCCCTGCCAGATTTGACAAACCCCCTAGGAGAAGATGCAAATTGAAATTGGCTACCCCCTAAAAACACAATTCGCAATTTTCTAAGTTCGTGACCTTGTGGCCTTGACCTTGGGACGAAAATGAAAAATCGAGCTCTGTGGGGCTATATGCAGGTGCCATTGGGCTAACCAAATACCGAAACCCCTGCCAGATTCGACCATCCCCTCGGAGAAGAAATTTTTTTTTATGTCAAAATCGCAATTTTCTAAGTTCGTGACCTTGTGACCTTGACCTTGGGACGAAAATGAAAAATCGAGCTCTGTGGGGCTATGCAGGTGCCATTGGGCTAACCAAATACTGAAACCCCTGTCAGATTCGACAAAACCCCTCGGAGAAGATGCAAATTGAAATTGGCTACCCCTAAAAACACGTGTTTTTTGGGCGTGGCTCCACCCATTATGGGCGGACCACGCCCATTTTCAGGAAAACACAACTAGATCATGATATAAACCTCCCACCAAAATTTCATCAGGATCGGGTCAAAACTCACGGAGCTATGCTCGGGACAGACAGACAGACAACAATAACGAATATAGTGGCCACTTATATTTTTCGTGAAAATATTTTCTCGTGAACCAAAAATGAAAGAGAAAGGGAATGTTAACACTTAGGTTGGCTGATGCTGCTGATGTCTTGTTGTTACTGCAAGTGGTGGAGGGGAAGGGAGTGTACAAGTTTTCGAGGAGGGGGATCAAATGGGTCAGATGACCTTGGTGAAACTGGTGGTGTTGCTGATGGTGATGGAAGTTGAATTGGAGAGGGTACGAGATCCGTTTAGCTCTGACCGCTAGACGTTGAGAGCTCACTGGCATCGTCCTTTGGATGCCCTTTCCATTCCTTCAGTGTTGCCTCCCAAAAGCAACGTGAAGCGATGTTGCACTGCTTTAAATCCAGGTGCGGTCTTCTCCTCACGAGAAATGTACGTCCTACGTAGCATTCTGATCCAAAATAGGCCTGTCTCATCAACGTTGAAATTTGTTTCGTAGAATATCCCACCTTCCTCAATAATGGCCTTGAGAAATGCTGGGGAATTCTCAGTCTGCAGCAGCAGCCTGTACAATCATTACCTCTGCCACCGAAGGAGGAGGTTATGTTTTCACCCCTTTCTATCTGTCTGTCTTTCTGTGCAGCATATCTCAAAAAGTTGTGGACAGATTCAGATGAAATTTTGTGGGCACGTTGGGTGTGTGATCCGGATCTGACTACGACAATTTTTTAAGTTATTCTTCACCATTGAGAGTGGGGCCAAAAATGATATAAAGCACAATATCTCAAAAATGTATTGGGCCCGATATGTTCTCGTGGATCAGGCATGACGTGGCGGAGGTATGCGCTCTACCGAGTGCCCTTCTAGTTATTATCCCCCCCCCCCCCGGAGGGAGGGACTGGGATATTGTAATCGTCCGGTTTGTTATCCCGCCCCCCGGAGGGAGGGAGCGGGATATTGTAATCGTCTGGTTTGTTTGTCTGTCTGTCTGTTAGCAACTTTACGGCAAAACGGCTTTAGCAAACACTATCAAATTTAATCCACAGGTGGGCAATGAACCTTGGATGACCCCATTAACTTTTGGGTCCAATTGGGTCAAGGTTACAAAAAGATCAAAATCGTTTTTCGCTCATAACTTTCAAAAATGATCTGATTTATTTCAAAGTAAGCTTATAGTGAACCTTATTTTATTTGCACTTATAATCATACCTATTCCTATAGTGAAAAATGCATATTTGTGAAGATTGGTAGGGTCCGAAGTTTTGGGGGTCATGGTCATCGGTCAAAATTACAAATTTTCCATTAAAACTATAGTGAAAAATGCATATTTGTGAAGACCGGTAGGGTCCGAAGTTTTACGGTCATAACTTCGTCAAAAATGGTTTAATTGACTTCAAACTAAGACTAAAATATTCCTTATTCTTGTCCTTATAATCAACATTCAGGTTAAGGATGTATCAAATTTAAATTTGATCCCCAAAATAACTTTATGCCTGAAATGGGTGGGATTTGTTGTGCCTGGCACCACTTCTTTGTCTTTGTTTGTTTGTCTGTCTGTCTGTTAGCAACTTTACACAAAACGGCTTTAGCAAACACTATCAAATTTAATCCACAGGTGGGCAATGAACCTTGGACGACCCCATTAACGTTTGGGTCCAATTGGATCAAAGGTCAAGGTCAAGGTCACGAAAAGATCAAAATCGTTTTTCGCTCATAACTTCGTCAAAAATGGTTTAATTTACTTCAAACTAAGACTAAAATATTCCTTATTCTATTCCTTATAATCAACATTCAGGTTAAGGATGTATCAAATTTAAATTTGATCCCCAAAATAACTTTATGCCTTAAATGGGCAGGATTTGTTGTGCCTGGCATCACTTGTTTATGTTGTGATGGTTGCAACACTTCTGAAAGTTTGAAAAACACCCAGAACTAGCGAACTCGCAAATGCTGATGGCCTTCGTTTGTGCTACAAGCATGCTGATAGGCACGTTCTGGTTTTGCTGTTCAATCCATGTGCTGAGCATGCGTTCCATTTTTTTTTCCATCATGGAACTTCCAACATATGTCTTTGGTGCACTCACTGAGGTTCCACATTTAGCACTTTGTTTTATCTTTTCCGGATTACCTATGTCTTATTGTTCACAACGTGGACTCACTAAAGCCGAGCACACGCCTCATATCAGCTGTACGATTAGCTATTTTATACTGTCCTAAACCATCCATTTTTACTTCAATCGTGATGGTCTTCCTGTCTTTTACTCACACGACCAACCTTGCTACTCTACGGACGCTTTCTAATCATGAGTGCAAGGGTTACGCTTATTGCAGCGGCATAATTGACGTGCAAAATGGGAAACGCCTCACTACACGCACAATACAAAGATGGAGGGTTTCCGTAAATTGAGGTTGGGGGAAGAAGAAGCAGAGGAAAAGACAATCTTGCCAGCATCCGGGTGTCGTCGCAAACACGTTTTCATGTTGTTCAGCATGAAAAATTATTCGCAGCGTTACTCATGTGATTAAGTTATGCAATTCCAATAGCTTGTGAAAGTAAATTAAAACATAGGACTGCGCATCTCTGAAGCATGCATTTCGTTTTTGATTTTTTAACCGCACATGAGTACCTGAGTCCCAATTATGTGACACCCTGGTTGTATGTATATTGTCATATGGTTGGGATGCTCACTAATGCGGCGCCACATTGCCAAAGCGATATGTTTTGCGAATGGCTGAATTAATGGAAGTTACGCTTGAGTGGGAAGTGCATCTCCACCTCCAGCCGAAATATGTATCCCGCCGGTCTCCACAAAGCTCCTCCCCGGCCCCCCAGGGATTACCAAAAAGCCGAGGCCATTTGTGCACGTGGGAGATGGGGATGAAGTGGACAAGTGTCCTTAAGAAATAACAAGTTTATTATTACACAAGAGAACGTAAATGGAGAATCCCAGACTGTGGAGGGGGAAGGCTTGGGGGGGAGCAAGTCTCTGCTGCTCACAACTGTGACTGCTGGTGGCTGCGGAAATTCTAGCCACTGGCAACGACGACTCCACTCAGCATCTGTGCATAGCCTTTTACCACCCCATTCGCCCAGCTTGTCCCCCCCCCCCAATCAATGGATGTGTCATCCATACCAATTTTACCAATGGAAGATCTAGGTTCATGGAAGAGCAATTACAAAGAACAAATCAGGACATAACATAAAGGGAATAGCAGGGTGGAGGGAGAAAGTAGATGGAGATGGACAGATGAGGGGTAAGGGCGAAAGAAAATGGTCGACAATATGGATACAGATGCAAAATAGTGTTTGACCAGTTTGTGAATTTGTCAAGGTCTGAGTAAAGGGAGGAGGCTGCTGTCTGTCTGTCAGAAGGATGAGAGATGTCATGGCACAGATTGGAGTCATCAGCAAAGAGATAAAGAGGATTTTTCAGTCAGTGAGATCATTGATAAAGATGAAGAATAATATTGGAACAAGAACACTGCCTTGGTGTACTCCAGGCTTGACAGGGAAAGGAAATGAAAGGGTTCCATTGAGAGCCACATGTTGATGAGGGTGGAGGAAGTCAGAAATCCAAGAGTGGATTTGGCCTTGGATTATATAGGCAGACAGTTTGGAGAGCAAGGCAGGATGCCAGGCTATGAAAAGCTTGAGGTATGTCTGAAGAGACGGCTCTGATATCATGTTTGATATTGAGGGCTTCTACCATTGTTGGGAGCAGAAGCAGAATGTCCAAGGTAGAGTGACCAGGTCTGAATCTGAATTGATCACCTGAGATGAGGTTGTTTGAGAAAAGGAATGATTTTATGTCAACTGCAATTGATTGATTCCATGACCTTGCTGATGCTTGGAAGTATGCCAATTTGGCTGTAGTTGAGGGGATCTGTTTTTGTACCTTTTTATGTAATGCTGTGATGTTGGCTGATTTCCAAGCAGATGGAAGATGACCTATGGTAAATGACAGGTTCAAAAGGGCAGAGAGAGGGAAGTGCAAGAGCAGCAGAGCAGGTTTTTAGGACACATGAGCTGATGCCATCCGGTCCAATTGCAGTCAGTCGAGGGTTGCCAGAAACTTTTCCCCCTTTTCAGGTGCAAAAGACAATTCAAGAGCAATTGGGTATGACTGAGAAGGATGGATACAGAGAGGGAGGGATTTGGGACACAAGATTTTGAAACAAACACAGAATTGAGGCATTCGGCCTTCTAGCGATTGGAGTCAGCAGTGGTACCACTTGAAGTGAGGAAAGGGATGGAAGAGGAGCATACACCTGAGACAAACTTGACAAGGTGCCACCAGGTTTTAGAGGAGGGAGAGAAGTTTGAAAGCTCATTCTTGAGATTGGACAGATGTTTTCTGGTTTTACTGAGGGTAGACACACACTTGTTGTGGGCTTTGTAGAAAGATCTGAGGTTGCCTACCAGGAGGAAAATGCAAGTTGTTTTGAAGCAATATGTGCATAATAGAGAGCAGTTTTCCTTGGAAGAAGTCCGAATTGATATCAGTGGCGGTGGATATAGGAGACCAGTCCTGAAGTGTTAAAAAAAAAAATCCTGTGAAACGCGACTGCAGAAGCAGGTCACACTTTGTGACGTGTGAATACATGGGGTCCGTGAATAGCGGGACTGCGAAATTTGAGGTCTGACTATTGAATACAGGGTGTCCATGAAGTCCTTGTGCAACTTTGGACTTTTAAACTTTTGATGTACACATGATCGAAACCAACTAAATGGTGCATGGAAGCATAACACTGGTCAACAACAAATTTGTTGTCTGCATTTTTTAAGCTGATTTAGGATGAATCTGATGCGCTGAATCCAAAACTCACATTAGTTTTGTTCAATCAGGTCAAGTTTTTGAGATATGGCCACATGTCATTTTTTACATTTTTGTTCACATGTACGCATGTGTGGAGCATTTTAGAAGAAGTTGGTGGGGGTAAAATGTCATGTCAAATAATTGTTTTGATTGAAAATAATTATTTTAATGACAAGAAGTATTCAGGTACGATAGTTCTGGGTGATTATGTCGAAAAGGGATCAGTTTGAAGTCATAAAACCTCAAAATCTTCCAAAAATTGGTGAGGCAAAGCATAAAGTTCGTGGATCAAAACTAAAGTTAATGGGGCAGATTTTGTAATAATGTGATACAAAAAAGTTGTATTTCTTGAAATAACGAACTCTGAAGAATGTACAATACCTACATGCGCCAATTTATGACATGCGCTTCTGCTCAAGCTTGGAGTGCCACAGTACGAACCCAAAGATTGGAGACTGTTCATTGACAGCAGCAAGCGATCACTGAAATGTGTTCTGCTACACAACGGCAACCAGTTTGCCTCTGTACCCATCGCTCACTCGACTACACTGAAGGAGAAGTATGAAGCGGTGAAGTACGTGCTGGAGAAAATTGGTTATGATCAGCATAAGTGGTTTATTTGTGTTGACCTGAAGATGGTGAACTGTGTGTTGGGACAACAGTCTGGCTTCACCAAGTACCCATGTTTTCTGTGCATGTGGGATAGTAGGGACCGTGCTCAGCATTACACGAAGAAGGACTGGCCTGTGCGGGAGGAATTGGTGCCATGCAAAGAAAGGAACGTCATCAACGACCCTCTGGTGGACAGAGACAGAATACTCTTCCCACCGCTGCACATCAAGCTCGGCTTAATCAAGCAGTTCACCAAGGCTCTGGACAAAGATGGTGACTGCTTCACTTACTTGTGCCAGGCTTTTCCAGGATTGACCATGGAGAAGTTGAAAGCTGGCATCTTTGATGGTTCTCAGATCCGTCAGCTCATCAGAGATCCAGAGTTCAAAAACTCAATGAACGAAGTGGAACTGGAAGCGTGGAAGACATTTGTTTTGGTAGTGAAGAACTTTCTTGGCAACAATAAGGCCAGAAACTACGCAGAACCTGTCAACAACATGCTGACTGCTTTCAGAAACCTGGGCTGCAACATGAGCATCAAGATGCACTACCTATTTTCACATATGAACCGGTTTCCTGAGAACCTGGGTTCAATGAGTGACGAGCAGGGGGAGAGATTCCATCAGGACATGAAGGAGATGGAGACCAGGTATCAGGGTCGCTGGGACGCAGTCATGATGGCTGACTACTGTTGGAATCTGAAGAGAGACCTCCCTGCCGCTGAACATTCCAGGAGTTCGAAGAAACGGAAGTTCAAGCCCTGAAGTTTGAACAGTGGTGACGCAACATGCAATTAACTTGTACTTACCTTTATCAATGCGCACCATTCAGATGACAGTAATCGATGTTTCTATCATGTAATCAATAAATGTTGTTGGCAAAACATTTTTTTTTCTTAAAAACATGTTTAGGATGATATGTGTTGACAAAAATCAGCTGATAATGCCACAAAAATGTAATTGATTTTGTCACAAGATCTGATTTTTTCAAATCAACTTAGCACAAAAACCTGACCTGATGGAGAGAAACGGATGCCATTTCCTGATTCAGCAGTGCCAGAATACCCTAATTCACTTGTAGAAATCTAGACAACATTCAGAAAGTAAAAAATTGTTGACCAGTGTAATTCAAGTTTTTACTCAATACAGTTTAAAAGTTTTGGCTTCAATGTAACTGTCATC
This sequence comes from Eptatretus burgeri, assembly GCF_056783735.1. NCBI lineage: Eukaryota > Metazoa > Chordata > Myxini > Myxiniformes > Myxinidae > Eptatretus > Eptatretus burgeri. The sequence goes on from NC_140973.1 coordinate 33,766,805, forward strand.
GTTCAGTCCAATTTTCAACTTGTTGAAAACATTCTTCAGTTGCTGTTGAGTAATTTCATGAATTGCATTTGTGTTTGTAGCCTGAAGTTCATCCAAAGAATGTGGTTTGATGAGTAAATAACAGTTATATAATCGCCCCATAAAATGTAGTCCAATATAGAAAGGTCAGGCGAACAAGGTGGCCAAGCGATTGGCCCACGTCTGCCGGTCCACTTGTCTTTGAAGACATCATTCAAGAACCGTTGCACATTTGAAGCATAGTGGCAGGAAGCTGGTAAATGGTGATATGTGAAAGATTTAAACATCGTTGTTCGGGAACCAAATGTGGTAATTGTGGTAGACTTCACCATTGATGTCAAAGCTAATGTCACTGCCTCAAGAAACCCATAAGAATTGTTGATTTAACAACAGCATTAATAAAAACATTGACATAACAAAACTTGATGTATTGTGTATTTGTATGGCATTTACAGTTTGTTTCTATCATGTGTACATCAAAGTAGTACAAGTTCAAAGTTGCATGAGGACTTTATGGATACCTTGTACACAGATGCCAACCCTCCCGATTTCATCGGGAGGCTTCCGAAAATTCACCCAAACTCCCGCCCTTACGATCACTATCCTTATCCTCCCGAAATTTTGATATTTTTGCACTGTTCACTAATCAGAATGTACTAGTATGAGAATTGAATGAAAAGCATCGTCTGCTACGTATAGCATGTGGTAACTCCATAAGGTCCGCTGCTACCAAATTGTACGTAAAAAATTGCAAATTCAAATGAGGAGCAGCCAAACATTGGGTCTGGATCTCGCTTATGCGATCATGCACTGAGATTTAGTGCATGCGGTATGTGTGCAATACAGTGCATGCGGTATGTATGCACAGTGTATATGCATGCGATACGCTCACTGCATGCAGCTGGGCCCCGTACCAGCCCGGCGGTCGCGACCACCGTGCGGTGTTTAACAGCCGCTAGAGTTCTACGAGTCGCGCTGCAGCTGTGGAACATCGACTTCGAAGTTACCGATGCTTCAAGCCCTCGATGTTGATTACGAAATGGCAGAAAAGAAGCTTACGAAGACCAAGAAATGGTCTCAGAAGTACAAGACCGAATACAGTCTCCAATACCCGTGTATTCGAAAGTCTGAAAGAGGAATTCATCATGCGTATTGTACAGTATGCAGCGTTGATATTTCAGTTGAGCACGGAGGTCGCGATGATATTCGGAAGCACGTTGGAAGCAAACGGCACACAGACATTGCAAAGGAGAGATCTTCGAGCACGAGTACCGGTACACTTCTGAATTATTTCACCAAACAAGGGACAAGCGAGGAAGAGGATGTTACCCGAGCGGAACTTCTCTTTAGTGGATTTATTGTGGAACATAACTTGCCCATATCAGTCTCAGATCATGCTGGACCTCTATTTCAAAAGATGTTTCCAGATTCAAAAGTTGCTTCAAAGTATGGATGTGCAAGAACAAAAACTTCAGCAATAATTGGTGAGTTGTCAAATGTTACTGCTTCATCTATTGCCGATATTGCTAGACTAGCTCCATTTAGCCTAGCTACAGACGGTAGCAATGACAGTGGTGAGGCCCAGCTATATCCTGTCCTGATTTCGTACTATGACAACAGTGCTGGGATTGTGAAGCAAGGTTTGCTAAGTTTGCCTGCGTGCAAACAAGATTCCACTGGAGAAAACATTTTCAAACTGCTTGATCATGAGTTCAGTGACAGGAAAATTCCGTGGGGAAATTGTGTTTCCTTTTGTGCTGATAATGCCTCTGTCATGGTGGGCAAGCACAAAGGAGTCGCTGCTTATATCCACAAACAAAATCCAGAGTGCTACATCATGGGATGCCCTTGCCATATGATGCACAATACGGCCAAGAAGGCGGCTCAGGCCTTACCCATTGAATTAGATGACTTTCTCATCGATATTTACTACTACTTGGACAAAAGTAGTAAACGCGTCAAAGGAGTGAAAGCACTGCAAGAACTCTGTGATGCCCCGACACACAAGATTCTGAAGCATGTCGCAACAAGGTGGCTGTCCCTTGGTCAGTGCCTAGACAGGCTGATTGAACAGTGGGAGCCACTTCGCCTCTTCTTCAAAGAAGAAGTACGAAGAAAAATGCAACCAACTGTAGCCAAGACTCTAACAACGAGCAAGAAGGACGGCACTGTATCTACTGCCAGTACTGGCACTGCAGGATCAAGCACTAGTGGAGCAGCATTCACCACTACCACTGCAGTATCTGCTGCGAAGAAGACAGCAGGGACAGCACCAAAACCAATGCTGAGAGCAGGTAGCATCACCGGCCCTTCATCACGTTCATCTACAAAGCAGATCCCTTCAGAGTCGAGAAAGACTGTGATAGTCCCATCTACAGGCAAAGAAGGACCCAAGTTAAGTTCTGCTTTTGCCAAATCACTTGATAGAAGCTCAGCAAAACCTTCGAATCAGAGGTCTTCTTCCTTGGCTGCACCTACCTCAAGCTCTCTCCTCAAACGTAAAATTGGATCTGGTACTACGAGTCTGACCTCTTCTGCTGGCAGTAAACACAAGTGTGATCGCCCTGCGGCTAAGTGTACTACGAGTTCTACAACTAAAAGCGCATCTTCCTCAAACACTGTGCAGGAATCTAGAGAAAAACGTGTCAACAGGATGTTCTTGTCTCCACAAACAAATCTCTATTGTTTCTTCCTTCGATATGCTAACAAGCTTTTTGAGAAGGGGAATCTTCTGCTCCAAAGAGACGAACCCTGTATTCATCTCCTGCATGGAGAATTGAATGGTCTTCTGAAAGATATCTTCGTACGGTTTTTGAAACCATCGGTGTCATCGGTTGCTCTGGTAAATGTACCCTTCTCTGACAGAAATCATCAGAAGAATGATGAGGACCTCATGATTGGGAACGATGCCAAACTGTATATAAGGGAACAAAGGAGTCTCAAGAAATCCACCTTCACTCTGAGTGAGTCAGACATCCAAGGTTTCTTCAGTGCAGTTCGCTCATATTATGTGAAAGCCTGCAATTACATCTTCAAAACCTGGCCACTAGATGATGAATTAGCCAAGCATGCTCAGGTGCTGGATGTTAAGCTACACCAAGAAGTGGGGTTTGACTGTGTGGAGTTTTTCATCAAGAAATTCCCATGTCTGTTCAGTGGCGGTGATAGTGACATAGACAGTCTTGAGAGTGAATTTGCTCACTACCAGGCAGACGCCTCCATAGCTACAATTGCTACTGAGACAGTGAGAGTGGATGAGCAGTGGCATCGGATTTCACAGCTCACAGATCCCTGCACTGGTGCCAAGAAGTATCCTAATTTGAGCAAAGTGATGAAGGGAATCTTGGTCATTCCTCATTCGAACGCATCATGTGAGCGGGCACTCAGTCTTGTACGGAACAATCATACTGAATTTCGTCCCAATTTGAGTGTCAAAACCCTGGAAGCTCTCTTAATTGAAAAACTAGCTCATAGCACCCCTTGCTACCAGAGAGAATACAGCAAAGACATAATCAGAAGGGCTAAAAGAGCCACACAGCTGTCACTCAGCAAAGCTGCCATGGAAAAAGCAAGCAGCAGTAGTACCAGCCAGTAAGGTAAGAAAAATATTGCTTCTTTTGTGCTTTTTGTTAATCTTTGATTGTCCCCTAACTTACTAATATTAACATACATGTAACATTAAAAAGTGCACAATTTTCCCCCTTTTTTTGTTCAAAAAGTGGGAATTCTTAACATGTTAAATGCTCCAAAATAGGGCTCAGAGGGCACTCTGACTTCCGGTTCCGGTTTTGAGCGGCAAGAGGTCTCCTTCGGGGCTCCCTGCTGACATTCTCAAAGTTAAGTTCCGGTTGTTATTTGTCCCGTTTTAACTGTTTAATTTTCTCACCTACATGTTAATGTGTGTTCCTAGTTCGGTTTTGTTTCAAAAATCGTGCTATTTTGTGAGTATTTTTGTCGACGTTCTTACTTGGTGTTTGAGGCCTAGTCCTAGGTTTGAGGCCTACCGGTTCCACTCGGTGTTCGATCGTTTTTTTTGTTTGTTTGTTTGTTTTTTCTCCCCATTACCTTCAATTTCTATCCTCCCCATTACCTTCAATTTTCATCCTCCCCACTTTCCAAACATCCCCCATTCTCCCAACTAATCTCTTTCTTATCTCAAAAAAAAAATAAAAATAAAAAATAAAAAATAAAAAATAAAAAAACCCAACAATAACAACAACACGCTCACCTTCTCCCGATTCTGCTACTTCTTCTTCCTCTTAACTTCCTCCTCGTCTTCCTCGATTTCTTTTTTTTTTACACTTCCATGACCTAATCTGTTGAACTCTCTCATACATTAATATTAACAACAAAAACGATCTTATAATGCTTCATCTTCCTCTCTCACACATGTGGTACTCTTTACTGTTTCACAATGCACTTCTCTTCTGCTATTTTAACAGACTGCTCTCATTTCGACCTCTCCTTCATTCCTTGCCTAAAAAATCCAACTATTACAGCGCTTCTTCTCTCCATGCTCTGAATTCGCCTTCATTGCATCCATCAAGAATTGTGTTAAATCGCATCTCTGACCTAAAACTTTTAAAAACCACAGTTTGCCATGGATGCTCGCTTTCCATCAACCATTCTTTTTTCCAACTTCAGTGCCAACTCACCCCCCTCACCCCTCACTCTCACTCTCAAAGCAACCATCCCACTCTTCTCCCTCCAAGCCTCCCTCTCACCTCTTTCAAAAATTCCCCCTCACCTTTCTCCCACCTTTCATCCCCCTCACTCTTCCTTCTCTAAGCTGCCCCCCTCCCATCCACCAACCTGCCTCCCTCCACTGCCCTCTCACCTCCATCTCTTCACTCCACCTCCTCAAATCCTCAACTGCCATCTTCCTTGTCTCTTGTCCCCCCCTCTCTCCCAGCACCACAGAGCCTTTTCTCCTCCTCATTCGGCCCCCTCCCCTCGCTATTCTGCAATACCCCACACTCCTTCAGCAACCCTCCTTACCTCCCCCCTCGTCCCTCATCCTACCCTCCCCCGCCCCTCCACCTCCTGCACCCAAAGCCTCCTCCCCTACCTCTTCATTAAATGTGTGGACCTCAAATATCCGGGGCCTTCGCTCAAACCTTTCAGATCTTTCCATGCAGGTTGCCACTGACAAACCAGACATTATCTGCCTAACAGAAACTTTCCTCTCCCAAGGCGTGTCTGACTCCCAAGTATCTCTCCCTGGTTACTCCCTCTTACGGTATGACAGACCTGAGCCTCGTCCTGGTGGAGGTGTTGCTCTCTTCATCAAAGACTCTATTCCTCACTCTCCCTGCACTGCCCTCACTCCCCCACACCCCCCAGGAATACCTCTGGCTTCGGCTTCCCCTCCACTCCCACCTCATGTTTATATGTGTACTGTACCGTCCACCGAACAGTGATGACTCCATCTACACCTCACTCTCCGAAAACATGGACCATCTTCTATCTTCTCATCCAAACTCTCTCTTCCTCTTATGTGGCGACTTCAATTGTCATCACGCCAGTTGGCTAGGTGTGGGTACCTCTCTCACCTGCCATGGGACGTCAGCAAAAACTTTCTGTGACTCATTGGGACTGACTCAATCGGTCAACTTCCCGACCCGGATCTCAACCAATGGTACTCCATCTCTTCTGGATCTGATTTTGACAAATTTCCCTGACAATATCTGCTGCTCTTCCTTCGCTCCAATTGGTTCTTCTGACCACGTCCTTGTTAAAGTGGACATCTCTCTGGCTGTCATCAGAGAACCACCTCACCGCCGTCGAGTCTGGCATTTCACTCAAGCCGACTGGCAGGGTCTCCGAGCAGCCATCAAACTTACAGACTGGTCTCCTATCACTACTTTCTCAAACATCAACTCATCCTGGGAATTCTTTCAAAGAAACTTGCTCTCCCTCATGCACAGATTTATCCCCTCTCGTGTTCAGTTGTCTTACCCTTCCTCCCGCCCTTGGTTTACTGAAGCTTGTGGCGAGGCAGTTGTCCTGAAACAACTTGCCTTTGCCTCATGGAAAGCAAACCCAACTGAGGCGAATCTCAGTTCTTTCCACAAAGCTCGGAACAAGTGTGTATCTACCCTCAGGAGAGCCAGAAAACAACATCTTTCTCATCTCAAGTCTGAACTCTCAGACCTCTCTCCCTCCTCAAAATCCTGGTGGCGTTTAATCAAATCTGTTTCTGGTGTATGTTCCCCCTCCATCCCCTCCCTTACCTCAAATGGTCGCACTGCTGATTCCACGTGATAAAGCTGAATGTCTAAGCTTCCGGTGTTTGCAGCTAAATCTTGTGTCCCAAACCCATCACTATCTCTACCCACTTTACCCAGTCGCACCCAACTGTCCCTGGACTCTGTATCCCTTTTCTCCTGACAAGGTGGAGAGCTTGCTTTCAAACCTCGAGTCAGATTCTGCAACGGTCCAGACGGCATCAGCCCACGTGTCCTCAAAGCCTGCTCTTCTGCTCTTGCTCACCCTCTCTCTGTTCTATTCACCCTCTCATTTTCCCAAGGTCATCTGCCATCTGCTTGGAAATCTGCTAACATCACTGCCCTGCATAAAAAGGTGCAAAAACAGATCCCTGTAACTACAGACCAATCAGCCTTCTCCCAATCATCAGCAAGGTTATGGAATCCATCATTGCTTCAGACATGAAATCCTTCCTCTTCTCTCCAATGGCTTGATTTCCAATCATCAATTTGGTTTCAGACCAGGTCACTCTACCCTGGATATGCTGCTACTGCTCTCCCATCAATGGATGGAGGTCCTCAATGCCAGACAGGAAATCCGAGGCCGTATCCCTGGACATATCACGTGCTTTTGACACAGTCTGGCACCCTGCCCTACTCACCAAACTCTCTTCCCATGGTATTCAAGGCCATCTCCACTCATGGCTCGCAGACTTCCTCTCCTGTCGCAGTCAACGTGTGGCCCTAAATGGAGTTCTTTCATCCCCTCTTCCTGTGCAGGCTGGAGTTCCTCAAGGTAGCGTTCTGGGCCCTGTTCTTTTTCTGGTTTTCATCAATGATCTCTCGGACTCTCTGGAAAATCCTCTATTTCTCTTTGCCGATGACTCCACCCTCTGCCGTACCATCTGTCATCCCTCAGACCGGCAAGCAGCAGCTTCTTCGCTCACTGCAGATCTGGATAAAATCACAAACTGGTCCAACACGTGGAACATGTCTTTCAATCCACACAAATCTCACACTCTCACTATGTCTCTTCGAAAGGACCGTTTACAAAACCCCCCCCATCCACTTTCTCAACAATCCTCTGGAAGAAGTCTTTTCTTTCAAGCTTCTGGGTCTCACTATCTGCCATGACCTTTCCTGGGAAAGTCACATTTCCAACCTTGCCTCAAAAGCCAGTCGCCGACTGGGAATCCTCCGTCGTGCAAAGTCCTTCCTCGGCCCTCTTGAGCTCCTGACTACTTACAAAGCTTTTGTCCGTAGCCTGATGGAGTACTGCTCTCCCCTCTGGGCTGGTGCTCCTGCCTCCCACCTTTCTCGACTTCACGCTGTCGAAACCAGGGCTTTTAAGATCATTGGCATCTCCGCATAATGAAGCTGAGTCTTTGGGCCTCTCACTCAATCACCGCAGGTTGGTCGGTGGTCTTTCTGTCTTCTACCGACTCCTCTCCAGCCTTGCCCCCCTGCTCTCTCTGCGATTTGTCCCAACCACATTTCCACAGGGCGCTCAAGGTCCGCCAACAACCCCTTCTGGTAAAACTACCAAAATCACGAATCACTGCTCATCTTCACTCTTTCATTCCTCTTTTTCCCGCCTTTGGAATAAACTTCCTCACTCTATTCTTTCCCATTCTTCCCTCCAGGCTTTCAAAACAGCTGTTCACCACCACCTCTTATCTTCCCCCATCCAAATCCTCGATCTTTTCTACCCCCGATAATCCACCCATGCCCACTTCCTTCAATTCTCCTGCTTTCCTTCCTGAAAGTCCCTGTAATGTCCATCTTCTCCTCGCCATGTTCCCCGTCCCATCCCCATCCCTCTCCCTTCCACAGTTCACCTGTGTCTGTTCCCCAATGTTTTGTCCCTTCCACTCCCACCCCTCTTGTCTCATGCCTCCTTGCTGTGAGTTGTGTGTTAGCTCTCATACGAGCCTCGACCAAGGTATACAAAAAAAAAAAAAAAAAAAAAAAAAATAAAAAAAAAAACTAGAGAGCGTCTAGAACCCCAGAGCTTCCAGGGCCCTAAGGCGGGCCCTGGACCCCGCCGCAAGGGTCGAGCGCTCCGCGCTCGAGATGTGCGCTTCGTGCACATTATTTGGTGTCGGTTGCAAATCCTCCCTAATTCTGATTTCCAAGAGTTGGCATCTCTGCTTGTATATTGTTACGGCTGTGGAAATTTGTACAACACCAGAAAGGTCCTTAGATCAGTTATGCCGGTAAGTTTATGTGCAGATAGTTCCCCACCGTTGTTTAGAGGGTATTTATTCGTGTTCACCGGGCTGCGACGCTTATAGATAGCCGTTTTTCTTTTCTCTAACATTATTTTGGACCAATCATCCCCCAACAACGAAATCGCCACCACCAACATCATTCCCAAACAACTAAAACTCAAACACCACCACCTTCGCCTCTTTACCTCCACAACTGCACCCCGCAAACATCGCTTCACCGCCATCCCGGAGACAACGCCATCTTCGCGCTGTCGAGGCGAAGCTTTGGTGAATTACACACATCGGCGCGGCCGGGACGAAGCCGCGCTGGCAGGCGAAGCTTTGGTGAATTACACACATCGGCGCGGCCGGGACGAAGCCGCGCTGGCAGGCGAAGCTTCGGTGAATTACACACATCGGCTCGGCCGGGACGAAGCCGCGCTGGCAGGCGAAGCTTCGGTGAATTGCACACATCGGCTCGGCCGGGACGAAGCCGCGCTGGCAGGCAAAGCTTCGGTGAATTACACACATCGGCTTTGCCGGGGTCAGGAGTCGCGCTGTCGAGCGAGTGTTTTGGTGATTTCTATAACGTCCGCTTTGCCGGGGTCAGGAGTCACGCTGTCGAGCGAGTGTTTTGGTGATTTCTACCACGTCCGCTTTGCCGGGGTCAGGAGTCACGCTGTCGAGCGAGTGTTTTGGTGATTTCTACCACGTCCGCTTTGCCGGGGTCAGGAGTCACGCTGTCGAGCGAGTGTTTTCGTGGTTTCTACCACGTCCGCTTTGCCGGGGTCAGGAGTCACGCTGTCGAGCGAGTGTTTTGGTGATTTCTACCACGTCCGCTTTGCCGGGGTCAGGAGTCACGTTGTCGAGCGAGTGTTTTGGTGATTTCTACCACGTCCGCTTTGCCGGGTTTGGAGGTCAAGGGTCAGGGGTCGATTCCCCGGCCCTACAAAAAGGGCGAGCAGAACGGAGCTCCGTGTCAGAGAGTCGGTCGGCGCCAGTCGAGTTAGCCGGAGCCAAGGTGGTCCAGGGTGTTCGTTCAAGCGTCAACTCGCTAAGAGAGTGTCAACTCGCTAAGAGAGCGTCAACTCGCTAAAAGAGCATTAACGTGCTGAGAGAGCACCAGCAATTCCCCCCATACCGAGCATCCGCGCTGAGAGAGCGCTGGCAACCCCGTCTGTTCCGTGGTGCCTGCTGTGCGGCGCGAGCCTGCGCATCCGGGTGGAGAACGCCGGAGAGAGCTCACCGGCCAAGCCGGGTGCCCGAGGACAGGCGCGGCCACGCCAGGCCGTGGGGGAGTCGACGTTGCGACCTGCCCACCATCCCGCCACGAGGGCGCGGGTAAGATCCTTCGGTCTCGTGGGCCTGACTGTTCATCCAGGCTCCACGTCACATTCGGTCCACGGACCTGTCTGCCACCCTTGTCTTTGGGGGTGGCTTTTCTTTGCTGTTTGTAGAAATGCATGTGGTGGCTCCGTCTCGTAAGTAGACTTGTTTAAGTGACTGTGTGGGCAAATAAAACCCTTTATTCGGTGGTAATTATTTTATCTGCTTGCTTTGACTGTACATACGTGCATGATTCATTGTGTTGGCTGTATATACGTGTGGGTTTGAATAAATGTGCCTGTTGAACTGTTTCCCATTTGTTGCGTCCATTTCCCTTTTGAAAGTGCCATCTTGCATCACGGAAGAAATTGGTAGAGGGGTGTAAGCACCCGGTAAACAGAATCACATCTGTCGAGGTCGGCGATACCGCTCGGTTATCACTGTAGCACTGAACGGACCGCTTAAGCGGTTTGTATCCTTGGCCGACCTGTGGTGAGGTACGATCGCCCGGTCGACTACTCGCGCAGGTACTTAGGTTGGTCGAATTTAGCGAGCAACCCTATCCTGCGCGGGTGGGCAATTGGCACGATCGTGGTGAGGTTAAACCCCCACCCGTGACTGGCTCCTGGCGGTAGTTCCAGGAGGGTCACGACTGAATTGTCCGTCCGGTGGGCGACGCTGTTGTGATTGGAGTTATGCAATCGCTCGCACGCCAGGCGGGCCAGAATTCGCAACAATATATTGTAATGGACTCGGTCTTCCTAAAAGGTGACGTGAAACTGCCAGCGATGAACCCGCCCAAGATGCCTTGTGGAGGCATTGCACACATGCAATGACTCCAAGGTGCGGTGTGGTTAGCAGAAGAAGAAGAAGCACTTCTTTTATGTCTTCAGATACATCAGGTTGCTGAGGCAGTTTTCTTTGGTTGGGGTGTACAATCTTGGGCAGGTCACCAATTTGACACAGGATACTTGGATGGCTCATTCTTCTGGGTAAGCTGGTACTGTTTTTTTGCTGATCTCGGAAGGATGACAGGTTGAGTCAATCCACCTTGTGTTATTTTGACAGCACAACAGGAGTTCAAACTCAGAACCCGAAGGTCTTAAACCAGCCACCTTACCATTAAGCAAACACCAGGCTGGTGTGGTTCGGTTTAATTAACTTAGCCATGTGGGGGTTTCAGCACGCATTTGGTTTCAAGGAGATTTTGGTTACACTGGAGAGCTGTTCCGTGGCTCAAAATGCACAAATACACTTTTAAATTAACAGGTTTAATAAATCATGAGGATGGGAACTCAGTGGGAGGATAATGAATAGAAATTAAATAGAAAACAGGTTGAACTAAGTTATATCACTGGATATGAAATACATTTACCTATTTTGGAAGCTATACCAAACCGGTGTTCCCAACAGCACTATGGCATTCTTTTTGGGTTTCTTCTTTACTTGTTCTCATCTCCTGTTCTGAGGTTATGATGAACTGCAGTGATCTTCGCCTTTTTTTTTTTTAGAGGGGGGCCACTTTGCCAATAAGACATCAGTGTGAGAGCTGCCAGACTGCCGGCATGACTCCGTAATAGCTGCTATTAGGCTTCACTCTCACGTACTCTTCTTTGTTGTGGTTCACTGTGCTGCAATCTGATGTCATTGTTACTTTTACATTTCGCATTGGAAATCTCATTTGATCGCATTTATGGCAGATTATGATGGAGTGTTTTCACATTTGTGTATTATCGGTCACACATTAGGCAACCAGTCGCTTGCGGGCCGTGCAATGAAGAACAGTGGTAAAGCATGAATTGTCCCTTCCCCAACTTTCTCCCATTCAGGTTAGCCTATGGAAGGAGAGCACAGATGGACAGTGGAAGTGTGTCAGTGATGTAAACAAAGGCCAAGGAATCTCATCAGGACCCGACGAGACCCGTCCAGAGCAATGACCGAACAAGTTTCTTTGTCTGCTGCAATTGGTGGGAGTGTTTTGGTTAAAGTTATACAAAGTACTGAATCGTTTTTACATCCTTCCTCCAAGGATGGATGGCTTTTTGAGGCAAAAAAAAGAAGTAGCTCATTCATGGCATCTTTTTCCATGGTGCTGTGTTGTCAAAGTTTCACTCTGTCCTCGTCCCAATTTTAACGTCCAAACCGATTACTTCGTAATGCAGTTTTGATGGAGCATCCTGGCATTCTTTTAGGGATCATCAGTGTACTTATTTAATAAAGTCATGACGATGAAATGTTCGTGTTTTTGTTCATTTGGTCACTTTGAAGCTACTTTTTTGTAGTTTTGTAAATTCTTCATAAAATGTTTGTTTTGTTTGTGTGTAAAATCAGAATACATGAATCATTTCCCAAAACTTGCATCGACTTTCAAACTATGCTTGATTATTCATCAATAAACATGTCATGTTTTGAGATATTTTGGCAAAATAACGTATTGGTGTGAAAGGCATATTTAAATTGACACTTATTTTTCTCATCATTTTATTAAAATAGCAATACAAGGCAAAGGACGTGTGTGCTTCGTCATTGTCATGTTGTCACTTGCACTGCACAATAATATCAACTTGTGTGTTCTACCGGGTGGGTGTTTCACACATCTGCCCCAATGATTGTTCTGATCTGGCTGAACTCTTTTTTTTATGTTCTTACCCTCGCCGGAGGAGAGAGTGTTGCATTTGGGTCCGTTTGTTTGTTTTTCTGCACAGACCTTTCGTGTTTTTCTCTGCAAACGCTTGTCGGATTGAGACAAAGTTTTCACAATTATTGTAACTAACTACTCATGTAGAATGTCTATTCATAATTAGGATGTCATAGATCACATGGTGTGGCAGGCGTATTGGAAAAATGGAAAAACTGGACCTCTGTATCTCTGAAACCGCACCAAGGGAAAAATTGAAACTTGGCAAATAGCAAGTGCTCCTCATGGGGAATAGATGTGATTTTTTTTTCAGTGACATCATAGGTGCCTTTGTTGTGACATAGCATTCTACATTTGCAATTATGACATCTGATGTTGTTCGTCTTTCGGCTGCTCCCGTTAGGGGTCGCCACAGCGGATCATCCATTGTGATCCGCATACTGATTTGGCACAGGTTTTACGCCGGATGCCCTTCCTGACGCAACACAGAGATAAGGATTGGGTTTCGCCATCATTCCGTGCTGCCCTACACCCTCTCATAGCACGGCCCAGCGTAGAGCTCCCGTCAAGCAATTATGACATCTGATCAGTATGAAAATTTTTGAGGGTCATCTAGGGATAAAATGGTCCACAGAAAAAAAAATTGACGATGTCATCGGTCACGTGATTCGGCAGCCATAATGTTAACAACAAAAAATAAATTCAAAAATCTTCTTCCTTTGAAGTAGCTGAACAGATCGAGGCAAAACTTTACACGTAAGACCGCCTATCCATGAGGAACAAAAGGTTCATCCATAATGATGTCATTGGTCACATGGTTTGGTAGTCATATATTATTGGATTTACCCTAAAACCTACTAAAATCTTCTCCAGAATGGCTGGACAGATCGAGGGGAAACTTCACACAAATGTTCCCCAAGCCTTGGGGATACCAGGGTATTCATGAATAATTGATGTCACATGGTCTGGCAGGCATATTGGATTGAGCGAAAATCTTCCAAAAAATTTGGTCTCAAACACCTTAATCGATGCAAAACTTCACAATTATGCTCGAGTAGTGACGGGGGAAAATATGTTTTAAATTTCAACCTGATCGGACGCATGGTCTGGCAGCCAGAATTGTATATATTTTTTGATCTGGGTTTTAATTTTATTTTTTGAATAAGACTCACTTTGCTGTGCCTGGATGGGTTTGCGGGTAGAGGAGTAGCAGCTGAAATGCAAATCCGATCCAGGTTCCTTCTGATGACTTCATCTCTGCTTTTTGCTTATTTGGGTTCCTTCTGATTACTCCAATGCAGAACTGTACCGTTTAGTCTTCCATTTGATTTGAATTGAATTTATTTTAATCCCATTTAAATTCAGTTGAATAATAATAACCGTCATGGGTCAGGGTGAAGTGTCCAATCAAACATGGTTTGTATCAACGTAGGACGTCTTGGTACCCAGTCATCACTGCCAGCAGTTATAAAGTGGCAGTTCTAGTTATGTCTCATTAATTACGTAACACACCAGTACACAAACACCACAAAATATACCACACAAAACAAGTCCTGACGAATGTCCACAATACAAAGCCTTCCCCCTCCCCTGATCTACTTATTCAACAATCCTATTGAAGAAGTCCATTCATTCAAGCTTTTGGGTCTCACTGCCTGCCGTGGTATTTCCTGGGAAAGCCAGATTTCCAAGCTGTCCTCCAAAGCCAGTCGCCGACTGGGAATCCTCCGTTGTGCAAAGTCCTTCCTTGGCACAACTGAGCTCCTGACCACATACAAAGCTTTCTTATGCAGCCTGGAGTACTGCTCTCTCTCATCTTGCCTGGTGCTCCCACCTCACACCTTTTTCAGCTTCACGCTGTGGAAACCGACGCATTTAGGATCATTGTTATTTCCCACGATGAAGCTGAGTCTTTGCATCTCCCTCACCACAGGCAGGTCAGTGGTCTTTGTGTCTTCTACCGTCTCCTCCCCTGCCTCACCCCCCCTCCCCCTCTGTGATCTGTCCCCCACCACCCCCACCCTATATTTCCGCAGGACGCTCAAGGTCCATCAACAAACCCTCTGGTGAAACGACCAAAATCAAGAATTGCTGCTCACCTTCACACTTTCATTCTTCTTTTTTCCACCTCTGGAACAAACTCCCACATCTCTTCAATCCCACTCTTTCGTTCAGGTCTTCAAAGAGAGGTGTTCACCACCATCTCATTTCTTCCGCCATCAAAAACCTTGATCTTTTCTACCCCGTTAATCCACCTCATGCCACCCACCTTCAAATTCTTGCTTTCTTTCCTGAAAGTCCCTGTAGTGTTCATCTTGTTTATCCCGTGTACTCCACCCCATCCCTTTCCCTTCCACAGATCCAATGTCTCTATTCCCCACTGTTTTGTGCTTCCCTCTCCCACCCCTCTTGTCTCTTGTTAGGTCATCTCTTCGAGCATGACCTAATAATATGGGTGTAGATGTCCTTCGATCCGTCCGTCCGTTGCGAACATGACGATTTTCAAATTCTATCTCCTCCGCCATTTCTCAAGCGATCTTGAATTTCATTGTGGCATATGAATCTATGGGACAATATCTAAATTTTGATCGGACCGGATTTTCAATATTCGCTTTCGTTTTCATGTCACGTGACTTCAAAGTTGGCAAAAAATGCGAAAATGACGATTTTCAAAATCTATCTCCTACATTTCTCAAGCGATCTTGAATTTGATTGTGGAATATGAATATATGGGACAATATCTAAATTTTGTCGGGCTGGATTTTCGATATTCGCTTTCGTTTTCGCGTCATGTGACTTAAAAGTTTGCAAAAACTGCCCTACCTTCAGGAGGCTATATATTTTCTCGCAGAGATGTCCGTCACTCCTGCACGGGGGTAATTTTTTTCCTTTTTGTTATATGTTCTGTGTGTTGCCTCTTTTATTTGCCTTGGCAATGTATACAAAATAAAGAAATAGATTTTTGGTTCAGGTTCGGATCCAGATACGGCCTATCAGTCGGAGATAAAGCATAAACTGTTCAGCCTGGGTTTTTTTTTTGTGTTTTGTTTTTTTAGTCCCCGTTGGATTTCGTCCGAAACGGGGGTTTATGGATTTGGTCTCGATTTTCGTGTGTTCGTGCGTCTGCAACCATATCTCGGACATGTTCGCCCGATGTTTTTCCTACTTGGCACAGACAACATATGATGCATACTTGGCAAGTTGAAGGTGCCAAATAACGAGTTGGTAGGAATGGAAACCAGGTTATTTTTTGTTTTGGTTTTTTATCCCCCGCCGCGTGGCGGAAGGGGTATATTGTTATCACCCGGGTCGTCCGTCTGGCTGGCTGGGCGTCAACATTTATAGCTGTGAGTGCGATAACTCATAAACTGTTCGCCATATCGATTTGAAATTTGGGTCACACATGTACCACCTGAAAAGGAAGAACCCTATTGATTTTGGGCGTGGCCGGATCCAAGATGGCCGACTGGGGCGGCGTCAACATTTATAGCTGTGAGTGCGATAACTCATAAACTGTTCGCCATATCGATTTGAAATTTGGGTCACACATGTACCACCTGAAAAGGAAGAACGCTATTTATTTTGGGCGTGGCCAGATCCAATATGGCCAACTGGGGTGGCCATCTTGAAAAAAATGTTTTTTTGCCATATCGATTTGAAATTTGGGTCACACATGTACCACCTGAAAAGGAAGAACCCGATTGATTTTGGGTGTGGCCGGATCCAAGATGGCCGACTGGGGCGGCCATCTTGAAAAAATGTTTTTTGTAATAAATGGAAAACCGCTTATCTGATTTCAATTATTTTTCAATGGCGGGGGATTCTCCATCTCTGACGGTATATTTTAACCCTTTGCGTGCTGCAGTTCGATTTGTGACGAGATAAAAAAAAAATTGAAACTTTATTTTGTTTTAATTTTGGTTATTCGTCCAATTACACACCCAAGTTGTATTTTTTTGCAAATGCCACTTGAAATTCACAGCCCTATGAGAAAAGTAAATTAAGCAGCAGGAACCATGCAGCCGTAAACAATGCAGCACGCAAAGGGTTAACCAAACGTGGTAAAAACGCGATAAGATATGTTGACTTGTCAATAATGATAAAGAGGTTCCAAAAAAGACAACAACCATTTCTCAAACAAAGAATATTTCTGTTATGCCACTCAACAGACATTAAACAACTGGATTGATTGCAGGGCACAAATCCATTTATTTCACAGCAAGTCGTGTTCACCTACCTTTGACTCCGTTAAGATGGTGTCTCCCTCACATTCTACATGCCCCTTCCCCCTTGCATCATCATCTTTCTCACAATCTCTCAACATCCGACAATTCAACAACAACATATTTGGAAAGAATATAACACCGAATATAGAACACAACAATTTCTCAAAGTTTTATTTACTTTTTTCCTGTTTCCAGTTGTCACCTGCGATACGTGACGTCACAATTACTGGAAATAGCGTCCCCACAATAAAGAGCAGTGTTTCCTGGTTTATGGAGACCAAGTGATGAATGTGACGTGATCTTGACAATAAAACTTTGAGAAATGTTTGTTCATTAACAAGCATCAAACCACATCATGGTATCCCATTTCATTCATTTTTAAATTCCAGTTTGAATTTGAACGGTAATTTATGAACATCCTGTATATGAGTGAAAACGATCCGAATCGAATCGTACCATTCAAAATACTCTAACGTACCGATAAATATCACAGCGAGAAGTCGAAGTGTGAATTGGAAAGCAAATAGGCCTTCCGATTTATTCAGAGTGAGTACAAATGGCAGTCGAGGGGGAGTGATGTGTACAGATGATTTAATGAATTGGTGGGTTGGGTGAACCTCATGACGTCCTCCAGCCAATCGAGTCAGACCAGAGTGGTACCTTGCATATCGGATTGAGATTGCTATGGGTCTGTCACTCTGTGTGAATCCATGCAAGTGGAATGGAAGCTAAACATTGCACTTTTGAAATTGTTCCTACTTTTCATCCATTACGTGTTTTAACGATCCCAAAACGGGTCCGTGAGTTTAAAGAAAGAAAACGGGTCAAAAGATGGTCAATAAATGGGTCAAACCTGTCATTTGCCATGTAAGAAGATGGCTTACATAAGCACGTCATGTCTTTTCGAGATCAGATCCAAGATGGCCGACTGGCGGCCATTTTGTTACTGAAACGTGTCCCCAAGCATTTTTCAGACACGTATGGTCAGAATCTGTTCAAACTTGGCACAAACAGAGCACACGATGGCCTACACGTGCACTTCACTTTATTGTACGATCTGATCAAAGATGGTCGACTGGCGGCCATTTTAGTTGAACATAAATATCTGGGCTTGCCCTTTAACTCCACTCAGCAAAATTACTAAAACAAACAGGGGCTTTGACATTTTATGTTGGTTCACGAGCGCCAGCCAGAGTGACCACTATATTCGTTATGTCTGTGTGTCTGTCTGTCCAGAGCATAACTCCGTGGACTTTGATCCGATCTTGATGAAACTGGGTTATGTGTTCGATATCAATGTCTTGTTGTGTTTTCCTCGATGAGGGCATGCTACGCCCATTGTGGGTCAAGCCACGCCCCAAAAATAGCCATTTTTAGGGGTAGTCGGATTGAAAATCTATGTTCTCCTCGGGAATTGACTGAATGGAATGGGTTCTTCGGTATTTGAATAGCAAAATGAATTATCTAAAACTTGTCGTTGTCCGATTTTTCATTTTTGTCCCAAGGTCAAGGTCACAAGGCTAAAAACTTAGGAAATTGTGAATTTTAACATAAAAATCATACAAGCACCCAAACTTTGAGAGCTTGGATGACAATATTTTTTTATGCATAATCTTGAGGTCATTCTGCACCTAAAGTTTTGAAACCATTTTGCTCTTGAAACCAAACCTTGACCGTGGCGCCCCCTTCAAGTTTGTTTTTATGCTGATTTCATCAAAGTATGGATAATCCGAGGAGTGCGAAATGCCATATAGCCTATATGACGTTATATTGTTCCTGGAATGTTCCAGAGCAAGTTTTGCACCAAAGGTCATATTCCTTGACCTTTGACCTTTAAAGGCCACAAAGGTGAAATTTTCAAAGTTGTGGGAATCGAACTGGGTTTTCGACCTTCAATAAGCTATAGCACGTATCCTCTTTCCTTATTTTAATGTCCACAACATTGTTTTGTGACCTTTAAAGGTTATGCAAAGGTCAAATTTTGAAAGTTGTTGAACGAAACCGGGTTTTCGACATTTTGCAGCTAATAACCTGCCACTCGTACTACATCATGTTGATCATTTTTATAACTTGGTCAAACATTATCACATTGTCTCATCCTTGACTTCTGGAACAATCTACATCGTCAAATACCGCTCGTGAACCATCGTCGTCTTCAGACTTGTAATTTTTTAAAACTTGTTTTACTTGAGAAGCAGTGTTGTATCGTCCATTGATCCTTCAGTTAAAGGTTTGCAATAATTTCGAAAAGGGTATGCCATTGTGTAGCTTGTAAAATGCAGTGCATGGAGTTATGGATGTTCATCGAAAACTTCCTGCAGTCGATGAGTGAGTGCTTTGATGACGAAGGACACCGTTATAAGGGCCACACCAACAGTGCTGGCAGATTGAACACCCGGTTTAACGGCCATCCCGAGGGACTGCACACGTATTGATGTCAATGAAACACCAGGATGACGGTTTATAGCCGGGGAGGGATTCTAACCCTGAACGAGAACGTTCAGAACTGAGTGAAAATAATTCTTGGCTATCTTGCCTGTCGAATGACACTGCCGTTAATCAGTGACGTAATCTTCGGTTTCAACCCCCCTTCTACGTCATTTCCTGTTCACTTTCGCACCTTGAAGAACCCGTTTAGTATTTCACTCTGAAATTATTGCGAATCCTCCGCGTGAGTGGGAGTGACGATTAATTTATCGATTGTGAGGAAACGTAAATATATTTTATTTTCATTTCCAGAAGTTGCGTGCCGCTCGTTTCGGGCCGATTCACCTCGACCGGAAGTCCCGGAAGTCTGTGTTCTAGATGGAACGCGTTCCGGTCACGTCTGGTGAAGCTCGCGCGGAATGCTGACCGTGGGTCCTCCCCTGAGAGAGAGAGAGAGTCTCGAGTTTCGCGTCCGCGCCGAGTTCGTCCCCGTATTTAAGATCCCCGAATGTCGCGCTTCCGAATCGTTTTCGAATCGTTCTCTAAAGCGGTTGCTGGTGGGGTAGGTGGTTTGTGGGACAAGTTCCCACCTGAGCTCACCCGCATCTCCGGCCTGGTGTCTCTCGGGAAAAGCCCGAGTCCGTTGGCGAAGGCTCTGAGTTTCATGGAAAGCAACGTTGTCAAGAGGAACGTGAAGGAGCGCGAAGACCCGGGCAAAGATGTCCGGTCTACCAAAGAGGCAGTTCATCCACCTTCTGTCACTGGGAAGACCGATGATGTAAGTGCTCAGAAAGAGGGTTTCGGCATCCCTTACTTTGATGAGGATTTTTACAGGGCCTGTAACGACGGTGGACCTGTAAATCTCAACAAGCCGAAGCAAGTCACGTCGAAAGGACGTGATCCTCCAACGGACGTTAAATGTAAAGATGTCCTTGTCGTGGAGAACGGCAACGCCGACCCATCCCTGAACTCCCAGCGCTCTACATCATCATCATCACACGGCCATGTGGAGGACGTCAGGACCTCTCGTGACTCCAAAGGCAGAGTCCAGGCAGATCCTGGACACGTTCAGCGAGGGATCACGGACCGCCTGCTCTTGCCGGTCACGTCGGTGCAATCCATGGTGAGTGGCTGGGCGAGCAAGCTGAAGGAGCACGAAGACCCGGGCAAAGATGTCCGGTCGACCAAAGAGGCAGTTCATCCACCTGCTGTCAATGGGAAGACCGATGATGTAAGTTCTGAGAAAGAGGTTTTCAGCATCCCTTATTTTGATGAGGATTTTGACAGGACTTGTAACGACGGTGGACCTGCAAATCTCAACAAGCCGAAGCAAGTCACGTCGAAAGGACGTGA
Organism: Eptatretus burgeri; assembly: GCF_056783735.1. Classification (NCBI taxonomy): domain Eukaryota; kingdom Metazoa; phylum Chordata; class Myxini; order Myxiniformes; family Myxinidae; genus Eptatretus; species Eptatretus burgeri. The sequence goes on from NC_140973.1 coordinate 33,787,209, forward strand.
TTCTCCAACGGACGTCAAATCTAAAGATGCCCTTGTCGTGGAGAACGGCAACGCCGACCCATCTCTGAACTCCCAGCATTCCACATCATCATCATCCTCATCATCACACGGCCATGTGAAGGACGTCAGGACCTCTCACGACTCCAAAGGCAGAGTCCAGGCAGATCCTGGACACCTTCAGCGAGGGATCGCGGACCGCCTGCTCTTGCCGGTCACGTCGGTACAAACCATGGTGAGTGGCTGGGCGAGCAAGCTGAAGGAGCAGACCGAAGAGAGGTCGGTCCGTGAGATGGCTCTCCAGGTGAAGAAAAGGGATGAAGCCGACTCGGACAAAAAGTCACACCGGCTGAGGTTACAAAGAGAAAAGGTGAGGAATGACCTCACAAACATTTAGTGCTTGCCACTTGTTTTCCTGGAAACCTTTTCAAAGTGATTATTTAATTGTTAATTAATTAATTGTTGGATTGACTTGGCTGAGCCAGATTGTACAAACGAGTGTGCATGCTCTTTGAAACTTTTACTCATGGAGTTGGCCGGGGGAACCTTGACCCAAGACTTTCACAAACCGGGGTGGCCAGGCTTGACGTTTGACTAAGGTTGTTCAGGATGCCGGCGATGGCTTGCCTACTCTTTGCAAAGAACACCGTGGGATCTTACACGTCCACCCACCAATGCCGGCAGGTGGGATGTCCACCCGTTTGACATCCATCCGAGGAACGGTATCACCATGACGCGTTGATGAATAACGTTGTCTGTAAAACACAGGGAAGACTTTTTTTTGCCGGGTCAGGATTCAAACTCAGGCGAGATAGCTTGGACGTGAGTGTGCGTTCCTCTAGGGCCTAGGCCATCCTGCCAGCCCGAGCTGCGAGAAACTGAGTTGTGATGTAAAATGGTCTTTCATTAAACGATTGAATTCTGCTAATTGTAAAAAAGAGAGAAGTTTTTGTTAATGATTAATTCGTGGAAGAGCGAGGTCGCTGACGGTAAAAAGGCAACAACATGCCCACAGTGTGAAGCCATGATTGGATAAAACGAGCAATGGAAAGAATGACCAAGGAAAGAAGAGATAGATGGAGAGGAGGAGGCACAGTTACGTTGATGTAAGAGGGTTGGGTTTAGGAGAGTTGATGGGTGGTAGAAAAGATCGTGGGGACAGGATAGGGAATGACACGGGATGGTGGTACATCACTTGCTTTTGAAGCCCTGGAGGGAAGAGTGGGATTGAACAGCCTCAGGAAAGTGATTTCAAAAATTGGAGCAAAAAATGAACAAAGGAGTGTCGGGATGGGTGCAGTAAGTCTGGATTTGGGAGTTTAACCAGTAGAGTACTCCTGGAAAAACAACCGTGGCCTGGAGTTGTCAGGTAGGGTCGGAAGCCTGATAGAGCAGGGGGAGCGATACCAGAGGAGAGGCCACCAAGCAGTCTACAATCCGAGAAAGTGGGTCTTGTGCCTTGGCCTCATCATGGAAGATGTAAATATTGTTGAAAGCTTTAGATTCCACAGAATGTAAGAGACGGATGTGAGGCTTGGGTACCAGGCCACAGGAGAGATCAGAGATCAGTTGACTTGAGCTTGGAGGTCTCTGCACTTAATTTTAAGAGGAAGAAGAAGAATAGCTCTGGATGATGATCTTATTATTTAATTTTTTTAATGCATCTTTAAAAGGCCTTATTATCTGTGAGTACTGAGTTTTCAAGGAAAGGCATGGAACGATGGAATGTGCCCTCTGAGGCTGGCTTTGGAGGCCATCTGCGATAGGATCAGCCAATGTGAGGTTGTTGATGTGAGGCTGATTATTTTCATTTCTGTATTTTGTTTCTTATTTGATTTTTTTTGCTGTTGTTTTATCGACATTTGTCTCAATATTTGTTCTCATTTTCCCAGGTGATTGCTCGCGTGAGTGTTGACAATACAACACGTGGCCTGGTGCAGATTCTTCGTTCGGTGCATACCCCAGATTTAAAGCTCTCTCACCTCAACGACCTCATCCTTCACCTCATTCAGTACCCCCATGCTCACACATTGGCTGTGGAGGTACGCTTCCTGAAAAATGGCTTATTGTTCTCGGAGATGGCCAGATGAAAATCTTGCACGCAAGGCATGATGGATGAATATTTATATTCGCAGTAAGATGCTTTGCGATGGATCCATTTGTCACAGGAGATGGTTATACCCTTCCTACTACGCACACGGCAAGAGAGCAACGTGGAACTGGCTGGTGCTGCTCGGGAAGCACTCGCCTTGGTCGGATATGCAGGTCCTGTCAGAGGAGAGGGTGTACGGGTGCTCTCTATCGATGGTGGAGGTACCAGGTAAATAATTAACATTGCCCTATGCCCTCCCCATTTTATTGTCCTTGGTATCAATTGGTGGTCGACCGATATATTGGCCAATATCTGGCATTTTAATGCCATCAGCCGATTATGGTGCCGTTCTTGCCGATATTAAAAAAATTAATCAATTTTTCCTTCTCGTGATGCGAGGCAGTGAGAGCTCCCCTTTGTGTCAATTTAGCATCTGCAGCCACCCTTCAGGGTGAGAGGTGAGACTGTATATTCCTAGCTCTCAAATCTCAATTTATTTCATTCCCCACGGTGAACCAAGCCATGTTCGCCACTCCCACTGTTCATGCTGCAGAACCTCCGCAGACTTCACAAGTATCCGGGTCTGCCTCTCAGCCTTACACATGCCCACTCTCGCACCGTAGGCTTTTCACACACTCACAAGTGGCGTCGTGACCATTCGCACCTGAGATGTCTCTCGGAAACCCCGTAGCTGAATCTTGCATTCGTGCCGGGTGCACCTGTGCTGGATTCGTGCTGTGCACCTTGGTTCCTGTGGCAAAAGTTTCATCTGTAATTGTATATCCGTGGTAACCTCGGACACAGATGCACTTGGATATGTAACATGGCTTATTTGAGTTAACACCAACTCCATGTCCTTTTGATGTATGTGTCTGAAACACATCTAGCCATCACTTCGCACCGACTAAACTAGTCAGAGATGGGCATTGGGATGCTGGGCGGTGTGTGGGTGGATCAAAAATCGAAACCTCAGCTCAACTTAGCATCTTATATCTTGTGCACCCTTCGAAACCATGACTGGTAAGGGATCAACGTCCCTCTCCCTCTCCCCCTCCCTCTCCCTCTCCCTCTCCCTCTCTCTCTCTCCCCATGTCCTGACACACAACCTCCACCAATTACCTTGTTTCTTATGGGAAAATTACAAAATGTTTCTTTAAAAAAAAAAAAAAAAAATTCAGGTAAAACCAGATTTTAGGATCCTGGATTTGTTACCTGTACTTAAGCTTTGCTCGACATTATCATTGGGTTGATAATTAAAATATTCTTGGCAGTTCGCTTATATTTGTATTTTGATGTTGTGCATGAGCAAGCAAGCGAAGTTAATGTGTTAAATAAATTTGTTAATTTAAGTTCAACAATTTCATGTAATTCTCTTTTTTATTGTTATTAAATTGTTTAATCAGATGCATATATCAGCATGATATCAATCATCAGCACCTCACTCTCAAAATAACGGCATCAGCAACAGCCCTTGAAAAATGCGTATCGGTCGACCTCGAGTAGCAACCAAGATTAATGAGTTTGTGAAGCTTGAAACGTGTCATCGTGGATTATTTTCAACCATCTGACCGAATCCAAAATATAACGTCATATTTAGAGCTATTTCTTGCATGCTTTCAATGTGAACTGTTTTTCTATTTCATATACATTGATTTGATCACTTGGGATGAGTTCCAGATAGCAATCCGCTGTTTGTCTCGACACAAATTTTGATTGAAACTCCCCTCTTCTTTGTCCTCTTTTTCTTCCATCCTGGGACTGCATCTCTCTGTTTATTAGTACAGTCAAAATGTCGGATGACCTCCCACAAATTGCAACAAAAGCAAACTCAACAGATTTTGATTCCTGGAAATGTTCTCAGTGACAGAAAAAAAGTCCTAAGGGATCCTCCGGGGGGAAAAGTCCTGAAATCATGGAAATCCAATATGGCCGCCACCCAGCTTCGGGGAAAATGATGAAATTGTAAAGATTGATATATTAAGATGTAAATACATGTTTTTCTGCATTCTAATTGTTTCTAGTTATGGTCAGTATATTGATATACAAGAATGATTATAAAAAAGTGAAATGTATTGAGGGTAAAATAAAAAATTATAGCTTTTTTGTCCAAAAATGTCAATTTTTTGTCCCGAAAAAATATATTTACCTGATACTGATTTTGGCTCCTGGACCAAAAAAAAAAAAGAAATGTTGAAGACACAAGATGAAATCAAGTCTATGGCAATACAATATAATTATGTAAATCATTGAAACATGACAAAATTCACAATTCCATTCAGGGCAATCACATCTGCCTGACGAAGGTTTCGAAATGAAAATGAAAATTTGCATAAAACTCAGAAACTCCATCCATTATAAACTTAGTATACATGTTGAGAAAAATCAAGCGTATTAAAGTTAGAACTCGACAATGTCATCATCATCCTCATCATTGTCACATGGAGTGTTTGTGCAGCCAGAGCCCCTACAGTTTCCACAAGCTGGAGTGCACTCAATGTTGTGCTTCTTGCATGTGCATCTCATGGTGCCTCATTCAGCCTGGCAGTTGCACCTAATGACACGTAACATCTTTGCAGGAGCTGGAGCTATTGATGTCTGAAGTGGCACAAAACCCTTGTCACACTTCTGCCAACCCCAGTCTGTCGGAAGAAGTTCATCTGCACATCTCTTCCATTCTTGGACTTGCAGATACACGCGCAGGCTGTGATGCTTTGCTGCTTCTGATGGTGGTAACGTCTGTGATTGCACGTGAGAGGAGCTCCAAGCCACCTTGTCCCAGTACCGCTGATACCGGAGGGTGTCCAGGGTGTCAGTTGACTTTTTGTTGTGGATTATCACCAATGTTTTTTCTCCTGCATCTGCCACATCACATACGGAAGCTGGATATGTATCAAAAACGTTGGCCTGCTCACGGAATGTGTTGTTTGCTTTGAACTTTTTGAGGGAAGCTCCCTTTCCACTCCCATGAAGACGAGATGTCATGTCGCACCCAAGAACTGCATGTAGAAACAGTATGTGCTTGCATATGTCTGTACCAATCATTTTATTTGTAGCCTTGATGTTCCAGATGCGAGGCTTCTTCGTGTTCTTCTTTGGCTTGGGACAAAAGAAGAGGTCATGGGATTCTAAGCTTGCATGGTAGCATAGGAGGACGAGGAGGTCTGTGTCATCACCAACTAACACAGTGTTGGTGACAGTAGCAGACTGCACGGCCTTCAGTACAATCAGGAGATCAGCATCCCCTGAGGCATGGTGTGTCTCACAGTTCTTCTTCTGAAGCTCTTCACTCAACATAAAAATGAATCGCTGTTTATTCTGCCTATTGGCAAGAAACTGTTCCTTCTTCATTGTGAGAAGCATGTCAGCTGTAAATGTCACAGTTGTGCCAGCATTCCCTTTAGACCGTCTTTGGTGTGTCATGTCCTTCGTGTTGGTACTCTCATAACCATCAAACACGACGATGGCATCTCCGTATTTCTTCGTTACATAATCAGTGTACTGGTGGCATATGTCTCTGTATGTAGATCCACGAGACTATGGAATGCGTTGAACAAGTGCCCCGCCATCCAAAACATACTGTTGCCCATCATTGGGGATATCGGCTGGGACATCGGATCCAAGAAGATCCCAGATGGCATCAGCAAAGACTGGCTTGTGTGCTTCTCGGAGTTGAAGAGAGGAATCAAAGAGGCCTGGTGGATAGCTGCACAGTTCATATTTGAAGACTGATTCCAGTTCTTCTGCTGTCTGTGCAACAGCGATCAGTCTCTGGAAGAGGAGTTGTGGGTCAACCTGGACTTACTCTCCATCAATCTTGACAGATGACTTCATGCCGAGGGTGACAACTTGGTCTTTATTCTTAAATGTGTACTCGGCAGGTGTTTTCCCATCCATAGATTTCAATATTTTGGCTCCTACAGCATGTGCTGTATCGACGTTGACGGTGGGGTGTGCATGAACTCCAGTGGCAATGTTCCTCAGACGTGGATCACTACTGAACGGATTCCGTTCCTGTAAATACTGAAGAGCTGATAGTGTGTCCTTCCAGTCACGAGATTGTCTTGCCTTGGTCATGTCCTTCTTCTGCTCTCCAGTGTTGTAGTTCACACCTGTGAGCTCCTGCATTGCCTTGTTTATTTCTGCACAGGCAGGCATTGATAGTAGCCATACCAGCCGTTGTTGCTCTATCATTCCTTGCCCTCATGTGAGCCCCCTGCTGGTCTTCAAACTTCTCATCAGAACTTGTTCGATGATCAGGTCAGATGATAGACCTGCCCACAGGCGATCACCTCGTCGAACCACATGGAACCCCTCATCAAAACGTTGTTGGACATTGGTATGTTAAGTTTTGAGGTTGGACATCTGCTGCAGATACACCCTCACAGATTTGGCATACAGGTTGTGGACCGAGGCTGCCAGGTAAGGCAGCATTCCCTGGATGGCCTGTAGATGTAGTGCCCAGTTCCCAGTGCGCTCTGCCCGGATGTATTTGCGTAGAATGTCGAGCATGTCCATATACTGAACCCAGAGCGCTGAAGTTCTAGAAGATATCTTTGCAGACTCGGCATGCTTCTGAAGGTGGTCTTTGATTTGTTTCAAGACGTCAGACTTGCATACTTCTTCCACAGATTGGGGTAGGCAGAAGTGTGACGAGGGTTTTGTGCCACTTCAGACATCAATAGCTCCAGCTCCTGGAAAGATGTTACGTGTCATTAGGTGCAACTGCCAGGCTGAATGTAGCACCATGAGATGCACATGCAAGAAGCACAACATTGAGTGCACTCCAGCTTGTGGAAACTGCAGGGGCTCTGGCTGCACAAACAATCCATGTGACAATAATGAGGATGATGACGACATTGTCGAGTTCTAACTTTAATACGCTTGATTTTTCTCAACATGTATACTAAGTTTATAATGGATGTAGTTTCTGAGTTTAATGCGAATTTTCATTTTCATTTCGAAACCTTCGTCAGGCAGATGTGATTTCCCTGAGTGGAATTGTGAATTTTGTCATGTTTCAATGATTTACATAATTATATTGTATTGCCATAGAATTGATTTCATCTTGTGTCTTCAACGTTTCTTTTTTTTTTTTGTCCAGGAGCCAAAATCAGTATCAGGTAAATATATATTTTTTCGGGACAAAAAATTGACATTTTTGGACAAAAAAGCTATAATTTTTTTATTTTACCCTCAATATATTTCACTTTTTTATAATTATTCTTGTATATCAATATACTGGCCATAACTAGAAACAATTAGAATGCAGAAAAACATATATTTACTTTATAAAATATCAATCTTTACAATTTTCTCATTTTCCCCGAAGCTGGGTGGTGGCCATATTGGATTTCCATGATTTCAGGACTTTTTTTCTGTCACTGAGGACATATCCAGGAATCAAAATCTGTTGAGTTTGCTTTTGTTGCAATTTGTGGGAGGTTGACCAAATATTTCTGTTAAAATGCCTGTATTATATCCAATTCCTGCCTGTCCTACCATACATTCAAGGTAGCGGTTCATGATCTTATATTTTCGCTCATACCTATCTATACTAATGGAAGACTGTGTGTGTGTGTGTGTGTGTGTGTGTGTGTGTGTGTGTGTGTGTGTGTGTGTGTGTGTGTGTGTGTGTGTGTGTGTGTGTGTGTGTGTGTGTGTGTGTGTGTGTGTGTGTGTGTGTGTGTGTGTGTCAGTGTGTCTGTCACTGTGTGTGAGAGTGAGTGTGTCAGTGTGTGTGTCAGTGTGTGTGTCAGTGTGTGTGTCAGTGTGTGTGTCTGTGTGTGTGTGTCTGTGTGTGTGTCTGTGTGTGTCTGTGTGTGTGTGTCTGTGTGTGTCTGTGTGTGTGTGTCTGTGTGTGTGTCAGTGTGTGTCAGTGTGTGTCAGTGTGTCTTCTCCATAACTCCAAAACCATAAAACCTATCAGCCTGAAACTTTGCATGCATACTAAGAAAACTCCAAGGAAGTGCAGGAGTGAAAATTGGATGTTTGGTTACCCCTTTTGAAGATAATTAACGACCTTATTTAATTATATTCTTCATCAGGCGATCCTCGGCCATCTCACTGTCTGGAGTCTTAAGGCGTTTCCTCGATAACTTTGCTGGGGTCTGAAGCCGCCATGTTTTTTTGGCCTGCTCAACCTCGTCTTGAACTGGAACAGGCTGTTCATCATAGCTACAAATCATAGTACATTGTGATACTTAGAAACGTCCAGAGACGTCAGCGTTCGTTGTTTTCTTTCATTTCCGCACATGCGATCGCCACGAGTATCTCTTAAACTAAGAAGAATTACACACTTTAAGATCCAGAATCGAACTCACAAGCAGTTTCGACTCCTAGAAAAGTGTTAATTTGTCCAATTCGGACATATTTGACATCTCGGGCGAATCCGGGAGGTGTATGTTAAATACGACGGTTCAGTGATTGCCAAGGGAGCCGTTTATTATCGACCGTTTCGTTGGAGTGCTTGCTTGTGTGCTTAAGCCACTTGGCGAGCGCTCTCCAAGCTGCTTGGTTATTCGTTTCGTGAAAAAGTAACTGTGCTTTAAATCGCACATCGATTTCAATCTCACATCATACGTTTCTGCCTTTGTTGGGTCCCGCAGTGCCGTGCCGTGGGTTCCTCGGGAGGTGTCTCATCCGCTGAAAATTTGCAATTCCATTTTTACAGGACATCGCTTTGTTTTACCTTTTTGTGCAATCTCCTTTTGTAATTCACCTCTCACTTCGACATCGATACATATTAAAGAAACAATGAGGTCCATCCAACAAGGTGTCCGCCATGTTTGTTCTAGTTGTGAAGGCACAGAGTATAGATCGACATTTTGTGTTCTGTGGCTTGATTCATGTTTGAATTGAATTTTGCTAATTACCCACTTGAAATCCTCTTTCAAAGAACGCTGTTTCAAGATAAACCTTTGTGTTTGTCATTTTTATTTACTTGATGCGTGTGTGTATGTATATACACTGTATTACCACAATGGCACTTGGTACCGGTGTGAGTGTTATTGGTGATTGGAAGTTGGTTATCTCCATATTGGGGTTTCAGAAAGTGGAATGGAGCCCTCTCCCAGGTCTCAAGGTGTGTGTGTGTGTGTGTCTGTCTGTCTGTCTGTCTGTCTGTCTGTCTGTCTGTCTGTCTGTCTGTCTGTCTGTCTGTCTATCTGTCTGTCTGTGTGTGTATATATATATATATATATATATATATATATATATATATATATATATATATATATATATATATATATATATATATATATATATATATATATATGTATGTGTGTGTTGGTTGTTATCTCCATAGGTCAGTTCCAGAAAGTGGAACGGAGCTCTCACAGGTCTCAAAGTATCCACCTCTGCATGGGTGTGTGTGTGTGTGTGTGTGTGTGTGTGTGTGTGTGTGTGTGTGTGTGTGTGTGTGTGTGTGTGTGTGTGTGTGTGTGTGTACGTACGTGCAAGCTACTGTTAACTGCTATCTCCACATGTGGGTGGGTTTCAGGAGGTGAAACGTCGATCTGCCACGTCTCAAAGTATCCACCACCGTGTGTGTGTGTGTGTGTGTGTGTGTGTGTGTGTGTGTGTGTGTGTGTGTGTGTGTGTGTGTGTGTGTGTGTGTGTGTGTCGTTGATGGATATCTACACATGCGGGTTTCAAAATGTGGAATGGAGTCCTCCCAGGGCGGACTCAAAGTATCCACCTTCATTTCAGTAAGCGGTCACGATTCATGGACCAAGCTGTGAAGTTTTCTGTTCTCCAAGTTTTGTGCCGAGGGCTCTCTTCACGATCGTTACTGCGCCCCGGATAGCTTCCAACTGTTGTTCGTTTGTAATAATATTCCCAGGGATGGTTTTTAATATCTCTGTGAGATTCTTTGTCATCATTCCCATAGCTCCAACTATCACTGGTACAACTTTGTCAGTCTTCAGGTTCCAGGATCTTTTCACTTCATGCTTGAGGACTTGGTGTTTGGTCATTTTCTTGATTTCTGCATTGTTTAGTCCAAAATCAGTATTTTGTATTATTTTCAGTATTAACACCTCACTTCACAATGCCTTCTTCTCTTTTTTTCTTGTAACCAAGTATGATATCTGGTTGCAATCTTGTTTGCCCCATGTTCCTCGCCCTATCACTCTCCCTTCCACAGATCTAATATCTCTGTTCCCCACTGTTTTGTCCTTCCCTCTCCTGCCCCTCTTGTCTCCTGCCCCCTTATTGTGCATTGTGTGTTAGCTCTCATAGGAGCCTCGACAATGTATACAAAAAAATAATTAAAAATGCTTTGTTTTCGATGGTCATGCTCGATGGGATCATTAGGTCGGTACTTTCATGTTTTCAGTGATTGCTTTTGGTTCACGTTTCCACAAATTTTCTGGAACTGGGGTATCAAAGTTTTTGCTGATGTGCCAGTGGTTAACTTTACAAACTCTGTTGTGTCATTGTGTATACAGCTGTTTTGACATGAGTTTTTATTTATTTATTTGTGCTCGGTCATTAAGTATAACATATCACTCTTTGCTAATGCCACCTCCACCCCTCACCGATGTCTTTTTTTTTTTCTCCTCCCTTCCCCCCCCCCACTACTCATTCTCTGTCTGTCCCCTCCTTGCTTCCCCTCCCCCCTCTTCCCTCCCCTTGCTTGCTTTCTCTCCACCCCCCCCCCCAACCCCCCTTCACACCCCCATCAGCGAAGTGATGAGTTGTATTTGCTAGTCTATAATAATTTATTGTCAGGTCAGGCCAGATCAGATCTATGATTTACTACAAGTACCATGTAAACCTTTACTAACCTGTTTCATGGTCAAGTTGTCAGCAACGAAACACTCTCCCCCACCAGTTTTCTTGGTGCGGAGGTTGTATGGATATGGACACCCAGCAGGATTAAAAACAGAACTTGTCAAAGGGTGGAATAGCTCCTTGCTGAAGCTCAAGGATGAGGAGTTTGTGAATAGGGGTGGGGAGGGAGGGGGGGATGGAGGTCTGGGTGTTTTGGGGAATCCTGAAGATTTGTGGAGTGCCTTCAAGACTACCATCCTTGATGTTGCCGGAGGTTGTTTTGGAACCCACTATCAGGCGATGGTGGGTTCGCCACATTTCTTTGAGCAGCAGCACCCAGAGCAGTTGGGTTGTACACCAATGAGGTCAATGATTGACCGTTTCCTTGCTCTTCGGATCCTCACTGAATGCAGATATGATTCTCGGCAGGGGCTGCTTTGCAGCCCATGTTTATCTCCGCAAAAGCATTCGATTCAATGAATAATGGATTTCCTCTGGAGGATTCTCAGTCTTCGTGGGGTACCACCAAAACTGATGAATCTGATTAATGAACAACACTCTGGTACTGAGAATGCTGTGAGGTGTGGTGGTTCCATCTCCGACTTATTTCCAGTTGTTACTGAAGTTCGTCAGGTGTGTGTACTGGCCCCCATACTTGTCAGAACTTGTATGGACTGGATTCTGGGGAGGATGTCAGAGAGATCAAGCTGCGGTGCATCGTTTGGAATGTCAAGATCTCTGACCTTGATTTCGCAGATCATTGTCATCTTTACAGAGACGCGGGATATCCTTACCGAGGCCCTCGAGGTGTTTAATGAGGAGTTGGAGCCACTGGGATTATGGGTTTCCTGGGTCAAAACTAAGATCCAGGCTTTCATTGACATGTTGGATGCTGCTATCTTATCTGTACCTGTTTGTGGTGAGGATGTTGAGGTTACGGAGAGATTCACTTACCTTGGCAGTGATATTCATGTCTCCACATGTTGTGAGCCAGAGGTGAATACTTCTGGGTCGGGCCTGGGGAGTCATGGTTTTACTGGATCATGGGGTGTGGTGCTGTCGGTACCTATGCAGAAGGGCAAAAGTGAGTCTTAAAGTCCATGATGCTTCTTGTCTTGCTCTCTGGATGTGAGACTTGGACTCTAACCAGGGATCTGAGACAGAGACTTAACTCCTTCGGTACCAGGTCTCTTTAGAGAATTCTTGGCTATCGCTGGTGTGACTCTGTGTCCAATGAGCAGTTGCTGAGAGAGACTTGGATGAGATTTATTACCTGCATAGTCCTTGAGCGTCAGCTGTGGCTGCAGGAACATGTAGCTCGTTTTCCTGACGCTTATCCTCCTCATCAGATTCTCTCAGTGAAGGAGCCTAGTGAGTGGAGGAGGCCAACGGGCTGACCATGTGCCTTGCTTGTGGTTGCAGCAGTTTGATCGGCATCTCCTGGAGATGGGGTTGTGCCAGGCATCTGCCTGGGGAATGGCCAGACAGAGGCTCCTGGAGTACCCGTGGAAATTAGACGCAACGCTCCGCTGCTCCGGCGCATGCTCCCATACCTGACATGATCCGCCAATACACCATGTGAAATATCATTACACAATTGGTAAACATCGTCACAGTCTGTTTATTTCATTAATCTAAACCATACAATTCTTCTGATTCTGTGATCTCTTTGAACACTACATCAATAGTTGGGATGGCTTTGATGTCTCAGCCAATGTTTTCTGGATCATATCTTACAAAATGCATTACAATCCTGAACTACTTTACCCTGTTAAGTTCATGTTGTTTATATGTCTTGTCTCATTTTGAAGCCGGTTGCTTAATAATTCGGAATGGGACAGGCCTTGTATCTGCATCTCCAATGCAGGGAATTGTTCAGTCTTTTCTGGGAGCTCCCGCATTGTACCTTGTGGTTCACTCAATATTGCCAAGCTGAAGAAAACCCATTTGCAAGCTGTTGGTTTTTTTGTGCAATAATGGAACTTATAGAATGGTGGCGCTCGCCACTTCCACAACTCATCTCTAACATGGCTTCTGCCGTACCTGTTGTAACCTCACTGCCAAAATCCCCCCCCCCTCCACCTGAACAAAGGATTTGCCCCTATAATGTTTTATAATTTCACTAAACTTGTATATCTCATTCTTATCATTTGATTTGTTGGATTTCTGCTTTTAATTTGAGCAGATAAGCCAATTATCTCGCTTGAAATACATATAGACGATTTATTGTCTTGGGGATTTCCTTCCTCAAAGAAAAGAGCCACTGTGGCCACTTTTAACAGAAATTTCCTCTTATGTTCCCTAACAAACCACCAGGAAGCATCTGTCTGTTGTGAATTGTAGCACACAGGTTGAATTCACAGAGAGACCCTTCCAGGACAGTTGTTTTGCCCTTTGGAGCTCATCAACTTCGAGCTCGTTCAAAATGAATGTGACTGGAAGTCCTGCTTTAAAGCATTTTGTATGTCATTGAGAAGCCATATTAATTTATCACGAGCCGAAGCCCCGTCACAGACGGATTCCGTTCATTCAACCACCCTCACCAGCTCACCCACACTCGAGGGACATGGACTTGACAGGGCGTGCTTGCCCCCGCCTACTCATCCCCCGCCCCTGCCCCATTCACCCCCACCTTGAATTTGCTTACCCCGGCCCCGCCTCTTCACTCCCCGACCCCCGTCTCTTGATTCCCCGCCCCACTTGCCCCCGTCCCCCTGTCCACCCCCTCACACTCAACCCCGCCTAATTCACCTCATCCCCCGCTCCATTCCCCCCCCCCCGTTTCCCGTTTTCAATTTGCTTACCCCCGCCCAAAAATCTGCTTACCTTGCCCCGGCTTCTTCACTCCCTGCCCCCGTCTCTTCATCCCCTGCCCCCACCTCTTCACTTCTCGCCCCCATCTCAACGAAAAGTGTTTATTCTGCTTCAAAGTTGAAGGTTGACTATTGCTACTATGTGCGATGCACTCTTACAAGAACGAAGTTTCTTTCAGTCCAGGTCACAGTACCGAGAAAAACGTGACGCGATCGCTCGGAGGAGCACAAAATTGGTCCTTCAGTATTAATATATAGATAGAAGATACAATGTTTCTTGTTACATTTTTTTGTGTCAAATTCACATTCTGAGGTAGTTAGCATGTGCAGAAGAGGGTTTTACGTTGCAGATGCTATTTTCGAGAAGTGGAATTACACCTCTCAGCGGTAACGGTCTGTCGACGGCAGACGTAATGACGTCACCGAATGACCGATGATGTCATGACGTCCTGACTCCTCTCAGCGGTGACGTCACACGTCGCCATGTAAAACGAAAAGTGTTTATTCTGCTTCAGAGTTGAAGTTTGACTATTGCCACTATGTGCGATGCACTCTTACAGGTACAAAGTTTCTTTCAGTCCAGGTCACAGTACTGAGAAAAACGTGACGGGACCGCGAGGAGGAGCACAAAATTGGCCCTTCAGTATTAATATATAGATAGCAAGCATAGTGATGAGAGAAGGGTAAAGAGAAGGAGCGGTTGTTCAAAGGAACATTAAACATGGTGTTCAAATTTGTTTGAGAGAGAAAAAGTGTAGTTTGTGTCATCATACATATTTAAGGTATCGGTAGTTCTAATCGGCGATTAAACCCTTTATACACTACTGAATGTTAAAAACTACCTCAAATATTCTGTATTCCATTAAAATAATGCACATTGCTGTTATTTTGTTTTATTTTATGATGAAATAAAACAAATATCTTTGTTTGCACTGTTTTTCTTTATTAGAGGCCTGGTGGCTCTGCATACCCTGGAGAAGCTGGAGCAGTTGGCTGGGAGACCAATACATGAGCTTTTTGACTTCATTTGCGGTGTAAGCACAGGTAAGCACAAGGGAGTGGATGACTGAGGTGTTGTTTTAGTCATTATTTTGAGTCTGTTTGGTTCACGGCCATGATTCCGCTGAAGAGGTGCCAGCTCAATTTGTGGGGGGAGCCCACTCTATGATGATGATGAAAGCCAGTGAGCCAGAAATGCATCTGGATCGATTCTGGCATTCTCAAAAGAAAGGCTACTAAAGCCTATGTAGGTTAAATACTGTGGGTAGCATTGTAGCAACTGACACTTACCGTAAATCTCCATGTATAAGGTGCACCTTGTAGAAGTCCTTTCTCTTCTCACTCTCTCAACAATCCTCTTGTAGAAGTCCTTTCATTCAAACTTTTGGGCCTCACTTTCTGCCATGATCTTTCCTGGGAAAGCCAGATCTCCAAACTGGCCTCCAAAGCCAGTTGCTGATTGGGCATCCTCCATCTTGCAAAGTCCTTCCTTGGCACACCTGAGCTCCTGACCACGTACAAAGCTTTCATCCACAGCCTGACAGAGTACTGCTCTCCCCTTAGGCTGGTGCTCCTGCCTCTCACCTTTCTCGGCTTCACGCTGTGGAAACCAAGGCATTTAAGATCATTGGTGCCTCTCATGATGAGACTGAGTCTTTGGGTCTTTCGCCGCAGACAGGTCGGTGGTCTTTCTGTCTTCTACCGTCTCTTCTCCGGCCTCGCCCCCCCCCCCCACGGGCTCTGTCTGCTGTCTGTCGCACCCATATTTCAGCAGGGTGCTCAAGGTCCCCCAGGAACCCCCTTCTGGTTGAACTACCAAAATCAAGAATCACTGCTCATCTTCACTCTTTCATTCCTCTTTTTCCCCGCCTTTGGAATGAACTCCCACACACTCTTCAAACTCACTCTTCCCTCTCGGTCTTCAAAACAGCTGTTCACCACCATCTCTTATCTTCCCACATCCAAAGCCACGATCTTTTCTACCCCCGTCAATCCACCGCAAACCCACCTCCTTCATATTCACTGCTGTCCTTCCTGAAAGTCCCTCCATTGTCCATCTTGTTTACTCCGTGTACCCCGCCCCCTCCCTCTCCCTTCCACAGATCTCCTCATGTGTCTCTTCCCCACTGTTTTGTTCTTCCCTGTCCCATCCCTCTTGTCTCCTGCTCCCCTTATTATCCGTTCTGTATGTTAGCTCTTTTGCAAGCCTTGACATCAACATACAGTAATCCCCCGTTTCTCGTGGGGGTTACGTTCCAAACCTCCCCGCGCTAAGTGAAAATCCGCGATGAATTGACGCCTCCCCAAAAAAATCGACTTGTCTGGTCTGGTCGGTTTGGGAGTGATTGGGTTTGAGGTGCCTGAGATCGACTAGTCTGGTCTGGTCGGTTTTGCAGTGATTGGGTTTGATGTGCCGGAGATCGACTCGTCTGGTCTGGTCGGTTTTGAGGTGCTGGGTACGAGCAGTGCTCGTCCAACAGAGGCAAACCTTTTTCCTTCCCGAAGCATATATCGAGCACCTTTACCTTAACCTTCACCTGGAGCGTCCCAGGACCTTCCTCTGGCGCTTCGGTTCCTTGCCAGAACCCTTAGAAGGTGCAGGGCATTTGGGCGGCATCGTGGGGCTTGGAGAAAAAACGTAGAAAATATTCGAAGTTCACAAGTGAAACTTTGTCTCGTGCGTTGTGTGACTGGTCGAGCACCACGCGTTATAATTTATTACTTAAATAATTTATATTTTATATATCATTACCGTGATGTACCGGGGGAATCCGCAGAAAAAATTAGTTACGTTCCAAGGGAAAACCCGTGATGAACCGGGGCGCGATAGGTGAACCGCGATGAAGCGGGGGTTGACTGTATTACTAAAACTCATCTTGTATGTATGTATGTGTGGTGTAGCGGGCCTGCGGGGGCAGGGCATGATGTGGGGAGCGTGGTGGAGGAGTGGTTTTAGAGTGGTCACGTGCTTGCACAGGATATAGGAGTGCGCGCCGCCTGAGGCGTGGTGGCAGTTGCTGTAGCCGTTGTGGCCTGTGGAGCCTGGAGGTCGTGTGGCTTGTAGAGTGCATCGAGTACGTAATAAAGTGGAGTTACGGGCAACGTACGCTCATGCTCTCGCTCGTGCAATAAAGCAGGGTTGTACTGTTATCCCGCTCGTGTCTGCCTTGGAGCACCTCTGTCATGACACCACAGTATGTATGTATGTATGTATGTATGTTCCTGAAATACAGCCAAAACGGTACATGATAGCGCAAAAATGTTAGGGCCACCTTACTCACCATTCGCCTCTGGTGCGCAGTATCAAGTTTCGTTCAAATTGGGCAATGAAAAAATTATTAAAAAATCAATTCCCAATGCAGTGAAGTACTCTTCGGGATTATTTGATCAATGCAAACAACCTCAGTGGTATAGTTCACTGGAGTTATCTTTTTTTTTTTTTCTTGAAATGTTTTTTTTCATCAACCGCTGTCACAACGGGAACCCAACGGGTTCACGCGTCGTCTAGTTGTCTAATAAAAATGTAAGGAATATAAAACCTGCATATATGACACATGGTTCAATTGTCTCCCTCACCCCCTCCAAAAAGTAGATTTTTACATTAATAACACTGAACAACAAAAATTTTTTACTGGAGATGTGTAAAGTGATTTAGACTAATTTGGGTACGCTGATTTCAAAAATCATAACCGTTTTGCTGTATCACGTCAGGATTTTCAGTAACAGAAATATTCCCATTGCCTAGAAGTCAGGATTTCAATGAAATTTACAAAAATTCATTTATTCATTTATTTCATCATGAATGCTTCAAAATTATAGAAATTACAGAAAAACTCCACTAGAATGTAATTAAAAATGCTTTAGGCATTTGGCTTTGCGTTTGTGCTGCTCTGTGTCAGTTTCACGATGCAGGAACCAGCAGAAATCGCCCATCATGTTCGGGTTGTGCCGCCCTTGGTAACGCGTCTCCATGAGTGAAATCTCTTGGTGGAATCGCTCGCCGTGCTCGTCCGAGACTGCTCCCAAGTTGTCAGGGAAGAAGTTCAGGTGCTGGTGTAGGAAATGGATTTTCAGGGACATCCTGGAGCCAAGTTTCCTGAAGGACTCCAGCAGCTGCTGCACTATTTCTTCATAGTTGTCCGCACGCTCGTTCCCCAAGAAGTTGTCCGTCACAGCTTTGAAGCTCCTCCACGCTGCCAGCTCTTTGGGGTTTAGAGTTGTCGGAAAAGTTTCGTCCTTCATAATCTGTCGGATTTGCGGTCCAACAAAGACACCAGCCTTGATCTTGGCCTCCGACAAGGTGTTGCCAAACTTTTCCTTGAGGTATAAAAACCCACGCCCATTCAGATCCATTGCCCGTACAAAACTTTTCATCAAGCCGAGCTTTATGTGGAGTGGTGGAAGGAAAACCTTGGCTGGGTCGACAAGGGCGACATGCTTCACGTTGTGTCGACCAGGTACATGCTCTTTTCGCTCTTCCCAATCTTTCTTCGTCCAGTGATTCTTGTCGTCTCTGCTATCCCAGAGACAAAGGAAGCACATGTATTTCGTGTAGCCTGACTGCAGCCCTAACAACAGCGCCACCACTTTCAAGTCTCCGCAGATGTGCCAGTTGAAGTCATTGTACTTGATGGAATCGAGCAGCTGCCGCATAGTCTCATAGGTCTCTGTCATGCCGAATGCTTGAGCCAGTGGGACTGATGGTTTCTCGTTGCCATTGTGGAGCAAAACAGCCTTCAAGCTGTTCTTCCCCGAGTCGATGAAGAGGCGCCAGTCTGCAGGATCGTGATCACACCCAAGTTCTTTCAACAGACCGTTGATGTCACTGCAGAATGTCATCGTGTCTTCCATCTCAAAGAACTCAGCCATGTCTCTGTGACGTGCTCTGAACAAGGATATCTTGGTGTTAGGTTCAAGTAGATTCCACTGCTGCAGCCTTGATCCAAGCAGCTCTGCCTTCGCCTTTGACAGCGAGAGATCTCTTACAAGATCATTTAAGTCTCCCTGGTTCAGAAGGTGTGATTCTTGAGTGTCGGGTTCAAAAGGTTCATCATCACCATCCTCTTCACCACTGCTTACAGCTATGTTCTGATCAGCTGGAGGTGTTGGAACGGGGTTCTCGTCATCATGAGGCACAGGTTTACGAGCAGAGACGCAGTCAGCGTACTTGATGCGACCTTTATTCTTCTTGTTGAAGCCGGCGATGCTTGTGCAGCAGAAATAACAATCATCATGATGATTCTGCGGCTCACGCCATATCATGGGCACCGCAAATGGCATGCTCGCGCGCTTGCCCACCAACCACTGAGTCAAGGTTGTGTGACAGCTTGTGCAGCAGATGTGTGGTGCCCAGCTCTGTTCTTGGTCCCCCACCTTACACCCGAAGTAGTGAAAGTAGGCGGCCTTCATTTTCACTGCTGTAGATATACTTCGCTGTTGATCTTTTTTGGTATACCGACCACAGACATAACAGAAGTTGTCAGGATGATTGGTACAGGAACGCCTACTCATCTTTATCTGAAAGAAAGAAATATAGCACAAGTTAACAACAATTGTACGAAATAGACATGTTAAAGACATATGTAAATTTCATTGAAATCCTGACTTCTAGGCAATGGGAATATTTCTGTTCCTGAAAATCCTGACGTGATACAGCAAAACGGTTATGATTTTTGAAATCAGCGTACCCAAATTAGTCTTAATCACTTTACACATCTCCAGTAAAAAAAAAATTTTGAAATTTGTTGTTCAGTGTAATATACCGTACACAGGTTGCATCAACTTTAGTTCAGATGTCTAATATATCGGACGTCACAAAAAATAAAATGATAAATAATATAAACTAATTGTTTGTAATAATTTATTGGACCATTAATCAATGCTTAATTTAAAATTGAGTGAATGGTTTGTGTTTCTGGCCACGAGAAGGTAATAATTATTTATTGTTAATTACGTTTGTGCTCTCCATTCGTCCAGTTGGTTCATTGTACTTTTGTTTGTCTGCACTTCGTTTTTCCATCTCACCTTGCTTGACCAATTTAGTACATTGGACTTACCCTCAGGAGAATCAATTGCTATAATTACCATCTTGATAATCGGGGGGGGGGGGGGGGAGGGTGATGAGGATTTCTCCAGAGGCATGGGTGAAATCTCCTGGGACTAATTGTCCACCGAAGATGTGGTTCAATTAAACGCATTGGCTATTCATGAGGCATTTAGGCCTCAGCGTTTCAGCTTCACAAATACTGTACATCGTTTATTTATTTATTTATTTTAACCACACTCTTTGGGGCCAAAAATGCAATATTATTTGAACATGCACATTTTAAGAGGAACACTTTTTATTGATGCAAATTAAAATTAATCTCGAGAATGTTATTTTACAGCTTAATCTTACTTAAATGAGCTGAATGAAAATAAACACACTCACTCTACGGTGCTGCACACTAGTATCGCAACAAACTCAAGCTGTGGGTCCTGCTGCTGCGTGCTTGAAAGCACAACTGACTTGCGCCTCCATGCACGTACCTGTGTACTATTACACGCCGGTTTACATCGAAGATGTGTTCCTGAAAGATGCGATAAATATCAAAACGACGTAAATCGAAGCAATTTTTTTCACAATAATTAACGGAAGGGGGACTCGCGTTCTGAACATCGCCACTTCACCCAGATGTGGTCAAACCAGCTATGACTTGCAATGAACGTCGGCGTTTTTATAAATGGTACGTACCATAGTCGGAGTCAAACTTAACCCGGTAACATCAACAGCACATTCACCAGCATCCATACGACGAATAACATCTAATTTCACTTCAAAGGTTACACTTTTACGCAACCTCTTGGCCACCCTACAGTGCAGTGCATTTCCCTATGCCTAATACGGAGTTGTTTGTGTACAGTGAAGGTCGAGGAAAAGGCTGATGAGATGGATACAAGAAAGGACAGATGCTCTCAGCGACGTAAATGGGGGCTGAGGCGATGCAAATGAAGTTGTGGTATTAATAAAGTGACGACGTATTTGTGAAACGACCTAAAAGAGAGAGACGTAAATTCGGGTATTACTGTATCACTGTGGACAAGATGGATAGATGAGCAAGATTTTGGGAGGGGTCGGAGGTGGGTCGGAGGTCGAAGGTGGAAACTTGATATTTTGGTGTAGAGAAGATCATGTACCTGTGTAGAAGGCACACCCCAATTTTTCTCTTGTTTTCTTTGAAAAGAAGTTTGGCCTTATCAACGGGGATTTTAAGGTAATTTGCCAGTGGTATGTTTTTCACCAACTGCAACAAAAGCCGGAAGTTCCATTTTACTGTAATATTGTTACAATTCAAAATCTTCATAAACTGTTAGTAGGGCAGCTATAAATAGGCTCCATGCGCACCCCCCTTGAGTACTTATGCAAACATACTTTTTTAGAATCCTTGAGGTGTCTCGTTAACATTTTAAGATGTTAACAAGAAAATTTGGTTGGCCTTGGGGTCTATTTGGCTGCCATCTTCACGTCGTGTGCGTGTGTGCGTGCGTGCGTGCGCGCGCCTTTGTAAAATCTCATCGGAATTGGGTGAAATTTAGTTTCTTTTGCAAAAGGGTCAACATGCTTCACCTTGCGGTATAAACTGCTGTTCCCCAATGCTAATGCATGAGGTTCAATACGCTTCCATGCTGTGGGTTGGGTGATCTTGATAGGTTTCTCCTTTTTTCCTGATCGCCCAGGTAGCTTCAGATCAATTTTATCACAGAAGATGCATTTCAGGGCCGAAAAGAACAGTTTCTGACTTTTTTGCGAGGCGATCGCCGAAGTGCCGCTTGAGATGTTGAGGGCTGGTTTTTGTTATCAGTTTGCCAGTGAAGGGACATTGTAAAGTACTGGTAGCATCCTCTGTGATAACCAATGGCATCCAGTTCAACACCGAATGAATCGAGTATCTGACTGCATGTATTCTCCATTTGATAGGAAGACCCTGAAGGTTCAGCTAAACGTTTATCACGGATGTCATGCAGGAAGGCCAGTTTCTCAATGGGATCTGCTTTGATACTTCTAAATGATGTAAAATTCCCATAATTATTAATACCAGTCACATGCAAGATACAGTTGGGGGAAGAGACTTTTTTTTAGCTTGTGAGTCAACTGGACTTTCAGTGCTTGGGCGTTTTTTTCCTTGAGGCATAGTTGGTTTAGTTTCTACTTGACTATGATGTGAACCCTCCACCAAATAAGCAATATGTCTTTCTACATTCTACAGATTAGTTTCTCACCATCACCGTTGCATGCATCTGAGACCAGAAGAAAATATGATAAAGTAATTGAGGAAAAATTGTTTACAGAGATAACAATGCTGTTGGTCAGTTTACCTACAGCAAATGACTACCGCTGCCTCAACAGACAAGTCAGTAAGGCCCATACAATGTTAAAATTAGAGTAACAAAGGTTTTGCTCAGTTTCCATGCAGTCAATGACCACTGATTCTTCAACAGACTCAAGTCAGTAAGGCCCATACATTGATACAATGCAAAACAATCTTAACATCTGAAACAAACAGAAAGTATTATTGAGTGTTCTAGGAAGGTAAGGTAAGTACAACACAGCAACAATGGGAAACAGCATAAAAAAAAACTTTGTACAGCCATTTTCCCCTGCTGAGCAGGGCTTAGCTTTTTGCAGGCTCCATGCAATTATGATTCCCTTCTTGAGGCAATGTTTTATGGCCGGATGCCCTTCCTGACGCCAACCCTGATCGCCTCTTATGACACACAGGGATATGGTACACCTATTCTAACTGGGGCATACACCGGGACCAGTACACTGGTACTCATCTTGCCGACCTAGGAAGGATGATAGGCTGAGTCAACCCCCTGCTGTCAATTCAGTGGCCAACGGGGCTTGAACTCAGGACCCTAGGATCCCAAGCCAGCCACCCTAACGATGAAGCCAACACCAGGCTCAGGGAAACAGCATAAATTCATATTATTGTATTTGATTTAAAATTATTTTCCAGGATCTTATCACTTAATCAAGTTGCCTCATTTTCGGGTACTTCTATTCCATTCATAAGGTGAGTGAGACTATTCTTACCCAGGCCCAACATGGACTAAGAGTTCTAGGAAGATTGACAAACATGTCACAAGGTTACAAATTTTGATAAGGAATGACCATTGCTGACACAGTTATCACATGCCAGTAAGCAAGGCCGATACAATATGAAATAAGAGTTACAATGTTGATGGTCAGTTTATTTGTGGCAATTAACCACCATGGAAACAACATAAGGCATATATATATATATATATATATATATATATATATATATATATATATATATATATATATATATATATATATATATATATATATATATATATATATATATATATATATATATATATATATATATATATATATATATATATGATTTCTTAGGCATGTTTTTTTCATGTTTTTTTCACCATTTTGAGAAGTATGACCCACAAAGCATTATCAAATATTAAAAATGATATTATAAATAAATTTGTCATGTCAAAATTGTATGGAATAGATGTTTCAATTGTATTTCTGGTATGTTTGGTTCAAAGTTATGAAAATTTCTTTTTTTCGAAAATTGGGCATGTCAAAATCCAAGATGGCAGCCAAATAGACCCCAAGACCAACCTAATTTTTAGTCAGTTCAGAAGGAAGTGACATAAAATGGGGGTCCATTTCCGTCGATCCGTCCATCTGTCTTTCGATCATTATCTTGTTAACATCTAAAAAATGTTAACAAGACACCTTAAGGATTCAAAAAAGTATGTTTGCATAAGTACTCACTGGGGTGCGTGTGGGGCCTATTTAGCTGCCCTACTATGTATATTGGATGCCTGTACAGGTATCCCCCACTTAACAAAGGGGTTACGTACCTTTTATACCCCTTCATTATATGAAACTTTGTTATGCGAGAGCTTGTTTTCTGTTATTTCTCAGAATAAGAAAATTCCACTTCGTTTTCTAACCATTATGTTTCGGTCGAAAAGTAAAGTCATATGCTTGCTATCACTATGGTTTTTGTTGCAAGTGACATTATAATAGTATTATTTACTTAATAATAGACATTAACACAGTAATAAAGTTGATTTAGTTGTAATGCTTACCAAAACAATAATGAGTCCAAGTTTCATTAAGAAGGTGGTGGCAGGCGGTGGAGGAGATGCTTATTTTAACCCTTTCATTCTGAAAAGTTATTCACAAGCCGTCTGAAAATGTTTTTTTTTAACTTCTACTTATTGTGGTGGCATGATTTCATGGTTTCAATTGGCTATGAACAGTGATGAATCACCACTGTTACCGAATCCGAAAAGATAATCGCCACATTCAAAAGTTAATCAGCGGAAAACCGTATTGTACTTGTCATCTCCATGGAAGTGGGATTTTACAATCACCAGACAGACACTGTGACGGCTCCTTCGTTGTCGTGAATGAAGACCTTCGTTAAGTAATGAATAGGCCTAAATGAAACCATTCATTGTCGCGAACCTTCGTTAAGTGAGGGATACCTGTGTCGGGTACATTGCTGGCTGGTGCCCCCTGTTGGTCAGGACTCTTTCAGCATGTGTAGACATGGCACAGGTTCACGGAATCACAGTCACCATTCTGCTGAACAGTTGTTCTTTGATATCTGGTATATTGTCTGTACAAGGTGTAGGCTCATAAAAGTGCACGGCTATTTTTGGATTGCTCTTTATTTTATTTTTCTGGCATATTTAAGAATTTTTTTTTATTATGTGCAAAATTAAAAGTAGCTAATGTTTGCATTGTCTGTGCTTAATAAAGACTGCAGCCAAAGCCTTTAATGTTTGTGTATTAAATGGTTGTGTACATGCTGCATTGTTCTACTAGAACATGCCTATAGATGATTTTTCTTGAGCAATGATGAGCAACGAATATAACAAGCACAATTGGTGTTCCATTTGCAATCCCTTTACGGCTTATGCCCTTGAGCTCACCTTCCTTTCCCTTTTCCCTTTATTGTGTGCATCTGTGCCTTCCTGCCCCCGTGTGTCTTCTTTTAAACTTCATTGCATTGCAAAAGAGTTGTTCAGGACTCCTTTGTGTAGTGTATCCTCTAAACTGGATTCCAGCCTGGCAGAAGGGTCACTCTGGGTCCACGGCATTGGCGCAGTGTTAAAATGTCTTCCTAGTCCTGTGTTCACTCTTGTTTGGGAAAAGATTGGTTGTTCAAGCCTTTTCATGTGCAAATGGAATGTAGAGTGACACTTGGCAGGATGTGAAAGGGAACCCTCTTTGTTAACTCCATGGCAGCACTGCTGCAGTTCTAATGGTAACAGGTTAGAAGCCATGAGTTATGTTTTAGGTCCAAACATTGACCTGAAGCAAACTTTCAGAGTTACTTTACCTGACTTGTTTTTATTTTTTGCAAGAGCCGGAAGCAGCTTTATTTATCAGCTCGTCCCCTGCGCAGCAGGAGACGGGGTCTTACAATTGTGCATGTGTCCAGGGCACAACATTTTTTTTTCACCATTTGAGCTTTTGTCATCAAATTTTCAACAAACCTTTCTTATGAGAATATGGAGAACACTGTGTCTTTTTTAAACATGGTCGAGGCTCGTGGAAGAGCTAGGACACACCATGCCAAAGGGAACAGCAGGAGAAAAAGGAAACACCACCAGGGCCGAGCGAGAAAGTAGATGGAGATGTATAAACAACCGATGTGGGTAACGATGAGGGGTAGGTGAGAACGCAAGGGGTGACGAGATGGATACATAAGCAAAATTTTGGGAGGGGTTGGCGTGGTATAACGGGTATAGAAGAGATCATGGTTTTGGATGGGGGTGACTTGACGTGGTGGTGAACAGCTGTCTTGAAGACCTGGAGGGAAGAATGAGGATGAAGAGTGTGACAGGTGGTTTCACAGGTGGGTAAAAAGAGGAAAGGATGATTGGAGGTGAGCAGTGGTTCTGGATTTAAGCAGTTTTATAAGGAGGGGGTTGCTGGTGGACTGCGTGCATCCTGCAGATACCTGAGGGGGACAAAGCACGGAGAGGGCTGAGGGTGCAAGACAAGAAATGAGGCAGAAGAAGATGGAGAGACCACCGACCTGTTGGTGTTGGCGAAGTGATCGGCCCGTACACTCGGTTTCATCGTGAGAGATTCCAGTGATATTGAAAACCTTGGTTTCCACAGCGTCAAACTGAGCAAGGTGTGAGGCAGGTGTGTCAGCCCAGAGAGGAGAGCAGTACTTCATCAAGCTGCGAATGAAAGCCTCGTCGGTGGATAGGCGCTCAGGTATGTCAAGGAAGGACTTTCTACAGCGGATTCCCAGTCAGGCTTTGGAGGCCAACTTTGAAATGTGGCTTTCCCAAGCGAGATCACAGCTGAGAGTGAGACCCAAGAGTATGAATGACTGAACCTCTTTGAGAGGGTTGTTGTAAAGTATTGTTGTGGTTACCAGATTCGCAAACCACCATTCAGGTCCCTTAGGTGAGGTATCTCGGTAAGTGCATGTGTAGTTAGGCCCAAACCCGTTGTCTAGTGGGAATACATGTCATTTATACGTGCTGCGACTCTTCAGGATAGCCGTTTTTCTTTTACTATCTTTATTTTGGACCAACCGCCATGATCACAACCACAACATCAACCACCGACCACAACCACCGCTTCACCACAACCGCCACGACCTTCACGCACACCTCACAACCGTAGCATCGCCACCGTTCTTGCCCCGCTGTGGGTACCGGTGTTGGACTCATGCAGAACGCGCGTCGAACAGCGTGTACAAAATCACGGATTTTCTGCTTCAAAAACGGATCAAAAACGACACACGCCCACTTTTTGCCGTCCAATCGGTGAGCGAGGGGCGAATTGGCCCCGCCCCCAGGGCGATCGATATATGCAAATTTGTGGATCAAAAAGCCTTCACGCCCACTTTTTATCGGGCCAATGGGGAGCGAGTTGAAAGGTCAAAGGGAGGGGGTCAAAGGCGAAGTTACGGGGGGGATAAAAGGACGGTGTTCGTCAGTCAGAGAGAGTCAGGAGAGTCAGCAGAACGGAGTCGCAAGAGAGAACGAGGGAGAGTCAGCAGAACGAGAACGGAGAGTCAAGAAGAGGAGAGTCGGAAGCAGAGGGTCAAGACTTCGCGGGCGGTGGAGCTGCTCGTCGTGTGCGTTGGAGTCGGAACGGAGGGGACGGAGCTGTGGAAAGGCGGCGACACCAGACGAGGGGGTGCTCGCGTCGTGCAGGAAGCTGCACCCGAGGGAGGCCGACAGCGCGACCTGGCCGAGGTGGAGACGCTCGTCGCACATAATAAAGATCCTCTATACCCCGAGCATCAGCAACCCCCTCCTGTTTCCCCCCGCGCTGAGATAGTGCGACCAAGGGGGCCCCGTTCCCACCCCCTGCCAGGCACTGTCCACGAGGCCCGCGGGTTGCGGGGCCATCGCCGCTCCGCGTCTCATCACCAGACGGGTAGGCCCGACCCGGTCTCGGCCCCAGGCCTACCCCATTCTTGGGGGATTTCTTTTCCTTGGTTTTGGGTATGTGTTGTCGGCGCCGTCTGTGAAGTAGAATTGTATAAGTGTTGCCGTGTGCTCGGTAGTCGGTATTAGCTCTGCACTGTGTTTTCACTTTTATGTTTGCTTTTTGTGTAAATGGAATTGTGTTTTCTTTTTTTTGTGTGCATTTGGTGGAATTGTATTTGTGTGCTTCCCGTGTGCCGAGAATAAACGTGCTTTATTGTTGAACTGTTCTCCCGCTTCGCTTCGTCTTTTCCTCCATTGAATCCCCATCTTGCTTCACGTAAAGGGTTGGTAGTGGGCTGAATACGCCCGATAATCCATCGAACCGTCGAGGTCGACGATAACACCGCTCGGTTATTCTGATAGTACGGAACGGGTCGCTTAAGTGGCCCGTGTCCGAAGTCGACCTGCGGCGAGGTGCGATCGCCCGGTCTACCCTCCGCGTGGGTACTTAGGTAGTTCGAATTTGGCGAGCAACCCTATCCCACGCGGGGGCTGATTGGCTCGATCGCGGTGAGACCGAAAGGTCCACCCGTGACTGGTTCCCGGCGTTAGTCCGAGAGGGTCACGACTGGATTGTCCGTCCGGTGGGCGACGTGCCGCGATTCGAGTTACGTGGCCGTCAGCACGCCGGCGGGCGCGAAAACTGCAACACTGGTGTCAGGAGTGGGATACAAATTCATCGCCCTCCTCGCAGCACTGGTATTGGAGAGCGGGACAACAGGCTCTCCTGTCTCCAGCGAAATTCACGGGAATCGGTCCAGGGGTGAGAGAAGCGACCCCCGATTCCCTCCAAATTACGAGCGAGCAAATTAACCCTTCACGAGAAGCAAGATGGCGTCTCAAGGCGAGCGGGAGCCGGGGGTATTAGAAATGTATATGTGTAATAATGTAGAGTCCATGGTCCAGGATGGAATCCCCGAGCAGGAAATGTTGATTGTGCAGGAACACGGACTCGCCCAACTGAACCCAGAGCCCGAAATGGGTGCGGCAGCGGCCGCAGTGTATGACACCTCCCCCCCCCTCTCCACCAGGACCCTTCCCCAACCCCTGCCGAAACGGCTCACTTGAGTGCATCCGACATGGCCCAGCTATTCACCATGCTGGCACAAATGAATGCGGAAATGAAAGGCATGAACGAAAAGATGGATACAAATACAAATGAAGTGAAAACGACGATGGATGCGAATACACAGCAAATGAGGGAAGAGATGAAAAAGTTCCGGGGTGAGACGCAGAACATGGGCCGATGCCTGCAGGCGGGCATGAAGGCCGTGAGCAGGGAACTTAAAATGGCGACTCCACGTGTCGGAACGAACGAGCTGGAAGGGGGTGCAACGGCTGACAGGCCCGCGGTGGAGGCGGGTAAGGAAAAAGTAATTCGGGAGACAAGAGACGAGGTGAAAGTAATTGCGAGGGAGAGAAAAGAACAATTAATACGGAGAGCAAGGATGAGGTACGCGGAGATCGTGAAAGAGCAAGGAGTGAAAAACAGGGAAGGACGGGAGCGACTTAAAGAGAAAGCAAGGTTGACCTACATAAAGATAAGGGAAAGACGCCAGAAAGAAGCAGAGACCAATAAACACGATGAAGACGGGGTAAGTGACGCGCACACACACACGGAGGTAGTGGAGGACAATGGGGGTGAGCTGGCGGACTGTGTAGGGACCCAGTGCGAGCACCTGGATGGCCTCCTCCAGGAACGAGGGGAGGGAGTATGCCCCCTTGAGGTGAGTCACGACCAGGTGAGTTCGGTCGTGCTTTGCGAGGTTGAGGGGACGAGTGCTGTGGACGGGTGCACGGAGAGCTTGGGGGGTGTAGAGGCCCCGGAGACCCTTGTGGGGACACGAATCCCCAGTGTGGTTGTCCCTGTGTGTGTGGTGCAAGGTGTGAGTGCGTCCCCGTGTGTGAGTGGTGTGGTGGCGATGGTGCCGGAGTACGTGCTTCCCAGCACGCCGGGTGTGGATGGGGCACCGTGTGTGAGAGAGGCCGTGTGTGTGGATGAAACGGCCAGTATGAATGAGGCACCACGTGTGAGTGGTGTGGTGGCGATGGTGCCGGAGTACGTGCTTCCCAGCACGCCGTGTGTGGATGAGGCACGGAGTGTGAGTGAGGCACCGCGGGTGAGTGCCCCCGTGTGTATGAGTGAGGCACGGTGTGTGGATGAGGCACCGCGGTTGAGTGCCCCCGCGTGTGTGAGTGAGGGACGGTGTGTGGATGAGGCACCGCGGTTGAGTGCCCCCGCGTGTGTGAGTGAGGCATGGTGTGTGGATGAGGAGCCGCGAGTGAATGGAGCACCACGTGTGAGTGGTATGGGTTATGCAAGGGAGACCGTGTGTGTGAGAGAGCGGTATGAGAGGGAGATGTCGGTCGGCATGCGGGAGCACGCAGCCGCGTCTCCCCGTGTGAATGTAATGGAGTGGACTGTGTGCGTCGTGACACGCAGGTGTGCGTGGGTTGAATGGAGGCGACGACGGAGACATGTGAGTAAAGAAAGCCGAGTAGCGGCTGTAGTTGTTTCGCGGACCGTGCCGGGTTCGCCCAGCAGTGAGCACGCGGTTCGTGCTGTGCAACGCACGAGACCGCCACGTGCTCGCTTGCGAGAGTGAAGTCCCGGTCCGGAAACGCCAGCGGTGGATTTGCCGATCCCGCGGACGGACAAAGTTTAGGCAGGACTACGGATTTGGACCGGACGGGTTCTCCACGCGATCGTGTGTGTTAGGCTCCAACGGGCAAAGCACATGTGTTCGCGTGGGGAACCCCTCGAGACATGGGGCTTGTGTTTTTTTTTTTGCGCACGGTGACGTCATGGCTGCACGTGTGGTTGGAATCCGGCAGGAGGGGTATCTCTGCCGGATGGTCCCGTCCAAGGAGGGACGAGGAACACGTGCAGCTGCATGACGTCACGGGCAGGTGCAAAGTGCGCGAGCTCTGAGTTGCCGCGCAGGTGCTGCGCATGAAAAAAAGAAAAAGCAAGCCTCACTTTCGGGTGTACAGGATTCCTGGGAAAGGGGTGGAAGACCCCCTTCCCGGGGCACAGGATGAAAACTAGTTAGGGGGAAGGGTTAGCTTAGTTAGACCGACTTCATGGGGCAGGGGTAAGTCCTCATGGAGTCCGTGGAATGGATTAGTTAGAGGGATTGTAGCCAGATTTAGGTTGGGAAATAAAATGAATGATTTGGAGACAGTGACAGACTTGTGGATGTGTAGCGGGGACGTAGTTTAGCTACGTAGGTTAAATGGAACGTGCTATAGCTTAAGGGACGACGTGGGAGCACGAGTTAGTTAGGGGATGCAGTTAGGAGGATGGCAGAGTTCAGCGGTGTGTGTGTTGAAGAGTTGGTGAGTTGTGAGGTGAGTACTTGGTGAGTGAGTGAGGCCAGCGGGTCTGTGTGTGTGGAGTGAATGGGGAATGCATGGTGCGATGAGTGATTGGGGGGAGGAGTGACTCCCGCCCAAGGGACCCCGGGGTCAGTGTAGAGTGAGTTAGGGGGTTAGTCAAATTGAAAAATGGAGGTCGTTTTGCTGTTGGTGGGAATGTAGGCTCGAAACCCATTTGGAGGGGTGCAGGAGCCCTGTTGACGGGCTTGGGAGCGTGGCTGCGAAAGGTGAGTATCGCTGAGTGGGTACCCCGGGCACCAGGCTAGTCGGCCGCGGTAGGCCAAGGGCCCATGGGGGGCCGGGATAGAGTAGTGGGCACGGGTGCGCCTGCTTGGTGCGGGGGCCCGGGGCGCCATTAGCCGCGTGGGCAGTGCAGTGGGCACGGGTGACCCTCGGAAAGGGACCCGGGAGGCCGGCCTGCCACGTGTGCGTTTCAGGGGAGGTGCCATGGGGGGCACTCCCCGGTGTTAGGGAGCTGGTAGGCTCGGAGGCAGTGTAGTGCCCGGGGGTGCCATAGCGGGAGATTCGGCAGAGGGTCGTGCCTGCCAAAGGGAGCCACGTGTCCCAGCCAGGAGACCGTGTGAGGGCACGGAGAGAAAATTGGGGGGCGAGGCCCGAAATTGTAAGGACACCAACACAGGCGACGGGAATCTGGGTTGTTAGAACCAATAGTTTAAGCGAGAGGCGCTTGTTGAAAGCCCCGGGGTAGTTTAACAGTTAAATGGTTAGGGTAGATTAGGAGATGTACCCCTCCGCACCATCCATCCCCTCGCTGTCGTTGTGGGCCGCTGGACCCGCTTTGGGTTAGATCGCCGAACTCTGGAGAGGCCATTCTGAGGCTTCGTTGGGCCTCGACACAGGACGTTAGCTCTCCCTTGTTCCCCTCCGGGAAGGGAACGTAGGGGTTGGGAGTAGGCTAGGTGACAGGATAGGTTAGCCGAACAAAGACGATAAAGGGGGTTAGGGGACGATTTATAGAGGGGAAGTAAAAATAAAAAAACAACAAAAAAATAAGTTGGGGCTAAATTGTTTTTTCACAAATTAAGGGAGTGGGTATGTACAGTGACAGGCAAAGGCGATAGGTTGGGAGGGAGACAGGTAGGTAGGTCCGAGCCCGCCCTCCAAGTGGCCAGCACCACCGCACTCCCTCCACCAACCTCCACTGAACGGCAAGAGCTGGCCAACTTCATCGGCTGACCGTGTTTTGGTTCAAGGCGGAGGCCGGCCAACTTCATCTGCAGCTGCTGTGCTGCAAGGCCTGTGCCATCGGCTGGCCGTGTTTTGCGTCAAGGCCTGTGCCGGCCAGTTCATCTGCCGGCTGTGTTTGCCTGCAGCAGCCTTCTTCTGCGGGCTGTGTTTGCCTGCTGCCTTTGCCATGCCATGCCCACTGCCCACGTTCACCAGCCCCGTTCAATTTTTGCTCTGCCCCCCCCCCCTGTTCATTTCCATGTGCGCCAGGATCCGCAAGGCAACAGTTTGCAAGCTGCAAGAACTGCCCTGTTGGCAGCTACAACACGGGCCTGCAGTGGCGGCCCGTGCACCGTGTTTGTGTCCATGCATTCATTCGTTGTGCTCATTGCGTGTGCCACTTGAGCTGGCACGGAGACTGCGTTGTGCAGCCCATGCACCGTTGTGGTTCACCGCGTTCAGTTCAAAAGGGAAGGCCTTGGACTGCGTGTGAGCAGCCAGCCACGTTCCCTGTCACCTGCATTGTTTGAGCCAGAGACTGCATGTGGGCAGCCTGGCTCCCTGCTAACTGCTTTCTTTTTGCAGAGTTCATTGATCCTGGGCCATGGTTTAGTGTAAAATTTGTAAGTTAAGGTTAAGATGTACTGTAAATATGAGTGCGCCCCCGGCATGTATGTCTTAGCGCCGGCAATTTTATTTAAGTCGTCCGTGTGAGTGAGTTTGTTTAGATAGTTACGCAGCCCTCAGGTTATTTATTTTGGGGACACGAATACCATGAATGTCGCACTCAGGGATCCGTAGGTAAAGTGTACTAGGGGAAAACTACACATGATGGCACACGAAAATTTGACGACTCGGGACGAGTCTGTAAAAAGGGAAGGGGGTAGTGTTGTGGTTACCAGATTCGCAAACCACCATTCAGGTCCCTTAGGTGAGGTATCTCGGTAAGTGCATGTGTAGTTAGGCCCAAACCCGTTGTCTAGTGGGAATACATGTCATTTATACGTGCTGCGACTCTTCAGGATAGCCGTTTTTCTTTTACTATCTTTATTTTGGACCAACCGCCATGATCACAACCACAACATCAACCACCGACCACAACCACCGCTTCACCACAACCGCCACGACCTTCACGCACACCTCACAACCGTAGCATCGCCACCGTTCTTGCCCCGCTGTGGGTACCGGTGTTGGACTCATGCAGAACGCGCGTCGAACAGCGTGTACAAAATCACGGATTTTCTGCTTCAAAAACGGATCAAAAACGACACACGCCCACTTTTTGCCGTCCAATCGGTGAGCGAGGGGCGATTTGGCCCCGCCTCCAGGGCGATCGATATATGCAAATTTGTGGATCAAAAAGCCTTCACGCCCACTTTTTATCGGGCCAATGGGGAGCGAGTTGAAAGGTCAAAGGGAGGGGGTCAAAGGCGAAGTTACGGGGGGGATAAAAGGACGGTGTTCGTCAGTCAGAGAGAGTCAGGAGAGTCAGCAGAACGGAGTCGCAAGAGAGAACGAGGGAGAGTCAGCAGAACGAGAACGGAGAGTCAAGAAGAGGAGAGTCGGAAGCAGAGGGTCAAGACTTCGCGGGCGGTGGAGCTGCTCGTCGTGTGCGTTGGAGTCGGAACGGAGGGGACGGAGCTGTGGAAAGGCGGCGACACCAGACGAGGGGGTGCTCGCGTCGTGCAGGAAGCTGCACCCGAGGGAGGCCGACAGCGCGACCT
Source organism: Eptatretus burgeri (assembly GCF_056783735.1). NCBI lineage: Eukaryota > Metazoa > Chordata > Myxini > Myxiniformes > Myxinidae > Eptatretus > Eptatretus burgeri. Next base: position 33,820,682 of record NC_140973.1, read on the forward strand.
GGCCGAGGTGGAGACGCTCGTCGCACATAATAAAGATCCTCTATACCCCGAGCATCAGCAACCCCCTCCTGTTTCCCCCGCGCTGAGATAGTGCGACCAAGGGGGCCCCGTTCCCACCCCCTGCCAGGCACTGTCCACGAGGCCCGCGGGTTGCGGGGCCATCGCCGCTCCGCGTCTCATCACCAGACGGGTAGGCCCGACCCGGTCTCGGCCCCAGGCCTACCCCATTCTTGGGGGATTTCTTTTCCTTGGTTTTGGGTATGTGTTGTCGGCGCCGTCTGTGAAGTAGAATTGTATAAGTGTTGCCGTGTGCTCGGTAGTCGGTATTTGCTCTGCACTCTGTTTTCACTTTTATGTTTGCTTTTTGTGTAAATGGAATTGTGTTTTCTTTTTTTTTGTGTGCATTTGGTGGAATTGTATTTGTGTGCTTCCCGTGTGCCGAGAATAAACGTGCTTTATTGTTGAACTGTTCTCCCGCTTCGCTTCGTCTTTTCCTCCATTGAATCCCCATCTTGCTTCACGTAAAGGGTTGGTAGTGGGCTGAATACGCCCGATAATCAATCGAACCGTCGAGGTCGACGATAACACCGCTCGGTTATTCTGATAGAACGGAACGGGTCGCTTAAGTGGCCCGTGTCCGAAGTCGACCTGCGGCGAGGTGCGATCGCCCGGTCTACCCTCCGCGTGGGTACTTAGGTAGTTCGAATTTGGCGAGCAACCCTATCCCACGCGGGGGCTGATTGGCTCGATCGCGGTGAGACCGAAAGGTCCACCCGTGACTGGTTCCCGGCGTTAGTCCGAGAGGGTCACGACTGGATTGTCCGTCCGGTGGGCGACGTGCCGCGATTCGAGTTACGTGGCCGTCGCACGCCGGCGGGCGCGAAGACCGCAACAGTATATTAGGAGGGTTTGCGGTTTGGTCCTTTTGGAGGGAAGGGAGAGAGAGATAGAGACAGAGATATAGATAGATTTCTCAGGAATGAAAGACATATTCCAAGTGTTTGACCAAATTGTGATTTTTGTCAAAGTCTGAGGGGAGGGAAGAGGCTGCTGTTTGTCTGTCAGAAGGATGAGAGAGATCACGGCAGAGAGTGGAGTCATCAGCAAAAGATGGAGGATTTTGCAGTCAGTGAGATCATTGATGAAGATTCGGAATAATATGGGGCCTTGAACACTGCTTTGGTGTGCTCCAGCCTTGACAGGACGAGAAGATGAAAGGATTCTGTTGAGAGCCACACACTGGCTATGAGAGTGGAGGAAGTCAGTAATCCAAGAGTGGAGTTGGCCTTGGATTCCATAGGCAGACAGTTTGGAGAACAAGACAGGATGCCAGACTGTATCAAAAGCTCGAGATAAATTTATTTGTGTGTGTGTGCGTGCGTGCGTGCGTGCGTGCCCCTCTTGTGTTTATGAACAACTGTGAAACTTGCTGTAAATCCACTTTCCATCCATCCATCCATCCATCCTTCCCTTCCCCCAATCTCTTTGTCCTCACTCCTCCACCCTCCTTCCCCTCTCTCTCTCCTCCCTCTATCACCACTCCTCCAACTTTCATGAAGTGATGAACAATGGGTTTTTGTGATAAGTTCCTGCAGGGGGTTTTGTTGTGGTTTGTAAGTGGTTATGTTGTGTTGTGTTGTGTTTTGAGCCTGGATTGTCGGCGAATGTGTGGGTTGGGTGGATTCTCACTTTGTTGGTGGTCAGGGCTACTGCTGGGTTAGATTCCATGGTTTGAATTTTAGGATTCGGCTTGGGTTGAGAGATTTTGGGGCTTATCGCATTTTAGTTGGAAAACGTGTGCTGAAATTAAATAAAGGCATGAGCAATGGCGTCTCCGGGCATTTATAAGCATTGCAGTCAGGTGCGATGGGCTCTCGGGTCTCTTGGCCTGAGCCGGGTTTCAGGGTTTGGACTGCGTGGTTGGGCTTGGTGGTGGGTTCGGCTGCTGGAGGGGTGTTCGTTTGTGCAGTTCGCGTGTTCTTTTGCACTCTGGGTGGTGTGTGACCCCCTTGGAGAGTTATTGTTCCAGATCGTGTAAATAGGGTAGCAGCCGCTGTTTGAGTCGCATACTTCAAAGGAAGCCCATGTTATAATCTCTTTTAAAATAGTACATGCTGTTTGAAAGTGACGGGTGGTTTTGCTATCCTGTTCAAAACTATTTCATTCAATGCTGTACTGATGCTGGCAGACGGGACCAGCCCCCCCCCCACCGCTTCCCCTCAAGTGCCCCTGCTAAATGCAAGTCCAACCCCCCCCCATCATTTTCCCTTCAAGTCCCCCTACCAAACTAATGTCCAGAACACCCCCTTCCCCTCCCCACTTCCCCCTACTTGCTCCCCCATCCTCCGCACTCCTACCGTCTCTTCGCACCCACCACCTTCCTGTCCTCTCTTCTCCCCTCCATCTGTGCCCCCTCTCCCTCCATCCTCTCTCTCCCCTCCCTGCTGCCGCCACCTCCTCTCTCTCCTTCCTCTCTCCATTCCCCCTCCCCCTCCCTTCCTCTCCTCTCCTCTCTCCATCCTGACCTCTCCCTCTCCCCCCCCCACATATCCCCATCAGCGAAGCGATAGGTTGTATTTTTATCGATGTTAGTGTGAGTGAGTGAATCAGTCTGTCAGTCTCCTCCATAACTCCAAAATCATGAAACCTTACAACTCCAAACTTTGCAAAAATACTAAGGGAACTCAAAGGTGGTGCATGAATGAAAATTGTGTGTTTGGGTTAATTTAAACACTCCTTTAGAATATAATTTACGGCCTTATTTAATTATTCTTTATCAAGGCGTTATCCTTAGTCAGCCTCAGTGTTAGCCTTCTACCAGCTTTCTGGGGACTTATTTCACCATTTTGTTTGACCTGCTCAACAGTATCTTGACTTGAAACAGGCTGCAACGGTTTCTTAATGATGAAGCACTCAAATTTTTATTTTTCACTTTCTTCACTCATATCATCGAATGATTCATCATCGTACATATGAATCGCTGGATACATGCACATCACAATGCTTATAAACACCCAGAGATGCCAGGAAGCATCTGGTGGGGAAGTTTTAACCTGGCTGTGAACATGATGCATAGCATTATGCTTTGTGTTCTGAGTCAGACATGTCAGGTACTGAGCAATTTCTCGGTTGGCTATCGGTCTTTTAAAATATAAAGGAACTACAAAGCTTAGTCCAGTCATGCATGCAAGGAAATGCAAGAACACCACTCAGTAGAGCGCATTCCTTCGCCATACTGAACAGTTTACATGTTGTATCCCACTGATAGGCCGGATCTGCATCCGCTCCTTCACCAAAATCGAATCAGCTTATTCTTATCACCTACCCAACTCATTCACCAAGTTTTGTCAAAATCCATCCTCATTTTGAAATATCGTGCAAAGATTGTTTTGGCCTTATCTCTCAATTATGATAAATTGCTTTGAATATTAAAAAAATATCGAATCCTGATCTTCACCCGAATCGAATAGATTAATCTTTGTGACACACCCAACCTGTCCACCAAGTTTTGTCCGAATCCGTGCATAACTTTTTTTGAGATATCCTGCTCACAGACAGACAAACAAGCAGTCATAGACTGGTACTTACAAAATCGTCAACTTGACCTCTGACCTTGTCTAATAAAAGCTATCTCTAGAGAAGGTAGCGACGCAAACCAGAATTTTCTACGATGATTCTGTACCAAACCATCAAAAATCGCATGTTTGACCTCACTATGACCTTGACCTTTGACCGATTTTGACCGAAATCTAATCAGAACTAGCCATCACCCTCCTGAATTATGTGGTGTAATTTGACATTGGTAGCTTCTTCCGTTCTCGAGTTATCGTGCCTACAAACGAACACAAACACACACACAAACAAACAAGCAGTCATAGACTGGTACTTACGAAATCGTCAACTTGACCTCTGACCTTGTCTAATTAAAGCTGTCTCTCGAGAAGGTAGTGACGCAAACCAGAAATTTCTACGATGACTCTGTACCAAACCATCAAAAATCGTAACGTCGACCGAAGCAAAAATCTCCATTTCTCCACGCAATTATTTTATAGTATTTTATCAAAGTCACAAAACCGTAATATTCGGCCATCCACCAACAATCTTTACATAATCTGACGGCTCAGCGAGTCAGGCATGCGACGATAACCTTTATTGGGATAAAAAAATGACTTTTAAACACCATCTTTATCGAAAACACCGTCAGCGCGCACACGGAAAACCTTAACGTAACTCAACGACGCGTCTGCTTGAGCACACTGCATCACGTGACGACCCGTGACGCGTCAGGTGAAATATTTTTTATACAATCTTAAAACGTCTCCAAAACATCCGATTTTTACCAGAATTTCGACAACCGAGTTTTAAGCGTCCTAAGCGATCGCAAAAACCGAAGACAAAATTAAAATTTAAGTTAAAACGAACTCATAACGTCGAGCGAAGCAAAAATACTCCATTTCTCCACATGAATTTACGGAATTATGTTTGACCTCACTGTGACCTTGACCTTTGACCGATTTTGACCAAAATCTAATCAGCGCCAGCCATCACCCTCCTGAATCACGTGGTGTAATTTGACATTGGTAGCTTCTTCCGTTCTCGAGTCATCTTGCCTACAAACAAAGAAACAAACAAACACACAAACAAACATACAAACAAGCAGTCATAGACTGGTACTTACAAAATCGTCAACTTTACCTCTGACCTTGTCTAATAAAAGCTGTCTCTTGAGAAGGTAGCGACACAAACCAGAAGTTTCTACGATGATTCTGCACCAAACCATCAAAAATCGAATGTTTTGGATGTTTGACCTCACTGTGACCTTGACCTTTGACCGATTTTGACCAAAATCGAATCAGCGCTCGCCACCACCCTCCTGAATCATGTGGTATAATTTGACATTGGAAGCTTCTTCTGTTCTCGAGTTATCATTTTTTGGATGTTTGACCTTACTGTGACCTTGACCTTTGACCGATTTTGACCAAAATCTAAAATCAGCACGAGCCATCAGCCTCCTGAATCACGTGGTTTAATTTGACATTGGAAGCTTCTTCCGTTCTCGAGTTATCTGTACCAAACCATCAAAAATCGAATATTTGACCTCACCTTGACCTTTGACCGATTTTGACCAAAATCTAATCAGCACGATCCATCAGCCTCCTGAATCACGTGGTGTAATTTGACATTGGTTGCTTCTTCCGTTCTCGAGTTATCATTTTTTGGATGTTTGACCACACTGTGGCTTTGACCTTTGACCGATTTTGACCAAAAACTAATCAGCGCTAGCCATCACCCTCCTGAATCACGTGGTGTAATTTGACATTGGTAGCTTCTTCCGTTCTCGAGTTATCATTTTTTGGATGTTTGATCACACTGTGGCCTTGACCTTTGACCGATTTTGACCAAAATCTAATCAGCGCGAGCCATCAGCCTCCTGAATCACGTGGTGTAATTTGACATTGGTTGCTTCTTCCGTTCTCGAGTTATCATTTTTTGGATGTTTGACCACACTGTGGCTTTGACCTTTGACCGATTTTGACCAAAAACTAATCAGCGCTAGCCATCAGCCTCCTGAATCACGTGGTGTAATTTGACATTGGTAGCTTCTTCCGTTCTCGAGTTATCTGTACCAAACCATCAAAAATCGAATATTTGACCTCACTGTGACCTTGACCTTTGACCGATTTTGACCAAAATCTAATCAGCACTAGCCATCACCCTCTTGAATCACGTGGTGTAATTTGACATTGGTAGCTTCTTCCGTTCTCGAGTTATCGTGCCTACAAACAAACAAACTAACAAACAAACAAACAGTCATTGACTGGTACTTACGAAATCGTCAACTTGACCTCTGACCTTGTCTAATAAAAGCTGTCTCTGGAGATGCACTTAGCCCCTCCCCGCTCTGCTGCTTTTGGTCTGCAGCTCAGTCTGGGGGTGGACCAAACCCGACTCCGCCCTACATCCTGCACTTTGCTTAATAGCGGCTTTCCCGCAAGGATGCGGTGCCTGATCGCCTATCAGACCTTTCAAAAGGGCATGAAGGACAGATTACTAAGGAAAGAACATTGAAAGGGGTATTAGGAGAAAGCGGTTTTAGACATGCGCGCGTGCGCACACTCACACTCGCACGGGGGGGGGGGGGGGGGGGTTGGGGCATATTTTACATCACAATCAAATTAAGAAGTGGAAAGTTGATTCAGAAAGAGTGCCATGCTTTCAAATCATGTCAGAATGATGAGTTTAGTTAATTATCTGTACACTTGCTGTTTTCATTACTAACAAATCATTGAACATGTATCGGCCCGCACCAAGTTTAACGACAGCTCTTTACCTCTCTCAGATGAGGAAACGTTCCCCACCTTTGATGGAGATGGACAATGGAAGATTAAATCGAAAGGGGGTAGGATGAGAGAAAAGAGATGCTCTTTGAGAAGAGGAATGAGCTTCAAGTAGGATTTTTTTTTTTCCCCCACAATTCTGAAAGTTGGCGTCTGTTGAATGAAAAATGGTGGTGTTCTCACCAAACGCAGCAAAGTGTAGTCGTTAGTCGAGGGGCATGCTGTCCACACTGGCTCTTTTATTTTGTATTTCGAGCAATTTGGAGGCACATGGAGGTCAGTTATAATGCTTGAAGTTGATTACAAAAAAAATGTTCAATTTGCATTACATTTTATTTTTTAACTTCACTGTTTCTTGATGTTGTGCTGTATCACGTGATTGGGTTTTCGTGTATCATGCCTCGCCCGCTAGGGGTGGCAGGAATGTACTTCCGGTCGCGCACTAAAGTGGAGTTGATGCTGGCACGCTTGCTTCTCGTGTTCCACTGCACCTCGTACACTCTAGTTGGCGATGAGGATGATTGAAAACGGACATGTGCCCGTTTTCGTCGGAGACGACTTCGAATTGTTTTCGGAGCAATTGGGATGCTATTTCCACGCGAATGATGTGGTCGACGAGAGCAAACAGAAGTCGATCTTGCTCGCTTCGCTTTCGGCGGAGCATTATCGACTACTGAGTGATTTGGTGGTGCCAGACAAGCCCCGTGATGACGGGCTGTCGTTTCAGGACATTGTGGAGAAGATGAAAGCACACATGGCGCCGGAGAAGTCATTACAGCTCGCTCGATACCAGTTCGATCGCCTCTCGAAAGGGGCAGAGGAACTCGTCGCTGATTTCGTGGCGCGGATTAAGCGTTCTTCGGTGGCCTGCAAGTTCACGGCGGGGGAGCGTCCAGCGCGGCTCAGAGATCGTTTTATCGCTGGTTTACAAGATGCGAAGATGGTTTCAGCGGTTCTACGGCTGAAGGGTGAAGCCATTACATTCGACTCGGCGGTCAGCACGGCTGCACGTGCAGCGAATTGGCCCCGCGGACGTGTTTGGGATGCGGAGGTCGACACCTGTGCCGTGCGTGCCCGTATAAAGGCACCGTGTGTTTGAATTGTCACAAGGTGGGTCATCTGAAGCGAGTGTGCCGTGGGGCGCCTGCCACCGTTAGGTTCATGGACGGCGATGTGCGAGGCGACCCGGGGTGGAACCGGCGGCCGTTGGTGGGCCTGTTTTCAATTGGTCCGGCGGCGGCGCGCCCGATGACGGTGGAAGTCGAAGTGAACAAAACGCCGGTCGCATTCCAGGTCGATACGGGAGCGGCTGTGTCGATCATTGGTGAACAGACCGCGCGTAAACTCAACGGCCTGAAGCTTATCAGGTCCAACCTCACGCTGTTCACGTACACCCGCGAGAAGATAACGCCAGTCGGGATGGCAGACGTGTCTGTGCGGTACCAAGGCCAGGTCGCCACGCTTCGGGTGTACGTCGTGCGGGGGAGGGGACCGTCTCTCCTCAGCCGAGATTGGCTGGCCCGCATCAGGCTAGACTGGGCCGCAGTTCACCTTGTGCAACCCGTGCGGAGCCGGTGGGAGGATCAGTTGGAGAAGATTCTTCAGAGACATCAAGGTTTGTTTTGCGACGACCTTGGGAAACTCAAGGGCATGGAGGCAAAACTCTTCCTGAAGGAGGGGGTGGTTCCTCGTTTTTGTAAACCACGTCCGGTGCCGTATGCCCTGCGGGACAAGGTCAAGGGTGAACTGGATAGGCTGGAGGCCTGTGGAGTGATCGAACGGGTGTCGTACTCAGATTGGGCCACCCCGGTTGTCACGGTGCTGAAACGGAATGGAGGCATCCGGTTGTGCGGGGACTTTAAATCCACGGTTTACCCGGGGCTCAGCGTGGAGCAATATCCACTGCCGTCAATCGATGAAATAAATGCGCGATTGTCGGGGAGTCAATACTTCACGAAGCTAGACCTGCGTGATGCATATTTTCACCTGCCGATGGATCCCGGGAGTAGCGAGCTTTTGACAATCAACACGTGTCAAGGAATCTATCGATATACCCGACTCTGTTTTGGGATTGCTTCGGCCCCAGCCTTGTGGCAGAAAGCCATGGATCAGGTTTGCATTGGCCTGCCCGCTCAGACCTACCTGGACGATGTGCTCATTGTGGGGAAAACGGTGGACGAGCACCTTGCGAACATTGCCCAAGTGCTGACAAAGCTAGAAGCGTGCGGCCTGCGCTTGAACAGGGACAAGTGCGCGTTTTTCAAGCAGCGCTTGGAATACCTCGGGCACATCATCACGCCGGAGGGGCTGTTGAAAGGTCCTCGGAAGGTGGAAGCGATTCAACACATGCCACCGCCTCGCGACACGACGCAGCTGCGCTTGTTCATTGGTATGGCCCAGTATTACCAATGGTTCATGCGAGGGCTCAGCTCACAACTTGCGCCGTTAACACGGTTGCTCAAGAAGGACGAACGCTGGGCTTGGGGGCCTGCACACCAGGCGTCGTTTGACCGCGTCAAGCGGCTGCTCACAGAGGATACGGTCCTCGTGCACTACGAGCCTGCGCGTCCACTCCTATTGGCATGCGACAGCTCTGCATATGGCATCGGGGCAGTGCTCTCCCACAGGATGGAAGATGGTTCCGAGCGGCCTGTTTGTTTTGCATCCCGGACCCTGTCCGCAGCAGAGCAGGGATATGCCCAGATCGAGCGCGAGGCTCTCAGCCTCGTCTGGGGTGTGCGGAGGTTTCATCAATACCTGCTGGGGCGGCATTTCACTTTGCAGACGGATCACAAACTGCTTCAATTCATCCTGAGACCCGAAGGCGGGGTGCCGGTGGTAGCGGCCGCGCGAATACAGCGGTGGTGTCTGTTTCTTGGTGCTTACGATTATGATATTCAGTTCCGAAGCACCGAGAAGCATGCTTACTGCGACGGGCTCTCACGCTTGCCGTGTGCGGAGGGTCCAGCTGCGTCTGAGTTGGCCGACCGGGTCGATGTGTTCGCGCTGGGCCAGGTCCAAAGCGGGCCGGTCATGGCCAGACAGGTCGCGGTGGAATCGGCTCGTGATCCGGTGCTCGCCCGTGTCGTCCAGGCGATTTCTACGGGGAATTGGAGCGATCTGCCTTCGACAACAGCATTTCAACCTTTCACGTCACGCGCATCGGAGCTGTCGTTGGTCCAACGGTGCATTATGTGGGGAATGAGGACGGTGATTCCACCGAAGTTCAGGCAGCGGTGTTTGGAAGAACTACATGTCAGTCACCTTGGCGTCGTGAAGACCAAGAGTCTTGCTCGTAGCCTGTTGTGGTGGCCAGGGTTTGGCAAAGACATTGAGCAGTTGGTTAAGCGTTGCGCCATGTGCCAAATAGATGCTGATAACCCACGTCGAGCTTCGGGACTATGGCCTACCCCAGCCAGAGCCTGGCAGAGGGTCCATGTAGATTTTGCGGGGCCGGTTAATGGCAAAATGTTTTTGATTGTGTTCGATGCATTCTCTAAATGGCCGGAGGTTGTAGTAATGCAGCATACATCAGCAAACATTACAGTAGAGAAACTGCGGACGATCTTTGCTAATAAAGGGTTACTGGAGATCCTGGTCTCTGATAATGGTCCGCAGTTCATCGCGGCTGTATTTGATGAGTATATGCGCCAAAATGGTATTCGACATCTAAGGTCCGCACCTTATCATCCTGAGAAGAATGGGCAAGCTGAGTCGTTTGTTAAGATGTTGAAACGGGCTTTGCGCAGGGGTGGTGTTGCACCTGTGCAGACGGTGGTCGATGTCTTTTTGCTCCATTACAGGAACGCAATTCATCCTGTCACGGGTGATTCGCCTGCCATTCGTCTCTATGGACGGGCATTGCGGTCCAGACTGGATTTGCTGCGACCTGGAGGGTCGGGGAGTGGGGCGGTGTCGCGTCCGACGCAGCTGCGCGGCTTCAATGTGGGGTAGCGGGTAATGGTGCGCGCTTATTTCCACAGTTCCAAATGGGTGCCGGCTGTGGTCTCTGTGGTACTGGGGCCGGCGAATTGCATGGTGCGGACTGATGGTGGGGAAGTGTGGAAGCGGCACGTGGACCAAATGCATGATCGCTGTCCAGCGTCACCCCCCCCCACACCCCCCCGGGCCGAACGATTTGGGACCCCCACCTGTAATGTCGCCGGCGCCAGACGTTGTATCGCCAGGGCCGGATGTGCCGACGCCCAGGGGGTCTTCGCCTGATTCTGTCCTACCCGGGGATGTCGGGCAGGCTGGTTGGCCAGGGGCGGTTGTTATTGCGGATGGCGTGAGTCCGGCGAGGGTGTCACCTCGACCGAGCCGGGAGGCATCTGAGCCTGGACTGTCTGGCGGCGCTGCCCGTCCGAGGCGGGTCAGGGTGCGGCCGCGGTACTTGGAGGATTATGAGTGTTGATGGGTTTCAGATGGTCATGTTATGATTGTCCTTTCATCATTTGACTTGTCATTTTACGAGGGGAGGTGTGTGCTGTATCACGTGATTGGGTTTTCCTATATCATGCCTCGCCCGCTAGGGGTGGCAGGAATGTACTTCCGGTCGCGCAATAAAGCGGAGTTGATGCTGGCACGCTTGCTTCTCGTGTTCCACTGCACCTCGTACACTCTAGATGACATTTAAAATATGTATCCTGTCTTTTGCATAATTATCCTCAATGTGATCAGCTGGGTCAATAGCTTTCTCTCTGGGCACTCCATCTTTGCATGTGTGAATGGTGCTCTTCCTAAAAGTCTCCCTATAAACTCTCGTGTCTACAAAGGCTCAGTCATGTGACCCATCCTCTTCCTGCTTTTCATCGATGATATTCTATGTGCCACAACTATCCCCATCCACTTCTTCTTCTGATTCTTCTTCTTCTTATTTAATATGGCAACTTGGCCACCGGGTTGCTATCATATTGTTGGAGCGTGACTATGCCGCTGATGCTGTGCCTCTATACCAGTACACTGATACTCATTTCACTGACCTTGGAAGGATGACAGGCTGCTGATGACAAGTAACAGTCACTTGCTGCCGACTGCTTCTTCTTCTCCACTTATTCACTCTCTAATTCGCTCAACTCTGATTTGGATTCCATCTTGAAGTGGGGCTCTGGTCTGGTAACCGTGTATCTTTCAACCAAACAAAAATAGTCCCTTCTCACTTCCATTAACACCAACAATTGCCAGGAAGCTTAATCTTGAGAGCCAAGGAGTATTTTCTAATTAGCTAACTTCTTACTCTTTGCAAAGTGCAGGTGATAGAATGCTGTTCTCCCATCTTGGGTGGTGCTCCTCCTTTCCTTCATATTCTTGCCAACATTTGGATCAGAGTCACAAGATTGATTAGCAACAGCTCACTTGCCAACAGCCTTCAGGCTCTTTGGCACACTGGCTTGTATCACAGTGGTTCAAATCTGCAATATGAAGGAAGCAAGAGAAACGCCGCAACACCAAGGAACATCAAGAACGATCTCTTTAATCCATCCACTCAAGCCATGAACACCACCTCCACTCACGTCCACGTGATGACATCATGCCGTCATCCACAGCACACGTGATACAGTGCATTCATTATAATGTACAATGAAGATAGACACCACAGCAGCGCCCGCAATGCTTCATTCTCGACAAACTCGCTCAGCCAATCCACGTCACCCATATGGTGTCACACTGCATACTTGTAGAACGTAGCGACACACATCCTCTTTCATTCCCTATGCTGTTTGACTTTAGAATGATTTACTCTCCTCAATTTTTCCTTCGACCTGCAACCTCGCACTCTTTGAGACTCAGATGATCACATTTCTTTCATTTCAAATCAACGTTTGCTTCCTTTCGTTTTTACCTCTTAATTTTGCAGGGGGCCACTTGCTTGACTACTGGTTTTTCCTTTCCACTGCAATGAGCCATAAAAACTTATAATACAAAGACTTGCCATTCATGATTATTCGCATAATCGTATCATTTAAAAATCTGCTTTTCATCCATCATCATATCATGTCTTTACCTCCACCACCAAAGGTGGACGGAGGTTATGTTTTCACCCCTTTCTGTCTTTTTGTCTGAAAATACCAATACGTTTGTCTTTCACCAACAGAAAGTTGTCTAATGTATGGTGTGGTCCCAGCAATTGATGTAGGTGCAGCAAGAGAGCACGCATTTACCCTTTGCAATTTGCACCATCCAGCACCATGCTAGTTGCACTGTTTGTCAGTACAATATTGTAATGATAGTCGTATTGCTTACTCAGGATTATCCTCGCTTTGAGTTATAATTAGCTTAAATATTGTTGTTGCCTTTTGTTACCTCTGCCACCGAAGGTGAAGGAGGTTATGTTTTCACCCCTTTCTTTCTGTCTGTTTGTCTTTCTGTCTGTTTGTGTACAGGATAGCTCAAAAAGTTGTGGACAGATCCAGACAATTTTGTGGACAGGTTTGGTGTGAGACAAGGACGAACTGATTAGATTTTGGTGAATATCTGGATCCGGATCCAGCTACTAGAATTTTCAAAGTGATTCTTCATCATTGAGAGAAAGGGTCAAAAACGATATAGTACTGTTTAGCACGGTATTTCAAAAATGTATTTGGCCCGATATGTTCTCGTGGATCAGGCATTACGTGGCAGAGGTATGCACTCTATTGAGTGCCCTTCTAGATTTACTCTGTGATGCTGGGCATTTTAGGTCAGGCATTTGTCTTCAAGTATAAACCGGTCGAGCAATAATGCACGACTTGCCAGGGTATGGCAACGAAGCACCATGAGGGATCACAAGTGGAAGCATATTCTGGGAGCTGATTCAATTGGCTGTATGAAGCATAAGAAGGGCTGCATATGGCTCAGGTATAACGAAACACGACATGGATTTGCAATGAGCCAACAAGCGAGAGGAGAGGTGGACGCGCAGTGACAGGTATCGAGTGCGGGTGAAGGATGATTACTGTGGGATTGCAAGGTGAAGTGCAGACGGTCCTGCCATGATTTTATACTGACCTTTAGATGTGAAGTTCCACAGACTGCTCTGTGTGCAAAACAAAGAACCATGTTATTACCAGTCACCTATGCTGTAATGGCAAGAGCTTTTCCCTGGGCTCGGCTCAAGTCTCCACAATGATTAGCCAAAATGCCAGAGGTCTCACGAGAATGGACTTTATTTCCCCTGTTTTAGGAAACTAAGAGATGATATGGGGTAGAAGCTGGTTGTAGGTGGGGGGAGGGCAGGTGTGGTTGGAGAAGGCCAGAGAGAGGGGAATCTGGACTGTGGTCATGGGACGATGTCTGTACCAGTAGCTTGCAAATGTACAACACAGCACCAACAACAACAAAAAACTGTCTTGTGCCCATTGTTGAGGTGGACAGATTACAAATCCAATTTTATTTCGATTTTTTTTGACAACATTTCTTTTGTTGCAAGAAAATAAGTTATTCATAGATATGCAAGTCAGGTTAAGTTATTGTTAAAAATGGGATTCAAACAATGTAAGATATGTAAACTGACGGATTCTGTTAAAGGGGTGTGAACACGGTGCAGGCTTGATTGGCCAACTTGCCTCCTCCATCCAGTTCAGGATACATCATCCGTGCCTATGTGACACTGATAGTACAATTTCAAGAATGTATCATGGGAAACGGTGTGAAAATATTAAAGAAAATCCGAGGAATTCATTCTGCTTCTGTGATGATAATAGATAACCATAATAGTAAGTAATAATGCACTTGATATTGAAAGATGGCCATCCATATATGACATGTGAGCACCAGGGTGTGTGAAATTGTAAATAGTGTAGCAGCTGTTACCTGCTCAGCAACAACACTCATGAGATTGCAAGCAGTGTAATCCGGTGTTAAGGACATATGCAAGACCAGTTCACGTCTTAACGACACTGACAAAACCATTTAATTTGGACACACACACACACACACACACACACACACACACACACACACACACACACACACACACACACACGTAGGTGGATACATTGAGACCTGGTAGTGCTCTGTTCCATCTCGTCAAACCCATAAATGGAGATCACAACTGACAACACACAAATGTGCAGAAGTCTTGGCCACCATGAAAATGTACATTTTTAATGATGTGCATTCATCATGTGAAGCCTTTTCTTTCATTTCAATAAAATTCCATACCCCGAGGTGAATTGCCCTGATATTTGCTGTATCACATTATTTTCACATGCAGAAAGTCAATGTCACAATGAAAACTTTAAATTATTAATCAAGCTGCAGTTAAAACAAGAAATAACGGTATTTTGGCTGAGAAGGGCGGGCTAAAGCATTGACACTTCGACATTTCCGCTGGCGCATTTGAATGTGAGTTTTACATACATATATATATATATATATATATATATATATATATATATATATATATATATATATATATATATATATATTTGTTGTTTTCAATTATTTTCCAGAAACCATTCCACAAAAGAAGAGGTTTCCTTGGCAGATACGCATCTCCATCCGAGCAAATAAAGAGAGCACACATTGGAGAAACAGAGAGACATCAGACTCCTCACTATCGTAGGATTGAGAAACGTGCAAAAACATGTCAATAGAACTAGAGGGGGAGCACTCGGTAGAGTGCAAAACCTCCGCCGCCAATACTGCTAGGTCACCCAAGTGAACCTGATATCCTATTCATTCAATTTGACGTCAACAGTGCTCACAGAGTTATAGTTTGCAACTTTCCCTTTTACTTTTAACTTTTACATACTCAATTCATTCGTCATAACTAGATTCTTTGAGACAGAAATTGATTTTACGTGGGTATATCCATCTGAAGTTCCAAAATCAGCCACAATTATAATTTTGGCATGTTTTTTGTTGGAAATCACTTATAACATGTAGAAATGCAAAAAAAAAAATCGAAATTTTGTTGAAAAAAAAGTTGCAAAATTTTTTTTTCTCTAAATTTTTTTTGGGTGGGGGGGGGGGTTGGAAATCACTTAAAACATGTAGAAATGCTAAAAAAAAAATCTAATATTTTTTCAAAATGGCCGCCATAGCGGCCATATTGAATTTGGACCAAGTCCAAAATCTAATGGCATGATCCTTGGACCATACCTAATCCCCCCACCACGTTTCGTCGAAATCTGTCGAGGAGTTTTTTTCCGTAATACTGTTCACAAACAAACAAACAAACAGAAAGGGGTGAAAACAGTAACCTCCGATCTTCGATGGCGGAGGTTAATAAAGAGACAACAGACTGCTCGCCAACATGAGACGGAGGAGTTCATTTGGCCCAACATTGCCATGGTGCACTCCCACGTTAGCTTTTGCTATTGCTTTAAGCATCAATTTTGTTGATGGTTTACGAAGTCTAAACAACCAGGTCTTTATCGGGTGACCCAACTTATATTTTGATAAATAAATAAAATCAATGAAGGGAAGAGGAGTCAAGGTGGTGGAGATGATGGAGGTGATTCAGAGAAGGAGGTTGGAAGTGTTGTGTGTGCGGGAGACCAGATGGAAAGGGAACAGGGCAAGGAGATTGGTAGGAGGGTCCAAGCTATTGCACGCAGAAGGGGATGGAAGGAGTACTGTTGTGGGAATAGTGTTGGAAGAGATCAGCAAGCAGGTGGTCAGAGAGGAGGGATGGGAGGGATGGATAGTTTTGGCATGATTTGTAATACAAAGGCAAATGGTGTGTTATGTTGACAAATGAGCCACAAACAGGAAGGACAAGTAGAGAAGTAGGAGTTCAGGGACGCACTGGAGAGGATGGGAATGGTTGAGCTGGAGGTGATGATGTGCATTGCAGGAGACTTCAACGTAGATGTGGGATTAGCAGAAGCAGGTGAAGAGAAATGTGTTGTTGGTAAATTTCATTTGGGAATGAGAAATAGAGAGAGCTGAGAACTGGTGGTGAGGAATGGGATGGCCATAGCTGGTTCGTTCTTTCAGAAATGGGACAGTCACAAAATTATTTACAGGAGTGAACAGTATGAACGGAGTTGGATTTGTTAGTACTGAGGAATCAACAGTTATGGAGGATCAAGGACTGCAAGGTGGTGGTGGGAAAAGCATGTCACCACCCAACACAAGCTTGTGGTGTTTGTTGTACACATGAAGAAAATGAGGGAAATTAAGAGCAGGGGTCAGAAGATTATAAGGTGGGGGGAAGTGCAGGGACAACTTTGCTGGAGAGTACAAGTAGAGGATGAGGGCCAAGTATGAGGAACTTAGCAAAGAAACCCAAGGTTTGGAAGAGGAGTAGAAGAAGTACATTGAAGTGTTTGGTGAAATTACAGAATTTTTGCATGGAAGGACATCAGTAAAGGGTACATTATCTTGGTATAGAAATCAGGTATGGTGGACGGAGGAAGTAGCAAAGGTAGTTAGTGAAAAGAGTGTTTGGAAGAGGACGCATAAGATATCAAGGAGAGAGGGGGACAACTGGATGCAGGGCTGAGAGGGGTGGGGAGGTGGTGATTATGGATTGTCGTGGGAGACTAGTCACGGTGGGCGGGGGGGGGGGTGGCAGCATTGGAGATATGGGAAGGTTATTTCAAGGTTCTGTTGAGCCGGGGAGGAAGCAACGGTGGCACTGAGAGAGACAAAAGCAGAGGTTGCAGGTGTGTGAGAACAACTAAGTCAGAAGGGTTGTGGTAGTGAAGAGGGTAGGGAGAATGAGTATGGATTAACTGAGGGAGGAGATTGTTGTTCAAATAAGCTTGATGGGGAGATTGGTAGGAAGGCGGCTGAGATGGACTGGTCACGTGGTGCAGATGGTCAGGTCAGGTATGGGAGCATGTGCCAGAACAGCACGTCGCTGCGTCCACTTTCCGCCGGTACTCCAGGGGCCTCCGTCTGGCCATCCCCCAGGCAGATGCCAGGCCCATCCCCATCTCCTTGAGATGATGGTCAACCTGTTGCAACCATGAGGCACGTGGTCGACCCACTGGCCTCCTCCACTCATGAGACTCCCTCGCTGAGAGAATCTGGTGAGCAGGATCAGAGTCAGGAAAACGAGCCACATGTCCATACATCCGCAACTGACGCTCACGGACTATGCAGGTAACAAATCTCATCCGAGTCTCTCTCGGCAACCGCTCGTTGGACACAAAATCCGACCAGCGATAGCCAAGGATTCTCCGAAGAGACCTGGTACCAAAGGAATTAAGTCTCCGTCTCAGATCCTTGGTCAGAGTCCAAGTCTCGCACCCATAGAGCAAGACTGGAAGTACCAAGGACCTGAAGACTCGGACTTTCGTCCTCCCGCACAGGTACCGGCAGCGCCACACCCCATGATCCAGTGAATCCATGACTCCCCAGGCCCGACCCAGACGTCTATTGACCTCTGACTCGCAGCCAGCAGAGACATGAATATCACTGCCAAGGTAAGTGAATCTCTCCACGACCTCAACATCCTCACCACAAACAGACACAGACAGGACAGCAGCATCCAAGATGTCACCGAAAGCCTGGATCTTAGTTTTGACCCAAGAAACCCGTAATCCCAACGGCTCCGACTCCTCATTCAGCACCTCGAGGGCCCCCAAGAGGATGTCTAAAGTCTCCGCAAAGATGACTGCATCATCTGCAAAGTCAAGGTCCGAGATCTTGACATTCCCAAATGACGCACCGCAACTTGATCTCTCCGACATCCTCCCTAGAATCCAGTCCATACAAGTGCTGAAAAGTGTGGGGGCAAGTACACATCCCTGACGAACTCCAGTAACAACTGGAAATAAGTCAGAGATGGTACCACCACACTTCACAGCACTCTCAGTACCAGAGTAGAGTTCAGACATCAGATCGATCAGTTTTGGTGGCACCCCACGAAGACCAAGAATCCTCCAGAGGACATCCCGATTCACTGAATCGAACGCTTTACAGAGATCAACATAGGCTGCAAGCAGCCCCTGCCGAAACTCTCGTCTGCGTTCGGTGAGGACACAAAGTGCAAGGATACGGTCAATCGTTGACCTCTTTGGTGTAAAGCCTGACTGCTCTGGACGCTGGTGCTCAAGCAGATGGTGGCGAACCCTATCGAGAATTATCCGAGCAAAGACCTTGCCCGGCACTGAGAGCAGCGTCACCCCTCGGTAGTTGTTGCAGTCTTGGCGATCACCCTTCCCTTTCCAGAGAGGGACAACAAGGCCCCTCTTCCAGTCAGTTGGGATGATGCCTGTGTTCCAGGCAGAGCACAAAACTGCATGCAACGACACGAGTGCAGCATTTCCACCAGCCTTGAGAAGTTCGGCATGGATGCCACAGATCCCTGGAGCTTTGCCCCGTTTCAACTGGTTCACCGCAGCCCGTGTTTCCACAAGCGTAGGTGGACCACAGTTGATTCGAGGGTCAGCAACAGGGATTGTAACACCCTTGACGTCCAACTCGACAGTTGGGGGATCAGCCTGGTACAACCGCTCAAAGTAACCGGCCCAGCGGGCCTTCACTTCAGACTCCTCTGTCAAGAGCCTACCACTCTCTGCTCGAACTGTAGTGCTCCGAGGGATGGGCTTGGATGAACGTAATGTGCGAATTCCCCTG
Source organism: Eptatretus burgeri (assembly GCF_056783735.1). NCBI lineage: Eukaryota > Metazoa > Chordata > Myxini > Myxiniformes > Myxinidae > Eptatretus > Eptatretus burgeri. The sequence goes on from NC_140973.1 coordinate 33,839,536, forward strand.
TAAGCGGGACGAGAATCACCTGTCCACAGGTGATGCTCTACCCCCTCACAGATTCCTCGCACATAGGCCTCCTTGTCCACCCTCAGTGCACGTACAGTTTTACGCCTCAGCTCCCTGAACAGCTCAGCTCTGCCATTCAGCCTGGCCCTGCGACTCTGGTCAATGGTATCCAGTGTCCCTTGAGAGACAAAATTCTTCTTTGCTCTGCGGTGAGCTCCAAGGCATCCACCGGCAACATCAAGGACGGTGGTCTTGAAGGCGCTCCACAACTCTTCAGGACCCCCAAAGCACCCAGACCCCCCAAGTGTCCACTCATCCTGTTCGCAAACTCATCAGCTACTCTCTCATCCCTGAGCTTGGCAACATCCAGCCTCGGCTGTGATGGTACCATTCTCCAGGATTTAAGGTGCAGCTTTAGAGTTGCTACAACAAGCCTGTGGTCAGTATTGAGGAACTGAGCACTCCGGTAGACCCTGCAGTTCTGGATCATCCTCCAACGACCGTCAATGAGGACATGGTCAATCTCCCTTGCCACACCGCCAGCGTTGGAATACCAAGTCCAGCGATGAGCTTGTGGGCGCTGAAACCATGAACCAGCCACCCTAAGTCCATGACTTCTTGCAAAGTCAAGGAACTTAGTGCCATTCTGGTTCATAGTTCCTGACCCATGGGGACCAACACACACCTCATAACCGTCCCTATCAGTTCCAGTCGATGCATTGAAATCCCCCAAGACTAGAAGTGTATCTCGTCTGGGGCACTGATCAACCACAGACTCGAGTGTGGCGTAGAATGCATCTTTCACGGTGAGATCACTCGCCTCAGTCGGAGCATAAACAGAGACCAGGGAAATGACACCTAAGGAGTGACGAATCCTTAATCTCATAATACGCTCGTTGACCGGTGTTACCTCAATTATCATTGGGGTCAGCTTATTGGACACAGCTACAGCAACTCCTTGGGTATGGTAACCATCAAAGCGACCAGACCAATAGTAGGTGTAACCACCCACCATTATCTCGCTGCAATCCGGTCTCCGAACCTCAGAGAGAGCTGCAATCCCGATGTCCAAACGCTTGAGCTCAGATGATAACAGAGACAGGTGATCATCCTCTCTTAGGGATAGGACATTCCAGGCACCCACCCGAAGGGACCGCCTCAGGTTAACCCAAGGAGACCGCCGTCTGGTGGACGACACCTCAGCACCACTCCGACACACTCCCGCAATCTGACCCAGGGATGTTACCCCGTGGTTTCCCTCCTATCAAAGATTGGGGGTCCCGAAGGCTTTGCCCCAATCCCGTCATCCGGTGAGCTGCCCTGCGAAGGGAAGCTGCACAGGAGGTACTCCCACGGAGTGGGTTTTCAGATTTTTTTGCGTTTTTGCGTTTTGCGGAATGAAGGGTTTTACGGTGGCCGGAGTGCAAATCCTGCCACCAACCTCCTAATAAGAAGTGACCCAACTGCAGGAGGACGTCCGCAGACACAGTATGGCACTAGATATGGATGGCCGTTGGCTCACAAGGAGCTCCTCCGCCCTTTGTGCAGATGGGGGAAGGTGCAGATGGGGGAAGAGAGAATGGCAAGAAGAGCGTATAGGCTGAGGGAGCAAGGTAGGAGGAGAAAAGATAGACTGTGGTTGAGATGGGAATATTGTGTGAGGAAGGATATCAATGATGGTCAGATGGCCCATTGTGAGAAAGTGGCTTAGTGAAGTGCTCCCGTGAACATTTTCGCCTGCATTCATATAACCATTTCTATCATATAAAGAGGATTACTGCAAATCTTTTCTGACCAGTTGTCAGCTTGCTAGTGTGTGCATGAGCTGTCACTAAGGGGATTTCAAATAAGTTTGTCAAAAAACTACCAGTTTCAGAAAATGATCCTTAACCGTCACATATGTTCACTCAGACGATCAGGTTATGTGTCATTTTCTAGGTACTATGCATGGTAAAAATGTTTGAAAAGTTCACAGCATATAAATTTGTCTACTGGAAACGATGGAAGAAAAAGTTCTGAAAATGGAGATTTTTTTCCTGCATTCTTGCATTTTCAAATTTCGGTAAATTTATTTCAGTATTTTATCGAGGTAACCAAACTACCTGATCGGGTTATCAGAATCTGCACCAATCGATGTGTTTCATCTCAAAGTAAACACAATTGGCATAGTAGGTCATGTAACCGAGCAATGGCTGAAAATAATACCCCCACCCTCCATTTTCAGGAAATTTGTTAAATTTGTGTTTTTCTTGTAAGATTTAGAATGGAATAAAATACTTGCCGTACATGCGATCGATTGTGAGTACACATCATTTTAATGTATTCACACATTCGTGCTTCTCATAAAAAAAGCTAGAAAACTTCATTTAACTGGTATACATGTAATGTTATCGGTCAGTTTGTATACAATACACTCAAATGTTGTAAGTATAAAGTTTTCGAAAAATAATCATTGGCTAAAATGTCGAATTGGTGAAAATGATCTGATTGCTTATGAAGCTCACGACCATAAATCCTGCAAATATCAGGCAGAAAACGTGGGGCCAGCAGGTGATGAAACAGTGGGAGCTGATGCTTTGCATGAGACACCACACAAAACGGCAGTGAGCAGACTCGTCAAAGTTCTTGATTTTGGCTTTGAGCAAGGACACATTCTTCTTATGGATTCTATCTTTAAAAAAAATACATCCAAATACTGTCCTCACGTGGACTTGAAACACCCAGCGAGAATGGATCTGCTGAAAAAGAAACTACAGAATAACAGTTGAGAGAAAATAACATGTCGGGCCCAGCATAACTTGAACCAACCGATACTCATTTATCTTTCCTGGACAGAAGATCTTTCAGTCGAAGCACTCAGACTGCACATTGGTACTTGAAACTGAGCATTGTTGAAATATAGGCCCCCTTGCACTGGAAGCGGAATTTCTACAGTCACTTCATCACATTTCGTCAACGCTGAAGTGTGATCTGTCAGATGCTTGTGGTCTGAAAGGCTATAACTTAACTCGACATGATGCAAGGGCATGCATATCAGACAGCATGTACACACTTTTGGAGGGGATATTGTCGGATTGCCGAGACCGCTTCTGAGCTTACCTGCTCCATTCCAAATTATGGGGGGGGGGAGCTCTCCTGCCCCCTCCCCCGGTGCCCTCACTGGTAATTGGCACTCCTGGTCCCTTCTCCATGGGTATCCGGGTCCGTACACAAATTTAGCATGCTCACCATTAACTCACGGCCTACCCTGGCCGACAGACCCTCCAGCATCTGGGGTGACTTCTTCAACAATACTCACCTCTCATGAGCCACACTCCCATCCCATTAATACTTGTTGCACACCTGCAAAAAACCAAACAACACTTTTCTACACACGGTACCAACTGCAGAACGACCTCAATTGTAAATTTGACTAAATCCCCCTGAAATAATCTCTCAACTAGCCCCGGGTTTCCTTGGGTGGGAAACACTCCCTCTCAATCATTCCTTCGCACCATACATGCTGCACTCGCATTCAGTCTCGCGCTGCTGACCCGCATTCATTCCATAAATGCTTATTCACATTTCCACACCTCCATTCACACTGGCACCATCTACCTAACTAATTCCCACTGGCGAACTCATGCTCACCCTGTCATCCTTTACACTATGCACATTCCTTTTAACTTTATGTCGCTAAGCTGGAGCTATGTCCCCACTACATGTCAACCGTCTATACTCAAAAACACTCTGTCTCTAATACTACCATCTTGTACTAATCCCCCCTTCTAACTAATGCTATTCCCCCTAACCTCATGCTCCTGTGCCCCCATGGAGGCAACTATGTCTCGTGCCCCCATGTGGGCATTACTATTCTAATACTCTCCCCCTTCTGAACTCATCGAGCCTAGTGCTCCTTTGCCCCAGTTATGAGGGCTACTTCTAGTACCCTCACCGGAATAATTATTTTTACACAACCCCCCCTCCCCCAACTTATTCTATTGCTTTCTAATGCTCCTTTGCCCTGTGGTGGGGCAGCCTTACCTGTGTGCTCCCACATGGATTCAAAAACTCTCTGCTCTACTCTGCTCTACTCTACTGAGTGAGTGAGATCCTGTGTCTGCAGAGGTGCTTGACCATTTATCAAGAGGTCCTTCACCTGCAATTTATGTTTTTTTTTAATTTTTGCCACTGGGCGTCAGGGGTTTCCCACGGTGAACCAAGCTGTCCCTGTTCGCCATGCTCACTGTTCATGCCACGGAACCTCCGTGTACATCACAGGCACACGGACCGTTTTGCGGCCCCTTGCCCATCTTTTCACACGGGCCGTCTTGCGACCTTTCATGCACCAAACGTGCAGACGAGCCATCTCACGGTCTCCAACATACTCTTTCACTCCGTAGGACCCTCACACACTTACTTGCTGTCCTTCCACGCACACTGGATGTCCCACGGAGGTCCCGTGACCGATCAAGCCGTCTGTGCCGGCTGCACCATGCACATCACACATGGCATGCCCCACAACCTGGCTGGTGCGGGTGGTATGTATGCGCATCTGGCTGGCATGGGTGGTGCCAGCACAAGTGACTCGAGTACGAGCGGCCCCAGTCCTTCCAAGTGAGCAGGGGATGGTTTGACTTTCAAGCAGTGCTACGTTTTCTGCAACGTCAAACTGACAAGCGAGCGTGCCTCTGCTGACCAGGAGAAGGCTGAAACGTCCTCTGCTCAACTGTCACAGCTCATCGAGGAGAAGGGGTGCCTGCCAGAGTAGGTGTTCAACACTGAAGGGACTAGTCTGTTTTGGAAAAAGATGCCAACGCAAACTTTTATCTCGAAGCATGAGGGGACAGCATCATGATTTTAGTCTGCAAAGGATCGGGTATCTTTTTTTTTTCTTCTTTTTTTTTTGTATACCTTGTCGAGGCTCGTATGAGAGCTAACACACACCGCACAGCAAGGGGGCATGAGACAAGAGGGGAGGGAGTGGGAAGGACAAAACAGTGGGGAACAGACACATTAGGTGAACTGTGAAAGGGAGAGGGATGGGGATGGGACGGGGAACATGGAGAATAGAATATGGACATCACAGGGACTTTCAGGAACAGAAGGAAAACAGGGAATTTGAAGAAGGTGGGCTTGGGGGGATTATTGGGGGTAGAAAAGATCGAGGATTTGGATGGGGGATGATAGGTGGTGGTGAATAGCTGTTTTGAAGGCCTGGAGGGAAGAATGGGATTGAATAGAGTGAGGGAGTTTATTCCAAAGGCAGGAAAAAAGAGGAATGAAAGAGTGAAGGTTAGCAGTGATTCGTGATTTTGGTAGTTTTACCAGAAGGGGGTTGTTGGCGGACCTTGAGCGCCCTGTGGAAATGTGGTGGGTACAAATCGCAGAGAGCAGGGGGGGGGGCAAGGCTGGAGAGGAGACGGTAGAAGACAGAAAGACCACCGACCAACCTGCGGTGATTGAGTGAGAGGCCCAAAGACTCAGCCTCATCGCGGGAGATGCCAATGATCCGAAATGCCGTGGTTTCCACAGCGTGAAGCCGAGAAAGGTGGGAGGCAGGAGCACCAGCCCAGAGGGGAGAGCAGTACTCTATCAGGCTGCGGACAAAAGCTTTGTAAGTGGTCAGGAGCTCAAGAGGGCCGAGGAAGGACTTTGCACGACGGAGGATTCCCAGTCGGCGACTGGCTTTGGAGGCGAGGTTTGAAATGTGTCTTTCCCAGGAAAGGTCATGGCAGATAGTGAGACCCAGAAGCTTGAATGAAAGGACTTCTTCCAGAGGATTGTTGAGAAAGTGGATGGGGGGGGGGGGGTTCTAAACAGTCCTTTCGAAGAGACATAGTGAGAGTGTGAGATTTGTCCGGATTGAAAGACGTGTTCCACGTGTTGGACCAGTTTGTGATTTTATCCAGATCTGCAGTGAGCGAAGAAGCTGCTGCTTTCCGGTCTGAGGGATGACCGATGGTACGGCAGAGAGTGGAGTCATCAGCAAAGAGATATAGAGGATTTTCCAGAGAGTCGGAGAGATCATTGATGAAAACCAGAAAAAGAACAAGGCCCACAACGCTACCTTGAGGAACTCCAGCCTGGACAGGAAGAGGGGATGAAAGAACTCCATTTAGGGCCACACGTTGACTGCGACAGGAGAGGAAGTCTGCGAGCCATGAGTGGAGATGGCGTTGGATACCATCGGAAGAGAGTTTGGTGAGCAGGGCAGGGTGCCAGACTGTGTCAAAAGCACGTGATATGTCCAGGGATACGGCTCCGATTTCCTGTCTGGCATTGAGAACCTCCATCCATTGTTGGGAGAGCAGAAGCAGCATATCCAGGGTAGAGTGACCTGGTCTGAAACCAAATTTATGATCGGAAATCAAGCCATTGGAGAAGAGGAAGGATTTAATGTCTGAAGCGATGATGGATTCCATAACCTTGCTGATGATTGGGAGAAGGCTGATTGGTCTGTAGTTGCAGGGATCTGTTTTTGCACCTTTTTATGCAGGGCAGTGATGTTTGCTGATTTCCAAGCAGATGGCAGATGACCTTGGGCAAATGAGAGGGTGAATAGAACAGAGAGAGGGTGAGCAAGAGCAGAAGAGCAGACTTTGAGGACACGTGGGCTGTGCAAATCTGTTCTCTGAGCAAACCTAAAATCTGACTGGATGAGGAAGCACATGATGCTGTGCCATTCCCTGAACCCACTTGCTCTCAAGGGCAAGAACAAGCACGCGCTGCCCATGTTTTGGAGGGCCACCAGGAAGGCGTGGGTGACAGCAGCAATTTTCATGGACTGGTTCCATAACTATTTCATCCCTTGGGTGGAGAGGTACTTGGTGGGGGGGGGGATACAACCTTGCGTTCAAGGTTCTCCTGCTCGTCGCCAACACTCCTGGCCACCCCTGGGACCTGATGGTGGTTCACCTAAATATCTAGGTGATCTTCCTGCTACCCAACACCACCTCGCTGATTCTTCCGCTCAACTAAGGGGTAATCTCGACTTTCAAAACCTATTGTACCCACCAAACCTTTCTCCACATTTTGGATGTGACCCCGAGCTCACCGTCGGGCGGTGTTGGAAGGAATTCAACATAGCCCGCTGCATCGGCAAAATCAGTCACTGGACAAGGTGAGAGCCTCCACCCTCAATGTCTGCTGGCAAAACCTGCGGCCACAGGCAGTGAAGAACTTCAGAGGCTTTCCCGCATACATTGCGGAGAGGAATGAAATTGTTGGGTTGGCACAGCAGGTGGGAGGGGAAGGCTTTAGCCCCATGAAGCCTGAGGAGTTGGATGCTCTTATCACGTTGCATGCCGAGGAGTTGGAAGCCATTACCAAGATTTCCGTGGAAGAGGAGGAAGAGGGCATTGATGAGGAGGAAGAGGTATCGAGGTCCAACCTCACAGTTAAGCTTCTGGGTGAGATGCTGAAGGAAATGCAGCAAACCTGCACAGTATCTCTTACGGAGCACAAACGTAATGTCGTTGCAATAAGGTGAATTTTAATAAGGTAACAATTACTGAGAAGCTGTTAGATGCTGAGGTGCCATCATGGAGCGTTACCTGAAGTTCAAGAGTGGGTTAGATGACATGATGCTGCCTTGCAAGGAGCTACATCGAAACCTGCGGCAATCTACCAGGCAGCTCACGGTCACCATTTAATTTTTTTCCGCCCTGGTCCGTCCACCTCAGGAGTATCAGCACCCTCTCCTGCCTCTCCTGCACCCCTTTGGTGAGCGACTCAAGACCCTCACGTGCTTCAGCGCCCTTACCTACATTCCTTTCAGTGCCTGACTTGTCAGCACCCTCACCTGCGTGGTCTTCAGATGACTCCATTTAGTTCACTGGATTTTAAATCATCATCATCATCATCATTTGAAAAGTTGTGTGTGTTTGTGCAAATAAAAACTTGTAAACGGTACCTGCTGCTTTTTTTTTAACGGAACAGTTGGTTAATCACTTTTAATAAACTGCAATCACATTCCTTCAATAAACATTGGAAATGGTAAATGGTGTTTTATTTTTATTTTTAATTTGTAAGCATCTTTTATGAAACTGTAATCATGTGCATTCTCAGTTGAAAAGATGTTCAACTTTTAAAAGTTTCCGCTACGAATTGGAAACCGCTGGGAGTCAATTCCCCTTTTTCCTATTGAAACAATGCGTGACATCCATGGCTTCACCATTCGTGGCTTAATCAGGAACCGCTGGGAACGGCCCCCTTTTTTCCCATTGAAACAATGCGTGACATTTACGGTGTCAACATTTGGAGTTTCGCCATTTGCGGTATTTTTCACGTGTGACAAACCGCCGCGAACCTATCCCCCCTTTTTCCATTGAAACAATGCCCCGCTATGTGCGGATTCACTATTTGTGGCATTTTCCCAACCTCCATTCCAAAGCTTCGTTTTCCCATATGTGCATGTACAGGGCAACTCCCTTCCACTTCCCGCGTATTGTGCACATCTAACAAAGAGATGACTTATGTTGTGAAAATGAAATCTGCACGATGGGCTAAATTGTCTTTCATCTCCTCGGTTCAAATGGGAACCATTTGAACTAACTGGCTGTCAATTCCTTTGGTTTTTGGAATCACATTGTTTATAATTTGGCCTTTCCTACACTGGCAATATGTGGCAAATACCTTTGGAAAAATCGTCTTTGGGCCTGTGTAAGAATGACACTCTTATTTGGGCCGACTTGGCCTGCAGGTACCTTCGATTGATGCAAAACCATATGCTTTGAAATTTCACTCATTGCTGGTTTTGCTATTTTACTATCAGTGCAAATGACCATATTTGTGCTCAGCTAATTATATGGAGCTTTTGGGTCAAGCTCATCCTCTGCCCTCATCATTACCTCTGCCACCGAATGTGGATGGAGGTTATGTTTTCACCCCTGTCTGTCTGTTTATTTGTTTGTGAACAGGATATCTCAAAGTTATGGACGGATTTGGATGAAACTTGGTGGACTGGTTGGGTGTGTGACAAGGATGATTTGATTCGATTTTAGTGAAGATCTGGATCTGGATCCGGATACTAGAATAAAAAAGAACAACATTTCAAGTAATTCTTCACCATTGAGAGATAGGGTGAAAAAAAAAATATATATATATATATTTTTTGAATCGAACCCCCTAACTTGAGGCAGCAGGGCACAAATCGAGTCCCATCACAGTGCTTGCTCCACAACCTGCCAGCAACAAGTGTCACCTGCCATGCGAGCACATTGTCTCTGTCCTACTAATCACCAGTCAGGAGGCTTGCAGCCAGGAATACTAAATTCAACTAAAGAAGCATGCTGACTCTGTCACAACGCTGACGTCATGTATATAAATTATGCCAACACATCACCTCTAAACTAGCAGGCATCCGTATGGTCCTTTGTTCTTAAAATTCACCCTTCGTTGATCTGCTAATCTAATGCATTCATTAAAATTCACCTTATTGCAACGACATTACGTTTGTGCTCCATAAGAGATACTGTGCAGGTTTGCTGCATCTCGTGAGCCTTTCTCAGCTTGTATTTCTAAAAATGTTTGAAGATGCTATGCCTGTACTGAACTTTAAATTGACCTGTGATTGTTATGTCAATAGGTCGTGTTATTTGGATTACAAGTTACCGGTTCCTTCATGTCCAAGGTTGCCCATAATGAGAGGATCCCCATTTTGAAGCTTGGCGCCAGCTTTTAATGGATGTTCCTTTTATGGTTGCATTAATGTTCAGCCTTGGCTTGGGCCCAGGTTGGCTGATCTGTGAGATTCCAGCATGCTCGGCGAACAGACCATCTGTTTGAACCAAATTTTAAAATGTTAAATAATTTAATATCCCAGAAACATAATTGACAAAGTGCACCAGAAATTTAATTGGGAAATTAGATTTTCATCAGAGCATTTTATTTTGCCTAATTCATTCATTCACTGCATATACTGTGCAAACTACAGATGTGTAATGTGAAAATTAGTCTTGGGAGATGAACTGGCTGACATCAGACGTTATCACACTGGACGCTTCATTGCACTGTGGTCTGGTCAGCAGATATAATTAGATTTGTTTTTGAATTTTTTTTTTCACAGGAATTGAAATTAAAATTGATTAATAATCCTGCGGCTCTATCAGGAGAAACTAAAAAGCAAAAACAGTATTTAAGAAAAAATTGAAAGACCAGAACAAATGGAGGGGTCTTTAGTAATCCCTCAGGAACCTTTTTTTAACTGCATTGACACTGAATTCATTGTTTCTCGTATAATGTTTTGCAATGGAACAATTGCGTATTATGTGCTATTTTAAAATGTTTGTTGTGGATAGACACTAATTGTAAATATAGAGTCGAGTAAAAATGAAATTAGGGTTCATGATTGAAGATAGATTTTAATCCCAGGTTAGAAAATACTGTTCTTTTTTTCTTTTTTTCTTTCTTTTGTATCCAGTCAAGGTTCGTGGACGAGCTAGAACACTGAATGGATCGGGGCGTAATAGAACAAAAGGAACAGTGGGGGCGCGGGGGGGAGAAGCATCAACAGTAGGATTGAAGGACAGGATCTAGGGAGACGTGGGCAAACAATGGGAGTGGGGAGGGAATGGGGGGCTGGAAAGCATGCATAGGGTGGACAATATGGATATAGAAGGAAACACCAATGAGGGAAAACTAACTTTGGAAGGGGGATGGTTCAGGGGGTGGGAGTGAGTTCACGGGGGTAGAAAAGATCATGGTTTTCGATTGGGGATGATCTGAGATGGTTTGAACAGCTCTTTTGAAGGATTACTGAGGAATGCATCAAAGTTCTGAAAATAGACTTTTGCTTGAAGTTTGCATTTATGGGGCTCAATAGTGGGTTTTCATATTGTATTCAAGATTACTCAGACTTAGATTATGACAATTACTTAGATTTTGCTCAGGACAACCTTTCAGGTGAAAATGCATAACGATGTTGGTTCAATGAAATCCCTGCCTGTGATTGACATCACTTCTCCTTTATTTTTTTTTTGCCCCAATCAACACATTGCACACGTGTTGAACAATGCCGATGAAGCTGAGTCATAAACAATGTGATTCTGTATTTTCAAGTTTGAAAGCAGTGTGACGCACTGGCAACATTCAGTACATCAACGACTAAAAGTAGAAGTGTGCGTGCATCATGTTACCGTACTAACCTGTGAACCGGTGATGGGGTTTTGACCAAACTTGGTACAGTATACGTATAAGTATATATTATTTTGCAAAGATGAATTGATTAGATTTCCATGTCAAAGGTCAGAGGTCATGCCAGGTAAATCTGTGATACTTGAGAACAGCTGAAGGGATTAAAATCAAACTTGGTACAAGTATGTATAATGATGTAATAATGTGGGCGGAGGCATATCGGTCGATGTCTCAATGTCGAAGAGTGCCGTTCTAGTTTCGAAAGGGTTCCTGTTGTCGTAGAATAATAAAAAAATACTTCCGTTGGAAAGTTAATAATTGATTCACTTGGAGCAAAAATGAGTTTCCTTTTCATCATAATAATACCTGTTTTGAGAGCCTGCCTTTCTGAGAGGGGAGAGGAAGAACCAGGATTTGGAGCTTCAATGTAGTGGTTCCAATGGTACGACAGCAGGAACCCTTTAGAATAAAGCGTGATGGACATGGAAGGAGCACACCAAATTACATACATTATCGTAATATTCCTCAAAGCAATTAGAGCAATGCATAATGGTGTACAAAAGTAGCACACAGACAACAATAACAACAACAACAACAACAACTACAAGATCAGTAGCAATAATAACGACTATGTGTTTATAAAATATCCTTTTTTCAGGTATTTAATTTCATTGTGCATATTTGTTGAGACTTGCGGATATACATGCAATATGTTTGTGTAGTGCAACATGCTGTCTTATGATTAAACCCATCAGTGAAGCAATGGGTAGGCACGGCTAGTTACCATCGCGACCAAAGATGGACAAAGGTTATGCTTTAACTGCTGTTTGGCTGTTTGTCTGTCTGTCGCTTAGTGAGCAGGATATCTCACAAAGTTGTGGATGGCTTTGCACGAAACTTGGTGGACAGTTTGGGTGTGTGACACAGACAAATTGATTCAATTTTGGTGAAGATCCAGATCTGGATCTGAGAATTTTTTTAGTGATCTTACACCATTTAACAATCGGGCCAAAAATGATACATAGTATGATATCTCAAAAATTTATGGATGGAGTCAGATGATATTTAGTGGATGAGTTGGGAAGGTGGCAAGAACAAACAGACTAGATTTTGATTCATGTCCAGATGCAGATCCGGCCTATCGGTGGGATACAAAACGTAAACTGTTCAGCCTGGTAGAGTTATGTGCTCTCATGCGAGTTAAAACATGTGCCTGGTTAAAAAAAAACATATAGCCTAGCAATAAATGTTATGCTCAAACACAAATTTTTAAACAGTGTAACTGACACCTTGACACTTCAAGTGTCATTAAGGATGCACTAAAGATTGCATCATGTGGAACGTCAATGATTATAAACCAGTCCTTTTCAATAAAGAACATTCTTTCTCGAGTTGCATGCAAAGAGTCGTGCTACAATCTAAACACATGGTAAATGGTTCTTGGTGCAGAATGTTGCAGAAAATTCTAAATATGGAGGAGGATCTGCTCCGATGTATGCTTGAATTCACATCCAGAGAAGGATGAACCTCCCTGCCATCTTCAACTACTCTCACCAAGATCAGAACACAGACAGTGAGACCATGATCGTTTTGCCTAGGCATCATTTTTTGTTTACGACGATGGATGTGTGCATATCAAGGAAGGATACCCAAGGTTCATCTTGAACAAAAAAACGATCGAGAGGGGGATTGGTCAATGAGATCTCACCTGCACCCTTTTAAAACATGCTTCGAATGTGCTGTTGCGAACACTACAGGAGTTCCAGTAATTGGTTCAGCTTTCTTCAGGTATATAGTGAGATGCAAAGGCTTAGCTAAAGTCTTACTGTCTCATGGGAGACATAACATGGTACTGAGCATTTGTCATGGATGCAGAAGTCGACTCGTTGAAATTATTTTGCTTGGAGGGTGATGCACTTTCTGGTCACATCAAAGTTCAATTACAGGCTTTATGAAATTTTCTGTTCTTTTCTCTCATCTTCCACATGGTAAACTGTGTATGAACATAGACAGCCATTCATTAAATGGCACAGCATGGAACACCTCTTTGTTTTGAGATCTGGTTTTAATGTTATGTTTGAAGAAAATGATTAAATTCTTAGGTTTTTTTTTTGTCGAGCATTCTTATTAATTTGTTTTCTTTTCTTTCAATCCTTCACGTTTGTTTCACTTTAAAGCATAAACATAATGTCCATCTGATTAATAAATATTACATATAGTACTTGGTAGTTTTCGATGTAATTTCATATGATGTGATGCTTATCTGCGTGAAAATGACCCAAACTTGAGCAATCTTATGAAAACCAAAAGTTTCTCTGTTGATTCTGATGTTATGCTGGGCTATAAACAACAGATATGTTTTTATTTTCTGTAATGGGCCTGTGTCGGAGTGGCGATCTGTCCAGGATTGTAACCCTTGCTAAAGAAACTGCTGAAAGGCAGAACTGACACGCTGCATAGAGCATGATGTGTAACACAACAGGCCTGCCAACTGGCCTGTTTTGCATTCACATCTGAACCCATGGCTTGTAATGCTGGGAACCGAAGTGCAAGTCCAATATTCGTTACGTATTTCTCCAGTGTGTTTTTACATCCTAGTAATCCATGTAATGTCCTATATTGTATGTGATTTGTCTGTACAAGCTCCTCCTGAGTTCAATATAAAGAATACAAATAAAGATTTTAAGACCAATGTTCTGCTTCGCAGGAGCCATTCTTGCTTTCATGATCGGAATATATCGCATCCCACTGCAGCAGTGCCATGACATGTATCGACAATTGGCCTCTGACATCTTCAGGCAGAATGTTATCTTGGGTGCAGTCAAGATGGGGTGGAGCCACGCCTTCTATGACAGCCAGGCATGGGAGCGACTGCTTCGGTGAGGAAACTCTGCACAAAATGTTTCATATTGCAGCAATACCTCCTAACCAAAATTGTATATAAACGGCCCGTTTCTTCAAGAACACAATCTCCATATAACTCTCCCCACTTTGCATACCAGTTGTGCTCCAACTTATATTAATTGGCTTTTTTTCTGACTGTTTAGCGCAGTTGTGTTGACCTTTCACCCTCTGTTGTACTGTTCTTTCATGAGCTTGGACCTCCTGATTAAATATCTAATAACCCCCCCCCCTAAATAACTAGAGCCAGTTGGGCTGATCTTGCTCAGTGTGAGTTGTCAAAAGGTGAATTATATTTTGCTTGAGGATTGAGAGATTAACATTTTAAATTGTTTTTACATCTATCTTGTTAACTTTGGTTTAACTGTTATCCCTTAATCTTTATCCCTAGCATATGAAAAGGAATTGTAAATGTTAATCAATTGACTATGCCTCTTACCCGCCATCCCCCCCCCCTTCCCCTTCCTCCAATCCCATGAAAAGTAAAACGGAATTTTATCTTCATTTGGATTCTGGCTGTTTGTAGAACTTTGTGAGACTGCTTTGGTGACTTTAGACAAGATAGGCCCAAAATGATGCCAAGTAGTCAAACCAATGGTCTTTCAATTCACAGTGCAAGGACATTGTTGCATCACCAGACTACCCACCCAAAGGGTTCCTCTTATAAAGACACTGTAGAATATTTACTGATTAAAATCAAATCAAGAATGCTTCTGCTCCTCCCTCAGTGATGGTTGGAGGCCCTAAATATTCAAACAAGAGGTTAGGATCATCTCCCTGGACATGTCTGAAAATCGACAGTCTGGCATCCTTCTTTGTTTGGCATGCTCTCCATCTGTGGCATAGAAGGCCACCTTAACTCTTGGATTTCTGACTTCATTCACTTATGCAGTCGGTGTATTGCTGTCAATGGATCCCGTTCCTCTTCTCTTCTCCACTCACAATGAATGCTGCAGTCGTCCCCAAGGTAGTGTGTTGGGACCAATAGTGTTCCTCATCTATACGATGTCCGTCTAAAAGCAACGGGACCGAGCCTGCTGTGTGCTCCACTTACACAACTTGATTGAATGGGTTGCGTCAGTCTTTCGCAACATTCCAGCAATATATATGATTGGTGATGGTTGACTGCGCTCATTGTGTGATTTTTTACAGGTCGTGCTTTACACGTTGTCTAGTCTGAGTCATCGTGCTATGAGTCATTAGCAGAGAGCCAATCTTAAGTTTCTTGCCAAGCTTGGCAAAACACCTTCCGAATCCTTCGCAATGCTGCAGCAAGTCTACAGGGAAGAAACGATGTCAGGTACATGTGCATTTGAATGGCACAAGAGGTTCAAAGAGGGATGGGAAGAGGTTGAAGACTAACCACGGTCTGGAAGACCTTCAACGAGCAGAACGGAGGACAACATCGAGTGTGTGAAGCAGATAGTGTGTGCAGATCGTCGACTCACAGTGCGGATGATTGCTGAGGAACTTTCCATCAATAAGGACACTGTCTAGACTCTAGAGCATCATCACTGAAAATCTCAAAATGCGCAAGGTGTGTGCAAAGATGGTCCCCAAGCTGTTGTCAAAGGACCAGAAACAGCAAAGAGTCAGTCTGTCAAGACATTATCGAGTGCCTCGAGGACGATCCAGACCTGCTCGGGAGAGTCATCACTGGCGATGAATCATGGATATTCGAATACGATTCCGAGACCAAACGGCAGAGTTGTCAGTGGAAAAGTCCGGCATCATCAAGACCCAAGAAAGCAAGGTTGTCGAAGTCGAAGGTCAAGGTGATGCTCATCACGTTTTTTGATATTAAGGTCATCGTCCACTTTGAGTTTCTTCCACAGCATCAAGCAGTGAATTAATACGTGTAGAAGGAGATCCTCCGGCGCCTCATGAGATCAGTCCGGGACAAGAGGAGGGACCTGTGGGAGAACAACGCCTGGGTGCTCCACCATGACAACACCCCTGCTCACAGTGCCCTGAGCATCTGACAGTTTATGGTGGAAAGGAACGTGCCAACTCTGGAGCAACCCCCATCACTTGGCCCCTTGTGATTTTTTTTTCCTATTCCCCAAGCTCAAGGGTGTGATCAAGGGGACCAGATTTCCTGATGTGGAGGCCATCAAAAGGGTCGTGACGACGGAGCTCCAGAGGATTCCAGAAGAAGCCTTCCGGGGGTGCATCGAAGCGTGGAAGAGGATGATCAAGTGTGTGAGACTGGAGGGAAACTATTTTGAAGGGGACAAGATGTGATTTCAATATATTTTTTGGAATAAAATTTCGGTGAAGTCAGTCCCATTACTTTTTAGACGGACCTCATATTAATTCCCTTTCCAATGTTCTGGAAAACCCTCTCTTCCGATTCCTTTTTGCCGACAACTCCACTTTGTGTCATACATTATCCCATCCCTCTGCTCGACAGACAGCATTTGCATCTCTGCTGACCTCAAAAAGATTAGACTCTGGTTTGATAAATGGAACATGCCCTTCAATCCTGGAAAATCTCAATCTCACAATATTGCTCCAGAATGATCGTCAAACTAGTCCACCCATAGATATCGTTGCCTCTGGATATCTCCAAGAGGACAGCATGTCTTCGAAAGACCATGGACGTCATTTGCAACTCTCAACTCTGGCCGGATCTTCATGCCCAAGGTCGGTTTACTATTCTGTTGAGTTAAGCGAGGCAAAAGGGGAATTGACCGTGCCTGCGGTTATGCAACAGACCTTAGGCGGTCAGCCGAACAGAGCTCATGTCATGTAACCACATCTGAGATTGAACTTAGATTACGAATCTGAGCTGTCCAAACACCTCAGCAGTCTTATGCCGTCATCAGAATGGATAGAATAAATCAGGACACATTTTCTTGATTGGCCTTTAGTGGCAGTAATAAAAATGCAAGTACTTCCAGTGGCAGGCAAAAAAGTATTTACAAGGAGAGAAAACAATGGAATGACTTGTATGTAAAACAATTGATCACAGCACGTATACATTCCCAAATTATCCCCGACGTGACAAACCCACCTTCGGAACTCTATCAATAACTTGTCACGCTCCAGTACCTTGTGCCAGCATCATGCATCTGATATGGAAGGGAGAGATGCGTCATTGGCAAAGAATGATGAGATGAGTGATTGGCGAAGAGGATGAGATGAGGATAGAAAGAAATAGATTGGACAGAACGGACCCTTGCACACCTCTTACTTGTTGATTCTAGCTTCCACGTCCTGACAGAAACCGGAACCCTCCGCGTTCTGCTTCTTGCACAGCCATGCCACCGACGTTTCCCTGTGGACTGGTGACGTCACTCGCGGCACGTATTCAACGAGTCTCCTTGCAGGACACCCGGTGCTGTCAATAAGGCAAAGGGTCCAGCGACATAGAAATTGGATGTGGAAATGTGAAAGCGAAGGTGTACAGGGGTTGTAGGTGAAGAAATAAGGAAAAGAGTGAAAGAAAAGAGACAGAAGATGCAGGAAAGGATGAATGATGAAGACGAATGGTGTGACAAAAAATGAATTGACAAAGTGCGAAGGAGAGTGACAGAAGAAACGCAAGTGAGCAAAGCAAAATGCAAAATTATTGTAATCTCCCATAATGAGGCCGACATACAAGGTATGTGGTGATCACATTGCAGGTAGGTCGGTGGTCTCTGGTTTATCTATTCTTCTACAACATTATTCCCTCTGATCTCTCAATCCTCTGACCCTACCCAGCAACTCCAGGATGCACGCATTCTTCTTGTAACCCAGTAACCCTTCCTGGTTAAATTTCCAAAATCCAAGCCGTGAGTGAGCAAAGCAAAAGGAACTAGAAGGGCACTTGGTAGAGCACAAAGCTCTGTGTTACCTGATCCACGAGAACATATCAGGCCCAATACATTTTTGAAATATCATGCTATACAGTACTAAATCGTTTTTGGCCCTATCTCTCAATGGTGAAGAATTAGTTTTAAGAATTAAATGATTCTCGTATCCAGATCCAGATTCAGATCTTCACCAAAATCGAATCAATTCGTCCTTGTCACACACCCAACATGTCCACCAAGCTTCATCCGGATCTGTCCACAACTTTTTGAGATATCTTGCACACAAACAAACAGACAGACAGAAAGGGGTGAAAACATAGCCTCCTTCACCTTCGGTGGTGGATGTAATAACAGCGAGAATGATGCAAAGAGAGAAAAACAAGAGGACCCTCGTGTTTGTGTGAAAAATAATCATTGAGCCCCCAACAGAGTCTTTCAACCTCTGAAGCTGCAAAGTTTCAAATCCCTGTCTTTCTCCCCCCTCTTCCTCTTCAGAAGCTCTCCACACAGCCTTTTTATACAGATTCAAAACCTCCAATGTTTGAGCCTCGCTTCACCCCCAACCCCCCCCCAACACAATGCATAAAATCTGTGGCTATCACATTGCAGGTAGGTGGGTGGTCTCTCGTTTATCTATTCTTGTCCAACATGATTTCCTATGACCATCTCCAGCAACTCCAGGATGCACGCATTCCTCCAGTAACCCCTTCTTGGTTAAACTTCCAAAATCCAGGCTGATTGCTTCTCCTCAACTCTTTTATTCCGACCTTATTCTGTCTATGGAACCACCCACCAGAGGCCTTTCTGTCTTACTCTTCCCTCCAGGACTTCAAGCAAGCAGGATACCGCCATCTCTTGTCATCCCCAATTTTGCCGATGATCTTTCTTTACCCCTTTCCGAACTCAACCATTTTAATTGCTAGTTTCAGTGTTTCCTACCCTTCTCCCTTTACTCTTTTCCTGTTCATTCATTCCCTTGATGTTTTTCCACACTGTCATTTCAACCTTGCTCTTCCATGAGCTTCACTCCTGTAAAGCAAATAATTAAAATGCAGTGCCCCAGGCAGATAGCTTAATATCCCCCTCCAAAGAATAGTCTACTGCATGAAATACTGCCTCCTGCTGACACGACCAAATTTTTTTTCTCTTTGTCTGCAATGTTCACTTGGTTTCTATGTGTACACATTATATTGATCCTGTTCAGATGAACACTGATAATATTAATCTCCAAAAGTCGAACAGCACTTTCACTTCGTTATGAGCTCCAGAAATCTACCTTGTGTTACATGAACACAAAAATGTGATTTATCTTTCAACAAAATGCACTATTCGCTGTTTCAATATTCCAATCTCTCATTCTTACTTAGACCTCGGTTATTATCGCCCAATCAAGTGAGTACATCTCATAGACTTGAAAACCTTATGTTTCAAATAATAGCATGACACGATGACGGATGCAATATATTTTGCACTTATGTGGATTAAGCTAATTATGATGCATTTCTTTATGCCCAAAGCCATTTTAAATAAAATGTATATTTGCTGCTACGTTGTACTATGCACAGCAAGAGGAGCAATTGTTGCAGTTTTGTAAGCTAATGGTTGTCAGGATGTGAGACCTTGAACAGACTCACTTAGTTGAGAGCAGTGAGATCTTGATGAACCTGGATATTGATTTGGGAGTAATAGATCACCCATGCGTGCATCATTTAGAGGGAGATCATTTGTAGATTATTTGAAAATGAGCTGTAGGAGATGCAAGTGTTGCTTTCTCTGTGTTCACATTTAGTTTAGCCTCGATGCACACATTACCGTGGTCATGATGAAAAAGGTATGGGGAAACTGGTCCATGCAGTCACTGAACAGATGGGGATGGAGGGATGTGTTTCATTTATCACTTTTGTGGTATTTGAATAACAGCTGCATTCAAGTCGGAAGCAAAATGGATGTGCTGGATAATCTACAAGGTCAGGTCTGTATGCATTCAGCACTAATGTAAGATAGCATATGTATTGTTACGAATTTGGGAATTCGATTGCACACAACATTCAGGTTCCTTTAGTCAGTTATGTCGATAAGTGCTTGTTCCCTAGATAATTAACCTTCCATTGTTTAATGGGCAGAAATTGATTAAGTGCGCTGCGAGATTCAATTTAATATTTAGGGAGCGATCATAACACAATGGAGACGCCCCTCCCCCTCTTCTGCGAAGAGGAAGAAGAGCCCTCCTGTCTTGTGATTCATGACGTCAACAACTCCTTCCCACCCGTGGTTGAGCGGGGAATGGAGCACGAGGGCATGAGTCACGCCGGGAGCGGGGGAGGGGGCGGATAGGAATAAAAAAGGGATACTCTGCTTTGTTCGGCTGGCTTTTTCAGTAGAGCTTCGGCTTCTGCTTGGCTTGGGTTAGGGTCGAGGCTTTTTGAAGGCTTTCTGCTTTGGCTTGGCTTTTAGTAAGCTTTTTGCTTCAGCTTGGCTTTTAGCAGGCCTTTGGGTTCTGCTCGGCGAGGGTTGAAACTTTTGGTTCGGTGAGCTTCGGTTCTGCTTGGCGAGGTGGAGACTTTTTGGAGGCTTTTTGGAGAGCTTTTTGCTTCGGCTTGGCTTTTAGCAGGCCTTTGGGTTCTGCTTGACGAGGGTTGAGACTTTTGTTCAGTGAGCTTCGGTTCTGCTTGGCGAAGTGGAGGCTTTTTGGAGAGCTTTTTGCTTCGGCTTGGCTTTTCAGCAGACCTTCGGGTTCTGCTCGGCTCGGAGTTCTTGGTACGTGTTGAGAGAGGCTTTGTTCATCGGAAGAGAGTTGAGCTGGTTGCTCGGCTCGGAGTTCTTGATCGTGTTGTGAGAGGCTTTGTTCATCGGAAGAGAGTTGAGCTGGTTGCTCGGCTCGGAGTTCTTTGTTCGTGTTGTGAGAGACTTTGTTCATCGGAAGAGAGTTGAGCTGGTTGCTTGGCTGGCTCTTCTTGGTTGGTGGAGCTCTTTGTTCTCCGTTTGGTTCCCGGCTTGGTGCGACTCATCGGCCTCATCTTGGAGGTGGTTCTTCGAGATAGCGACGCATCGACGGGAAGGATCGGTGCCTCGTCTCACCAGCACGTGTTCAGAAGCGCGAAAGGATTCGCTGCAGCTCAGGAAGGATCGCGGCCTACGGCGATTGGATCCAGCTCGCTCTCGCTGGAGCCCGGGTTCGAGCAGCTTGAAGACCACACGAGGTGGAGAGGTTCGAGATCGGTTCTGGGTTTCAGCTCATCTGTCCCTCCGAGCTAGAGTCCGTTATTAAAGGCATCAGCCACCATTTCTTGGGTGTGTGTACGTGTGTCCGTGGGCCCGTCTAATAAGTAGGAAACTGTTAAGTGCTTTGTGTGCTGTGAATGATTGCATTGCATTTCATATAGTCGGTATAGTTCTGCTCTTACGTGCTTCCCTCGATCCCCATTATTATTAATAAATACCCCAATTGATAAATGTTTTCAGCTCGTCGTGTCGATTGTTTCATTGACTGAGCATTTCGTGTGTTGGGAGTTAGAAAGCCGTTGGTTTGCCGTAAAAGGGGGACATTCGGACCGACAGTTCTCGGCGATTAAGCCGCTCGGAATCGCGCACGGGAGAGGCTCGCTTCAGCGGCTTGTTCCGTACGAGTTCCGTCGAGGGTGGAATACCCCTGTACTTGGATCACGTGGGTATTTAGGTAAATTGAAGATTGGCAATTGACCCTACCCCACGTGGTCTGCCCATTGGCGTATTTCGGTTCTTGCACAAGGACCCGTCGGCTTCGGAGTTATCCAGGCGGCGATCTATATTCCGGGCGATCGGTCGGGCCAACTCGACTTGCGGCTCTGTCAGAGCGGTCGGCTCGCGGCCGACGCCCCCGGACCGCAACAGTATTGTTTTATATATATATATATATATATATATATATATATATATATATATATATATATATATATATATGTATGTACGAGACGACCCGTGAACCCGTTTGGGTTCCTGTTGTGACAGCGGTTGATTAAAAAAAATCGTTAAAAAAAAAGATAGCTTGAGCGAACTATACCGCTGAGGTTGTTTGCATTGATCAAATACTCCCGAACAGTACTTGACTGAATCGGGAATTGATTTTTTACTAATTTTTTTCGTTGCCCGATTTGAACGAAACTTGATATTGCGCGTCAATGGGAAAAAAAAGGAGAAAAGAAAATCGAAGAAATTATTGTGCGTAATCTTCTGAACGCAATTTTATTTATTTACGAACACGGAAGTATTACATCAAAATGGCGATGTTTATTTTATGCTTAAAAATAAATCGTTCTTTGTCTTTACGAAAAGTTGGAGATTTTTAAATAAATCATTTCAAGAAGAAAAAAAAGATAGCTCCAGCGAACTATACTGCTGAGGTTGTTTGCATTGATCAAATTCTCCCGAAGAGTACTTGACTGAATCGGGAATTGATTTTTTTAATATTTTTTTGTTGCCCATTTTGAACGAAACTTGATAATGCACACCGCAGGAGAATGGTGAGAAATGTGGGCTGAACATTTTTGCGCTATCTTGTACCGTTTTGGCTGTATTTCGGGAACATACATACTGGGATATACATATCCTGGGGGTGGGATATATTAGATAGCAAGTGAACAGTCAGTTCTTGAAGTTGATGTGTTGGATGCAGGAGAAATGGGCAGGAGTAAAGACTTGAGTGACTGACAAGGGCCAAATTGTTATGGCCAGACGACTGGGTCAGAGCATCTCTGAAACGGCAAGGCTTGTGGGGTGCTCCCGGTCAGCAGTGGTGAGTACCTACCGACAGTGGTCCGAGGAGGGATAAACCACAAACCGATGACAGGGTGTTGGGCGCCCAAGGCTCATCGATGCGCGAGGGCAACGAAGGCTGTCCCATCTGGTCTGAACCGACAGAAGGTCGACTGTGGCACAAGTCACAGAAAATTTTAATGGTGGTTACGGGAGGAATGTGTCACAATCCACAGTGCATCGCACCCTGCTGCATATAGGGCTGCGTAGCTGCAGACCGGTCAGAGTGCCCATGATGATCCCTGTCCACTGTCGAAAGCGCCTACAATGGGCACGCGAGCGTCGGAACTGGTCCTTGGAGCAGTGGAAGAAGGTCGGCTGGTCTGATGAGTCCCGTTTTCTTTTATATCGCGTGGATGGCCATGTACGTGTGCACCGTTTACCTGGAGGAGTGATGGCACCAGGATGCACTGTGGGAAGACGACAAGACGGTGGAGGGAGTGTGATGCTCTGGGCAATGTTCTGCTGGGAAACCCTGGGTCCAGCCATTCATGTGGATGTCATTTTGACACGTGTCACCGACATTAAAACATCGTTTCAGACCAGGCACACCTCTTCAGGGCAATGGTATTCCCTGATGGCAGTGGCCTCTTTCAGCAGGATAAATCGCCCTGCCACACTACACACATTGTTCGGGAGTGGTTTGAGGAACATGATGAAGTGTTCACGGTGTTGCCCTGGCCTCCAAATTCTCCAGATCTCAATCCGATTGAGCATCTGTGGGATGTGCTAGACCGACAAGTTCGATCCATGGCGGTTTGATCTCACAACATACAGGACTTGAAGGAGCTGTTGCTAATGTTTCGGTGCCAGATACCACAGGACATCTTCAGGGGTCTTGTGGAGTCCATGCCTTGGTGGGTCGGCGCTGTTTTGGCGGCACACGGAGGACCAACAGCATATTAGGCAGGTGGTCATTATGGTTTGGCTCATCAGTGTATGTGTATATTTGTGTGTGTGTATGTATGTGTGTATATGTGTATATATATATATATATATATATATATATATATATATATATATATATATATATATATATATATATATATATATATATATATATATATATATTTTTTTTTTTTCTTTCTTTTTTTACGAATTTCGCTCGCCGGCGTACGATCGACCACGTAACTCAAATCGCGACTCGTCGCCCACCGGAACGGACAATTCAGTCGTGACCCTCTTGGAACTACCGCCAAGGAGCTAGCCATGGGTGGGGGTTTAACCTCACCACAACCCAGTCCGCATTCTACCCGCGCGAAATAGGGTGAATCGCCGAATGTCGATATACCTAAGTACCCGCGTGGGTAGCGTACCGAGGAGTTGTACCACGCACAGGTCGACTCCGGACACGAACCGCTTAAGTGGC
>NC_140973.1:33873511-33876011 GCF_056783735.1 Eptatretus burgeri
CGTCTCCATTTAGCTCTATCCTCCACATCTTCCATTGACACTCCAACCACCCGCATGTCCACCCTCAACGTATCCATGAACCTCTTCTTTGGCCTTCCTCTTCTCCTCCTGCCTGGCGGCTCCATCTTAAACATCCTTCTCCCGATATACTCCGCTTCCCTCCTGTGCACATGTCCAAACGATCTCAATCTCGCCTCTCTCACTTTGTCTCCAAACCATCCTACCTGCGCTGTCCCTCTAATATACTCATTCCTTATCCTGTCCATCCTCGTCACTCCCAACGAGAATGGCAGCATCTTTAACTCTGCCACCTCCAGCTCCGCTTCCTGTTTTTTTGTTAGTGCCACCGCCTCCAAACCATACAACATAGCTGGTCTCACTACCGTCTTATATACTTTCCCCTTCACTCTTGCAGCTACCCTTCTGTCACAAATCACTCCTGCAACTCTTCTCCATCCACTCCATCCTGCCTGCACTCTCTTTTTCACTTCTCTCCCACACTCACCGTTTCTTTGGACAGTTGATCCCAAGTATTTAAACTCATCCACCTTCCCCACCTCAACTCCTTGCAACCGCACCATACCACGACCCTCCCTCTCATTTACGCACATGTACTCCGTCTTACTCCGACTGACTATCATTCCCCTTCTCTCCAGTGCGTACCTCCACCTCTCGAGGCTCTCCTCAGCCTGCTCACTACTTTCCCCACAGATCATGATGTCATCCGCGAACATCATAGTCCATGGGGACTCCAGTCTGATCTCGTCCGTCAACCTGTCCATCACCATTGCAAACAGGAAAGGGCTCAGAGTCGATCCTTGGTGCAATCCCAATTTTACCTTAAACTGCTCCGTCATTCCTACCACACACCTCACCGCTGTCACACTGTCCTCATACATATCCTGCACGATCCTCACATACTTCTCCACCACTCCCGACTTCCTCATACAATGCCACAACTCCTCTCTTGGCACCCTATCATAACCTTTCTCGAAATCCACAAACACACAATGTAACTCCTTCTGGCCTTCCCTATACTTCTCCATCAACATTCTCAAAGCAAACATTGCATTAGTGGTGCTCTTTCCTGGCATAAACCCATATTGCTGCTCACAGATCGTCACCTCTCCTCTCAACCTAGCTTCCACTACTCTTTCCCACAACTTCATGGTGTGGCTTAACAACTTTATCCCTCTGTAATTTCCACAGCTCTGCACATCACCCTTATTCTTGAAAATCGGACCCAGTACACTTAATCTCCACTCCTCTGGCATCCTCTCACTTTCCATGACTTCATTAAACAATCTGGTTGACAACCCCACTGCCATCTCTCCTAAGCACTTCCATGCCTCCACTGGTATACCATCTGGGCCAACTGCCTTTCCACTTTTCATCTTCTTCATAGCAGTCCTCACTTCATCCTTACTGATCCACCCCACTTCCAGATTCACTATCTCCACCTCTTCCAACCTTCTCTCTCTCTCATTTTCTTCATTCATCAGCTCCTCAAAGTACTCCATCCACCTTCTCAACACACTCTCCTCGCTCGTCAGCACATTCCCATTTGCGTCCTTTATCACCCTAACCTGCAGTACATCCTTCCCAGCTCAGTCCCTCTGTCTTGCCAATCGGTATAAATCCTTTTCCCCTTCTTTTGTATCCAACTTCTCATACAGCTCGTCATATGCCTTTTCCTTGGCCTTTGCCACCTCTCTTTTTGTCTTTCGTCGCCACTCCTTGTACTCCTGCCTACTTTCTTCATCTCTCTGACTATCCCACTTCTCTTTTGCCAACCCATTCTTCCTTATATATACATGTATATATGTATATATATATATATATATATATATATATATATATATATATATATATATATATATATATATATATATATATATATATACATATATATATATATATATATATATACATATATATATGTGTATATATACATGTATATGTATATATATATATATATATATATATATATATATATATATATATATATATATATATATATATATATATATATGTGTATATATACATGTATATGTATATATATATATATATATATATATATATATATATGTGTATATATACATGTATATGTATATATATATATATATATCTGTGTATATATACATGTATATGTATATATATATATATATATATATATATATATATATATATATATATATATATATATATATATATGTGTATATATACATGTATATGTATATATATATATATATATATATATATATATATATATATATATATATATATCTGTGTATATATACATGTATATGTATATATATATATATATATATATATATATATATATATATATATATATATATATATATATATATGTATATATACATGTATATGTATATATATTGTTGCGGATTCGCGCCCGCCGGCGTGCTGACGGCCACGTAACTCGAATCGCGGCACGTCGCCCACCGGACGGACAATCCAGTCGTGACCCTCTCGGACT
>NC_140973.1:33883511-33893511 GCF_056783735.1 Eptatretus burgeri
TATATATATATATATATATATATATATATATATATATATATATATATATATATATATATATATATATATATATATATATATATATATATATATATATATATATATATATATATACATGTGTTTATGTATATGTATTTGTATACTGTATATATATATATATATATATATATATATATATATATATATATATATATATACATACATATATATATATATATATATATATATATATATATATATATATTGTTGCGGCTGTGCAAATTCGCAAACCACCATTCAGGGCCCGTAGGTGATATATCTCTAAGTACATGTATAGTTAGCCCCAAACCCATTGTATAGAGAGAATTTATGTGATTCATTCGGGCTGCGACGCTTTGAGATAGCCGTTTTTCTGTTCTATCTTTATTTTGAACCAACCACGTCTCAACCGCCATCACAAAACAACCACCACGCCAGCCATCGTCACCAACTGCAACCACGCTCCAACCCTCAGACAACAATGTCAACAGCCACGACCTTTACCTTCACAACTCAATCTCACATCATCGCATCACCGCCATTCCCAAACGGCACCATCACCATCAAACCACCACCGAAAACCCTCCACCACCTTCACCTCTCTCCTTCTACAGCCATTCCCGCCCCACCTGTGAACACTGAGCGTCGGGCTGTCTTGGGCCCGTTCAGCGATACGCACCGAGCCGCGAGCGTAAATAGCGGCCTTTCCGAGGAAAATTCGGATCAGGAACGCTACACGCCCACTTCTGTTCCGTCCTATCAGCGAGCGCGGGGCAATTTGGCCCCGCCTCCAGGCGCGTCGGAGTAGAATCGATATATGCAAATTATAGGATCAGGGGAGATTCACGCCCCCTTTCCTCCGACCAATTGGTGAGCGTGGCTCCGCCCCTGAGGTCATCCTGATCCGGATATTTGCATATTAGCTGCTCCTGTCAGCCTATAAAACGGCGAGCGCAAGGCGAATCAGGGCAGAAAGAGTGAGTCGAGTCATCGGTGTGGCAGAGAGTCGAGTCGGGTGGCGAAGTCATCGGTGTGTCATCGAGTTGGGTTCTGAAGTCGGGTGAGAAGAGTTGCGGGAAGAGGCAAGGAGCTCGGGTCCGAGGCAAGCAGGACGGCGGTCAGCGACGAGGTCGCGGTGTGGGATCGCTCGTCGCGGGACCCAAGCCAGCCAGTCATTCTCCCTCCCCCAGGGCATCAACAATTCCCGCTTTCCCCCGCGCTGAGATAGTGCAACAAGGGGGCCCCGTTCCCACCCCACTCCAAACGTCGTGCCAATGAAACACGCCAAGGAGCATGGAGTCGGGGCACAGCCATGCGGCCAGATCTGCGGCTCGTCCGCCAATGCGTCACAAGGACGCGGGTAGGACCCCCCCCCCCCCGGTCTCGCGGGCCTGGCCGCTCCTTCAGGTCACGCGCACATATTGGCCTACAGGCCCATCTGCCCCCTTGTCTATGAGGGTGGCTTCTTTCCTTTGCTTTTGAGTAAATGTGGGTTGGCGCCGTCTGTAAAGTACAACTGTATAAGTGTTGCCGTGTGTGCGCGTTGTCGGTTGTAACTCTGCTTCGTCGTTGCTTTTGTTTGGGTTGCTATATGTGCATTTTGATTGTTTGGCTTTATATGTGTGCTTTCCGTGTGCCGGGAAATAAATGTGCTTTGTGTGAACTGTTTTCCCATTTCGCTTCGTCTTTTCTTTATTGACCCTCCATCCTGCTTCACGTAAAGGGTTCGTAGTCGGCTTAATACGCGCGGTAATTAATCGGAACCGTCAAGGCCGACGATAACACCGCTCGGTTATCACTGGAGCACGGAACGGACCACTTAAGCGGTTCGTGTCCGGAGTCAGCCTGTGGCGTGGTACGATCGCCTGGTCGACCATCCGCGCAGGTACTTCGGTAGATCGAATTTGGCGAGCAACCCTATCCTGTGCGGGTGGGCATTTGACACGGTCATGGTGGGGTTAAACTCCCACCCGTGACTAGCTCCCGGCGTTGTTCCGAGAGGGTCACGACAGAATTGTCCGTCCGGTGGGCGACGTGCCGCGATTCGAGTTACGTGGCCGTTCGCACGCCGGCGAGCGCGAATTCGCAACAATATATATATATATATATATATATATATATATATATATATATATATATATATATATATATATATATGTGTGTGTGTGTGTGTGTGTGTGTGTGTGTTTGTGTATATATATATATATATATATATATATATATATATATATGTGTGTACTTAAAGACGGGCCCACAGACAGATGCACAACCAAAAGAAATGAAAGGAACCTTCCCGCCTCGTGCGGTCTTCTACGAGACAAGCGAACCTGACCGGCGTCGAGATGCGACCAGCCCAGCGCCGATGAGATGCGACCCGTGCTCCTGCAGCCCAGAGCAGCGTCGAGGGATGCGTTCCACGCTCAGCATCGAGAGATGCATTCCGCGCTCCAGCAGACCAGACGTGCTTGAGCTGACGGATAACCAGACTCCAGCGACAGGACGAGATGAGAGCAGACGCCGGGACAGGATGAGATGAATCCCCCGTTCGTCCAAAATCACCAACCTTTCTCTCCCGGAGGGAGGGGCCTCTTTCCCTGACTACTCACCTCTTGATTGGCCGGAACCATCGCACGATTCCCTGGCCGCCCTCCATT
The DNA here is from genome assembly GCF_056783735.1 of Eptatretus burgeri. NCBI lineage: Eukaryota > Metazoa > Chordata > Myxini > Myxiniformes > Myxinidae > Eptatretus > Eptatretus burgeri. Next base: position 33,886,184 of record NC_140973.1, read on the forward strand.
GGACAGACATACGGAAGGCGGGGCAACTCCCACCCTTCTGGGCGGAGTCCTGAGGGGAGGGATTTGTGGCTCCGCCCACCTCCTCACCTCTAGCCGCGTGCTTTATGGCGAACGTGTTGAGTCGGAAACTGGGAGCGTGAGACGCCCGCTCCTTGTTGATTGGCTAAGGAGGGACGCCTTGCCTACGTTAGACTCCACCCACACGCGCGCTTGCTGGTGAACGCGCGAAGAAGGCCGTGAGCAGAGTGTTGTTCCTGTGAGAGCGAAGATGGTGTAGATGTAAAAATAAAAGAAAACCATGACCATCAAAATAACTCTGCAGTGCATGAACATTGAATTCCCATTAGACTAGGGACGGGACCCCAACTAGAAACACACACCTACTGATATAACTGAGCTGTTGGGGACGGCTGTTTGTCTGTGTGTCAAGGCTTCCAAATTCGTAACAATATGTATATATATTGTTGCGGGCCGGGGTCCGGTGGCGAGAACGAGAACGACCGCTAGGTGGGGGAAGTTACGCCGTCTCCCACCAGACTCCCGGAATTGTAGGCCGTCGCTCTGCATAATTCCGTGAGCTGCATTATTCTGTGAGCTGCATAATTCCGTGAGCTGCATAATTCTGTGAGCCGGCGGGTCGCTTAACCGACCGTGGACGCCAATACCTCCACCACGTGGCATAGGGTCTTTTTGTCTCGAATCAATTTACCTAATTAACCACGCGGTTTCGACTCGCGGGGAACCACACCCTCGGTACGCCTTGCCCGAACCAGGTCACGCTACCAACTGCAGTGGAGTACCAACGACCAACTCCGGATCAGATGCAGCCGAGCGGAACTACCAAGCACGTACCAGCTGGAATGAACAGATTATCGGGGATAAAGACCCGGCTAAACTCAGATCCGAATCATGCTGGACCAATGATGGAAAAGCCGAAAACGAAGTGGGAACATTTCCACAATAATTTATTGACAATAAAGCGAGGAAAGTTATGTGGTACAGGTAACAGGTTTATTGGGGTGTTATGCAGGGGAAGATGAGAGCGATGCAGTGCGACAATTTTACAGCAATTTACAAAAGAAGGGCACAGAGCAGATTGATGCGGGAATAAAACAGGCAAGATTTGTAATGATAAACTGAAAACACTTCCGCAGTTCTAGTTAAAGACGGCGCCACACACTCAGACGCACACTCAAATGAAAAGAAACCCAGATGTTTGCAAAGGACCGCCGCAGCCAGAGAGGGAGGTGAGCTCAGAGCGCAGTTCCTTCGGGTACCTGAACGTTGGAGGGAAGGGACGCTCCGTGGTGCGGCACCTGCCAATGGTCGTGCGGCTCAGTCCACGGCCGCACGTGTGGAGACCGTGTTTGCGAAAGAGCCCGGGTCAAGTAGAGTGGAGTCTGAGGCGGGGATCAGGGTTTCCAGCTCACTCCCAAAACGACTCACTTTCCAGCTCACTCACTCACCCTCTCAGCACTCAACCAACGAACCCTCCGACTCTCTCAGCCCTCCGCTTTTTGCTCTCAGTGTTGCGTCGTAATTTATCGATCTCCCTTTGCGGTGAGGGGCCTCGGTGAACCTGAGGTCACTGTCCGCCTTGATTGGACGGGGCTTCCAAGGGTCTGCCCTTTCTGGGCAGGGTTTCCGCCATACCGGGAAGCCCGCCCACTCCACACGTGCGGACTCGCCAAAAAGGAACTACTGCAAGAGGATTTTGTCTCGGACAGCGATTCCCCGGTTGGGCGAGTAGGCGAACAAGCGTTTGTTCAGCCCATGCGAGAGTAGCAAGCGAGAGTCCGAGTGGACAGCGGGAAAACAGTGGTACGTTGTTGGAGGGGATATAAAGATTTATTAACCGAACTAAAGAAACATCGCAACACACCCCTTTCATTTCCCACTAAACACAAGGAATGGACCTGTCTACATATATACTTAATGGCATAACTAACTTCGGGACAACTGTATGTTTGTATGCATACGGTTCCAAGAACCAGAACAATATATACAGCTCTGGAAAAAATTAAGAGACCACTGCAAAATATCAGTTTTTATGGTTTTACTATTTATAGGTATGTGTTTGAGTAAACATGAACATTTTTGTTTTATTCTATAAACGACTGACAACATTTCTCCTAAATTCCGAATAAAAATATTGTCATTTAGAGCATTTATTTGCAGAAAATGACAACTGGTCAAAATAACAAAGATTCAGTGTTTTCAGACCTCAAATAATACAAACAAAACAAGTTCATATTCATTTTTAAACAACACAATACTAATGTTTTAACTTAGGAAGAGTTCAGAAATCAATATTTTGTGGAATAACCCTGATTTTCAATCACAGCTTTCATGTGTCTTGGCATGCTCTCCAGCAGTCTTTCACATTGCTGTTGGGTGACTTTATGCCACTCCTGGTGCAAAAATTCAAGCAGCTCGGCTTTGTTTGATGGCTTGTGACCATCCATCTTCCTCTTGATCACATTCCAGAGGTTTTCAATGGGGTTCAGGTCTGGAGATTGGGCTGGCCATGACAGGGTCTTGATCTGATGGTCCTCCATCCACACCTTGATTGACCTGGCTGTGTGGCATGGAGCATTGTCCTGCTGGAAAAACCAATCCTCAGAGTTGGGGAACATTGTCAGAGCAGAAGGAAGCAAGTGTTCTTCCAGGACAACCTTGTACGTGGCTTGATTCATGAGTCCTTCACAAAGACAAATCTGCCCGATTCCAGCCTAACTGAAGCACCCCCAGATCATCACCGATCCTCCACCAAATTTCACAGTGGGTGTGAGACACTGTGGTTTGTAGGCTTCTCCAGGTCTCCGTCTCACCATGAGATGACCAGGTGTTGGGCAAAGCTGAAAATTGGACTCATCAGAGAATATGACCTTACTCCAGTCCTCTATGGTCCAATCCTTATGGTCTTTTGCAAACCTCAGCCTGGCTCTTCTTTGCTTCTCATTGATGAAGGGCTTTTGTCTGGCTTTGCACGACTTCAGCCCTGCCCCGAGGAGCCTGTTTCGAACCGTTCTCACCGTGCACTTCACCCCACCTGCCGTTTGCCATTCTTTTTATCGGTCAATTGATGTCATCTTACGGTTGTTGACTGACATTCGAATGAGTTGGTGGTCATCCCGGTCGGTGGAAAGTCGTTTTCGCCCTCTGCCAGTCTGTAGCTTTGTTGTCCCCAATGTCTGCAAGCTTGATCTTGTTCTTATGAACCGCCGTCTTTGAAATTTTAAGGATGGAAGCAACGTGACGCTCACTGTATCCTTCTCCTTCTTCTTCTTCTTCTTTCGGCTGCTCCCGTTAGGGGTCGCCACAGCAGTTCATCCGTTATGAGCCGTATACTGATGTGGCACATGTTTTACGCCGGATGCCCTTCCTGACGCAACCCTGGTCGCCTCTTACGACACAGGGATATCTATCCATATATATATATATATATATATATATATATATATATATATATATATATATATATATATATATATATATATATATATATATATATATATATATATATATATATATATATATATATATATATATATATATATATATATATATATATATATATATATATATATATATATATATATATATATATATATATATATATATATATATATATATATATATATATATATATATATATATATATATATATATATATATATATATATATATATATATATATATATATATATATATATATATATATATATATATATATATATATATATATATATATATATATATATATATATATATATATATATATATATATATATATATATATATATATATATATATATATATATATATATATATATATATATATATATATATATATATATATATATATATATATATATATATATATATATATATATATATATATATATATATATATATATATATATATATATATATATATATATATATATATATATATATATATATATATATATATATATATATATATATATATATATATATATATATATATATATATATATATATATATATATATATATATATATATATATATATATATATATATATATATATATATATATATATATATATATATATATATATATATATATATATATATATATATATATATATATATATATATATATATATATATATATATATATATATATATATATATATATATATATATATATATATATATATATATATATATATATATATATATATATATATATATATATATATATATATATATATATATATATATATATATATATATATATATATATATATATATATATATATATATATATATATATATATATATATATATATATATATATATATATATATATATATATATATATATATATATATATATATATATATATATATATATATATATATATATATATATATATATATATATATATATATATATATATATATATATATATATATATATATATATATATATATATATATATATATATATATATATATATATATATATATATATATATATATATATATATATATATATATATATATATATATATATATATATATATATATATATATATATATATATATATATATATATATATATATATATATATATATATATATATATATATATATATATATATATATATATATATATATATATATATATATATATATATATATATATATATATATATATATATATATATATATATATATATATATATATATATATATATATATATATATATATATATATATATATATATATATATATATATATATATATATATATATATATATATATATATATATATATATATATATATATATATGGATGGTTACGGTGGTGGAAATTCACAGAACACCATTCAGGTTCCCCAGAGATCAGTTATTTCAATAAGTATGTGTTTCAGGTTAGACTCCCCCACCGATGCATAACGGGTCTTGTTCGTGTGCTGGGCTGTGAATCTTTGAGGTAGCCGTTATTCTTTTCTGTCTTTTATTTTCAACAACATCTCAACACCGCTATCAACTCCACAACACCGCCATCTTCTCGACAGCGCCATCAACATCGCGACACCATCACGCCCTCCTCAGAAACAGCGGTAAAATGCTGTTGTCGCAGACACGCCGCGCCGCATTGGAGGCCACATTCCACTCTCCGTGTGCAATCAGCCATGAAACGGCTGATTAGCATAATCGGATCAAGATGAGCTCTGCCTCGGAAAAAGCCAGCCAATCAGAAATGGGGTTTCCACCAGGGGTGAAAGGGCAGAGGTGAAAGTAGGCGGAGCCAGCAGCGGGTGAAGATTCGAAGGGCGGGCACCCCCACCCGATAAAAAGGGCGGAGTCGCATCGCCAGACCCAGTGGCCAGCTGGAGTTGAGTGCCAAGAGCCAGTTGGAGTCTCGTCGCAAGAGTTGGAGAGCCAGTTGGAGTTGAGTTGGTGTCAAGCGTCAAGAGCGAGTTGGGCGGGATCGAGGCGCAACGGCAGAAGGACGGAGTTTGGAGTCGCTGAAGAGAAAGGCGCATCGAAGCTGCGTCGTAGTCCGGGCAGACAGCCCTGAGAGCTTCGAGCGGCGCTGAGGAGTGAACGGGTCCTAAAAGGGCATCAACTCTAAGAGAACAAGGCCCGTTCGCTCCTCTGAAGCGTCGTCGGCCAAGCCCGATCTACCAGGCTGTGGGGAAGGCCAAGCAACCAAAGAGAGCCGCCCGCCAAGCTGCTTAAGCCGCTCAAACGACTGGCGCATTTTGCGACGCTTTGGGTGGAACAGAGACACGGTTCGCTGACCCGAAAACCGTCGAGTTGCCACCAAGGGGCGGCCAGGTAACCAGCCCGGTCTCTTGGAGTCCTTCGGTCATCCCGGCTCTGAGTACCATTAAAGGCTCACGAGCCCAATTTCTTTTCCTTGGGTTTCGTATGAAAGTCTGTGACGCTTTGTCTCATCAAGCAGAATTGCTGGTTAAGTGCATGATTGCGTGTACATTCTTGCATAGACCTCGGCTGTAGGCTTTTTGCTCGTGTCTTGTCCCCATCCCCCCCCCCCCCCCAAATTGATTACGTGCTTACTATAAATAAATGCTCCATTGTTTAAATGTCGATCTGCTCGTTTGCGTCATTTCCTTACATTGACTGCCAAACCGCGTTCGAGGAATTAACTGGCTATTAAAGCCTATAAAAGTGATAATCTGGTCCGATGGAGTTTGGCGATTTAAAACCGCTCGGCAAAACGCACACGGGACGAGCACGCCTCATGGCTCGTTCCGTACAAGTTCCCGTCGAGGAATAAACTCTCGGTATTTCTGTCTGCGCGAATAGTTAGGTATATCGACAATTCGGCGATTAACCCTGTAGCGCATGGACAGAATAATTGACAAGTTTATGGTGCATTAAAAGGCACCCATAGCTGGTTTCTGGGGTTGTCCGGAAAGCGACGACTGGATTCTGGCCTTCGGTGGGCGTTCGACTGCGATTGGACTGAAGCAGTCATGCGAATGCCGACGCCAGCAGAAATCCATAACAATATGTATGTATGTATATATGTATGTATATATATATATATATATATATATATATATATATATATATATATATATATATATATATATATATATATATATATATATATATATATATGTATATATATATATATATATATATATATATATATATATATATATATATATATATATATATATATATATATATATATATATATATATATATTTATATGTGTATATATATTTATATGTGTATATATATTTATATGTGTATATATATTTATATGTGTATATATATTTATATGTGTATATATATTTATATGTGTGTATATATATATATATATATATATGTGTGTATATATATATATATATATATATATATATATATATATATATATATATATATATATATATATATGTGTGTATATATATATATATATATGTGTGTGTATATATATATATATATATATATATATATATATATATATATATATATATATATATATATATATATATATATATATATATATATATATTGTTCCGGGTACCGAGTCTATTCTGAGGGGTTAATTCCCGTTTCTTCTTGGAAGATGACCTGGGGGTCCGTTTCTCCCGGATCTGGGGCCACCGCTCACAATTAACTTCGTAGTGCGGTGGGTTGCTTTACAACCACGAATGCCAATCAGTTAACCACGAGTTCCAGTGTCCACCTTCTAATTTTGCCGTTTAACTAGAGTTCACGTGGCTTCCTGAATGGGGAGCGCCCCATCGGCAAAGCACCAATCTTATCTTGATTCGATCTTAAGTATGGTGGTC
>NC_140973.1:33898511-33903511 GCF_056783735.1 Eptatretus burgeri
CACCCCCTCGTCCGCCCTCGCCGCCTCTCCACAGCTCGTCCCCTCCGTTCCGACTCCAACGCACACGACGAGCAGCTCCACCGCCCGCGAAGTCTTGACTCTCTGTTCCGACTCCCTCTCGTTCTCTTTTGCGACCCTCTTCGTTCTGCTGACTCTTTCGCTCCGACTTTTACGACTCCTTTGACTGACGAACACCGTCCTTTTATCCCCCCGTAACTTCGCCTTTGACCCCCTCCCTTTGACCTTTCAACTCGCTCCCCATTGGCCCGAGAAAAAGTGGGCGTGAAGGCTTTTGATCCACAAATTTGCATATATCGATCGCCCTGGGGCGGGGCCAATTCGCCCCTCGCTCACCGATTGGACGGCAAAAAGTGGGCGTGTGTCGTTTTCGATCCGTTTTTGAAGCAGAAAATCCGTGGTTTTGTACACGCTGTTCGACGCGCGTCCTACACGAGTCCAGCATCGGTGCCCATGAGTGGCGCGAGATGACGGTGATGCGATGGTGGCGAGTTGTGACGGTAAAGGTCATGGCGGTTGTGGTGAAGCGGCGTTGTGGTTGGTGGTTGTTGTTGTGGTTGTGATGGTGGTTGGTCCAAAATAAAGATAGTAAAAGAAAAACGGCTATCCTGAAGAGTCGCAGCTCGCATAAATGACATGTATTCCCACTAGACAACGGGTTTGGGCCTAACTACACATGCACTTACCGAGATACCTCACCTAAGGGACCTGAATGGTGGTTTGCGAATCTGGTAACCACAACACTACCCCCTTCCCTTTTTACAGACTCGTCCCGAGTCGTCAAATTTTCGTGTGCCATCATGTGTAGTTTTCCCCTAGTACACTTTACCTACGGATCCCTGAGTGCGACATTCATGGTATTCGTGTCCCCAAAATAAATAACCTGAGGGCTGCGTAACTACCTAAACAAACTCACTCACACGGACGACTTAAATAAAATTGCCGGCGCTAAGACATACATGCCGGGGGCGCACTCATATGTACAGTACATCTTAACCTTAACTTACAAATCTTACACTAAACCATGGCCCAGGATCATTGAACTCTGCAAAAGAAAGCAGTTAGCAGGGAGCCAGGCTGCCCACATGCAGTCTCTGACTCAAACAATGCAGGTGACAGGGAACGTGGCTGGCTGCTCACACGCAGTCCAAGGCCTTCCCTTTTGAACTGAACTCAGTGAACCACAACGGTGCATGGGCCGCACAAACGTAGTCTCCGTGCCAGCTCAAGTGGCACACGCAATGAGCACAACGAATGGATGCATGAACACAAACACGGTGCACGGGCCGCCACTGCAGGCCCGTGTTGTAGCTGCCAACAGGGCAGTTCTTGCAGCTTGCAAACTGTTGCCTTGCGGATCCTGGCGCACATGGAAATGAACAGGGGGGGGGGCAAAGCAAAAATTGAACGGGGCTGGTGAACGTGGGCAGTGGGCATGGCATGGCAAAGGTGGCAGGCAAACACAGCCCGCAGAAGAAGGCCGCTGCAGGCAAACACAGCCGGCAGATGAACTGGCCGGCACAGGCCTTGAAGTACCACAGCTGCAGATGAAGTGGCCGGCACAGGCCTTGAAGCAAAACACGGCCAGCCGATGGCACAGGCCTTGCAGCAAAACAACAGCTGCCGATGAAGTTGGCCGGCCTCCGCCTTGAAGACAAAACACGGCCAGCCGATGAAGTTGGCCAGCTTTTGCCGTTCAGTGGAGGTTGGTGGAAGGAGTGCGGTGGTGCTGGCCACTTGGAAGGCGGGCTCGGACCTACCTACCTGTCTCCCTCCCACCTATCGCCTTTGCCTGTCACTGTACATACCCACTCCCTTAATTTGTCAAACCCCAATTTAGCCCCAACTTATTTTTTTGTTGTTTTTATTTTTACTTCCCCACTATAAATCGTCCCCTAACCCCCTTTATCGTCCTTGTTCGGCTAACCTATCCTGTCACCTAGCCTACTCCCAACCCCTACGTTCCCTTCCCGGAGGGGAATAAGGGAGAGCTAACGTCCTGCGTCGAGGCCCAACGAAGCCTCAGAATGGCCTCCCCAGAGTTCGGCGATCTTAACACCAAGTGGGTCCAGCGGCCCACAACGACAGCGAGGGGATGGATGGTGCGGAGGGGTACATCTCCTAATCTACCCTAACCATTTAACTGTTAAACTACCCCGGGGCTTTCAACAAGCGCCTCTCGCTTAAACTATTGGTTCTAACAACCCAGATTCCCGTCGCCTGTGTTGGTGTCCTTACAATTTCGGGCCTCGCCCCCAATTTTCTCTCCGTGCCCTCACACGGTCTCCTGGCTGGGACACGTGGCTCCCTTTGGCAGGCACGACCCTCTGCCGAATCTCCCGCTATGGCACCCCCGGGCACTACACTGCCTCCGAGCCTACCAGCTCCCTAACACCGGGGAGTGCCCCCCATGGCACCTCCCCTGAAACGCACACGTGGCAGGCCGGCCTCCCGGGCCCCTTTCCGAGGGTCACCCGTGCCCACTGCACTGCCCACGCGGCTAATGGCGCCCCGGGCCCCCGCACCAAGCAGGCGCACCCGTGCCCACTACTCTATCCCGGCCCCCCATGGGCCCATGGCCTACCGCGGCCGACTAGCCTGGTGCCCGGGGTACCCACTCAGCGATACTCACCTTTCGCAGCCACGCTCCCAAGCCCGTCAACAGGGCTCCTGCACCCCTCCAAATGGGTCTCGAGCCTACTTTCCCACCAACAGCAAAAACGACCTCCATTTTTCAATTTGACTAACCCCCTAACTCACTCTACACTGACCCCGGGGTCCCTTGGGCGGGAGTCACTCCTCCCCCCAATCACTCATCGCACCATGCATTCCCCATTCACTCCACACACACAGACCCGCTGGCCTCACTCACTCACCATGTACTCACCTCACAACTCACCAACTCTTCAACACACACACCACTGAACTCTACCATCCTTCTAACTACATCCCCTAACTAACTCGTGCTCCCACGTCGTCCCTTAAACTATAGCACGTTCCATTTAACACTACGTAGCTAAACTACGTCAACTCTACACATCCAAAGTCTGTCTCTGTCTCCAAAATAAATCATTTTATTTCCCAACCTAAAGCTCACTAAATCCCTCTACCTAATCCATTCCACGGACTCCATGAGGACTTACCCCTGCCCCATGAAGTCGGTCTAACTAAGCTAACCCTTCCCCCTAACTAGTTTTCCATCCTGTGCCCAGGTAAGGGGGTCTTTCACCCCTTGCCCAGGAATCCTGTACACCCGAAAGTGAGGCTTGCTCCTTTTTTTTTTCCCATGCGCAGCACCTGCGCGGCAACTCAGAGCTCGCGCACTTTGCACCCGGCCGTGACGTCATGCAGCTGCACGTGTTCCTCGTCCCTCCTTGGACGGGACCATCCGGTAGAGATACCCCTCCTGCCGAATTCCAACCCCACGTGCAGCCATGGCGTCACCGTGCGCATAAAAAAAAAAACACAAGCCACACGTCTCGTGGGGTTCCCCACGCGAACACATGTGCTTTGCCCGTTGGAGCTTAACACACACGATCGCGTGGAGAACCCGTCCGGTCCAAATCCATTTACCTGCCTAAACTTTGTCCGTCCGCGGGATCGGCAAATCCACCGCGTGCGTTTCCGGACCGGGACTTCACTCTCGCAAGCGAGCACGTGGCGGTCTCGTGCGTTGCACAGCACGAACCGCGTGCTCACTGCTGGGTGAACCCGGCACGGTCCTCGAAACAACTACAGCCGCTACTCGGCTTTCTCTCCTCTGTCGCCGTCTCCGTCGCCATTCCACACACGCATACCTGCGTGTCACGACGCACACAGTCCACACCATCACATTCACACGGGGAGACGCGGCTGCGTGCTCCCGCATGCCAACCGACATCTCCCTCTCATACCACTCTCTCACACACACGGTCTCCCTGGCACACAGCGACCTTGCACACGGCCGTTCACTCACGCGTGCCTCACTACTCACACAAACCATACTACTCACACGTGGTGCTCCATTCACTCGCGCGGGGGCACTCACCCGCGGTGCCTCGCCCACACACGCGAGGGCACTCAACCGCTGTGCCTCATCCACACACCGTGCCTCACTCATACACGCGGGGGCACTCAACCGCGGTGCCTCATCCACACACGCGGGGGCACTCACCCGCGGTTCCTCACTCATACTGGCCGTTTCACTCACACACACGGCCTCTTCCACACACGGTTCCTCATCCACACACGGTGCCTCATCCAAACACGGCGTGCTGGGAAGCACGCACTCCAGCACCATCGCCACCACACCACTCACACACGGGGTCGCTTCCACACACGGGGACGCACTCACGCCTTGCACCACACACACAGGGACAACCACACTGGGGATTCGTGTCCCCACAAGGGTCTCCGGGGCCTCTATACCCCCCAAGCTCTCCAAGCACCTGTCCACAGCACTCGTCCCCTCAACCTCGCAAAGCACGACCGAACTCACCTGGTCGTGACTCGCCTCAAGGGGGCATACTCCCTCCCCTCGTTCCTGGAGGAGGCCATCCAGCTGCTCACACCGGGTCCCTGCACGCTCCGCGAGCTCACCCCCATTGTCCTCCACTACCTCCGTGTGTGCGTGCGCGTCACTTACCCCGTCTTCATCGTGTAGTCTTCCCTCTATCGTTCCCATCTCCCGTGTCTCTGCCAACTCTTCACCCTTTACCTCCCTTGTCTCAACTATTATTTCTGTTGTCGTCGCCTCGTGTCTCGTCTCACACGTTTTGGTCTCCCCATTTAATTTTTCCCTTTCGGTCATCGTCACGACCCTCGCCCAACACGTTCCACGAATTATTTTTTCACCCGCCTCCACCGCGGGCCTGTCAGCCGTTGCACCCCCACCCAGCTCGTTTGCTCCCACACGTGAAGTCGCCATTCCCAGCTCCCTGGTCACGGCCTTCATGCCCGCCTGCAGGCATCGGCCCATGTTCTGCGTCTCACCCCGCAGCTCT
>NC_140973.1:33913511-33926011 GCF_056783735.1 Eptatretus burgeri
AAGTGGGTCCAGCGGCCCACCACGAGAGCGAGGGATGGATGGTGCGGAGGGGTACATCTCCTAATCTACCCTAACCATTTAACTGTTAAACTACCCCGGGGCTTTCAACAAGCGCCTCTCGCTTAAACTATTGGTTCTAACAACCCAGATTCCCGTCGCCTGTGTTGGTGTCCTCACAATTTCGGGCCTCGCCCCCCAATTTTCTCTCCGTGCCCTCACACGGTCTCCTGGCTGGGACACGTGGCTCTCTCTGGCAGGCACGACCCTCTGCCGAATCTCCCGCTATGGCACCCCGGGCACTACACTGCCTCCGAGCCTACCAGCTCCCTAACACCGGGGAGTGCCCCCCATGGCACCTCCCCTGAACCGCACACGTGGCAGGCCGGCCTCCCGGGCCCCTTTCCGAGGGTCACCCGTGCCCACAACACTGCCCACGCGGCTAATGGCGCCCCGGGCCCCCGCACCAAGCAGGCGCACCCGTGCCCACTACTCTATCCCGACCCCCATGGGCCCATGGCCTACCGCGGCCGACTAGCCTGGTGCCCGGGGTACCCACTCAGCGATACTCACCTTTCGCAGCCACGCTCCCAAGCCCGTCAACAGGGCTCCTGCACCCCTCCAAATGGGTCTCGAGCCTACATTCCCACCAACAACAAAACGACCTCCATTTTTCAATTTGACTAACCCAGCTAACTCACTCTACACTGACCCCGGGGTCCCTTGGGCGGGGGTCACTCCTCCCCCCAATCACTCATCGCACCATGCATTCCCCATTTGCTCCATACACACAGACCCGCTGGCCTCACTCACTCACCAAGCACATGCTTCCACTTCACTCACCAACTCTTCAACACACTCACCACTGAACTCTGCCATCCTTCTAACTGCATCCCCTAACTAACTCGTGCTTCCACGTCGTCCCTTAAACTACAGCACGTTCCTTTTAACACTACGTAGCTAAACTACGTCAACTCTACACACTCATAAGTCTGTCCATGTCCTCAAATCATCAAAAATCATTTCCCTGGGGGGATTTCCTCCCTTCCTAAAACTCACTAAATCCCTCTACCTAATCCATTCCACGGACTCCATGAGGACTTACCCCTGCCCCATGGAGTCGGTCTAACTAAGCTAACCCTTCCCCCTAACTAGTTTTCATCCTGTGCCCAGGGGAATCCTGTACACCCGAAAGTGAGGCTTGTTTTTCCCTTTTTTTTTTTTTTTTTTCATGCCCAGCACCTGCGCGGCAACTCAGAGCTCGCGCACTTTGCACCTGCCCGTGACGTCATGCAGCTGCACGTGTTCCTCGTCCCTCCTTGGACGGGACCATCCGGCAGAGATACCCCTCCTGCCGGATTCCAACCCCACGTGCAGCCATGACGTCACCGTGCGCATAAAAAAAAAACACAAGCCACACGTCTCGAGGGGTTCCCCACGCGAACACATGTGCTTTGCCCGTTGGAGCTTAACACACACGATCGCGTGGAGAACCCGTCCGGTCCAAATCCATTTACCTGCCTAAACTTTGTCCGTCCGCGGGATCGGCAAATCCACCGCGTGCGTTTCCGGACCGGGACTTCACTCTCGCAAGCGAGCACGTGGTGGTCTCGTGCGTTGCACAGCACGAACCGCGTGCTCACTGCTGGGTGAACCCGGCACGGTCCTCGAAACAACTACAGCCGCTACTCGGCTTTCTCTCCTCTGTCGCCGTCTCCGTCGCCATTCCACACACGCATACCTGCGTGTCACGACGCACACAGTCCACACCATCACATTCACACCGGGAGACGCGGCTGCGTGCTCCCGCATGCCAACCGACATCTCCCTCTCATACCGCTCTCTCACACACACGGTCTCCCTTGCATAACCCATACCACTCACACGTGGTGCTCCATTCACTCGTGCCTCACTCACACACGCGGGGGCACTCAACCGCGGTTCCTCACTCACACACCGTGCCTCATCCACACACGGCGTGCTGGGAAGCACGTACTCCGGCACCATCGCCACCACACCACTCACACGTGGTGCCTCACTCATACTGGCCGTTTCACTCACACACACGGCCTCACTCACACACGGTTCCTCACCCACGCACGGCGTGCTGGGAAGCACGTACTCCGGCACCATCGCCACCACACCACTCACACACGGGGTCGCTTCCACACACGGGGACGCACTCACACCTTGCACCACACACACAGGGACAACTACACTGGGGATTCGTGTCCCCACAAGGGTCTCCGGGGCCTCTACACCCCCCAAGCTCTCCGTGCACCCGTCCACAGCACTCGTCCCCTCAACCTCGCAAAGCACGACCGAACTCACCTGGTCGTGACTCGCCTCAAGGGGGCAGACTCGCTCCCCTCGTTCCTGGAGGAGGCCATCCAGGTGCTCGCACTGGGTCTCTACCCAGTCCGCCAGCTCACCCCCATTATCCTCCACTACCTCTGTGTGTGTGTGTGCGTCACTTACCCCGTCTTCCTCGTGTAGTCTTTCCTCTATTTTTTCTATCTCCCGTGTCTCTATACATTTTCTCTCCTGGTTCCTTTTTTCTGTCTCTTCCTGGTTCCTTTTCCTTTCCCATCTGAGTCGTTCTTTCTCTCTGAGCCCCATTAGCTGTTCGTTCTCCCTCCGTTTTAGTTGTTCAATTTCACACTCATAGAGTTGTTGTTTTCTTTCCCACTGTTCCTCCTGCTCTTTGTTTTCCAATCTCATCGTTTCTTTCAATTGGCTCATTTCCTTCCTGTGTTTCATTCGTTGTTCTCTCACGACTCTTCCTCGTTTCCTCTCCTGTCCTTCCTTCTCCAGTTTCATGGTTTGCTTCATTTGGTTAATCTCCTTTTTGTGTTTCATTTGCTGCTGTCTAATTACTCTTCTTCGTTTCCTCTCCTGTCCTTCCTTCTCCAGTTTCATGGTTTTCTTCATTTGGTTAATCTCCTGTTTGTGTTTCATTCGCTGTTCTTTGTCCATCTCGTACTCCAGCCTCAGCTTTTCTTTCAATTGGTCAACCTCAGATTCATGTTCTTTTTGTTTTCTATTCCATTGTTCCTCTCGTTCTTCCCTCTCCAATCTCGTTGTGTCCTTCAATCTCCTGATTTCTCCTTCCTGCTTCATTCCTTGCTCCTTTACTTTCTCCTCGTATTCAAACCTATTTTTTTCCTTTTGTCGTTCAGTTTCAAATTCATACTCTTTCAGTTTTCTATTCCACTGTCTTTCTTGTTCCTCCTTCTGCAATCTCGTCATTTCTTTCAACTGACTGATTTCTTTCTCCCGTCTCATTCGTTCTTCCTTCATTACTCTTTCTTGTTCCTCATTCTTTAGTCTGGCCTTCGCTTCCAGCTGTTCGATCTGTACAGTGTGGTTTCTTAAAGTTTCATTTTCCGTTCTCTTCCTTTCCTCTTTTAACACTCTCAGTTCGTTTTGTAGTTCCCTCTCTTTGTTTTGGTGTTTCTGTACCTCAGAAACTTTATTTTCCAATTCCTTTCTCATCTCCGCACACTCAGACTTTGCTTTGGCTTCTAACTGTTCTTCCGGCTTGCGCTTGTGGTTTTCTACCCGTCTTCCCAGTTCCTCTGTCTCCGTTTTTCCCTCCAGTCCCAGCTTATCAACTCTCTTCATGTCTTGAAGTCTTTTCTCACACTCCACCGTTTCGACCTTCAATCCCTCCTCTGTCTCCTCCTGGCTTTCTTTTAATTTTTCTAATACCTTCTTTACCTCGTGTCTCGTCTTACACGTCTCCCGAATTATTTTCTCGCCCGCCCCGACCGCGGGCCTGACAGCCGTTGCACTCCCCCCAGCTCGTTCGTCCCAGCACGTGGCAGCGCCATTTTCTCGCCCGTGGTCCGCGTTTCGCTCCTCGCCATTGCCATAATGCCTGCCTGCAGGCCTATGCCCATGCTCTGCATCTCACCCCGCATTTCTTTCATTTGGTTTTTCGCTTCGAGCGCGTTTCCATCCATTTTTTTATTTTCCATTTGTTGCGTATTTCTCTTCATTTCGTTGTTCCTTTCTTTCATTTCGGCATTCCTGTAATCCAGTTTGTCATTTATGCTCTGCACGAGTTCCATAACGTGCTGTATTGTCACCTGCCCTGGCCACTCCCACTGACTACATTTAGCGGTGGGGTTATAATAAAAAAACCGACCAGATGAACTGCATCGATGCCTTTCCCAACCTTCTGGTACGGGTTTCTCTTGCACGGTGATCTCGTCCTGAGCCATGGATTCTACATTACTATTACACATACCAAATCCACCCGGCACCCGCTCGCCTTGAGACGCCATCTTGCTTCTCGTGAAGGGTTAATTTCGCTCGCTCGTAATTTGGAGGGAATCGGGGGTCGCTTCTCTCACCCCTGGACCGATTCCCGTGAATTTAGCCGGAGACAGGAGAGCCTGTTTTCCTGTTCTCCGATACCAGTGCCGCGAGGAGGGCGATGGATTTGTATCGCACGACCTGACACCAGTGTTGCGGATTTCGCGCCCGCCGGCGTGCGATGGCCACGTAACTCGAATCGCGGCGCGTCGCCCACCGGACGGACAATCCAGTCGTGACCCTCTCGGACTAACGCCGGGAACCAGTCACGGGTGGACCTTTCGGTCTCACCGCGATCGAGCCAATCAGCCCCCGCGTGGGATAGGGTTGCTCGCCAAATTCGAACTACCTAAGTACCCACGCGGAGGGTAGACCGGGCGATCGCACCTCGCCGCAGGTCGACTTCGGACACGGGCCACTTAAGCGACCCGTTCCGTACTATCAGAATAACCGAGCGGTGTTATCGTCGACCTCGACGGTTCGATTAATTATCGGGCGTATTCAGCCCACTACCAACCCTTTACGTGAAGCAAGATGGGGATTCAATGGAGGAAAAGACGAAGCGAAGCGGGAGAACAGTTCAACAATAAAGCACGTTTATTCTCGGCACACGGGAAGCACACAAATACAATTCCACCAAATGCACACAAAAAAAAGAAAACACAATTCCATTTACATAAAAAGCAAACATAAAAGTGAAAAACACAGTGCAGAGCTAATTCCGACTACCGAGCACACGGCAACACTTATACAATTCTACTTCACAGACGGCGCCGACAACACATACCCAAAACCAAGGAAAAGAAATACCCTCAAGAATGAGGTAGGCCTGGGGCCGAGACCTGGTCGGGCCTACCCGTCTGGTGATGAGACGCGGAGCGGCGATGGCCCCGCAACCCGCGGGCCTCGTGGACAGTGCCTGGCAGGGGGGTGGGAACGGGGCCCCCTTGGTCGCACTATCTCAGCGCGGGGGGAAACAGGAGGGGGTTGCTGATGCTCGGGGTATAGAGGATCTTTATTATGTGCGACGAGCGTCTCCACCTCGGCCAGGTCGCGCTGCCGGCCTCCCAGGGGTGCAGCTCCCTGCACGACGCGAGCACCCCCTCGTCCGCCCTCGCCGCCTCTCCACAGCTCGTCCCCTCCGTTCCGACTTCCACGCACACGACGAGCAGCTCCACCGCCCGCGAAGTCTTGACTCGCTGTTCCGACTCCTTCGCCTCGTTCCGACCTTTACTACTCCTTCTCTCGTTCTCTCTTGCGACTCTCCGACCCCTCGTTCTCGTTCTGCTGACTCTTTCGCTCCGACTTTTACGACTCCTTTGACTGACGAACACCGTCCTTTTATCCCCCCCGTAACTTCGCCTTTGACCCCCTCCCTTTGACCTTTCAACTCGCTCCCCATTGGCCCGAGAAAAAGTGGGCGTGAAGGCTTTTTGATCCACAAATTTGCATATATCGATCGCCCTGGGGGCGGGGCCAATTCGCCCCTCGCTCACCGATTGGACGGCAAAAAGTGGGCGTGTGTCGTTTTGGATCCGTTTTTGAAGCAGAAAATCCGTGATTTTGTACACGCTGTTCAACGTGCGCCCTACACGAGTCCAGCATCGGTGCCCATGAGTGGCGC
Source organism: Eptatretus burgeri (assembly GCF_056783735.1). Lineage (NCBI taxonomy): Eukaryota > Metazoa > Chordata > Myxini > Myxiniformes > Myxinidae > Eptatretus > Eptatretus burgeri. The sequence goes on from NC_140973.1 coordinate 33,919,453, forward strand.
GAGATGACGGTGATGCGATGGTGGCGAGTTGTGACGGTAAAGGTCATGGCGGTTGTGGTGAAGCGGCGTTGTGGTTGGTGGTTGATATTGTGGTTGTGATGGTGGCGATTGGTCCAAAATAAAGATAGTAAAAGAAAAACGGCTATCCTGAAGAGTCGCAGCACGTATAAATGACATGTATTCCCACTAGACAACGGGTTTGGGCCTAACTACACATGCACTTACCGAGATACCTCACCTAAGGGACCTGAATGGTGGTTTGCGAATCTGGTAACCATAACACTACCCCCTTCCCTTTTTACAGACTCGTCCCGAGTCGTCAAATTTTCGTGTGCCATCATGTGTAGTTTTCCCCTAGTACATTTTACCTACGGATCCCTGAGTGCGACATTCATGGTATTCGTGTCCCCAAAATAAATAACCTGACGGCTGCGTAACTATCTAAACAAACTCACTCATACGGACGACTTAAATAAAATTGCCGGCGCTAAGACATACATGCCCGGGCGCACTCATATTTACAGTACATCTTACCTTAACTTACAAATTTTACACTAAACCATGGCCCAGGATCATTGACTCTGCAAAAAGAAAGCAGTTAGCAGGGAGCCAGGCTGCCCGCATGCAGTCTCTGGCTCAAACAATGCAGGTGACAGGGAACGTGGCTGGCTGCTCACACGCAGTCCAAGGCCTTCCCTTTCGAACTGAACGCAGTGAACCACAACGGTGCATGGGCTGCACAACGCAGTCTCCGTGCCAGCTCAAGTGGCACACGCAATGAGCACAACGAATGGATGCATGAACACAAACACGGTGCACGGGCCGCCACTGCAGGCCCGTGTTGTAGCTGCCAACAGGGCAGTTCTTGCAGCTTGCAAACTGTTGCTTTCAGATCCTGGCGCACATGGAAATGAACAGGGGGGGGGGCAAAGCAAAAATTGAACGGGGCTGGTGAACGTGGGCAGTGGGCATGGCATGGCAAAGGTGGCAGGCAAACACAGCCCGCAGAAGAAGGCCGCTGCAGGCAAACACAGCCGGCAGATGAACTGGCCGGCACAGGCCTTGCAGCACACAGCTGCCGATGAACTTGGCCGGCCTCCGCCCTGAAGCAAAACACGGCCAGCCGATGAAGTTGGCCAGCCTTTGCCGTTCAGTGGAGGTTGGTGGAGGGAGTGCGGTGGTGCTGGCCACTTGGAAGGCGGGCTCGGACCTACATACCTGTCTCCCTCCCAACCTATCGCCTTTGCCTGTCACTGTACATACCCACTCCCTTAATTTGTCAAACCCCAATTTAGCCCCAACTTAATTTTTTCTGTTGTTTTTATGTTTACTCCCCCACTATAAATCGTCCCCTAACCCCCTTTATCGTCCTTGTTCGGCTAACCTATCCTGTCACCTAGCCTACTCCCAACCCCTACGTTCCCTTCCCGGAGGGGAATAAGGGAGAGCTAACGTCCTGTGTCGAGGCCCAGCGAAGCCTCAGAATGGCCTCCCCAGAGTTCGGCGATCTTAACACCAAGTGGGTCCAGCGGCCCACCACGAGAGCGAGGGGATGGATGGTGCGGAGGGGTACATCTCCTAATCTACCCTAACCATTTAACTGTTAAACTACCCCGGGGCTTTCAACAAGCGCCTCTCGCTTAAACTATTGGTTCTAACAACCCAGATTCCCGTCGCCTGTGTTGGTGTCCTCACAATTTCGGGCCTCGCCCCCCAATTTTCTCTCCGTGCCCTCACACGGTCTCCTGGCTGGGACACGTGGCTCTCTCTGGCAGGCACGACCCTCTGCCGAATCTCCCGCTATGGCACCCCGGGCACTACACTGCCTCCGAGCCTACCAGCTCCCTAACACCGGGGAGTGCCCCCCATGGCACCTCCCCTGAACCGCACACGTGGCAGGCCGGCCTCCCGGGCCCCTTTCCGAGGGTCACCCGTGCCCACAACACTGCCCACGCGGCTAATGGCGCCCCGGGCCCCCGCACCAAGCAGGCGCACCCGTGCCCACTACTCTATCCCGACCCCCCATGGGCCCATGGCCTACCGCGGCCGACTAGCCTGGTGCCCGGGGTACCCACTCAGCGATACTCACCTTTCGCAGCCACGCTCCCAAGCCCGTCAACAGGGCTCCTGCACCCCTCCAAATGGGTCTCGAGCCTACATTCCCACCAACAACAAAACGACCTCCATTTTTCAATTTGACTAACCCAGCTAACTCACTCTACACTGACCCCGGGGTCCCTTGGGCGGGAGTCACTCCTCCCCCCAATCACTCATCGCACCATGCATTCCCCATTTGCTCCATACACACAGACCCGCTGGCCTCACTCACTCACCAAGCACATGCTTCCACTTCACTCACCAACTCTTCAACACACTCACCACTGAACTCTGCCATCCTTCTAACTGCATCCCCTAACTAACTCGTGCTTCCACGTCGTCCCTTAAACTACAGCACGTTCCTTTTAACACTACGTAGCTAAACTACGTCAACTCTACACACTCATAAGTCTGTCCATGTCCTCAAATCATCAAAAATAATTTCCCTGGGGACGTTTCCTCCCTTCCTAAAACTCACTAAATCCCTCTACCTAATCCATTCCACGGACTCCATGAGGACTTACCCCTGCCCCATGAAGTCGGTCTAACTAAGCTAACCCTTCCCCCTAACTAGTTTTCATCCTGTGCCCAGGGGAATCCTGTACACCCGAAAGTGAGGCTTGTTTTTCCCTTTTTTTTTTTTTTTTTCATGCCCAGCACCTGCGCGGCAACTCAGAGCTCGCGCACTTTGCACCTGCCCGTGACGTCATGCAGCTGCACGTGTTCCTCGTCCCTCCTTGGACGGGACCATCCGGCAGAGATACCCCTCCTGCCGGATTCCAACCCCACGTGCAGCCATGACGTCACCGTGCGCATAAAAAAAAACACAAGCCACACGTCTCGAGGGGTTCCCCACGCGAACACATGTGCTTTGCCCGTTGGAGCTTAACACACACGATCGCGTGGAGAACCCGTCCGGTCCAAATCCATTTACCTGCCTAAACTTTGTCCGTCCGCGGGATCGGCAAATCCACCGCGTGCGTTTCCGGACCGGGACTTCACTCTCGCAAGCGAGCACGTGGTGGTCTCGTGCGTTGCACAGCACGAACCGCGTGCTCACTGCTGGGTGAACCCGGCACGGTCCTCGAAACAACTACAGCCGCTACTCGGCTTTCTCTCCTCTGTCGCCGTCTCCGTCGCCATTCCACACACGCATACCTGCGTGTCACGACGCACACAGTCCACACCATCACATTCACACCGGGAGACGCGGCTGCGTGCTCCCGCATGCCAACCGACATCTCCCTCTCATACCGCTCTCTCACACACACGGTCTCCCTTGCATAACCCATACCACTCACACGTGGTGCTCCATTCACTCGTGCCTCACTCACACACGCGGGGGCACTCAACCGCGGTTCCTCACTCACACACCGTGCCTCATCCACACACGGCGTGCTGGGAAGCACGTACTCCGGCACCATCGCCACCACACCACTCACACGTGGTGCCTCACTCATACTGGCCGTTTCACTCACACACACGGCCTCACTCACACACGGTTCCTCACCCACGCACGGCGTGCTGGGAAGCACGTACTCCGGCACCATCGCCACCACACCACTCACACACGGGGTCGCTTCCACACACGGGGACGCACTCACACCTTGCACCACACACACAGGGACAACTACACTGGGGATTCGTGTCCCCACAAGGGTCTCCGGGGCCTCTACACCCCCCAAGCTCTCCGTGCACCCGTCCACAGCACTCGTCCCCTCAACCTCGCAAAGCACGACCGAACTCACCTGGTCGTGACTCGCCTCAAGGGGGCAGACTCGCTCCCCTCGTTCCTGGAGGAGGCCATCCAGGTGCTCGCACTGGGTCTCTACCCAGTCCGCCAGCTCACCCCATTATCCTCCACTACCTCTGTGTGTGTGTGTGCGTCACTTACCCCGTCTTCCTCGTGTAGTCTTTCCTCTATTTTTTCTATCTCCCGTGTCTCTATACATTTTCTCTCCTGGTTCCTTTTTTCTGTCTCTTCCTGGTTCCTTTTCCTTTCCCATCTGAGTCGTTCTTTCTCTCTGAGCCCCATTAGCTGTTCGTTCTCCCTCCGTTTTAGTTGTTCAATTTCACACTCATAGAGTTGTTGTTTTCTTTCCCACTGTTCCTCCTGCTCTTTGTTTTCCAATCTCATCGTTTCTTTCAATTGGCTCATTTCCTTCCTGTGTTTCATTCGTTGTTCTCTCACGACTCTTCCTCGTTTCCTCTCCTGTCCTTCCTTCTCCAGTTTCATGGTTTGCTTCATTTGGTTAATCTCCTTTTTGTGTTTCATTTGCTGCTGTCTAATTACTCTTCTTCGTTTCCTCTCCTGTCCTTCCTTCTCCAGTTTCATGGTTTTCTTCATTTGGTTAATCTCCTGTTTGTGTTTCATTCGCTGTTCTTTGTCCATCTCGTACTCCAGCCTCAGCTTTTCTTTCAATTGGTCAACCTCAGATTCATGTTCTTTTTGTTTTCTATTCCATTGTTCCTCTCGTTCTTCCCTCTCCAATCTCGTTGTGTCCTTCAATCTCCTGATTTCTCCTTCCTGCTTCATTCCTTGCTCCTTTACTTTCTCCTCGTATTCAAACCTATTTTTTTCCTTTTGTCGTTCAGTTTCAAATTCATACTCTTTCAGTTTTCTATTCCACTGTCTTTCTTGTTCCTCCTTCTGCAATCTCGTCATTTCTTTCAACTGACTGATTTCTTTCTCCCGTCTCATTCGTTCTTCCTTCATTACTCTTTCTTGTTCCTCATTCTTTAGTCTGGCCTTCGCTTCCAGCTGTTCGATCTGTACAGTGTGGTTTCTTAAAGTTTCATTTTCCGTTCTCTTCCTTTCCTCTTTTAACACTCTCAGTTCGTTTTGTAGTTCCCTCTCTTTGTTTTGGTGTTTCTGTACCTCAGAAACTTTATTTTCCAATTCCTTTCTCATCTCCGCACACTCAGACTTTGCTTTGGCTTCTAACTGTTCTTCCGGCTTGCGCTTGTGGTTTTCTACCCGTCTTCCCAGTTCCTCTGTCTCCGTTTTTCCCTCCAGTCCCAGCTTATCAACTCTCTTCATGTCTTGAAGTCTTTTCTCACACTCCACCGTTTCGACCTTCAATCCCTCCTCTGTCTCCTCCTGGCTTTCTTTTAATTTTTCTAATACCTTCTTTACCTCGTGTCTCGTCTTACACGTCTCCCGAATTATTTTCTCGCCCGCCCCGACCGCGGGCCTGACAGCCGTTGCACTCCCCCAGCTCGTTCGTCCCAGCACGTGGCAGCGCCATTTTCTCGCCCGTGGTCCGCGTTTCGCTCCTCGCCATTGCCATAATGCCTGCCTGCAGGCCTATGCCCATGCTCTGCATCTCACCCCGCATTTCTTTCATTTGGTTTTTCGCTTCGAGTGCGTTTCCATCCATTTTTTATTTTCCATTTGTTGCGTATTTCTCTTCATTTCGTTGTTCCTTTCTTTCATTTCGGCATTCCTGTAATCCAGTTTGTCATTTATGCTCTGCACGAGTTCCATAACGTGCTGTATTGTCACCTGCCCTGGCCACTCCCACTGACTACATTTAGCGGTGGGGTTATAATAAAAAAACCGACCAGATGAACTGCATCGATGCCTTTCCCAACCTTCTGGTACGGGTTTCTCTTGCACGGTGATCTCGTCCTGAGCCATGGATTCTACATTACTATTACACATACCAAATCCACCCGGCACCCGCTCGCCTTGAGACGCCATCTTGCTTCTCGTGAAGGGTTAATTTCGCTCGCTCGTAATTTGGAGGGAAGGTCGCTTCTCTCACCCCTGGACCGATTCCCGTGAATTTAGCCGGAGACAGGAGAGCCTGTTTTCCTGTTCTCCGATACCAGTGCCGCGAGGAGGGCGATGGATTTGTATCGCACGACCTGACACCAGTGTTGCGGATTTCGCGCCCGCCGGCGTGCGATGGCCACGTAACTCGAATCGCGGCGCGTCGCCCACCGGACGGACAATCCAGTCGTGACCCTCTCGGACTAACGCCGGGAACCAGTCACGGGTGGACCTTTCGGTCTCACCGCGATCGAGCCAATCAGCCCCCGCGTGGGATAGGGTTGCTCGCCAAATTCGAACTACCTAAGTACCCACGCGGAGGGTAGACCGGGCGATCGCACCTCGCCGCAGGTCGACTTCGGACACGGGCCACTTAAGCGACCCGTTCCGTACTATCAGAATAACCGAGCGGTGTTATCGTCGACCTCGACGGTTCGATTAATTATCGGGCGTATTCAGCCCACTACCAACCCTTTACGTGAAGCAAGATGGGGATTCAATGGAGGAAAAGACGAAGCGAAGCGGGAGAACAGTTCAACAATAAAGCACGTTTATTCTCGGCACACGGGAAGCACACAAATACAATTCCACCAAATGCACACAAAAAAAGAAAACACAATTCCATTTACATAAAAAGCAAACATAAAAGTGAAAAACACAGTGCAGAGCTAATTCCGACTACCGAGC
>NC_140973.1:33933511-33961011 GCF_056783735.1 Eptatretus burgeri
AATATATTAAAAGCTGAGCATGAATGAGTTTATTTATAAAATGCATGCTTTTTCTTTCTGAATGGCGATGTGCATGTTTCGCTATTTTACCATATTAGTGCCTCGAGCTTTTATACTTTTGTTGCAAGTATTAAAATATTTAATAAAACAATTGATGTCTTGTGTTTTAGAAACAATACATGTCTTGTGTTTAATAAAAGATTACCCTCGATGGTGCACCTATATACTACATGCATATACAATATAGTAAAATGAAATAAACCTCCTCCACCACACCACTATCACACCATTGCCACCACCACCACACCACCCACCTCCACCACCACCACACCACTACCACCCCCACCACCACACTACCACACCATTGCCACCACCACCACCTCCACCAGGACCACACCACCACTATCACCACCACACCATTGACACCACCACACCACCCACCACCTCCACCACCACCACACCACTACCACCCCCACCACCACACTACCACACCATTGCCACCACCACCACCACCACCACCACCATCACACCACCACACCATTGACACCACAACACCACCCACCACCTCCACCACACCACCCACCACCTCCACCACACCACCACCACCACCACACCACCACTATCACCACCACACCATTGACACCACCCACCACCACCACTATCACCACACCACTAAATCACCACCGTCACCATCATCACCACCATCACCACCAGAATAGGTGAAACTAACCGTGAAAAGACCGATCCACAAAGCAGTCCTCATGCGCGTTTGACTCGGGCGCCGCCATTTTGAAACTCTTACTGACGTAACACGTGGGATTCAAAATGGCAGCGCCCGAGTCCACATTGTCAACAAAAATCGTAGGGTCGTATATAAAAGCAATGGGTCGGTTGGAAACTGGAAACAAACTCTTTTTTTTGTTTGGCCTTCTAGGATGTCTCCAAAATAATTTTCAGGTGGACAGTGTGTCCCAGAAAACATATCACTTTGTGTAAATATCACCACTTTAAATTGCCCACCGAAGATGGGCCAAGATGGCTACTCCTGCCTGGAGGGTGGGAGTGTCGATGCGAGTACAGATGATGGAACACACCATAAGAATTAGGAATCCTTGTTATAATTCACGGACCGGTGTTTGTGGGTTGTTTGTTTGTTTGTCGCGCTACTCCTACAGTTCTGGGCCAATTACAGTGGGGAGAACAAGTATTTGATACACTGCTGATTTTGCAGGTTTTCCCACTTACAAAGCACGTAGAGGTCTGTAATTTTTATCATAGGTACACTTCAACTGTGAAAGGCGGAATCTTAAACAAAAATCCTGAAAATCACATTGTATGATTTTTAAATAATTAATTTGCATTTTATTGCATGAAATAAGTATTTGATACATCAGAAAAAACAGAAGTTAATATTTGGGAAAGAAACCTTTGTTTGCAATTATAGAGATCAGACGTTTCCTGTAGTTCTTAACCAGGTTTGCACAGACTAGAGCAGGGATTTTGGCCCACTCCTCCATACAGATCTTCTCCAGATCCTTCAGTTTTCTGGGCTGTCGCTGGGCAACATAGACTTTCAGCTCCCTCCAAAGATTTTCTAATGGGTTCATGTCTGGAGACTGGCTAGGCCACTCCAGGACCTTGAGATGCTTCTTACGGAGGCACTCCTCAATTGCCCTGGCTGTGTGTTTCGGGTCATTGTCATGCTGGAAGACCCAGCCACGCCCCATCTTCAATGCTCTTGTTGAGGGAAGGAGGTTGTTGGCCAAGATCTCGCGATACATGGCCCCATCCATCCTCCCCTCAATACAGTGCAGTCGTCCTGTCCCCTTTGCAGAAAAGCATCCCCAAAGAATGATGTTTCCACCTCCATGCTTCACGGTTGGGATGGTATTCTTGGGGTTGTACTCATCCTTCTTCTTCCTCCAAACACAGCGAGTGGAGTTTAAACTAAAAAGCACTATTTTGGTCTCATCAGACCACTTGACCTTCTCCCATTCCTCCTCTGGATCATCCAGATGGTCATTGGCAAACTTCAGACGGGCCTGGACATGCGCTGGCTTGAGCAGAGGGACCTTGCGTACGCTGCAGGATTTTAATCCATGACAGCGTAGTGTGTTACTTATGGTTTTCTTTGATACTGTGGTCCCAGCTCTCTTCAGGTCATTGACCAGGTCCTGCCGTGTAGTTCTGGGCTGATCCTCACCTTTCTCATGATCATTGAGGCTCCACGAGGTGAGATCTTGCATGGAGCCCCAGACCGAGGGAGATTGACTGTTGTCTTGAACTTCTTCCATTTTCTAATAATTGTGCCAACAGTTGCCTTCTCACCAAGCTGCTTGCCTATTGTCCTGTAGCCCATCCCAGCCTTGTTCAAGTCTACAATTTTGTCCCTGATGTCCTTAGACAGCTCTCTGGTCTTGCCCATTGTGGAGAGGTTGGAGTTCTTATTGATTGAATGTGGACAGCTGTCTTTTATGCAGATAACGAGTTCAAACAGGTGCAGTTAATACAGGTAATGAGTGGAGAATGGGAGGGCTTCTTAAAGACAAAACTAACAGGTCTGTGAGAGCCGGAATTCTTACTGGTTGGTAGGTGATCAAATACTTATTTCATGCAATAAAATGCAAATTAATTATTTAAAAATCATACAATGTGATTTTCAGGATTTTTGTTTCAGATTCCGCCTTTCACAGTTGAAGTGTATCTATGATAAAAATTACAGACCTCTATGTGCTTTGTAAGTGGGAAAACCTGCAAAATCGGCAGTGTGTCAAATACTTGTTCTCCCCACTGTACATCCAGACTTGCTGCAGAGGATAAGCATGCTGCCAATTAACGTATTGGGGTGTTTTTATATTTTCTTGGGGAGTGAGCGGGTGAGGGGGGGGGGGACGCAAGTTTTCCATGTAAAATGTGTACCATGTAGCGCCACCTCCAGGTGGGGGAGGGTATTGCAAGTCTCCACCATTTACAGTGCAGTATTCCTGTCCCCACGTTTTCCAGTGCTGTGAGGTGTTTTGAATTTTAAATAGTAGGTATGTTTTTGCCTCATGCATGTAACCCGGGATTTTTTGTTTCTTAGTTTTTTGCCTATACAGAGCTCTCAGTTACTTTTACACCGCCACAATAAAGGTATGCATCAGAAGAACGTGTTGCATGATTGGAGCTAGATCGCCCATAGGGCAGGTACTCTGCTCGTATATGACGATACACAAAAGGTTACAGCAAAGAATGTAAACATCCTTCGGTAAAGCTCTATGCCAAAATTGAAAGTGAGATTGCGTGCTAAATTGACTGACTGGACACAGCGGCGGTCATGAATCTACTGATGTGGATGCAAGGCTGACATTGTGGATCCACTGTTTGAAGAAGTTTTGGGCTGAAAGCATCAAAATCTCTTGCTCTATAAATTGCAGAGCCCAGCTGGGAACCCAGGCAGTCAGAAAATCAGACACCCACTTCCAAGTTACTAAACTGCTCACTTTACTTGTGTCACTATTTTTTTTTTAGCTGTTCTTGTTCATTAAATACCCAAATAATTGTTGTGCATGTTACGTGATTGTTTCCATCTCTGAATTGTTGATAGAGTGAAGTTGTTTAATTGAACTCATTAAGCTGTTGAACAAGTCGTCCCAATCCAAGCAGGCCGGATGGAGTCACTGTTGCTGCATGCATGAAATATATTGCGGTTCTAGGAACCAGCCTTGAAGGCAATTGCACACAACATGCAGGTCCTTCAGTTTTGTTATTTCCATAGTATCAGTACAAAGTGGTCCCTTCCACTTGTGTAGTGGGTTGAATGTGATTGAATGCATTGGTAAAGAGTGAGGTTTTTCCCCTTTTCTCCCCATTTCTTAGGGGATAATTGTAAATCACCAAGAGCTTTGTGGCGTGCGTTGTGCACACGGGTGCTGGCTAATTTTCATATCGCGCTAAGAGCTCATTTGAATCGCGCTCCAAGACCAAACTGCCCCCTTACTCAACCTCCCCGTAATCTTCCTTCAGATGACACAATAACTGCACAATCTTTATTATTTATTGGTGCACATTTTTATTTACACTTTGTTTGCAATGCATTGAGACATTGTACACGCCTGCCATTCATCTCCCCAAGACCCGAAAACCTCACAACTCGCTAACCACAACGTCACCTCCATCACACACCAACTACCCACCTTCCTCCATCATCATCACCTCATCTATAACCTCACCCCCCCCCGCCCCCCACAGACGCTACCGCGGCTTGGAAGTACGAGGGAGGTAGTGCAGGAAACTGCAACAGTGGATTTTATCCAAACTTCAGGAAGAACAGGCACTAATTGGCCATTCGTGTCCTGTTGCTAAATAATTGCTCCGTTCGCTCCTACAAGCAATTACGAGCTCTCAGCATTTGCCTCCACGCCTGTAATGCGTCCCAAGCCCCCACCCATGTTAATCACGGAGGATCCTTCACGTGCCGTGGATGAGTGACCAACTGGGCAAGAATCGTGGTGGAGGTCTGGTGTGGACCAATCGGAGGCTGAGATGACCCCAATAGGACGTTTTGATTCACCCTTAGGCCCCGCCCTCGCTGAACGGTTATAAAAAAGGTCAGTAGAGCCACTGCTGCGACAAGTTGGTTCTTGGCTTTGGTGGTCATCCTGTACTTGCTTCACAGGGCTTTGCAAGAGAATGATCGAGGCTTGAACGGTGGCATTCACGTTCTTGACGGGTCGGAGCTGGGGAGCTGGAATGTTGGGTTGACGGAGCGAGCGCAGTAATTAGGGCCGAAGCCAAGCCACGCATACACACTTAACTCCTTAGATTCTCACAAAGTAGGCTATTTATCTCTCGCACTATTTTATTTGCTTCCCCGATATATCGTTCCACTTGAACGCATGAGCTCGACGAGGCCTTTGCTGCCACCAACTATCCTTTTCAGGACACCACCACAGATGCACACCTTCACAGTTTCCTCTTGCACCACATACACCACACGGACTATGAGCACTCATCGCACCTCAATGATCAAGCACCTTTAGACAGTATCAGTATAGCTCCTTTTGACCCCTCCCTTTAACATTGGGGGTCACAGTGGCATGACTGCTCCTCCCGGTGAGCAAAAAGCCGATGACCTCATCCTTTCTGTTTTTCTCCCCTTATCTTCTCCTTTTTCTGTTGGTCTGATTGGGTACCCATGTCTTGTGTATAGCCGGAAGGTAAGGCATAGAGTTAAGTTCTGCTTCTTGTCCATTTTCTTTCCTGTACTTGCTTGCACTCTTCATTGATTGTGACCATAACTCTTATGTACATTTTTTTTTTTACTGCATTTCTCCTTTTTGATGATTGCTTGCTTGTGTATTAAAATGCTGCATATCACCGTATCTTCACATTTTACATTGTTCTGTAAATAATAAATCCCCTTTTGTTGAACTTCATTTCCGATTTGTCTGTGTTCGTCTTTTCCCCATTGGTCCAGTGCTGTTCGCACACAGGTTAGTCTGAGAAGTTATAATTCCCCAATTAATTGGCTTTCACACTAGCGGTTGCTTGGCCACCCCAGTTAAGATCTAATTAAGATAAGCTTAGTGCATAGTTGAGTGTGCCTCCCCCGATCAGGAGACCGCATGACCTCCAGTTAAACGGCAATTAGACAGAAGACACTGAAGACACAGAAGACACTGGTTGACTAATTGGCGTTTGCGGTTGCCTGGCAACCCACCATGACATGAAGTTATTTGTGCCTGACGGCCTCAGGCACGGTAAGTCGGAGGGGAACCGAGGATACCCCCTCGAAGTAGAGCCGGAACCCATGGCCATGTAACAATATCGTCCATCCCCTCACCACACTCTTTTCTAATCGACTGCAGTAGAAAAGTTGTGGTTTATCCAACTTGTGGATTGAGTTGAATCATCAAGCATCATTCCAAAAAATAGTGTTCATCTTCCATCATGCTTTGCTGCTGGTGGTTTGATTTTACTCTTCTTCTTCCTCATCTTGAAGAGGTCTCAATAAAATAAAAAGGAAATCATTTTACACATTTTTAAAAGCACACACAACAATCAAATTGCGTCACACATGTAATTCGAATAATGTCGTGTATCTAATATAATGTGGTGATATTTGCAAATGGCTATGCTTCAATGTCCTGGTTTCCTCGTTTTACAAAATTTTTTACTCTTTTATTTATTTATTTTGAACAGCAGGATGGTGGTGCACAGTTACCCCTAATTGCCAACACTTGTTTTGGAGCATGAGCTGGATTTTATTTTTGGGAAATAAATATTTACTTCAAAAGTGCCTCCCTCACCACACTTCACAGAGGGCTGTATTGAAGAAACTGTTATATATTTTACGCAGCCTATATATGCAAATTTGGAACTGACAGGATGCCTTGGAAGTGTTGAGCTCATTACCTTTGAGTGAGGGGACATTAAGCCATCTGTCTTGTTTTCCTGTAAAGGTAACATTTATTTAGATAGTGTACCAACAAACAAATATTCTTGTTTTTTTTGGTACCCTATCTAAATTCTAAATCTCTGCCTTAAGGCCCGGTTACACCTTGACGTTTTAGCCAACGTATGCCGATTTTTGATTTTTTTTTTTTTCTAAAACGCTGGCACACGTTGAATACGTTATGGGTAAGTTCTGATAACATTGAGAGCAGGCTGAAAAACACTGCCATACGTCGTTGTACGTTGGCTTTAACCGTTGTACTTTTCAGTTGTCCTCAAATTTTTCATGCTTGAAATTTCACGACGTATGCCGGCGTATGACTCACACGTTCCGCTACGCTGGCCACAAGTTGTATGCACGGTCTGCGATCGTTGAAAGACGTCAACACATGCTACTTGTAAGTTAATCATAAGTTGAGACACGCCGAGGTAATGTTTAGCGTACCCGAAACTTATTTCTAACCTATGATTAACGTGTTGTTGGCACGTTACGCGATCGTTGCCACACATCGACAGACGTTACTTTTAAGTTACTCATAGGCTGAAAGACGTCGGTATAATGGATCGTCCTTGCGTCAGCGTCCACGGCCACGGCCAGGACACTTATTTGCAGCATTCTTCAAACTTTTCTTCGGCATGACGAAGATGTTCACACTTCGATGTCTAGCTTGGCTATGATTCCAATTGTCCATCGGCAGCGTCTATTTAAAATAGTCGAGTTTGAGCGTTTTAACACGTTCAGAAGAAACGCTTCAAATTTCCAAACCCCAGCGTCAAAAAACAAAGGCGAGTGACAGCAATTTAAATCGTTCATTGTAAACAATGAAAATAGCTGAGTGGTACCGTTTAAAAGTCGTTGAGTGTAAAAAAAATCCAATTGTTGAGCGCAAGCGTCTACTTTCAATAGTGGAAATGCAGTCATTTAAATCGTTGAGTGGCAGCCTATGAACCTACCCGTGGACACGCGGACGCAAGGACGATCCATCATAACCCACACCCTCCCCCTCACACTCACCTACTACTGCCAACATGAACAAACTACTACTAATACTAATACTAATACTAATACTGATACTGTTACTGCTGACATGGACATCGACTCAAAAAGGAACTCGAAAACACTGTTGGGTTCCCCTTTTATGAGCAGCATTTTTATATACCAATTCCCAAAATCGCTGGGAACACGTCTTTATATGGCAGTTGTAAGTTAGAAACACGTTCATTTTTTTTTTTGTCGACCGGAAGACGTCATTGGAATAGGTCTACATACGTCGATGTGTGTTGGGACTACGTAAAGAATTGGTTCAAAGCACGTCAAACATAAGTTAGAAATAAGTTTCGCGTAAAAAAGACATTACCGCGACGTGTTTCGACTTATGAATAGCTTATAAGTAGCCTTTGTGGACGTGTGTAAGCGTCCACATATCGTGTGTAAAACTTATCCCCATCGCATGCGGAACGTGTGTCATACGCCGAGTACGTCGTAAAATTTTGAACATGTTTAAAATTTCTTGACGTACTCTACTTACTACGACGTATGATAGCGTACTTTAGCGTTATACTCACGTATACCAAAGTTACTCATACCGTATTTGACGTGCCCCCAACGTTTTAGACACATTTTTCTTAGGTCGGCATACGCTGGCAAGATCGCCAAGGTGTGACCGCGATGTTGTCACTTCCATTTCTACGGCAGTTATGATTCGAATCGTTGTGCGTCAGCCTTTTAATAGGCTACGTCACGACATCGTCGGCGATGCGTGCAACGCGCTATGCCGAAGTTAGACTATCGTTGGGCATAGGTTGTGTAGGCCAACAACAGGTTCAGCATTCGTTGGTATAAGTTATCTATAACACAACGAAACGTTCTGTGTCCATTACTAATATGTTATGCATACGACCAACTCGTTATGAATACGTCCGAATCTTAAAAAAAAAAAACATCAAAAGTTCAACGTCAGCCAGCGTTTTACATACATTTTAATACGTTGCCATCACTGGCTAAAACGTCAAAGTGTGACCGGGCCTTTAGTTGATGACAACACTGCATGAAAAGCTTAGTCTCACCCAGACAATGTTTTCGGCAGCAATCTCTCTGCACACAATTATACGGATGGATTCATTGAATTGGGAACTGTCCGAACACAAAATACGTTTCTAATAACCCATATTTTTCGAGTAATCATTGATGATGTGTCATTATTGATAGAAAAAGAAAAAAAAGATCCTTATGCACTGGGGGGAGGCACGACCATACTTGATCTCTTGCATGACCCTAAATGCATGCATGGTTCTCATTGAAATGGATGTCCTTTGTTGTTCTTTATCTTCATGAATTGCTGATGTTTTTTTTGTCCATCAGCACAATTCTCATTAAACCTCTTCCTACACAGGGCGTTTCAAAATCCCGGAATCGTCGGAAACATGTTTAATAAATATATTTTTAATACGATGCCTTTGAGGTGTATAGGACGTTGTGGACCGATATAATGGCCCCCATGAAGTTCAAATTTAACGCCACAACCTTTTCTTTGGTGAAACCTGAAATCGATGATTTATGCCACGAGACCACGTGCTACTGGAGATATAAAGAATTAAATCAGAAATAAATATGCTAAAATCCATGTGCCAATGTTCACAAACATCCAAATAAACCTACAATCAAGAATTGATATGCATCAGCATGTCACTGCCTCACAATTTGAGTAATTATTATAATGGAATTATATCCCTATGATTCAGCACTTTTGAAACACCCTGTATTTTGCCCGTTATCACAATTCTCATTAAACCTCTTCCTATCCCTTCCCTCAAGTAGTTTCTTCCTTTTACTACTACTTCCAGGATATACAGTATATTTTTGTTGCAATGCCAGCCATGCTGCTTGTACTCATGCCATTTTGGCCTCAATTTCCTACTCACTTTCATTATCGTCACAACCAAAGACCCCATCGATTGAGTCCACTAATAATGCCTCTTTTACTTTCAGATGCATCTTTTCCCTTTCCCATTTCGGATGCAACCTTGGCTCGCAGACCATACCATCAGCATTTACAATCTCCTTGTAATAAATAACTGCATTTAATTGTGTATTCATTAAAACTGAATTATAATTTGAAGACGCCAGATTTATATTGTTATCTCTTTACCAAATGCCATTGTATTAGTTTCAGCTATTTATTGATGTGATGGCCACAACAATGATGTGAGATAAAATAGTTGTTCACTTCTCTTTTCAAAGGTGTGGTTTCGCAATGTGACACATACATTTTGTCATTCAGCTTTTTTATTTATAATTTTAATGAGGAATGTCTAATCATTTACGTGTTGTGTGCAATGCTCCAAAAGGGAAAGATCAGGAGAGTTGTTGATGATTGAAACGGCCTGCAATGCTGCTTGTCCAAAGGTGAGAATATGCCCCTCTGCCTGCCCCCACTGTTCTCCTCCATACTCATTATTTCACCCCTCCCCCCCCCACCCATTCTCCCACTCCCCCAAAATTAAATTAAGTAAATAAACTGAGATTAATTTAATGTGGTGTTATTAAAGCATCGGCTTGATGAGCCAAATGTCCTCTCCCTGTGTCCAAGTTCGTGGCATGCCCATGTCATTGGAGGTTTTAAAAACAGTTTAAAGTACAGGGTGTTTCAAAAGTCTGGAATCGCAGGGAATATTTATTATTTATTATTTATTATTAATCTATTTTTATAGGATGCCTTTGGGGTGGATCGGACATCATGGACTGATAGAATGGCTCCCGCGTAGTTCAAATTTAACACCGCTTGACCTTTTTCTTCGTGGACACCTGAAATCGGTGGTTTATATCACGAGATAATCAGGAAAAAGCATGGTGCACAGTAGACATAGTGGCTGATTGCATCATAAGGGGAGGCAGTATGACTAAAGCATTGTTACAGGGAAGGAGCGCATCATTGGTGTTCCAGTACGTTTACATTCAAATTGTGCAACAGTGTTTGGGGGTATTTGTTGTTTGCCTGGGTTGTGCACAGAGCAATGGCGCAGTGCAGAAGCCGATTTATTATCTCGCTGCAGAGGTTTCTTGGGCATTGGGCCAGTGTGGCCATCTGGGCGAGTTGAATAATTAACGTGCGGTGGGGGTCCTGCAGCTATGCCTCAAGACTGCACTTGTGTTCATACCATGATTGTACTGTAACTTGTGCCATTTGATGTGCAGCTTTCTTTTAAATGCTTGTTCAGATGCAGCTTTTCTGCAGTCTCTTTTATTCATGACCTCCAATTAGTTGCTTGTGTTACAGTAATGTAGTAAAGCTTGTGAATTTAACATGTTTTTGATTCGTGGAACCTTGCTGGCTAAACCAAGTAACTACTCACGGATTTACTCTAATCACGTCGGCTTGCACGTCTGCACGCTCTTTTCATGTCCCATTACCTAATTTGTTTTTTACAGTATTTAACTTTTCCATCAGCCTTGACTGGTATATACAAACTGTTGGAAACCTTTTATAGATTGAGTTAGGGAAGGGGTTATGAAGGGCACATGCAACAGGAGGGCTATCTCTTTCTTGTATGTACAATATACTGCTCTAGAGTACAGTCATGTGCTCATAGCCTTTTCCTGTGATTTGTTGTCATCCATGAAATGTGTCATGTTGCTA
Source organism: Eptatretus burgeri (assembly GCF_056783735.1). Taxonomy (NCBI): domain Eukaryota; kingdom Metazoa; phylum Chordata; class Myxini; order Myxiniformes; family Myxinidae; genus Eptatretus; species Eptatretus burgeri. Next base: position 33,944,584 of record NC_140973.1, read on the forward strand.
TAAAGCTTATAAATGCACGGACGGTCATACTATGCATATCCATTGTGTTACAAGCCAAACGATGGTTCACAAGACTGGAATACTGTGTCACAAGTGTGTAGGAATCAAAGATTTGGTTATTGAATGATGTTCCTTCCATCTGCTAAGTTGTTGAATGATGTTCCACCTGATGAGTTGTTGCAAGGTTCCACTAGTTGTATGAAAGACACTGTGGGAGGTGGGTGCTCCAGTGTCGGGGGTGGAGGGTAGGGGAGCGGGTGCACGTGTAACTTATCTCCACTAATAAAAGGGTGTGTGTGTGTGTGTGTGTGTGTGTGTGTGTGTGTGTGTGTGTGTGTGTGTGTGTGTGTGTGTGTGTGTGTGTGTGTGTGTGTGTGTGTGCGCGTGTGTGCGTGCGTGCACTCCATAACCATTAAACCGAGCAGCCTGAAACTTTACATGCATACTAAGAAAATTCCAAGGAAGTGCAAGAGTGAAAATTGGATGTTTGCGTTAATTAAAACACCCCTTTTGAAGATAATTAACGGCCTTATTTAATAATATCCTTCATCAGGCAATCCTTGGCCACCTCGCTCTCTGGGTCTTAAGGCGTTTCTTGGGTAACCTCACTGGGGTCTGAAGGCACTCAGCTCCGGGAGGTGTATGTTTAATGTGTTGCTAATCGCATGCCAAACTCGCCGTTTCTTATCAACCGTTTCGTTGGAATGCTTGCTTGAGTGCTTAAGCCACTTGGCGAGCGCTCTCCAAGCTGCTTGGTTGTTCATTTCGCTAAAAGTATCCGTGCTCTCAATGGAACATCGATTAGACAGATGTGCATTTCCGCCTGTGTTGGGCCCTGCGCTGCCGTGTGTTTGGTGCCTCGGGAGGTGTCTCATCCGCTGAAAATGTGCAATTTTATTTTTACAGGTCATTGTTTTGTTTTAACTTTTTTGTGCAGTCTCCTTTTAACGTAATCCAGCCCTCACTTCGACATTGATACATATTGTTATGGCTGTGGAAATTTGCAATACACCAGAAAGGTCCTCAGGTTAGATATATCGATAAGTTCATGAGTAGTTAGTCCACACCCGTTGTTTAGAGGGATTATGTGATTCATCCGGGCTGCGATGCTTTGAGTTAGCCATTTTTCTTTCTCTCTCGTTATTTTGGACCAATAATCCCCCAACAACTCAAACACCGCCACCTTCGCCTCTTTACCCCAACAACTCCATCCCACAAACATCGCTTCACCGCAATTCCCAAACGACGCCCGCCAACAACCAAACCACCACATCAAACCCCCCACCACCTTCGCCTTTCTCCTTCCACAACCATCGGCCATGCCACCTGTCAACACCGAACGTCGTGCTGTCCAGGGCCCGTTCGGTGATTCTTGCCGAACGCGTCAAGCCGCGAGTACAAATGGATGCCTTTACGGGAGGGAAATCGGATCAGGAGAGGCTCACGCCCCTCTTTGCCCGACCAATGGCAAAACGTCGGGTGGTGTGGCCCCGCCCCCAAGCGCGATGCATGTGGACTCCTTTTAGGAGGGAAATCGGATCAGGAGAGGCTCACGCCCCTTTTTGCCCGACCAATAACGAAACGTCGGGTGGCATGGCCCCGCCTCCAAGCGCGTTTTGATCCGCGAATTAGCATACACGCTCCTCCCCCAGTCTATAAATACGCGAACACAAGGCGACTTGAGCGTGTTGGGTTGTGCTGAGCTGTGTGGTGCTCTGCTGGCTGGGCTGGTCGAGTGAAGACGAAGGTCGTCGTTGAGGTTGTCGTTGCTGGGTCGAGGGACGAGTCGCAGAGTGAAGCAGGGACGCGGAAGAATGCTCAGGGGCGAGAGTTCGCCGGAGTCGGTGCGGTCCCAAGGCCCCGTTAGCAGGACGGAGCGTCTGCCATTCCTCTCTCTCCACCCTGAGCATCAACAATTTCCCCCATCCGCGCTGAGATAGCACCGGTAACCCTGTCCGTTCCCCACCCCAACCGTGGTGTCGACCGACCAACACGTGCCTGCGCAACGCTCGGCCGAAAGGAGCTCACCGACCACACCAGGGGCACGGAGTCAGGCACGTTACACTGACATTGCGGCTAGCCCGCCATCGCGCCACGAGGGCGCGGGTAAGACCCCTTTGTTCTCGTGGACCTGGCCGCTCACCCAGGTCCCACGTACATTTGGTCCACGGACCTATCTGCCCCCTTGCCTATGAGGGTGGCTTGTATTTGCTTTTTGTGTAAATGTGTATGTGGCGCCGTGTCCTGCCAAGTAGAAACTGTGTAAGTGCTTGTAAATAATAATTATAGTCGGTCGTATTGCTTGGCCTTCTATTTGTCGCTTGTATATTGCATGACTGTATACGTGTTGCTGGAATAAATGTCCTTGTGTGCAATGTATCCCGTTCGTCGCGTCCTCCTTTCACCCCATTGAAATTCCATCTTGCATCGTGTAATGAGTAGTGGGTTTTAAACACCCGATAAATAATCTGATCCGTCGAGGTCGGCGATAACACTGCTCGGTTATCACTGTAGCACGGAACGGACCGCTTAAGCGGTTCTTGTCCTCGGCCGACCTGCGGCGAGGTACGATCGCCCGGTCGACCACTCGCGCAGGTACTTAGGTAGGTCGAATTTGGCGAGCAACCCTATCCTGCGTGGGTGGGCAATTGGCACGATCGTGGTGAGGTTAAACCCCCACCCGTGACTGGCTCCTGGCGGTAGTTCCTTGAGTGTCACGACTGAATTGTCCGTCCGGTGGGCGACGTGGCTGCCATTAGAGGTACACGGCCGATCGCCAAGCGGGCCAGAATTCGCAACAAGAGGAGTGGTAAAAACAATAAGGTTCATCCGACCAGGTGTTTGCCGTGATCTGGTTGTGAAGGCATGGAGTTATAGAGTTCCCTCCCACCTCCGTGCCAGGTGGGCTTCAAGTATTAATCGGCAGTTTTTATTGGGTGTGACATCAAGTACACATTTTCTCCTAAGTCTAACCGATGTCCTGTTTGTAAGTAATTCCCCACAATCGCTGGCTGTCCTGTGTTTTCCAATTGCATCGCCCCTTTGTTCTCATCCAAACACGTATGGAGATTGGCCACAGTCCTTGCAATGCCCCTCCTGATTTATCACTCACCAGAATTGTGTCTAAGTTTAGTTAAAACACTACAGATTGTACTCAGTGGTTTGTGGGCTACTCAAATACGTGCACCTCACATTACTTTAGTGATTCTCTCCGAGAGGTCTGGCTAATACAGTAACACATACCGGCCCGTCTATTCCTGTTTGTTTTTGGTTTTATTACGTCTTCGAATCCCTGGTAACAGCCTCCCACCACAGCCGTTATTCTTCAAGATATCCTGTACTTGTTTTATCTCCTTAGTTACGGCCTTGTTAGATGATGAAATTGTCCTTGCGTGGGATGTTAAGGCACTTGCCACACTGCGCTTATGACACACGGGTTTGGACAAGTTAAAATCTAACAGTTTTTTGATGTGTGTTGGTTTCCTGTACACATGTTTCAAAAGTGCATTTTTTTTTTCCAGTACATGATCTCAACATCCAAGAAGGCCAATTTGCCCTCGTTGTCCATTTTTTCTGTAAATGTGATACTGGGATACACATGACAGTTTTTTCAGGTGTTCAACTTTTTCCTGTTGTACAATGTCAAAGGTATCGTCAACGTATCTAAACCAAAAATGTGGCAGCCAATCATCATCATGTTCAAAGACTTTACCTTTTAGCTCCTCCATTCCCAAATTAGCCCTGACTGCAGACACGAGTGACCCCATTGTCGTTCCATAAAATTGTTTGTTCGTGCATTGAAGATAGACCCTTACATTGGAAATGAAATTAGACATAAAATGGTCTGAGAGAGGGGAACCTCCTTCGCAAATTGGATGTTGGCTGTCCTCTTACTTAACCGGGTCGACGATGGGATGATACTCGAGCATAAGGAGAGAAGTCTGGAACATGTGAAGGGATCTGCGCTTATGAAGTCGAAGGTAATGACCACGAAAAGGAGTGCAGTGATCTCTGAGATGGAAAAACTTTTGATTTTGTGGCTCGAGGACCAGACAACAAATGTTGTTTATGTTGCATACTGTTATGGGCATGAAGGCACAATGACTGCCTTTGTGGGCTTTGTTGTCATGTCTTGTCTTGTCTTGGTTTTGTTTTTCATTGGCATTTCTTGCATGATCCTGATCCAAAAATCCAATGCTCCAGTCCAGGATTTCATTCCCTCCCACCACTCCTTGGGCAGCATCTCACTGCTTGTGCCATGGTGAATTAAATTTGTATGTTTTTTTTGGGGGGGGGGCAGATCCAGTTCCAGGTTGTTTCTCGAAAATGTCCCGATTTTGCATCAGGTTCGGTTCCAGTCGCACTTGGTTAGTTATCGAGTGATTGTTTGTCTTTCATTGAGAATATATTTTGCCAAACTTTCCAAAAACCCTTCGTAATGAGTGGAATTGCAATAAGGAGCTCCAGTATACCAGAGTAAAAGGAAGAAGAAAGCTGTCCAGACCACTCTTATTCCCTTCTTCAAACACCAGGAAACCCAAGCCATCAACTCCTTCAATAAGAAAAGGAACCCTGCCAGCCATGCATGAAACCAGCCCAGATAGCAGACAAAGAGGAAGAAAGCTCTCCCTCATTGTCTCAGTCATCTCTATAATCGTCACTTAAACCTCTCAGGCATCGACATGCATGACACACCGCTGTTTTTGCTGAGTACAGTGTCAGCATGCATTTACATGCAGTAATTTATTAAAATAACCATTTATCTATATTCTGCATTTATTTGTTTAGTTACTGTCATTAGTATTAACTTTTCATACATATATTTATGTCGTTCATATGTCTTTAATATTCACTTTAGTGAGCTTAGCATGACTGAAAATTGCTGCCAGGAACGCATCCTGAGTTTTTAACATTATGTCAATGGGAAAACGTTTTCAATTTACACTTTTTCACAGAACACTCGACTTTGTGGGAATGCATCCTGAGTGTTAAGTGAGGACTCCCGGTATATATTGTCATGGATCCGGGGTTCGAGGCCTGCCACGAGGGGGAGGGGGGCACTTGGGTCCCTCCGGAATGCCCGGTCCTGAGGCCGCTGGGCAGAGATAACTCCACACACCCGCAGGTTGCCTAGGCAACCACAAACGCTGATCGGCACAGCTAATCTGAGCAGGGTTACACGACCGCGCAATACCTTACATGTGGACGGCTGGCTAATTGAGGTCACGTTCTCTCAGTGCACACTCGGATTACTGCCAAGTGCTACAGTGAGTGTGCACTGGCTAACAAAACAAATTATTGGGGTAGAACTTCCCGTCCAACAATACTTGTGCACTGTGTTGGACCAAAATAGGAAAAGACCATGGAGACAGATTGGAAATATCAACAAACAATTATTTATTATAAACACACAAACAAGCAATCATTTAAAAGCAAGTATCTATGAGTAAGAAAGCAAAAAGGCACATAAGAGCAGATTTAACAACAACACATATTCTTATTAAATCTTACTTACACAAAAGATTTGATCATCATTCACTCAGGGGAGAAGAATAAAACAAGAAGGACTTCAAAATAAAATAAAAGTAATGTATGGAGAAAAGAAAAATAGCCTTTTCCTTTTTCCCTCACCTCAAACAGCCCAGATATGTACAATCACAATGGCGTCATGCCTACTAACCCCGAAGGGCATCCAGCAGTTCATGGGAGGCAGTCAAAAGCCGTCACCAAGCAAATGAAAAGCGAAGCTGCCAACCTGGTTTTTCCCTTCTTCGGTCTAACGGGGTCCGCAGACCAAGCAACCGTGAGAAAGGAATTGTTGGCAGTTCAAACAAAATGTGGACCTAACCTGTCCCCAAAACATGACTGGGAAAGCTGGAACCTTCTCCCTGGGGTCACGACCATGAGGTCGACTGAAGGAGAGAAGAAGCCTGATCAGGGAGGCCAGGGTGTGCTGCCACAGAAAACGTCCTCGATTTACAATTCAAACGTGATGTAGGCCTTGACTGTGACTATGTGAGGTCGTCCTTGACTGATGATTTGTTGACAGCAATGGTTGGGGGGGTAGGGGGAGGGTTGGGGGAGGAACATCCCATCTATCTATTATGTTAACAATTTGGTGGATCAATGCAAGTTCACACAGACACACACACACACACACACACACACACACACACACACACACACACACACACACACACACACACACACACACCATCATCAAACACATATTTGCAACCAAAAGGCACAGAGGAGCAGACGTAATCCTAACACGTATTACCTTTAGACGGAATTACTTAGATAAAAGACCCTTAAAACCATCATTAAATCTGGGAAGAAAAGAGACAAGAATAACTGAGAAGAAAGAAGCAGAATGAAGTATGGAGGCAATTCCTCTTACCTCATGCAACCGTGCGGGGTTACTTCGGGCCAAATATTGTGAAGGGGGGGGGGGTTAGAATGGGAAAGATTGGCAATGGAGTGTCGGAAGCGCGTGTGCATGGAGCTGTGTGACACCCTGAGAACTGCACCGTGCTCCTAAGTCATGGGCTGTTCGCCTCCGGCCTTCGCATGACTCGTTCCTGTGCCTCGTGTCCCAGCACAGCTGGGTCCAGCATGACCCACACTCTGGCAGACAATCTTGAACGGGCAGTCTGACATACTCTCGGCCCCATTCGTGAATCAACAACAGGACTCAGGGAGTCCACAACAGACGCGATGCTGCTTGCGTTCCGTCTCTGGAATGTCAATGAACAGCAGTCCATGGTGCCTTGACAACATCCCGCAGGGCATCAACATCAGCTGCAGCTACAACAGCCTCAAATGCGTTTGCTTTTCATTCCTTAAAACGGCTTCGGCTGGGTGTGGCTTTGAGGGGGTAAGCGGCATGCGAGCATCTTCCTCATTGGAGCATGGCCGACGGGGGCGGGTGTGGTGAGTAGTGGAAACCCCACACCATTCTGTGGTGATGGCCACAAGCACTCCCACCCCTCCTTTCACTTTCCCAAGGCAGCAACAAGAGCCCCTGCTCTCTCCATTGTGCACAAATATTCCATTGTACAATGCGTACTATATCATGTATGTGAGATGTGTCGTACTTTACTGCATATGGGATAAGCATTGTACTTTATTTTATACTTGATAAACGTTGTTCCGTGTGATGAATGTGTAAGTGCAGGGAAGGAAGAACCCTGTGGAAGTGCAGGGAAGAAGGAAGAGGGTAATCTGATCAGCATGAAAGACGAATCGTCTCTCATGGCGAGGGACGAATGAACAGAGAGTGAATAATCGGATGAATGGATGGTTAATTAGGCCTAATAAAAGAATGAGTGGATTTGAGTGGTGAGGAAGATAGACACACCAAAGGGCAAGAATAAAGCTGCGGGGTTGACAGTAAGACTGGTGGGAGGAAAGAGGGGTTATTGAATTGAGGTTTGATGAAGTGGATTGAGGAGAGTAGATATTTGGAACGGACCGATAGTGGATTAAGTATAAAGATTGAAAGTAGCAGGTTGGGGGTGGGGAGGAGGGGAGACTTCACACCAGGGATACACAAACTAACAATGCATTTTTCCTCCTAAGGTGTGTGTGTGTGTGTGTGTGTGTGTGTGTGTGTGTGTGTGTGTGTGTGTGTGTGTGTGTGTGTGTGTGTGTGTGTGTGTGTGTGTGTGTGTGTGTGTGTGTGTGTGTGTGTGTGTGTGTGTGTGTGCATGCGTGTGTATCACATCACACCACCTCTAAGCCATGTCGCTTGAGCTTGAATCCCGACCCAGCTATACACTATCATCCCGGTGTTTCACAGATATAGTGATTCATCAGTGTGTGCCGTCCCTCAGATGGACGTTAAACTGGACGTCCCGTCTGCCTGCGTTGGTGGACGTTGAAGATCCCACGGTGTCTTTCACACAAAGTAGGCAAGTTATTGTCAGCACCCTGAACAAATTCCAACTTCTGTGGGTAATTTCCTGCCTGAAACTACTCTGCATAAGGAAATGGCAAACCACCCAAATGTGACCCTTGCAAAGAAACTGCTTCGGCAGCACTGACGCTCTGTAACTGACGAGTACAGTCAATCGAAATCCGAATCCAAATAAATGACATCGATTGAGTTTGTTTTACCATGTGAGAACATCATATTATTTGCATGATTTTTGATGCCTTGCCTTTCTTTCTGTATTGCCCCTCAGAAATGTTGACATTGCACACCTTAAATATGGTAATTATATCCCAGATAACAGGGTAGGGAGTCCAACCAGCTGCAAGATTCATTTTAATTCCTGTTAGCTGGAGTGAATTAAAATCCCATTAGCTGTGGAAGTAGGATTGTGTGGCTCACCATTCTCTATGAAATGCAAATAACATTCCCGTGAGAAGTCACTTTTCAAAGATGAGTGTAACCTTATCCTACACGTGAGCACATCATCACATGTCATACCACTGTTCATCTCCCAATTTGTGGACAAAATGTACATCATTGGTGCTTGGTTAAGATTGGAGGAAAGGGTGATTGAGAAATGTTGTTTCTGCACAAAGCTTAAGGAGTCATAAATACCATTTAAAGTTTCACGTGCAGATGGTGCATGTTTAACTCGCTTGCTGTGCTTACAGGTAGCTGTAGTGAGCACGGTGGTGAACCGTGGAGCAAATCCCAAACTCTTTGTCTTCCGTAACTACAATCATCGGCCTGGTGCGCGGCCTCACTATGCCGGCAGTTGTCAGCACAAGATTTGGCAAGCCACCCGTGCCTCATCGGCAGCACCCGGATTCTTTGAAGAGTGCCAGCTTGGTGCAGATCTTCATCAGGTGTGTCGTCGTTTAAAAGCAAGGTGTGCGTGCATGTGTGCATGCGTGTGTGTCACCACAACTTCAAGATAAACTGTGCATGATTCATTGTGTTATCATATAATGAAATTTGTGATGAGAGTTGTAAATACGTGATAATACATTGAAGGTCCCATGACACCCAAAAGTACTGAAATTGCATATATATATATATATATATATATATATATATATATATATATATATATATATATATATATATATATATATATATATGTATATATATATGTATATATATATATATATATATATATATGTATATATATATATGTCCTATATGAGTTTTCCATCGTGATTTCAGATCTGACAATGTTTTTTCACAATACTCGTTCTGTAAAATGTAATATTAAAAAAACAAACCTCTTCGGGAACGCCCCTATAAATTCTGCCGAAAGGGGCGTAACCCACATGACGTCAACTGCAGTATGACAAAGGCTGCACGTAAATTACTCGGGTTGGTGGTATACGTGATTCTATTGTTGGCTTTCTGTGCGTTTCCACATTCGATTGATCAACTCAATCGCTTCGTTCATTTCTGCTTTAAAAAATATCAAACATTTGGTTTTTAATAATGGATGACATGGACTTTGATTTGTCTTGTAGCGACAGTGAGTGTGAGAGAAATGAAGGATTTTGGTCTGAATCAGATTTGAGAATTGTCTGATAACGTAGTCGTGGGAGGTGAAGTTCAGGCAGCTGCAAATGAAATACGGCCTTCTCAGTTCGAGCCTGAAGCAGGACAAGCAGAGGAAAATGGCGATGAAATTCCCGGCGTTCATTATCATCGGGAGGACATCGAAGGAAGACTTGGCAATAACAACTGGTTAGACTAAATCCTATTCGTAATTCAATAATGTAAATTCGACTTGCATACTGCTCGATATCAGAAATATTTTAGTGAGGTGACGTGGCAAAGCATGGAAAGGGCAGAGGGTGCAAGACCAGAAAGGAGGCGGTAGAAGACAGAGAGATCACCGACCTGTCTGTGATGGCGAAGTGATAAGCCGATAGGCTCAGCTTCATCACAGAACATTCTAATAATCATATAAGCCTTAGTTTCAATAGCATCAAGCTGAGCAAGATGTGAGGTAGGGGAGCCAGTCCAGAGGGAGAGCAGTACTCTGTCAAGCTGTGGATGAAGGCCTTGTAGTTGAATGGGAGTTCAGGTGTCCCAAGGAAGAGGTTTGTATGATGGAGAATGTCCAGCCGGCAGCTGGCTTTGGTGTGTATGCGTGCGTGCATATTCGTTATCAGATTGGGGCAGTTTGGATCGTGCATTGTTTTAAAAAATAGATGTATCCAACCATAAAACTAACTAGATGTACCATGCTGGTATAGTTATAAACAAGGAATGAGCAGATCCGTTTTTGGGCAACGTTTCACTCACTTCCCAGCAAGGTTCCTCAAGCTAATAGGCCTATGGGGTTTATGGGGTTTAAATAACACTATTTAATGCTTGTAATGAAGCTGCTGACACACACACACACACACACACACACCTCACACGTGGATATACAGAGATAAACACACCCATTGAGCTTGGGGGAAGTGCCGTCACTTCCCAGGACACTCGGTACCATCGACATCACAACAATGATGCTACCTTTCTCACCACACTCAGCGGGACATTTCCTCAGGAGAAATTTTATCCTCCCCATCGATGCCAACATATGGGGATTGTCTGTGGTATCATCATCATCATCATCATCATCATCATCATCATCATCATCATCATCATCATCATCATCATCATCATCATCATCATCATCATCATCATCATCATCATCATCATCATCATCATCTCCAGGTATTGCATTTTTCAAAATACAAATGAGTACATGATTTTATTGGGGAAACATAAGCTAAAATTTAATTGTAAGCTATATACTGTATGTGCATGCAAAATAATTTACTTTGAAACTAATTAAACAATGCAATGATCACAGAGCAAAGTTATATGAGCTGAAAGAGAATATTTCTGCTATTTATTATATGGACTTCCTCTTTTCACCACCTGTCGCAGACTGGCACTTCAGCTCATTCTTGTAAATTCTGAATGTCAATCAAGGGAGGAGCATGTACCATTTTAAGGGTCTTTGTATGACTCGGCTAGGATTTGAACCTCTGACCTCCAGACTTTGAGAGGCCATGCTCTCGCTCTTCCAGAAGTGACGATTCATTTTCCGTCATGTGCCGGCACAGGGGGGGGGGTCAATTGAGGAGTGTTTTTAAAATGCCAACTTTGAGCAAAAAAACCCGTCAATCTCGTCATCGATGGTCCACTCTTCTCTTTTTATTCACCCGTGATCTGGCGTTGTATGTATCGGGGTGAGTAAATGTGTGTTCGTTCTTGTATTTGTGCTTCAGGGGCGTGAACATGGCTGTCTTCATGTCCGGGTTGGTCGTGTGGTGTGTGGGTTGTATGATTTGTGGGGGTTCCGTTGAGTGTTGTGCATGTGCGTTTGTTGTTGGGCATCAAGCGTTGTTCTTTGCTCATATTGTCCAGCTGATGGAGAAGAGTGAAGAACTAAGTCTCTACGCTGTTATAATCGTGCGTCGGAATGTCCTGGTGGTATGTGGAAATTATTTTTGGGGCAGGTCTTCGGATGTGAAAATGGTCGCTCGTCGCAACTGGTGTTGGCAGTTTATGAATGTTTGAATGGCCTTCACTTGCTAAATTGGCACTCCGTGGCACATCTGCAGGCAAGTGCAGTCACGACACCATTACAGTTGGAATAAAAATGAATGTAACTGTTAAAATCCTATTTAACACTGACGGTTTCACTCTCTTTTTTTTTTTTTGTCTTTTTTTCCCCCTCCATTTTAATTTGCTGCTAAGAATAATGGTGTGCATGTTTGAAGTTGAGAGCCTTGGATTTGGTGATTACTTTGAGGATTGACTGCCAGACTCTTTAAGCTTGTCCTGATCTCTTACTCCCATTATTTGACCGAACTCGGTAGTTCTCTCTATTTATGAGATCTTCAACGTTGTCTTTGACAGTATTATCAATTTCCTCCTCGGATAAAGAGAATATCTCATTGCTTTTACTCATTTTGTGGCTTTGCCCCATCGATTTTGTTTCTCATTTCGGTGGTTGGCCATTAGGTTTTGCAACTTGGATTGTAATGTCCTGTTCTTGTTACGCTGCTCAAATGCCCACTGTGAGTGCACTTTATTTATAAATAATTACCTTTCAGAGCTATAATGGCGTTAAGATATTGTCACGTTAAAATTAATAATCTAAACGGTGTTACTGCATGTGAAAGGCTAATGTGACTGAGATGGTCTTGGTGTATTGGCCTGGAGAGGATTAGTCTTTGGAGAGGTGCCGTTGGTATTGCATCTGGGGAGCCACATCATGCAATGTACGATGCATCTTTGCTTAAGGCACTCTAATTTTTATCGCTTCCTGCTGTTGTGCTTTCTCTTTTCTATATTCTATTTTTTCAACAACAATACTCCTTTGACTTCAAACTGCTGCACTGTCCTTTCCCTTTTCTGTGAAGTCCTTTCTCAGGCCTACATCAAGTACTCTTTTTTTTTTTCCATCGACTCCAAATTCTTTCGTGACTTTCCTTTTCAATCATCTGTTTGGTCTATTTCCTATCTTTGCTTTAGAGCTCCTTCCACACACAGGCCTATTGTGTTGAGGACTGATCATTCCTCTGGTAAATACTTTAGACTTTGTGCAAATATCAGACAGCCTTATTGAGCTGCAATCCTCTTTTGACCTTCACTTAAATGTTTATTTACTTTACTTGCGAGTTAGATCATGTTTATTTTTTCATTTTTTTCCAGGATGGAGCTCTTCTTGCCAACAACCCTTGTGGTGTTGCTGTTCATGAATGTCAGCTCCTGTGGCCGGGCACCCCACTACAGTGTGTTGTGTCCCTGGGCACAGGACGGTACGAGTCGGCTTCTCGGCCTAATCAGACACACACCAGTCTCAAAGCCAAGCTGAACAATGTGATTACGAGTGCCACTGATACTGAGGGTACGAAATTTGTCCTGTTTCATGGTGATTCATGTTTAAGTGCTTATATATAGAAAAGGTTGCGCATAATGTGAAATAGAATGTTGTTTCGTATTTGTGATTTGATGAGGGATCATTTATGTATTGCATGTTTTTGTAGACATGGTCGAGGTTTGTGGAACAGATAGAGCAGAATGGAAGGGAACAAAATGGAAAGGGGGAAACATCAACAGCAGAGTGGAAGTGAGAGTGAGATCAAGGGGAGGGGGAGAAGGACACATAGGGGTGAACAAGCTGCACACAAGCTGAATAAAACACAGCAAGAAGGGGAAGAGAGGATGAAACGGCAAGGGAACAAACCACCCGCCAACTATCATACAAAAAGAGGTGAGGAAGAGGGGTAAAAATCACAATAACCTGGAATGGGGAGTGCTTGGGAATGGAGTCATTCGGGGTCAAAGAGATGATGAGTATGGATGGGGGTGACCTGAGGTCGTGGTGAACAGCTGTCGACAAGCCCTGGAGGGAAGAATGGGAGTGTACAGATTGGGGAAGTTGGTTTCACAAGTGAGCAAAAAGAAGAACAAATGAGTGGAGGTGAGCATTCAGCCTGCATTTTCAGATTGTAACAAGAGGGTTACTGGCAGACCTTGTGCACCCTGCAGAAACCTGGGAGGGACAGAGCCAAGAGAGAGAGAGAGAGAGAGAGAGAGAGAGAGAGAGAGAGAGAGAGAGAGAGAGAGAGAGAGAGCAGAAGGTGCAACACAAAAATGAAGCTGTAGAATATGAAGAGGCCACCAACCGATCCACAATGCGAAAGTAACAGGCCGAGACACTCAGCTTTGCCGTGAGAGAGCCCAATGATTTTGAGGGCGCTGCTTTCCATGGCTTCAAAAAGGCAAAGGTCTGAGGCAGGGGCACGAGCCCAAAGGAGAGAGAGCAGTGCTCTATAAAGCTGCGAATTAGGGCCTTCTACGTTGTTAAAAGTTCAGATTATCAAATGATGGAGAATGTCCATTCGACAGCTGGCTTTGGAGGCCATCTTGGAAATATTGTCTGCCCAAGAATGATCATGGCTGATGGTGAGGCCCAAAATTCTGAGTGGCCTTTCCTTTTCAATTGGTTTGTTTTGGAAGTAGATGAGAGGGTTTTCCAGATGGTCCTTTAGGAGAGACAAGGGTGAGTGTGTAGGATTTCTCAGGGTTGAAAGACCAGATTTGATGTCTCAGGGTTGAAAGACAAGTGTTGGACCAGATCTTGATTCTATCACCATCTGCAGAGAGGGAAGAGGCTGCTTCCTGCCTGTCTGAAGGATGGGAAATGATATGGCAGAGGATGGAATCATCAGCAAACAGATGGAAAGGATTTTCCAGGGAAGCAGAAAGATCATTGATGAAGATGAGGAACAAGATGGGGCCCAAGACATTGCCTTGGGACACTCTGCAAATATTTTAAACATCTGACCCACCCTACCAGTGTCCTTTCCATACATGTGCCTTCCCTTCCCTTGTCTCTTTCTCCCCCTTCACCCCTCCTCTCCTTCTCGCATCACACTCCCCTACCCTCCATTCTTTCTCTCATCTTCTTCACTCTACCCTTCCCTTTTGTTTTCAATTTTTTGTCATACTTTCTCAATCTATCTCCCCCAACTCCCTCCAACCCACTTGTAGTGGATAGATTGCCCCTTTGTTTGGAAAGCACAAAGGAATTTGCACACATCTTTTAAATAGAATGTTCAATCACAATACTAACATCAATTGCTCTTGCCAACAATGCCTTTATGACGAAGCAACACATTAGTAAACATCAACAAATTGTAAAGTTACAATGGGTTAAAATTTATCGACTGTACTTCATCCATACAATGCTTTGATATCAGTATGTTTATTAATACAATTGTTATGACTCGTTTAAGGAATCTTCAGTGTTTGATGATTATGATGAAGAACACTTTATTATATGTGGACACTAGAAATAAGGATATATCTTTGTAGGTTGTGATGTATTTTGTGACATTTAATGTTAAATTAATGATAGTTTTTGCTTCAAAACCAAACTACACAGATTTTGTGTAGAACGTATACCAATGGTGACGTCACAAAGCCTGGTTGGGAACCACATGTTTCACGAAGCTGTGTTTGATTAGGTTGAGAATGCAATGTGGTGCAGCTTGCTTGAAACAGAGTAACCACAATTCCAAACAAACTGTTTTCAAATCATTTTGGAAATCGTGTGGTTTTTTTGGCATGCAACATGAGCAGTTATTTAATCTTATTTTGACTCTCATGAGCTGCAGCTTCAAACGTAATGCTCACATAATTGACCTTTGGTGTTTTGCAAAGCATGGAAAATGGCATTGCTGATGTCCTGCACACAAGCAATTTGGTTTCTGTAAACTATCGGATCCCCTTTTCTCAGGAACCATTAGGTCCTTTGTCTCTAGAAGCATTCCTTTCGTTGGTTGTGTCAACAACACCAATGATCAGCCAATATGCATGGATAACCAAATCTTTCTTTTATGGAATAACTTAGATTGGTGTTAAAATGGCTACTACCAGGATCCTATGGTGGACACTGCTTTATAATTATACAAGTTGGGACATGACATTAAGCATGTCTTATTGACCTAACGACCAGACGAGATGGGGATTCTGTCTAACCTCAAGAGCAAGGATGACTCGAACAAGTACTTAGCTTAACAGCATTTATTTCCCCATTTCTCAAATACCAGTTTGAGGTACTTGGATATAAAGTGGGGATTTGCTTCTGAAAAATGGATATTAATTACTTGTCTTGTTGAGATTTGCAGTATCGAGAAACTCAAGTAAAAGGGTTACTTATTGTACGTTTTTATTGTAAGGGGAACAATGCATGCTCATTCGTGAAAATGGCCATGCAGATCAATTTGTTTTAGTGTTACAGCGAACGCACTTTGTATCCTTTTATCTATTCCAACTGTGGACAATAATCAAATGTGTTTGCAATTCACTTTTATTCGAAAAGTGAAGGTTATATCTTCCCTTTTTTGATTGTTTAACGCAATCCTTTGCTGTATAGTATCTTGTGTTTGCGATTATCTCATGGAGTCTGACAGACATTTTCATCAACCTGCTGTCATGTGCTGTCACATTATCAATAACCCCATAGGAATCAATTATGTGCTCTCCCACCACTGGTGACGAGCATCGTCGTAGCACCTCAAACACTCCCCATCTCGAGCCATCCACATTGTCTTCCCTCATTCACGACCTCAGGCACAGCAGTTACAAATTTATGGTGTGGAGAATTTGCAAATTGTACAAATTGACAGCTGCATCGTAGTTGCTACAACAGAGTTCTAAAAAAAATGTCACAACACCATTTTCCTTTTCATTTAACTATAACAATTGCACTTTATAGATTTCCTTAATTAATTAGTTGACACTTAGGTATCACTTTATTATTCCATTTACATCATGTCTTGACCTTCAGCAGTCTCCCCTTTCCACCTCGTCCCCCCACCCACTCCATCTTTCCCACTTGTGGTAGTGTGACTCGCTTCACCCAACATGGTCTGACCTCTTGTACCCCTCTCGACTCCTTTCTCAGAGTTCATTGTGATTCAAATTCTGAC
>NC_140973.1:33981011-34003511 GCF_056783735.1 Eptatretus burgeri
TTGACCTGTCAAGAGCGAGGGCCTCAAACCCGGTATCCGACATTTGACAGTTTCGAAGTGGCTTTCAACTGATCTTTATACCACTTATTGGGGGCACCGATGTTCCGCAGACCATCAGTCAGTTTCCCATAAAGAAGGGCCTTTGGAAGTCACGCATCACCCATTCTGATGACGTGACCGACCTAGCGCAGTGAGCTTCCATGATATAGGGCACGATTCCTCGCGCATGCGACAGCGTCCCGCACCTTCGTATTTGGCACCCTATCCAGCCATTTCACATCTGCAATCCTTCATAGGCAGCACATGTGGAAGGCATCTCGCTGCTTGATGTGTCGCCGGTAAAGTTTCCAGGTTTCACAATTGTAAAGCAGCACTGTCAATACGAAGGCTTTTGTAGACTGACACTTTGGTGGAGAGAGGTACATCACGGATATTCCACAATATGTCTACAAGACACCCAAAGGCCGATGATGCCGATGATCTTTGTTTTGGCCTTAAGGAGGCGTAGGTTCAACATTCCGCCATTATACAGATAGTTGATGCGAATGCCATTGTCACAGTCATTATAGGCATCATGTATCTTTGCAGAAATCACAACCCTGAAAAGCAGAGGTGCAAATACACATCCCTGTAACACTATTCTCAACACTGACGGTGGCTGACTCTTGTCCACCATCCACTACATTGGATCATCATGTCGGATGCCCAGAGAAACTGGTGAATGATATTCACCAGTTTCTCTGGGCATCCGACATGGGCCAGCAGTTTCCACTGTCCTGTTCGACTAACCGAATCAAAAGCTTTTGTCAGGTCCGCAAAGACCAGGTAGAGGTCCTTGTCCTGCTCCCTACATTTCTCCTGGAGTTGGCGCTCAGCAAAGATCATGTTGACTGTGCCCCGGTTCTTTCTAAATCCGCACTGACTTTCAGGGTTCACTTCCTCAGCTATTTGTTGATTCTGTTGATGACCACTCATGTGAGGATGTTGTCTGCGATGCTCAGCAACGATATACCTCTTTGATTGTTGCAGTTGGTTTGATCACCTTTTATTTTGTAAAGGTGGATTACAGTCGCATTCTTAAAGTCTTGCAGCACAATTTCTCTCTCTCCCAGATGCTGCTGAATAAGTGGTGAAGTCTGTCTGTCAGGTGGCTTCCCCTGTTTTTGAAGACTTCTGATAGGAGACCATCAGCTCCAGGGGCCTTTCTGTTCTTCATTGCTTTTATGACCTTTTCCACTTCCTCCAGTTGAATGGGGATACTGAGGTTGTCCAGTGTCGGCCTTTGCGGGAGTTCATCAAAGACAGCATCAGCGATTCCATATGAGCAGTTGAGGACCTGCTCGAAATGCTCTGCCCATCTCTGTGCTGTCAGTGTCGGCTCCGACACGAAGGAGATTCCATCGGCACTGCGAACGACAGCTATACCATTGAAGCTTGGGCCATGAACTGCTTTGAGTTCTTGGTAAAAAGCATCCTTATTGTTTGCCGCCTTATTGTTTGAACATCCTTATTGTTTGCCGCCTCCTGCAGACATTTGGCCCGATCAAGTCACCACTTCTCCTTGATCCGTCGGATCCTAGCCTGGGCAACTGATCTTACCTGCCGATAGCATTCCTATTTGGTCTAGCAGTCTTTATCGTTCACCCGTTCCAGATGTTTGCTATCTCGATCAGACAGGATACTATGGATTTCTAGGTCGTTATCGTCAAACCAATCTTTGTGCCGACGTCTTTTCTTGCCAAGTGTCGTCAGAGCTGCTTTTTGTGTTGCTTCCTTCAGTTTCTGCCATTCTATCTCAACGTCAGCAGGTGTGTTGCACTCATTGGCTATTGATTCGAGCTCTGCATTGATGTTTTATTGCAGTTGTACCCTGTTTCCATCAGTCATCAGTTTGTCCATGTCCAGGTGCGGTGCTCTTGATGACAACTTGGCGCGAACTCTCGGAGGCACATTGAGTGCAGTAATGACCTTGACCAGCTGATGCTCAGACCAGGCTGTTGAGCTACGAACTGTCCGCGTGAGGCAGACGTCTGCTCGATCCCTTTGTTGTGCAATGGCATAGTCAAGCATATGCCAGTGTTTGGATCTAGGGTGCATCCACGATGTTTTGTGGATAGTTTTCTGCTGGAAGATGGTGTTTGTGATAGCCAGTTCACTCGCAGCTCACAAACTCAGGAGAAATGTTCCGTTGGCATTTTCCTTTCCAACACCGTGATGACCCAAAACACGATCCCATGCAACAAAATCATTGCCAACTCTCGCATTGAAGTCACCAAGGAGAAGGAGTTTGTCTCTTGAGGTAACCACTGCGATTGTCTGCAGTAAACAATCATAGAACTCCTCCTTTATATCCTTTGAATAGATCATCGTTAGGACATAGGCACTGATGACAGTTGCATGGTGCCCATTTGCAAGCTCATTGCACATGGTCATCAGTCTTTCTTTTATTCCCTTCGGAAGGCACACCAAATGTTGCATACATGATGTCCAGACTGCAAAGCCAACTCCTGCTGCTTGACGAGCTGCTTGGCGTGTCTCTGATTCTGGCTTCCCAATTCAATAGAATGTGTTGCCGGCTCCAACCTCTGGAAGCTGCAATTCGTCAGCAAGACATGTTTCACTGAGTGCCGCAAAGTCAACATCATGCTGGCTCAAAAAGTGGGCAATGATGGCGGTTTCTCTTTCAATGCAATTGTCACCATCAGTCAATGTGCGAACATTCCAGGCTCCAAATACAAAAGTAATTGTTTTTCTTTGTACCTTACTTCGACTACAGAAATGGGTAGCCATTTCTCCGCGGTCTGCCAGCAGGCGCAAGTAGGACAAGCTTTTTTGGGCCACCTTTTCCAGGCCTTTCCCCAACTTGGGGGAGCAGGCTTCCCATGTAAAACGGCTGCTCCGACACTCCCAGCAAGACACGAATGCTGTAGTTACCCTGATTCCACAATGAAAAACCATCACACTGAAATCACCTATGTGCAGGTACATAACTAAGAGCTTCCAGAGACATCCTTCACTTGCTCCCGATGCCACTTCCTATCACTGCAGGACTTGGCACGATTTTGGCTGCAGGACAGCTTGCACTACTATTATAGGAGTGATGGTTCGTACAGGCCAATCACCACTCTCTCTTTCCTGGATAATCTGCCGCCAGGTCCCAGAAACTGAGCACACAAGACCTCGAGCAGGATTGCATTCGTTGACCAGGATCCAAGTATATCTGGAACTGCACTTACCTTTGCCACGAGTTAAAGGTTAAATAGCATGCAGTCTCCGTCATGGTGTTTTTACGGCGACAAAAAACCGCCAGACAAATGTTCCATCATCACTTCATGGAGGCTTTTCAGGGAGGTAGAGCTGCTCGGTACTACCCCACTTCCAGCGAGGACACGTGCCGCTGATTGTCTACTCCAGTGAATACCGGTAACCCACATATCTGGGGGCCATTCCCCTATCCGCAACCTGGGGAGACACCATGGTAGCATACAGCTCTGCTTTCTTTTAAACTACAGAATTCACCCAAACCATGCCAGGAAAATGTGTCTCACATTACAGAACCACCAGAACCCTTTACTCTTGGAATCAAACACTCAGGGTTGCAGAGTTCTTTAGTTTGGTGCAACACGTGCACTCGTCTGTTTGCCGAAAACATGGTGAAGAATGATTCATCTGATAATATCACATTTCTCCACTGCTTGGTAGTCCATTGCCTGTGGTCTTTGCACCACGAGACTCACAAATGTGCATTGCCAGATGTAATGAGCGGTTTGTGCACTGCAACACTGCAACTGCAACTGCAACCCGACTTTCCTATCTGTTCTGTGGAGTTATCGGTGGACCGTTTTTGATGAAACTGGCTGCTCGTGCCCGAGGTTGAAATTTACAGTCAATTGATCTGCAGTTGTTCACCTGCTTTTCCTTGCACTTCAGATTAATGCATAGATATCACGATCCTGGAGTATGCGCTTCTGCAAACTCTTTCCCTTTGCTAATGATGACTTTCCTTCGGAGTTCCATACTACAATCACCTCAGACACCGTTGCTTGTGAAATATCAGCAAATTGAGCTGTCTTTGTCATTGAAGCTCTTGCCAAACACTCCTCACAAAACACCCCTCTTTCAGTCACTGAAGTCTCCTCTTGCAGCCATGCCAGCCATAATTATAGGTATCCATGCCGGTGCAGCATTTCTATAAATGACCCTTAGCATGCTGGGATGTTATTTGCTTATTTAACACCTGGGCTACACCTGTGTGGCAGCCGTTGCTTTCAATATACCGTGTGTGTGTGTGTGTGTGTGTGTGTGTGTGTGTGTGTGTGTGTGTGTGTGTGTGTGTATGTGTGTCCTCCATAACTCCAAAGCCATAATAAAACCTCGCAGCCTGAAACTTTGCATACATACTAAGAAAATTCCAAGGAAGTGCATCAGTAAAAATTGTGTTTGGGTTTATTAAAACAACCCTTCTGAAGATAATTAACGGCCTCATTTAATTATATCCTTTATCAGTTGCTTCCTCTGTCACCGCTCTCTATGGGGTCTGTCGGTGTATCCGAGTAAACCTCGCTGGGGTCTGAAAACCGCCATGTTTTTTGACCTGTTCAACCATGCCTTGACTTGGAACAGGCCGCAATGATTTTTTAACGTAAAGTTTTTTTTTTTCACTTTCCTCACTCATATTAAGGAATGCCTGTTCATCATAGCTATGAATCACTACGAACATCGCTTTTGTCAGTCTTATAGTTTTCAAATCCGGAGCTTGGAGTGATTTCATGCATTATATGATACAACTTTCCACAATCTACTCTCACGGACTAATTAAAGGATATCATCGAAATATTATTTCGGCCTTGAGGATCAGATATTGTCCAGCCAAATTAAGTGTCAAAATCTGAAGTGAAATCTGCTAATTTAAAGAAATAATGAGTGTTAAAACTAAGCCGATATATCTATTTACTTAAAGCAAGCAAGGATATTGTCCCTCCTCCTCCTCCTCAATATATGCCGATTATAATACCAAGCTTGCACACTAAAAACTCGGCTCGCCGTCACACGATCCCTATGAAATTGCTGTGGCACTTAGCGGACATGCCGACAATGTTTGGGAAGTCTTGGCGTTCCATAGTACCACTTGCATTTTGCACAATGCATATTTTTGTCATTCCCCGTGTAGGGTCTGTCATCCGCTACCAGCTATGTTGTACTGCTATCCCGTGCATGTGCACGGGTATCGCGAGTACATATATATATATATATATATATATATATATATATATATATATATATATATATTTTTTTTTTTATATATATATATATATATATATATATATATATATATATACATACATACACACACACACACACACACACACACACACACACACACACACACACGAAAATGTGAAACTTCCAAAGCATGAAACTTATCTTTTTCTCCCTTTTGGAGAATTGTATTGAGTGAACAAAATATTTAGGAATGTGCCAAAATTTACCAGCTCCATTGAGCGATATGATTTAATGCATTCACTGCTTGACCTCACACCCCTGTCCCCCAGAGGGACTGCTTATCCAAAGTGTCTGCCAGATCTGGTCGATATTTTTGTAGGTTGTGCGAGGTGCTCTACGAGGGATCAAGGCAAATCTGATGAAAAACGGACGTTTTGAAATTAAGTTATAACATTTGCATGGACTGCAAACCAATGTACCACGTCACACGTACACAGATGAGCAGGCAACATGGTCGATTATCTGCAATGTTTATTTTATGTGATTAAACTTTGCGATGTCTCCAGGGTTGTTCTACATTAAGCAGCAACTCTTTTTTGGATAAAGTCATTATTTGAACAAATTCATTGCATTTCTTCAACTGATGTGGGCACGGTGAACACTGCCTTTAAAGGTAAAAGTATCCTACATGAGATGCAGCTCCAGCCTGGCCAGCCATTCCTCATCAACCATTGAATTGGATTGCTTGCTTGATTGCTTAAGCTGCTTGCTGAGCACCTTACAATCGATAACAGTACCGTGCAACGTCATTCTGAGCAAATTGTTTACTCGCTGCAGATGCTTTTGCTATGCCACGTCATTCAGAGTGAGTGATTCATGCTCCGTCATCCTGAGCAAATAGTTGGTGCTCCGTCACCCTGAGCGAGTGGTTCATGCTCTGTCACCCTATGAGAGGGGTTCATACTCCGTAACCCTGAGCAAATGGTTCGTGCTTCGTCACCCTGAGTGAGTGATTCGTGTTGCGGCACCCTGAGCGAGTGATTCGTGTTCCGTCACCCTGAGCGAGTGATTCGTGCTCCGTCACCCTGAGCGAGTGGTTCGTGCTCTGTCACCCTAAGCGAGGGGTTCATGTGTATGTACATATATATATATATATATATATATATATATATATATATATATCTTCTTCTTCTTTTGGCTGCTCCTGTTAGGGGTCGCCACAGCGGATCATCCGTATGATCCGCATTGTGATTTGGCACATGTTTTACGCCGGATGCCCTTCCTGACGCCACCCTGGTCGCCTCTTACGACACAGGGATATGGTACACCTATTTTAACCAGGGTATACACCGGCCCAGTACACTGGTACTCATTTCACCGACCTCGGAAGGATGGCAGGCTGAGTAAACCCCCTGGTGTATTAATTCAGTGGTCCAACGGGGCTTGAACTCAGGACCTTTTGGATCCCAAGCCGCTGCCCTAACCACTGCGCCAACACCAGGCTATATATATATATATATATATATATATATATATATATATATATATATATATATATATATATATATATATATATATATATATATATATATATATATATATATATATATATATATATATATATATATATATATATATATATATATATATATATATATTATAATTCTTTATTCTTTTCTTTATTCAGGTAGGATTCTTTGGTGGGCTCAGGAATTTGTATTTCTGTATAGCTATTGATGATCTTTTCAGGATACCCATTATAAAGAAGAATCGTCTTGATGGTCTCAATTTCAGTATGGTGTTTATCTGTGGAGCAGATCTTTCTTACTCTGTTAACCAAGATACCAATCATTCTAATCTTGTATCTAGAGGAACTGTCAGAGTTCCACCGAGTATATTGTCCGGTAAAAGTCGACTTTCAGTGGACTGTGGTTTTATAAGCCTCAGCCGATTTCTCAATTAAGACGTCCAAGTCTTAATTGAGTTATACAAATTTGAGTTATACAAAATATATGAATTGAGTTAATTGGTTATACGACGGGACGTTCCATCTGTAAGGTGAACTCTAGGGATGGATTGAGAAAGTTCAGGTATGCTAAGAAGACTTTTGATGTTGAGGTTGATGCGAAGACAGCAAAGATGTCATCCACGTACCAATAATAGACGAAAGGGGGTTGAACTCCAGGATGTGGATCTGCAAAAGCACTTTTTTCACAGTAACTGTCAAAGACGTTTGCCAAGACGGGCCTATGTATGTAAGCTGCCAGACCAGTTTTATCGCTTATTGGTGAATCATCAGTGACAGCGCAGATATAAATGCACACCAATGAGGCTCCCAAGCATGTACCATGTTCAAATGTCGAAAGCAGTCAATATATAAATTATAAAGAAAGACCCAACCACATCTCTCACTTGTGAATGGAGGGAATAACCAATCAGTTCTGACCTAATCAATTCAACCCAGGTGGCTAGGATTATATAAATAAATTGACTCCTTCCATGCTCTTCAACCTAAAGAAGTTGCATAAAACAACCAAGAAAGGCTACCAAGGTAAGCCCTTTGCTGTTTCAAATCCTTCCCAGAGTTCCTCCACAGCTGTAAAGACATTCACAAATAGTACATACATGAGAATCCCAATGCTACGCACCCCCTCAGCTGCAGGACCAGTTTCATCACTTATTGGCGAATCATCAGCGACAGTGCAGACAGAAATGTATACCAATGAGGCTTCCAAGCATGAACCACATGCAAATATCGAAAGCAGTCAATTTAAGTGATAAAGGAAGACCCACCCACCCACATCTCTCACCTGTGAATGGAGGGAATAACAAATCAGCACTCACCTAATCAATTACAACCAGGTGGCTTGGATTATATAAATAAATTTACTCCTTCCATGCTCTTCAAGCCGAAGAAGTTCCATAAAGCAACCAAGAAAGACAACCAAGGTAAGCCCTTTTGGTTATTTGGTTATTCCCGAGTCACACCTCCGGGCTCACACATACTGTCTTTACAAATTCAAGACACCATCATCCACACTCAAATAAGATGCCTTACTCCATATTACTGAACTGGGTTTGCTGAAATGTGATCAGACCAGCAGTGAGGGCCAGCTCGTATCCAAAAAAAAATGCAGTCTGCCAATTACTCCTTTTGTGCTCACCCATACACACCCACAACCTCTTGTAAACATGCTGATTCTTTCCTATTATGTTCCTCTCCAGGCTATCTTTACTCATTATCCCCCGCCGCGTGGCGGAAGGGGGATATTGTTGTCACCCAGGTCGTCCGTCCGTCCGGGCGTCAACATTTATAGCTGTGAGTGCGATAACTCATAAACTGTTCGCCATATCGATTTGAAATTTGGGTCACACATGTACCACCTGAAAAGGAAGAACCTTATTAATTTTGGGCGTGGCCAGATCCAAGATGGCCGACTGGGGCGGCCATATTGAAAAAAATGTTTTTTGTAATAAATGGAAAACTGCTTATCTCATTTCAATTAGTTTTGGTTACTACGTTCCTCACCCCCCTGGGGAACTTTTTCGAGATGATGACCAAATGGTGTCTTGTTTCCAATTCACCTCATTATCTGGAATATGTATGACCTTTTTCATTCAATGGCAGGGGATTCCCCATCTCTGATGGTATATTTTTTGTGTTATTCGTCCTTTGCTCCTTGTGTATGTCCCACCCTCCCTCCAACTCCTTGCCCCCATACCCTTTGGTAGTTTGTGAATGTTTGTCATTCTGATTCAGGTTGTCGATGAACCAATACCTTGCACATATAAAAACATCAAAACCAACATGGCCCAAAGAATTGAGCATGGCTTGTGAAAACTGTGAAAATAATGATTTGCATTTCATTCCTGCTTCATGGTAAGCTTTTCAATCAAAGATCAGTTTTGCCATCATTGGAAGATCCCAATGAGGACATGAAATTTTTTTTGGTGTACAATCGAGTGAACAGAAACTCATCCTATATTTTGAGTGAAATTATTGACCATGATCCAGGTTTGATTCACACCAAAACAAGATGAACCAGCCTAAGCACTGATACATTAACATTCACTCTTGGTTATACTGTGCATAATTATAAACAATGAATAGAAGTACTTGAAGAGAAAGCATAAAAAAATATCAGAAGGATACAAGAGAGTTGAAACGACGCTCATAATTGATCACCTGTACAGACTAAGAATATGTTGTAGATTAACTTGTTTACTTTTTTTTTATTAATGGCAAGAAAAATAACTTCATAGCTTTAGTGTGCTGCAGGCTAAACTGGAAACTCTTCTGGGATTGTAGCCATTGGGATCTGGTTTACTGCCATAATCACTGTGCTCCCTGACCCACAGAAGTGCACACACTGTTGGATGGCCTGCTGCCACCAGACACGTACTTCCGCTTCAACCCTCTAACTGGCACAGATGTAGCACTTGATGAGAGGCGTGTGGAAAGGCTTGAGCAGCTCAGGCTCGACACGGAGGCCTACCTCTCCCGTAACAGCAACAAGCTGAGCAGAGCGGCTGCTCGCCTCACCAAGCCACGTCGGCCTCTGCAGCGATTGGCCGACTGGTTACAGCTGAAGATGGATGCTTGGGACAAAGGCCCACGCACTTCCAATGCACATGTTCCTTCTAAGCTTTGAGGGCTACCTTGAAGTCTCGTCTCAAGCGACCTCCCTCTGCAAATTCCTCGGTTTTCTTTGCCTTCAATGGATTGCACTGTACGGATTGTTCAAATGTGTTGCAAACTTCCATGAAGTTGAGATCAAGTTAAGCTATATCAATGTGACAGATCGATTGCAATGATTACTTTGTCCATCTTGCCAGTAATCTTCCTGCTTTTCAGTATGCAGGATGTCTTTGGGCATTTGTTGTTGTTTTTCTTTCTTCCCCCTTCCAGGCATTTGTTTTGCAAATGCTTGAATGATCTTTCCCCTTTTTACTATTGTTTTTGAAGTCTAAGTTTTATTGTTGACGTTAAACCCATCCCTTATTTTTTACACCAAATGCATGTTTTTTGTTGTACACAAGTTAACTTTGATGAAAATGCTGTTTTTTTTTTTGTTTGTTTATTTGTTTTCATTATTCCTGAGATCCTGCTGTGAGTGGCTCTCCACTATCCCGTGCTCAACTACTAAGGCCACATGACATTGCTGATTCTTGTTTTTTTCTTTCTCCCCATGGGGAAAGCAGGACACAAAACTATTTTGCACTTTGACTTTGTATTTACTATTGTTGGAGGTGTATTATTGAGAGTTACCTTGACAACATTGGCAAGTGGGCCTTCCTACTGCAATATGATTATGTGAGCATTAAATGGAGGTGTGATTCCCTGTTGTGGAGGATGAGATTTACTGATCCAAATGTCCATTTTTCTTGACAGTCCAAGTGTTACGGAACATTGCGGTGTTTGTTTGTTGATTGTGTTGTGTTGTTCATCTGTTGAGTCTGTAAATTATGTGGCACCATCAACCTGTCTGAGTGTGTCAGAATAGTTATTTTTGTTTTGGATTTGAGGCCTTCATTTATGACTGCAAGTTTATGATTGACAGAACAGGTAAACATGGGTAAGGTTTTGCATTTTGTTTGTTGCTGTTTCACCATTTATGACTGTAAACAAACGTTCTGGTGTATTCAGTTTTATAAACATCTCTTGCAGATGTAAACCTCCCTTCAAGTTTACCAGTGATTCACCTTTGTGAGCGCAGAGCTGGCAGGTTTATCCTTTTGAATTTAAATATTTCTAAGGCTGCTTTCGTAATATAGATTAAGTGGCCTTGATGTATTTTGAACAGGCAAATACCACCTGTCGCTTCGCTGATGGGAACACTAAGAGAGGGAGGGGAGATAGAGAAAAAGGGGAGAGAGGGGGTTGGTGAGATAGAGGAGGGAGGGGTGGGGGAGTGAGGTGGGAAGGATGGGGGGGGAGGTAGAGGAGAGTTAGGAGGGAGAGGGAAGAGACAGGAGGGAGGGAGAGAAGGGGGAGCGAGGAGGGTGGGGGGGGCTATTAATTGAGAGTGAGGGGGGGCTAGGAATGGGGAGCTAGTTGGGGAGAGAGAACGATGTGGGGGGTGATGCTTCACCACATGTCGCTATACACCCCAGGAAGTCAGGGGTGTGAGTGAAGAAGATGGGGCAAGGAGTGGAGAGGCAAAAGGGGTTTTTTGGACTTCAGTAGTGGGACTTGAAAGGGGTGGGGGCGATGGTCCCGTTGCCTGGCATTAGTACAAGATTGCACGAAATGGGGTACGTTAAAACAGCACGTTCAAATAGCATCGCAAAACTACCCATCACTTTCATCAAAGAACACGTATCATTTTTAAAGAGATTATAACATGGGCTTCCTTTGAGGTATGTGTCTCGAACTGCGGCTGCCACCCTGTTTGCTCGCTCTGGAACTGGATCTCTTTGAGGGGGTCACATCACCTGGAGTGCCAAAGAATGCGCGAACCGGATTCCACATCATGTTGATGGGGTAATACCACGAGCGCTGCCAGAACAAGTGATGCGACACCTTGCAGCATGCTAATGGCAGCTCGCCCTCAGGATCTTTGTAATGGCTAGTGCTGTGCTAGACGCCTTGTACTCAGAGCGTGGGCCGCGATGGGGAGTTTATCGGTCCAAACACAAACCAAGACGTATCCAAATGCAGCCCTCTCTTATCTTGCTTGGGTGCCTTGTCTGGTTTTATGGAGAAGACACGTATAAATTACATCTTAATGTTCATCATATATGTCAACTATTCCGCCCCTTAAGGCATATATAACAACAGGCCAACTTCATTCTAATGGTTTCCCGGTTACAGAAAATGTTCTAACCTACACGAACACGCGGACCACACTAACTTAACATACTAGCTAATTCGTACCCCTTCCAACAGAACAATATTTAGATTTGGTTTTGACAACAAGAATGATATTGGACTGATAAAAGGAATGGGAGGATCTTGAGAGCGTGAACATTGGTGAGTTAGAATTGAAGAAATAAGGCAGCAAAATTCTGGGTAATGTGTGAACGAATGAAGGAATGATGTCAGTGAGTGAATACATCAATTATCAGGGACGTACGAAATCACTATTATCGGTGTTCAAAAGGTTTGTGGCTTACCATATAAAAATGCTCAATAAGCACAAGATTTACTTTATTTTTTTTTTTTTATTTCTGTTTATAACCTAAGAATATTGTTTCTCCATCAATGTTTGTTTGCTGGCCATTCAGAATAATAATGCCTTTCCTTGAACCCTCAGCATATTGTTTTGATGCATTTGTGATGTCATCATTGGACTCGGAATGAGTCCACACAAAATTGTGAATCATAAGAGCCATGCTACATGTTTAAAAGGACAAACAGCAAACCTTTGTTCCAAACTTGTTTTGCAGGGGTTTTTTTGCCATTTATCATGAGACCCATATTGAAGTTTATTTTGTATATTTGTAAATCACTTTTGTAAGAATATCCTCAGCACTCCTGTCAAAGTGGAAATTTTTGCACTGAGCGACATGAAAACGTGTTCACGCGTTTTTGATTTCACGGAGCGGGCACAAGACACATGACTATCTCAACAATGTTAACCATGTGAAACCTTAGCGAACATGAATATATAGAGAGAAAATAAAACTTGCAGTGTAACCAGAACTGGAGGGAAACAGGTGTAAAATATATATTTTATAATAAACAAAGGTTTATGAACCTCATGTCACACTGAACCAATTAAACATTGATTGCAAAATACGACTGGAAAGTAGAGTAAAGCACATGAACCAAATAGTTAATTGAATACAAAGATTAATAAATTAATGGTCTCCGAGAGCAATAGATTTTTTTTTATATTATGCATTCCAATTTCCGGCCTTGTCATCACTATCTACACAAGTTGGTACAAGACTTTCGCCCGTACCAGCTTTCAATATCTGTTTGTTAGCGGCATGGACAGACACCTTGCAGGTTTCAGGAAACATTGAAGTTTATCTGCTTTTGAAATCAGATTTAAATAACAAAGTATATGTTGTGTTGAATTATGGACACCGAAGTGCAGTACTGAAGTTGTGAATCGCCTCCAGACCAAGGCTACACGTGCTGACCAAATTCATTGCTTGCTACTCGCTACGGCATGACTGGTAACTGTATACATACCGCATGCGCAATTTTTGTGCGATCTGGTACAGCAAGATCTCTTTTTAAAAATAAAAAAAAGACATATTCTCACTTTGTTAAATTTGCGCTTCTCTATTATAGTGCAAAATGTACGAAAATTAATGTGGCACAAAAATTTCCACTTGTACAGTGTTTGAAGTCTGCTGAACATATCAAATGGGTTATTGTATGATATGTGTAAACCATAGCTTTGGGTCAATCGACCTGATCCTTTGTTATCTTTTTCAATTATCTTCCCTGTTGCTTTGACATTCATGTTCTCTCGACTGTTCTTGAAATCTGCTGTCCTCCAAGCTAATTGATACGCGATTATCCGAAAATGTGGTCATCATTTAAATGAGAAATTTATTTCAGGTATTTTTGTTTTTATTTTTTAACATTGTCTTCCAGCAAACATTGTGTATGACCCGTGAAAAACTGGCAACTGTTAAGTCAGTGGTGGAGTGAGAAGAGGCAGTGAAGTCAGTAAATTTTCAAAGAAGCAGATGACATTGCAGTAAATTCCAATTCAGGCCTACGTTGTTGGATTTGCATGAAAGCTGTTGGATGTTTGCTTGTGATAACAATGTGAGAACCGTGACACTAATTAGAATGCTCTATATTTGCTGTAAAACGATTTTATTTTGGGGGTTTTATGCAATCAGAAAAAAAAAACCCATCGAGTTATGGTCCTCGATGGTTCTTGGACACACTGAGATTCTTGATGCCAAGGCTAATGACTTTCCAAGATCCATTCCGGCAAAATTATACACCTTCAATTCACGCCAAAGCTTTTCATGTTTTCTCCCTGAAAAATGAGTGGAAATTGCTGCATCTGTTATCACACAAATTGAGCAAAGACAAAAAGGTTTATGTGGATTACGTTGGGTGAATACACAATAGCCAGACAACGAGACTTTTTCCATCGTGTCACGGGGCCACCTTATTAGTGCTCTGAAAGTAAGATGTATGGCTCCCTTGGCAGCTTTTAGCAAATTGGCATTGCAGTGCCATTTGCACATTTGTCGAACTGTTGTCCCTTTTAACTTTAACCCTTTCTTACTATAAGTTTATGTTCACATTAGAAATAAATCCTTGTAGTGAAAAGTATCAAATTCTCATTACTCCTGCTCCTTCCTCCACCATTCCCCCTCTTCCTTACATCGTTTAAAATGTGCAATAGTGGGGTTAAGGTAAAACCAGATTATCTTCAAAAGTGACTCATGTTGAATAATCATTGTTAATGGGTTTTTTTGCCAAAGGAAACATAGCTTTATCCCTTGTCTAATTATTTTCTGCCATTTCAATATTTTACAATCCAATTTATATCGTAGCGTCTTAGTTGGGGTGAAAACAAAATGAAAGGACATGCCCAAAAAGTGTGAGACCAAAACTACTGCTGTTTAAGTTGTTCAACAAATTGTGTAGTTTTAACTCTTACAAACTAATAGATTTGTGGCAGGATAAATTAAAACGCAATTTGGGTGGAATGAATCCTGCCGTGGTCTAAATTAATTTGTGAACTGAGAATGAAGCAACTGCCCCCCACCTCCTACCCCCACCTGCCCCATCACCCCACCGTCAGTGTATTACTCCTATACCTTCCATCACCTTACTCTTCTATGAGCTTGGCTTTTGGATAGAAAATATTTGGGTTTGGAATCTGAACTCCTGTCTCATGATGCTGGGATCTTAGGTTCAAGTCTTATAGACCGTGTACATCGTCTCCTCACGTCCTTGTGATTCACGTCGTAAGTGGTACTATTTTTGTCCTGCATGCAATTTATGTACAACCTCCTTTATAAGCCATACAGTAGGTCACTGTTCAAAAAAAGATTTTATTTAAGAGTTTGACAGATCTTGAGCCATCTATTTATTAATACTTTCGACAGGGGCAAGCATCTCGATTCAGAAAATTAAAATTGAGAATGAGGCGACAGGAAAAATATTGAATTTTTATTTTTATTTTTACAAGATATAAGGCACATAGTGGAAATGAGACACACACACACACACACACACACACACACACACACACACACACACACACACACAACACAGGACTGTTATATAAGACAAACACAGTTATTAAGCTTGGGTGAAGTGCCGTCACTCCCCAGGGCACCCTGGCTCCCAGAAACGCCACAACAATGTCTTTGTCGCTGCACTCAGCGAGACATTTCCTCCTCTGTCGATGCCAACCTATGGAGATTGTCTGTGCTCTTATCCTTTTAAATGATGAATGTCAAGCAAGGAAGCAGCACGTACCATTATTAAAGTCTTTGTTATGACTCAGCCAGGGTTTGACCCGCCGACCTCCCAGACTCGGAGCGGATGCTCTACGAAAAAGAAAATGTAAGGGGTAAGAGGAGTATGCAGAAAAGGGAATATATATTTGTAAGAAAATACGAGTAAACAGACGAAATGGAAGAGGTAACAAGCAACCCTTTCACTGAGTCTCATGGTGATGTGCTGTATGTGAAATACTTGTATTCAGTATTTGGAATAGATATTTTGTTTTATGAGAAATGGTCTGTTGCTGTGGGAATTCTTGAGCATGGCACAGGTGTTTTGTGTACCAATCTGTGCTGTGCCGAGCCAGGGGAAACGAATCATAACATGGTATATGGATGATGATGATGTCACCAGAGCAAATGTGCCACAGTGCATGTTGGTAAATTTGGTGATCCAGACAGCCATTGCAGCATCTATCACCATGAGGAAAAATCAATACTGTTGTATTACAGGTTGCTATGACAATGGTGAAGAAGCTCTGGCTCTTGTTCCATGTTCTCCCAAAGATAAGAGTTTGAGGAAGCAATGGATAGGATTTTATTCCTGGTGGTTACGACCGTATGTGTTTGTGGTGAGCATTTTGAAGGAGAAAGAGAACTGTGCAGTGCCAATAGTGTTCCCCCTGAAACACATGAAGTTAGTAACTCTGAGGAAATCACTGAATAACCTATTTGAGTTTCACTGAAGGTATTGCAACTTGCAAGGAATTATTATGGTCGGGGAATTTCATGACAGAAGTTGGAATTTTTTTCCCAAAATGTATAATAAAGCCTTTAACCTTGTGAGCAGAATGCCATTTCCTTGAATATACATATGTTGAACATGCAAAGAAGCATTTATGGTTAATAAAAAGTGGGTTTTGCACTCTTTGACTTTGAAAACTTACACTTTTTGATATTGCTCTTGTTCAAAATTGACCACCGAGCCTTCTCCTTAAACTGTAAATGCATATTTTCCATTTTCATTTTGTCCATTAAAGTTTTGCTTGGATATTGTTAATATTACCTTTCCTTTCATGACCCCGCGTGCACGAAGCGAACAGCAGGGTGAAGCAATTTGTTCACTCTGTCTGCACATGTCAGTCTCTCATCAAGAAACGACTGATTATTTCTATTTATTTATTCATATGCAGCCTGTGACTGCTTGACTGCAAAGTTTTCTGGGGGGGGGGGGAGGCAGCTGTCCCGCTGATGCAATGCCCCTGTTACCAGCAAGCTGGTGCTCATTTTTCCAACCTCGGAAAGATGACAGGCTGAGTCAACCCCACCTGGTGTTAATTTAACGGTAAACGGGGGTCAAAATCAAGACCCAAAAATCTTAAGCCAGCCACCTTAACCATTAAGCCAATGGCAGGAACTACTTAATTTGAATTTAATTTTCTATTTTGAATACTCTAGAACATGCATTGAAACTCATGGGGTTTGTCTGTGCTCTAGCCTTTTAAATGCTGAGCATCAAGCAAGAAAGCAGCACGAACCATTTTAAAGTGTTTGGTGTGACTTGGCCAAGGTTTGAACGAGTGACCTTCCAGACTCGGAGGGCTCACTTTAACCATTACATCACCAAGTCTGGTAAACAGTACTTTGGTTCTGAATTTGGCATATTACACAGAACCTCATCGTTAGTGTACATGTGCACATAGGAGTAAGGTAATTGAGTTTGTCTGGCAGTCACGCAAAATTGAAAATAATTCCAAACAGGAAACTTAATGTTTTTAAGGATGTTATAAAGGACACAAACAACAGACACGAATAACTAATGTAACGTGTTCGATAAGGTGGTGTAATATTCTTGTGGGCCGGGTATCGGCGGCGAGCACGACAGCGAGATGGAGCAGTAGAGTCGGCTCCACCGAACACCCAGAATCTAGATCGTACCTCTCCGATAACTCTGAATGTACGGGTCCCTTACAGGACCGTGAATAGTCAATAATTCAGCCGCGTGGGACAGGATGATTTGCCAAACTTCAAAATACCTAGATACCCACGTGGCAAGCTACCGAGAAATTCACACCCTCGATGGAGCTCGAACGGGACGAGCCATTGCCGTGCTCGACCCGTGCGTAACCCAAGCGGATGGTTACCGAGGTCCCATTGGTCCAAATGCACAACTATGGCAGCAACGGCCTTTTTAATCCACCAACACGCACCGTGGCGAACCAATGAAGGAAAGGACAAGGACGAGCTGATACATTCAACAAAATGGACATTTATTTACAATAGGCAAGGAGGGGAACACACAAAGAGCAGAGTTAAACCGACTAAGCAATGCAAATAATGTACAGCAAAGAGCACTTAACAATTCCTACTTACAGACAGGGCCCAAGGACACACACACACACACACACACACACACACACACACACACACACACACACACACACATACAAATACTCAAAAGAAGATGGACCTCAAAGGTCTTTATTCGGCTCTCCAGGCGAGGAGGATAGCTCGGCTGGGAGTCAGGACAGCTGGCTACCTGGCCGCGAGCACGCGGCTGGACGTCCACCCCTTCCCGGAGCTCCGGTCGCCAAAGGACGGACCAGGGCAGCCGAATCCAGAGGAGGCGAGATGAGGTGACCTCCCGTGTTGAGTTCGCCGATCGCTTGTCGTACTACGCCGGATGAGACGCCTCGGATGCGCGGGGTGCAGCCAGATGCAGATCAGACCGAAGATGCGCTCAAGCATATGGGGCCAATCTCTCTCTTGACCCGACAACCACGATGCCACTCCGAGTGCCCGGGATGGAGAATGAAGGGCGGACGCCAACCAGCGCGAGCGCGAATGAAGCAGCGAGCGCCTGCAGACAAGGTCAGGCGATCCGGCCAACCAAAAACCAATTCCACTCAGATCCCTTCTGTCGGATCGTGCTGAACCATTATTCACCTCTTCTCCAGAGGGGAGGAGCCGCCTGTCATGGACCCACTTTCGCTCACTGGATGGTTTTGGCGCGCAAATGCGCTTGTCGCCCCCGTGATTGGCCAAAAGGGGCGCCAAGTCTGCTGATTGGACCGGGGGACGTGGCGGCCGCCACGGCAGACCGCCCCTCAAACAGGGAGAGTAACATTGTCCTGCGTGGGCTGTGCTCATTGGCCGACCGATGGCAACCCTGCTCGCATCCCCCGGATTTGGCGAGAGAGATGCCAGGTCCTCTTGAACTCCGCCCACCGCGAGCGTTATGGCGTCAGGATGGAGCGAAGGTGTTGTTGTAGGTGTAAGTGATGTAAAAATGTAAAAGAAAACCCTGACTATCAAAATAACTACAGCACACGAACATTTAATTCCGATTCGACGAGGGACGGGTTCTATCTATAAACACACACTTACCGATATAACTGTTCTATGAGGACCTGAATGCTGAGTGCAGTAAGCTTCCAAATTTGTTACAATATATGGTGCATCAATGGTGGTAAACTTACAAAAAACGTTTTTTTCTACGGATTTTTATAACCATTTAAAAAATTTTTAATTGATTTATAGCGAACGTAGTGAGCTTCATACTCAACGCGTGCACATGAGAGAATAGGAAACAACAACAACAACAACAACAACAACAACAACAACACAATACCCTGGCAATTTGGAATCCATGTTGTCGGCTATGACCGAGCCTGGTGTTGGCGCAGTGGTTATGGCAGCGGCTTGGGACCCAAAAGGTCCTGAGTTCAAGCCCCATTGGGCCACTGAATTAATACACCAGCGGGTTGACTCAGCCTGTCATCCTTCCGAGGTCGGCGAAATGAGTACCAGTATACTGGGCCGGTGTATACCCCGGTTAAAATAGGTGTACCATATCCCTGTGTCGTAAGAGGCGACCAGGGTTGCGTCAGGAAGGGCATCCGGCATAAAACATGTGCCAAATCACTATGCGGATCATACGGATGATCCGCTGTGGCGACCCCTAACGGGAGCAGCCGAAAGAAGAAGAAGAAGAAAAGGAGTTGTCGGCTATGACCCTTTTGCTTCCGGTTTTTGTCATGGGGAATGATGCATGCCAGGAGTTCATGACCGGAAGTGTTTATTTATTTATTTATTCAATTATTTCTTTCCCAAAGTTAATTTTATACTTCCGAAAGTGATTTTTTTTCATGACAGGAAGTGTTTATTTTGTATTTAATATTACCGGGAGTGATTTTGAAACTCTTTCCGGAACTTTTAATTTCTTTTATTCTTGACCAGAAGTGATTGTTTATTTATTTATTCAATTCTTTTTTTCCCAAAGTTAATTTTAATAACGATATCTCCCGCATCATCAAAAAATAATTTTTAATCGTGATTTACATTATTTGATCGCTGATCCCGAATCCAGGCCGAAGTAACCGGAAATTGCGTCAAAATCATCAGCTGTGTGGCGCTTACATGTACCACGGTATAGTTGGCAAGTATACAGTTGTGAACAAGTTATAGGTAAAGTCAGAAGCGAATGTAAGAAGAATTCTATGTTCGCTTCTCGGCTTTGCCTATTCCATATTAACGAATGAAGAGTTTGTTCTATAGATAATAACATTGACAGCGGCACAGTTCATGTACCAATCGGGATGTACAGTCGACAGTTTCTCCACAAAGTAAAGGTACGTATACAGCACACACGGATGTGGTACATATGGGTAGATTTGGATTTGTAGGGACTCTCCGCAGTGGTGTTTGTCTCTGGACGTGTCCAGGCAGTGTTTCTGTCCGAGCGGTGTTAGTCTCCGGATGGAGATTGTGTACGGGCATTGTTTATATCCAGACAGTGTTTGTCTCCGGACCTGTCCGGGCCAGACGTGGCCGGGCGGTGTTTGTCTCTGAACGTGGTGGGGCGGTGTTTGTCTCTGGTTGGGTCCAGGCGGTATTTGTCTCTGGACATGTT
This sequence comes from Eptatretus burgeri, assembly GCF_056783735.1. Classification (NCBI taxonomy): domain Eukaryota; kingdom Metazoa; phylum Chordata; class Myxini; order Myxiniformes; family Myxinidae; genus Eptatretus; species Eptatretus burgeri. Next base: position 34,001,524 of record NC_140973.1, read on the forward strand.
TGGGCGGTGTTTATGTCCGGATGGGAATTTGTCTCCAGGCGGTGTTTAATTTCAGACTGTGTTTATCTCTGGACGTGTCCGGGCGGTGTTTGTCTCTGGGCGGTATTTATAGTATGACCAGTAGAAAATGGATTTGAGACATTATTTTGTTTCTATCTTTACTGTTATTCTATGCAGAAGCATTTTGATGAGACAGTATGAATCATAATTAACGTTCCACCGCACGTCTGCCTTCCCTTCCTCTCACCTCACGTTGCCTTCTCCCACCCCTCCTCGCTCCACCTCACTCCCCTCTTTCCCCCTCCACCTCCTCACTCCCCCCCTTCTCTCTTTCCACCCTTTCCCTCCCCCTTAGTATCCCCGTCAGCGAAGCGACGGGTGGTATTTGCTAGTATATAATAACATGTATACGCAAGCCAAAGAACCAAAATCAATGATCGAATGCTCAACCCCACCATATTTGAAAATTGTGTCAACGTCATCACCACTGACGTCACTACAATGTAGGCAGCCATGTTTGTTCATATTGCATTGTGGGTCTATTCGCAAAATAGAAGGAAAAATAATATATTTCCATTTACTGATATCTTTTGTAGACTCGGATCACAAATCGGAAATAAAAATTCGTTGGCATTTAACGCACACTCGAGACGATACCGGAAACTCACGATGTTCACGACGGGTGATATTTTTTGAATACCTCACGATGACACGACTGTCGTGCCAGATTCAAGTGAATAACAGTGTAAATGAAGTGGTGGTATTTGAGGTTTGTTCAAGTTGTTGTGTATATTTATGTTGTTGACACAATTGTGTGATTTAAAAAAATTATTTCTGTACATAATTTTCAGTAAATTATTTTTCTCAAGCAACTTTCAAAGTTACAGTACTCGAGAGCCCCACTGGTACTGGCTATATCGAATGTGCCGTTTTGCGGGATAAAATGGTCCACAATTTTTTTTGATGACGTCATCAGTCACGTGATTTGGTAGCCATATTGTTTTTTTAAAATAAATAAAAAACATCAAAAATCTTCTTTTCTGAAGTGGCTGAACAGATCAAGGTGAAACTTTACATGCATTACTGCCTATCCATGAGGAATAAAAGGTTCACACACATAATGTCACAGGTCACATGGTTTGGTAGCCATCTTGGATTTACCCAAAAACCTATAATAATAATAATAATAAAAATCTCCAGAACAGCTGGACAGATCGAGGGGAAACTTCACACAAATGTTCAGCAAACCATGGGTATACAAGTTTGTTAAGAAATAATTGATGGGTCACATGGTTTGGCAGCCATATCGGATTGAATAAAAATATGAGAACATGTTTGCTCTGGAACCGCTTAATCAATTGATGTGAACCTTCACACTTATGATCTCGTAGTGATGAGGAAAACATGTTTTTCATTTAAACTTATCATTATCGGACACATGGTCTGGCAGCCAGAATTATTTAGTTTTTTGATACGAGTTCTTTTTCTTTCTTTTTATTTTCATTTCTTTATTTTTTTAAAAATAAGGCTCACTTGGCTGTTCCTGGATGAGTTTGAAGGTAGAGGAATAGCAGCTGAATTGTGAATCCTATCCAGGTTCCTTCTGATGACTTCATCTTTGCTTTTTGCTTGTTTGGGTTCCTTCTGATTACTCCAATGCAGGACTGTACCTATTTGGTCTTCCATTTGATTAGAATTGAATTTATTTTAATCCCATTCTAAATTTAATTGAATAATGAATAATAATAATAATAATAATAATAATAAATGTCATGGGTCAGGGTCAGGTGCACAATCAAGGTGGGGTTGCATCAAAGTGGGACGTCCTGGTACCCGGTCATCACTGCCAGCGGTTATTAAGTGACAGTTCTAGTTATGTCTCTTATTACCTCCGCTGCTGAAGGTGAAGGAGGTTATGTTTTTACCGCTTTCCGTCTGTTTGTCTCTGTACAGGATATCTCAAAAAAGTTGTGGACAGATTCGGATTT
>NC_140973.1:34008511-34016011 GCF_056783735.1 Eptatretus burgeri
ATCCACGAGATGTTATGTACAAGATGCGGACACGGTTGTTGAACATGATTTATTTATTTTCACACCGCAGGTTAATGCTTCGTTCATAAAATTTTATTTCCAAATGGAAGAGTGAAGACAGGGGGAGGTTTGTTCCTTGAGTGATGAAAATATTATAATTCAATAGACTCACAATCAAAAAGAGCCCCTCATGTATTCACCGACTCACTTGTTAAAAGCTCGAGTTACCTCCACCACCCGAGGTTCACCGAGATTTTCACCCCTGTCTGTCTCTTTGTGAGCAAGATATCTCAAAAAAGTTATGCACGGATTCGTGCTAAAGTTGGTTGACAGGTTGGGAAAGTGACAAGGACGAATTGATTTGATTTTGATGAAGATCCAGATCTGGATACAATAATTTTTTGATTTAAAAAAAATTTATTCTTTACCGTTGAGAGATAGGTCCAAAAGGATACATAGCGTGATATATCAAAAGGTTGTGGACTGATTTAAATGAAACTTGGTGGATGAGTTTGGTATGTGATAAGAACAAGCCGATTCGATTTTGGTGTGTGACAAGAACGATTGGTCAGAATGCAGACCTGGTCTATCTTATCAGTGGGATACAAACCGTAAACTGTTCAGCTTCGCGGAGGTGTGCACCCGACCGAGTGGACTTCTCGTTTTTATTTTTGAGGTTTAAGGCTGGTGAAGGAGCTTGTACAGAACTTTATAAATCACATGCAAGATAAAAATCACACATCGTTGTATGTCATTGTGAATCAGCAAGACGTCATAATACTAGAGTCTCGACAATGGATACGATATTGTGGGATTTTAAACTGAGTTCAGAGGTTCAGAAAGGAATACTATCAGACCAACCTGATGACATTTCCTATTTTTATTTCGACCATAAGTATCTGCACTTCATCTTTACCTTTGTAAAGTACCAAACAATTAAAGTAAACAAATAGTTGGTTAAGTCCCATCCGTCACCCACCCCTTACCAGGTGTGATTGAGCCCGAACTCCATCTCTGCCCGTGATATGCAGGACAGATAGTCATATGCATGTATTCAGGAGCATGATAAAGAGACTCTAATTTGTTTATTTAATACAGAAATTTATGATTATGGAGTATCTAAACAAGGATTTATACCACAGAGGACAGCAAATTCACAGACTGATAGGGTATCAAAAGGGACCAGGGTGACCAGGACATCGCACACAAGCGGACTACCTGTAGAAAGGAAAAATGTTGGGGTAATATAAGAGTTAGGATGGGTGTGAGAGAAAGCATGAGGTGACAATGAGCAGCACTCTTGAAATACTGGAGGAAGGGGCAGGATATCTGGAGTCGGTTCCACAGCTGAGAGATAGAGGGACGAAGTAATGGAGGTGAGCCCTTCAGCTTTTAATTGGAGAGGCTGAGCCAGCCACCAGGTATAAAATTTTGGAAGAAGGTGTGTGTGTGTGACCTGGGTGATTTGGCAGAGACCGTGTAACGAGAGGGCAGGAGGAGTGAGGCCAAATTTGAGGTTATATAAAACTGAGTACACCAACGTATCTCCTGTGAAAGCTTGTTCGGAGTCGAAGTAAGCAAATAACCTGAAGGCCTTTTTGGACTCCACAGGGAGCCTGAAGGCCTGCTTGGAGTCCATGAGGAACCTGCAGGCCCGTTTTGTGTCCATGAGGAACTTGAAGCCCTGTTTGGAGTCCACGGGGAGCCTGAAGGCCTGTTTGGTGTCCATGAGGAACCTGCAGGCCTGTTTGGTGTCCATGAGGAACCTGAAGGCCTGTTTGGAGTCCACGGGGAACCTGAAGGCCTGTTTGCAGTCCACGGGGAACCTGAAGGCCTGTTTGCAGTCCACGGGGAACCTGAAGGCCTGTTTGGAGTCCACGGGGAACCTGAAGGCCTGTTTGCAGTCCACGGGGAACCTGAAGGCCTGTTTGGAGTCCACGGGGAACCTGAAGGCCTGTTTGGAGTCCACGGGGAGCCTGAAGGCCTGTTTGCAGTCCACGGGGAACCTGAAGGCCTGTTTGCAGTCCACGGAGAACCTGAAGGCCTGTTTGCCGCGGTGTATGACACCTCCCCTCCCCCTCTCCACCAAAACCCCCCCCCCGACCCTTGCCGAAACGGCTCACCCAAGCGCACCCGACATGGCCCAGCTATGCGCCATGCTGGCGGCAATGACAAATGAAATGAAAAACGAAATGAAAGGCATGAACAAACAAATGAACGAAAAGATGGATGCGAATACACAACAAATGAACGAAAAGATGGATACAAACACAAATGGAATGAAAAACGAAATGAACAAGCAAATAAGCGGAATGGAAGCAAACATGAAGGAAGAAATAAAAGAGCTACGGGGTGAGACGCAGAACATGGGCCGATGCCTGCAGGCGGGCATGAAGGCCGTGACCAGGGAGCTGGGAATGGCGACTCCACGTGTGGGAGCAAACGAGCTGGAAGGGGGTGCAACGGCTGACAGGCCCGCGGTGGAGGCGGGTAAAAAAATAATTCGGGGGGCGTGTTGGGCGAGGGTCGTGACAGAAGAATCGACGGTGACCAAAAGGGAAAAATTAAATGGGGAGACCAAAACGTGTGAGACGAGACACGAGGTGACGACAACGGAAATAATAGTTGAGACAAGGGAGGTAAAGGGTGAAGAGTTGGCAGCGACACGGGAGACAAAAAATAGAGGGAAGACTGCACGGTGAGGACGGGGTAAGTGACGCACACACACACACACGGAGGTAGTGGAGGATAATGAGGGTGAGCTGGCGGACTGGGTAGAGACCCGGTGCGAGCAGCTGGATGGCCTCCTCCAGGAACGAGGGGAGGGAGTATGCCCCCTTGAGGCGAGTCACGACCAGGTGAGTTCGGTCGTGCTTTGCGAGGTCGAGGGGAGGAGTGCTGTGGACAGGTGCACGGAGAGCTTGGGGGGTATAGAGGCCCCGGAGACCCTTGTGGGGACACAAATCCCCAGTGTGGTTGTCCCTGTGTGTGTGGTGCAAGGCGTGAGTGCGTCCCCGTGTGTGGAAGCGACCCCGTGTGTGAGTGGTGTGGTGGCGAGTGTGCCGGAGTGTGTGCTTCCCAGCACGCCGTGTGTGGATGAGGCACCGCGGGTGAGTGCCCTCGCGTGTGTGAGTGAGGCACGGTGTGTGAGTGAGGCACCGCGGGTGAGTGCCCCCGCGTGTGTGAGTGAGGCCGTGTGTGTGAGTGAGGCACCGCGGGTGAGTGTCCCCGCGTGTGTGAGTGAGGCACGGTGTGTGGATGAGGCACCACGAGTGAGTGAAAGGCCGCGAGTGCGTGGAGCCACGTGTGCGAGGGAGGTAGCATGCGTGAGTGAACGGCCGAGTGCAAGGGAGACCGTGTGTGTGAGAGCGGTATGTAAGGGAGATGTCGGTGGGCATGCGGGAGCACGCAGCCGCGTCTCCCGGGGTGAATGTGATGGAATGGAGTGTGAGCGTCGTAACACGCAGGTGTGCGTGTGTGGAATGGCGACGACGGCGACATGTAAGGAAAGAAAGCCGAGTAGCGGCTGTAGTTGTTTCGGGGACCGTGCCGGGTTCACCCAGCAGTGAGCACAAGGTCCGTGTTGTGCAACGCACGAGGCCACCACGTGCTCGCTTGCGAGAGTGAAGTCCCGGTCCGGAAACGCACGCGGTGGATTTGCCGATCCCGCGGACGGACAAAGTTTAGGCAGGATTACGGATTTGGACCGGACGGGTTCTCCACGCGATCGTGTGTGTTAAGCTCCAACGGGCAAAGCACATGTGTTCGCGTGGGGAACCCCTCGAGACGTGGGGCTTGTGTTTTTTTTTTTTTGCGCACGGTGACGTCATGGCTGCACGTGGGGTTGGAATCCGGCAGGAGGGGTATCCCTGCCGGATGGTACCGTCCAAGGAGGGACGAGGTACACGTGCAGCTGCATGACGTCACGGGCAGGTGCAAAGTGCGCGAGTTGCCGCGCTGGTGCTGCGCATGAAATTTAAAAAAAAAAAAAAAAAAAAAAGGGAAACAGTAAGTCTCACTTTCGGGTGCACAGGATTCCTGGGCAAGGGGTGGAAGACCCCCTTGAACCTCGGGCACAGGATGGAAACTAGTTAGGGGGAAGGGTTAGTTTAGGTAGACCGACTCCATGGGGCAGGGGTAAGTCCTCATGGGGCCCGTGGAATGGATTAGGTTGAGGGATTTAGTGAGCTTTAGGTTGGGAAATTGATTTTTGGGACATTTGAGGACAGTGACAGACTTGTGAATGTGTAGTGGGGACGTAGCTTAGCTATGTAGAGTTAAAAGGAACGTGCTATAGTGTAAGGGACGACGTGGGAGCACGAGTTAGTTAGGGGATGTAGTTAGAAGGATGGCAGAGTTCAGCGTGAGTGTGTTGAAGAGTTGGTGAGTGAAGTGGAAGCATGTGCTTGGTGAGTGAGTGAGGCCAGCGGGTCTGTGTGAGTGGAGCGAATGGGGAATGCATGGTGCGATGAGTGATTGGGGGGAGGAGTGACTCCCGCCCAAGGGACCCCCGGGGTCAGTGTAGAGTGAGTTAGCTGGGTTAGTCAAATTAACAAAAATGGAGGTCGTTTTGCTGTTGGTGGGAATGTAGGCTCGAAACCCATTTGGAGGGGTGCAGGAGCCCTGTTGACGGGCTTGGGAGCGTGGCTGCGAAAGGTGAGTATCGCTGAGTGGGTACCCCGGGCACCAGGCTAGTCGGCCGTGGTAGGCCAAGGGCCCATGGGGGGCCGGGATAGCGTAGTGGGCACGGGTGCGCCTGCTTGGTGCGGGGGCCCGGGGTGCCATTAGCCGCGTGGGCAGTGTTGTGGGCACGGGTGACCCTCGGAAAGGGACCTGGGAAGCCAGCCTGCCACGTGTGCGTTTCAGGGGAGGTGCCATGGGGGGAACTCCCCGGTGTTAGGGAGCTGGTAGGCTCGGAGGCAGTGTAGTGCCCGGGGGTGCCATAGCGGGAGATTCGGCAGAGGGTCGTGCCTGCCAAAGGGAGCCACGTGTCCCAGCCAGGAGACCGTGTGAGGGCACGGAGAGAAAATTGGGGGGCGAGGCCCGAAATTGTGAGGACACCAACACAGGCGACGGGAATCTGGGTTTATAGAACCAATAGTTTAAGCGAGAGGCGCTTGTTGAAAGCCCCGGGGTAGTTTAACAGTTAAATGGTTCGGGTAGATTAGGAAGTGTACCCCTCCGCACCATCCATCCCCTTGCTCTCGTTGTGGGCCGCTGGACCCACTTTGGTTATAGATCGCCGAACTCTGGGGAGGCCATTCTGAGGCTTCGTTGGGCCTCGGCACAGGACGTTATCTCTCCCTTGTTCCCCTCCGGGAAGGGAACGTAGGGGTTGGGAGTAGGCTCGGTGACAGGATAGGTTAGCCGAACAAAGACGATAAAGGGGGTTAGGGGACGATTTATAGTGGGGAAGTAAAAATAAAAACAACAAAAAAATAAGTTGGGGCTAAATTGGGGTTTGACAAATTAAGGGAGTCGGTATGTACAGTGACAGGCAAAGGCGATAGGTTGGGAGGGAGACAGGTAGGTAGGTCCGAGCCCGCCTTCCAAGTGGCCAGCACCACCGCACTCCCTCCACCAACCTCCACTGAACGGCAAAGGCTGGCCAACTTCATCGGCTGGCCGTGTTTTGCTTCAAGGCAGAGGCCGGCCAACTTCATCGGCAACTGTTGTTTTACTGCAAGGCCTGTGCCATCGGCTGGCCGTGTTTTGCTTCAAGGCCTGTGCCGGCCCACTTCATCTGCCGGCTGGATGTTTTTCTTCAAGGCCTGTGCCGGCCAGTTCATCTGCCGGCTGTGTTTGCCTGCAGCGGCCTTCTTCTGCGGGCTGTGTTTGCCTTTGCCATGCCATGCCCACTGCCCACGTTCACCAGCCCCGTTCAATTTTTGCTTTGCCCCCCCCTGTTCATTTCCATGTGCGCCAGGATCCGCAAGGCAACAGTTTGCAAGCTGCGAGAACTGCCCTGTTGGCAGCTACAGCTGCAGTGGCGGCCCGTGCACCGTGTTTGTGTCCATGCATCCATTCGTTGTGTTCATTGCGTGTGCCGCTTGAGCTGGCACGGAGACTGCGTTTGTGCAGCCCATGCACCGTTGTGGTTCACTGCGTTCAGTTCAAAAGGGAAGGCCTTGGACTGCGTGTGAGCAGCCAGCCACGTTCCCTGTCACCTGCATTGTTTTGAGCCAGAGACTGCATGCGAGCAGCCTGGCTCCCTGCTAACTGCTTTTCTTTTGCAGAGTTCATTGATCCTGGGCCATGGTTTAGTGTAAAATTTGTAAGTTAAGGTTAAGATGTACTGCAAATATGAGTGCGCCCCCGGCATGTCTGTCCTAGCGCCGGCAATTTTATTTAAGTCGTCCGTGTGAGTGAGTTTGTTTAGGTAGTTACGCAGCCCTCAGGTTATTTATTTTGGGGACACGAATACCATGAATGTCGCACTCAGGGATCCGTAGGTAAAATGTACTAGGGGAAAACTACACATGATGGCACACGAAAATTTGACGACTCGGGACGAGTCTGTAAAAAGGGGAGGGGGTAGTGTTGTGGTTACCAAATTCGCAAACCACCATTCAGGTCCCTTAGGTGAGGTATCTCGGTAAGTATATGTGTAGTTAGGCCCAAACCCGTTGTCTAGTGGGAATACATGTCATTTATGCGTGCTGCGACTCTTCAGGATAGCCGTTTTTCTTTTACTATCTTTATTTTGGACCAACCGCCATGATTACCACCGCCAACCGCGTCTCAACAGTCGTCACAACATCAACCACCCACCACAACGCCGCTTCACCACAACAGCCACGACCTTTCCCGTCACACCTCGCAACCGTCGCATCGCCACCGTTCTTGCGCCGCTTGTGGGTGCCGGTATTGGACTCGTGCAGGGCGCGCGCCGAACAGCGTGTACAAAACCACGGATTTTCCGCTCCAAAAACGGATCAAAAACGACTCACGCCCACTTTTGTTCCGTCCAATCGGTGAGCGAGGGGCGATTTGGCCCCGCCTCCAGGGCGTTGGAGGGCGGTCGCTATATGCAAATTCATGGATCAAAATGCATTCACGCCCACTTTTTCTCGGGCCAATGGGGAGCGAGGTGAAAGGTCGAAGGCAGGGGGTCAAAGGCGAAGCCACGGGGCTTATATAAGCGGCCGCGTTCGTCAGTAGAACAGAGTTGGTCGTCGTCGTCGTCGTGTGCGTTGGAGTCGGAGCGAAGAGGACGGAGCTGTGGAGAGGCGGCGAAGGCAGACGAGGGGGTGCTCGCATCGTGCCGGGAGCTGCACACCAGGGAGGCCGACGGCGCGACCTGGTCGAGGTGGAGACGCTCGTCGCGTGACTCGAGACAGAGTAAAAATCCTCCTTTCCCCGAGCATCAGCAACCCCCTCCTGTTTCCCCCCCGCGCTGAGATAGTGCGACCAAGGGGGCCCCCTTCCCACCCCCTACCAGACACTGTCCGCGAGGCCCGCGGAGCGGAGCGGCGATGGTGCCTCAACGTCTCATCACCA
>NC_140973.1:34021011-34036011 GCF_056783735.1 Eptatretus burgeri
TCCCCTCTATCTCTCTCCCCAACCCTCACCCTGGTCCCCCACACTTTCCCCTCTGTTCAGGAGACTGTAGCATGTACGAATCAGATTCGGAGCTGACCAGTGGAGTGCAAAGGTTGCTGCATGTACGAGCTGCTACTTTTGAATGCTCCCGCCCCAGGTCTCCAAGTGTGTGTGTGTGTGTGTGTGTGTGTGTGTGTGTGTGTGTGTGTGTGTGTGTGTGTGTGTGTGTGTGTGTGTGTGTTCTTGATTGGTATCTACATATGCGGGTTTCAGAATGTGGAATCAAGTCCTCCCAGGGTGGGTTCAAAGTATCCACCTTTATTTCGGTGAGGGGTCATGATTCATGGACCAAGCTGTGAAGTTTTCTGTTCTCACAGTTTTGTGCCGAGGGCTCTCTTCAGGATCGTCGCTGAGCCCCGGACAGCTTCCAAATGTAGTTCGTTTGTGATAATATTCCTAGGGATGGTTTTTAGCACACTTGTAAAGTAGTTCCGGGGAGCTTATGGGATGGCGAGTCGTCCATCCATCCATCCACAAATACTTGCAACTTCTTCTCTGAAACTACACACAGAATTTCAATGAACCTTTACCACAATCTTCATCACCAGTGATGTACCAAAGTTTGTTGATTGCATAAAAAAAAAATCAGGGTCTGAAGGGGTCTACAGAGGGAGTTTACGGGGGTGTTCGAGGGTTTACCTCCCCCACCCCACCCCCAAAGAGGTATTTGCTTTCTTCTCAGAAACGATACATACAATTCCCATGAAACTTCACAACAACCTTCATCACCCATGACGTACCAAAGTTTGTTCATGACATGAGAAAAATCGAGCTTGAAGGGTGTGTAAGGGGTGTTTGCCCCCCAAAATAAGTATTTGTTTTCTTCTCAGAAACCACACACACAATTCCGATGAAACTTCACCGCAACCTTCATCACCCATGATGTACCAAAGATTGTTCACACCATGAAGACAATTAGGGTGTAAGGGTATTTATGGGGTGGGGGGGGGAGGGGGGTTGCCCCCAACAGAGGTATTTGCTCTCTTCTCAGAAACCACACACACAATTCCGATGAAACTTCACCACCACTTTCATCACCAATGATGTACCAAAGATTGTTCACACTATTAAAAAAAATGTGAATAGTTCACACGATTTACACCAGATATTGTACACACCAGCGGATTACATTTTAAACTCTGCTGTGTCTTGTGTACAGCTGTTCTGACATGAGATTTTGTTTTTGTGCTTGTTTGGTCATGAAGCATAACATATCATTGTCTTCATTGACCCCACCTCCAACACTCACCTTTCTCTTTTTTAATTTTTTTTATTTTTCTCTCTCTTTCTCTTTCTCTTTCTCTTTCTCTCTCCCCTCCCCCACACCCCTCCTCCCACCCTTCCCTCCCGAAATGCATAGCAACGTTTGGTGAGGCATTACTCTCCCCACCTCCCCCCATTTTCTTGCTCTTCCTCCCTTCCGAGCTTCCCCTCCCCCTCTCCTCCCTCCTCCCTCCTCTCTCCCCCTCCTCTCCTCTCCCCCCACCCTCCTCTCCTCTCCCCCTCTCCTCTCCCCCTCCCTCCTATCATCTCCCCTCCCTCCTCTCATCTCTCCTCCCTTCTCTCCTCTTTCTTCCCTCCCTCCTCTCCTCTCCCCTCCCTCCTCTCCTCTCTCCCCTCCCTCCTCTCCTCTCTCTCCCTCCTCTCCTCTCCCCCTCCCTCCTCTCTCCCCTCACTCCTCTCCCTCCTCTCCCTCCCCTCCTCTCCCTCCCCTCCTCTCCCTCCCCTCCCTCCTCTCCTCTACCTCCCCTCCTCTCCTCTCCCTCTCCTCCCTGCTCTCCTCTCCCTCCCTCCCTCTTCCTCCTCCCCTCTCCCTCTCCTCCTCTCCCTCCCTCTCCTCCCTCTCCCTCCCCTCCTCCCTCTCCTCCTCTCCCTCCCCTCTCCTCCTCTCCCTCCCCTCCTCTTCTCTCCCTCCCACCTCCTCTCCTCTCCCTTCCCTCTCCCTCCCTCCTCTCCTCTCCTATTCCTCTCCCTTTTCTCTCCCTCTCCCTCTCCTCCCTCCTCTCCTCTCCATTTCCTCCATTCGCTCGACTCTTTCATTGGTTCTCTCTCCCCTCCCTCCCTCCTCTCTCCCCCCTCCTCCCCCTCCTTCCTCCCCTCCCTCCTCTTTTCTCCCTCCCCTCACCATCTTTTCTCCCTCCCCCCCCCTCACTCCTCTTTTCTCCCTCCCCTCCCCTCTTTTCTCCCTCTCCTCCCCTCTTTTCTCCCTCCCCTCTTTTCTCCCTCCCTTCTTTTCTCCCTCCCCCTCTTTTCTCACTCCCCGCTCTTTTCTCCCTTCCCTCCCCTCTTTTCTCCCTCCCCTCTTTTATTCCTCCCCTCCCCTTCTTTTCTCCCTCCCCTCCCCCTTCTTTTCTCCCTCCCCTCCCTCTCCCCCTTCTTTTCTCCCCCCTCCCTCTCCCCCTTCTTTTCTCCCCTCCCCTTCTTTTCTTCCTACTCCTCCTCACCTTTTTTCTCCCTCCCTCATTCCCCCTCTTTTCTCCCTCCCCTCCCCCTCTTTTCTCCCTCCTCCTCTTATCTCCCTCCCCCTCCCCCTCTTTTCTCCCTCCCCTCCCCCTCTTTTCTCCCTCCCTCTCCCCTACCTCCTCTTTTCTCCCTCCCCCCTCTTTTCTCCTCCCTCCTCTTTTCTTCCTCCCCCTCCTCCCTCTTTTCTCCCTCCCTTCTCTTCTTTTCTCCCTCCCTTCTCCTCTTTTCTCCCTCCCTCCCTCCTCTTTTCTCCCTCCCCCTCTTGTCTCCCTCCCCTCTTTTCTCCCTTGTCCTCCCTCAACACCCCCGTCGGCGAAGCGACGGGTTGTATTTGCTCGTAAATAATATATTCGACATAATGTTACGATGAGCTGGGATCCATTATTCAAAGTACAAACAGAAAAAGCACTGAAAGCCAAGAATTGCACAAAGTACTTAGACAGGAGAGAGTACGTGTGTGTGTGTCTGTGTCTGTGTGTTGTGGTCGCGCGGTCATGCATCTTCCATGACAGTCGCACCACCAGCAGGTAGGTCGAAAAGGTCCCCACTTCTGCTGGTGTGAATCGGCGTTCAAAACACACGACCGTGGTGAATATGCTTGGCAGGATTAGCCGAGGAACTCTGCCAAACGATTTGCTTTACAAGCGCTTCAGCGCGAACCCAATCTGCCTGTTGTCCAACGGGTTCGTTTCCTAACTCCCCATGCGCTGTGAAAGCCCGCTCCTGATGACAACACACAAGTTCATATTAACAAGGGGAGGGTTTATTTCAAGAAAAAAAAAGAGGCGGTTTGGTGGAGGAGGGTTGGGGAAAAAGGGAGAAGAAGAACACAGCCACTTTCTGGCGATCACTAACAAATTATATTTTAAATTTCCCTATAAGGGGTTGAAGTGTACAATTCAATTGAAATAAAATCATGATTTTATACTCGTATAAAAAAATCCGGAACATGAGGACCGTTGATGGTGTCTTATACACCACCTTATTTAACACGTCCAAGTACTGCAAAACCTGAAGATTTTGGAAGCGGTAGAAGGCGATTTGTGTTCCAGTGTTCACTGAAATATGATTAAATTTAAATGAAATAAAGGTTGTAAAGGTCATCAAGAAATTCAAAGTCTTTCACTCTTTTTTTTTTCCTGTTCGTTCATTCACTCGCACAATCACTTCATTCACCTGTTCATTTTCCTGTTTGCTGATCGTGCCCAATAGGGCTTATTCAGATGACGTCACTGGTCACGTGACTGTGGCAGCTCCGCCGTATTGAGGGGCAAGAAAGTATTACCGCGTTCATAACAATCAATAGTCTCCACTTCAACTACACCGTTATTTCCAAGCAAGCGATTTTTTTTTTCGGCAAATGGGTAAGAGTTGTTGTGCCCCGGGATGTACTCAGCGATATACTAGAGAGCAGTTTTACCGCTTTCCCGCCGAAGTAGACCGACGAAATCTTTGGATATCGGTTCTGAGAAGAGAAATTGTCTCTGAGAAGAGAGAAAGTGGTTGCAAAATATTGTCTGATTTGTGTAGTGTCGTGGTAGAGATGCTTAGCAGGCAGACACGAGCGGGGGAACAGTCGAGCCCGGCTGTGGTGTACAAGCGCGGGCGTACTTTGCCCGCGGCTCTCCTTTATTACGTACTCAACACACTCACGAGCCGTGGCGACTACGGCATCCACTACGACGCCTCAGGCGGCGCGCACTCCTTATATCCCTGGCAGACACGATGCTCACGACGACCACTCCCCCCATCATCATGCCCTGCCCCGCAGGCCCGCAGGCTATACCACAATTTGTATCATTAAAATGCATTATATCCCTTGTTTTATTATCCGCCGCGTGGCGGAGGGGGGATATTGTTGTCACCCAGGTCGTCCGGCTGTCCCTCCAGCCGTCCGTCCGTCAACATTTATAGCTGTGAGTGCGATAATTCATAAACTGTTCGCCATATCGATTTGAAATTTGGGTCACACATGTACCGCCTGAAAAGGAAGAACCTTATTGATTTTGGGTGTGGCCGGATCCAAGATGGCCGACTGGGGCGGCCATCTTGAAAAAACTTTTTGTAATAAATGGAAAACCGCTTATCTGATTTCAATTACTTTTGGTTACTACATTCCTCACCCCCTGGGGAACTTTTTCGAGATGATGACCAAATGGTGTCTTGTTTCCCATTCATCTCGCTCATTATCTGGAATATGTATGACCTTTTTCATTCAATGGCGGGGGATTCCCCATCTCTGATGGTATATTTGACAGAATGAGATAGGCTCGATCGCCTGTCTAACGCGCACGTTTCTGAGTTGTTTCCTAGAAACTTGTCTTATTGCTATTACATCGCAGATTAAATGAAATAGTTTTTTAAATCGCATTTTAGAAATTTGAAAAAAAAAAAATCAGTGTAACATTTTCACTACAAAGTCACATCGATATGTAATATGGGAATAGGCAAAGCCGAGAAGCGAACGTAGAATTCTTCTTGCATTCGATGCTGTAATTTCTGGTTACTTCGGGATCAGCGATCAAATAATGTAAATCACAATTAAAAATTATTTTTTGATGATGCGGGAGATATCTTTATTATAAAATTAGGTAGACTTAAAACTGCTAGAGTATTTACTCTCTTGTTTTGTTGTTAATTTTTTAGTCATAAAGGTGTGATTGGGTATACTATAGATCAAATTAATTATTTGTGCATTTCTATAACCGTGATAACACTACTGCATATTACCTCAACATGACCTTCACAACAATGACACCGCGAAGAACAGGATCTCATCTGAAAAAAAAAAAATCCTCAACATGACCTTCACAACTACACCGCCTAGAACAGGATCTCATCTGAAAAAAAAAATACTCAACATTACCTTCACAACGACAACTACACCACCTAGAACAGGATCTCATCTAAAAAAATAAATATTACCTCAACATTATACCTCAACAACATTACCTTCACAACAACAACTACACTGCCAAGAACAGGATCTCATCTGAAAAAATAAATATTACCTCAACATTACCTTCACAACAACTACACCGCCAAGAACAGGATCTCATCTGAAAAAATAAATATTACCTCAACATTACCTTCACAACAACTACACCGCCTAGAACAGGATCTCATCGAAAAAAATTAATACTCGACGCGAACGTAGAATTCTTCTTGCATTCGTTTCTGACTTTACCTATAACTTGTTCACAACTGTATACGCAATTTCTGGTTACTTTGGCCTGGATTCGGGATCAGCGATCAAATAATGTAAATCACAATTAAAAATTATTTTTTGATGATGCGGGAGATATCTTTATTAAAATCAGTGGAGGAAATATACACCATGTCTGATATTTGAGTCTTTCATGTCTCCGACAATGCCTTTATCTCCCGGCATGCATCATTCCCCATGCCAAAAACCAGAAGCAAAAAAAAAAAAAACCGGAAGCAAAAGGGTCATAGCCAACGACACGTATTCCAAATTGCCAGGGTATTGTGTTGTTGTTGTTGTTGTTTCCTATTCTCTCATGTGCACGCGTTAAGTATGAAGCTCACTATGTTCACTATAATACATAAAAAACTAGCACTTGGAAATATCCACAGCAGTGTGGCATTATACCGTATGTTTGTCATGGAAAAAATATAATGTATCTGTAAGCAAACTGACTAACGAAGATTTTCTACAAACTTAGCATTTAGACAAGAGCTTCACTTGGAATTAACTTGTGGCAGCAGTCAGGTTAAAAAAGTGACGCTGGTTGCTGAATAAAACAAGCAACAACGAATACAATTAGTGAAATGAAAGAAAACAGGCTTACCTTTGCCCTCACGATAATACAGTTCTTGTCAGCTTTCGTCGAGATTATGTCACCAACAAACCCGGCGACATAATATGAGTAAGCGTCCATACTCTTGAAGACTTTCAGGCTGGCTTGAGTGTAAGGACTCGGCGTTTCAACAAGGTGAACATAGATGTCAGAGAAAACGATTTGAGGCCAAAATTTCCTTTCTGTTGTCCATTTATCCTTTAAAAATGTATAAGGATCTTCACTAAGACCACAGAGCTTCAGTTTTTTGCAGTACCTCTTCTTAGAAACATCATCTAATCCATGGAAATAGCCCAGAAGTTTGCGTGACACGTGCTTGGTAGCCATGATTTTTTGTCGCTCAATATGGCAGAGCCTTACCTTCCACTGTCACGTCACGCACTTAGTGCATAGGGTCAATTGTTGCCCTCCTACCCCACTGTCAATTCAACCTTGCTCTTCTATGAGACTCGATCTTGTACAAGAAAAGAATCATCAGCTGTATTTTTCTTCAGATACCTGTTTTGCGAACTATGTATGTTTATGTATATTTGTATGTATATATATATATATATATATATATATATATATATATATATATATATATATATATATATATATATATATATGAAAGGGTTAACAGCACACAACACACCCTTTCACTCACCTCCCACTATCACGCCCTTTTACAGAACCCCAGTGCACGCCGATCAGTAGAATGACGGTGCAACAATCTCACGTTTTCCCGGAATGCCTGGTGCAGTGTCCGGGCAGGGACATGAGCCACCCTGGCCACACCTTACCTTTGGGTGTCAGAACTTTGCACGCTGACCCATGAATCTCCATCGGACCCAGGCTGCGTTTAATGTCCGCAACAAATCTGGTGAAGGACGTGCTCGGAATGCCCCAAGTGGACATGTATTTTATTCAATATGAACACCTTGGAACAACTGTGTTGTTCCACTGCACCTCCTCTGTGCGAAAATTATAAGTCGATCCATGTTTGATGGTCTGTAACGCAGGATGGTGATTGACCGGGACATTCCAGAGGGTCATGCAGGATGCATTGCTCAATCCAAAGACCCTCCGAATCTGAGTGTCTCATCAAACATCGAATGAATCGTGTATTTATTAAAAGTGACCCAGAAGCAAATGGTGTTCATTGAGGCATCAGGTTCCCCGACATGTGCAATAATATTGTTTCCTCTAAATGATGATGGATTTGAACTCCATTCCAAAACTGAGATTTTCTGTCGAACAGTCGATCCACCTGGGTATGAGGTTTTACACCAACGAATCAACTCACTGATTTATACTTACTGATTATGCCTGCTGATCCATCTGGTCTTCACCAGATTTTCCCGGATGTGGCGTTGGTACCGTTGATCCTCGAGTGATTATTGTTGCGAGTGAAGCGCCCGTTTGGTGCTGACGCTTTAATGCACATCTCTAATATATGCGTTTAATTCTGTGCTGCTCACAGACGGTGAGGCCGTGATTATGGTCATGCATGGACCCCTGGGTTCTCGACTCAGTGTGACTGAGTTTTGAAGTCTCGTAATTGTCATTCCTCATGCGATGGAAAATATTATAATTCGAAAGTCATTAAAAAAAAAAGAACCCCTCATGTATTCACTGACTCATTTATTAAAATCTCTGTTTTTCACCCTCGCCGAAGGATTCGGAGAGGGTATTGCATTTTGGTTTGTTTGTTTGTCCGCACAAAACTGTCGTGTTTTTCTCTGCAATCGCTTGTCAGATAGACAAAATTTTCATCATTGGAGCGGCGACTCATGTAGAATGTATCAATGATAATTGCAATGATAATTATGACATCACGTGGTGTGGCAGCCATATTGGAAAAACAGAAAAAATTTGGACCTCTGTATCTCTGAAACCGCAACAAGGAAAAAAGTGAAATTTGGCACATAGCAGGCAACCATAGCAGCAAGTTTGATTTTTTTTATGTCATAGGTGTCCTCGTTATGACGTCATAATTGCATATGTTGGACGCCACATCCGATCAATATGAAAAATTTTGAGGGTCATCTAGGGATAAAATGGTCCACAGAAAAGAATTCATGATGCCATCTGTCATGTGATTCGGCAGCCATATTGTTTGTTTTAAAAAAAAAAAAATTCCTTCAAAAATATTTTCTGAAGTGGCTGAACAGATCGAGATAAAACGTTACACTAGGGGTCGGGAACCTATTTCCTGTCAAGGGCCATTTCGATTTTTAGAACATCCTTCGAGGGCCATGCAAAATTATTGAACACATACTGTATATCGGACTCACCTAATGCGATGGCTGGAACTTTTTCTCTTTGGCGAGGTGTTTGGTGTCAGGTGGTAGTGATGATGATGCTACTCGCAGCTGGTTTTGCAGGTTTGGTCAGTCAGTCTTGAGCAGAACTGAGTCTTTGCAAGAGTCAGTTTTGATAAAAACTGCTTACAGCTGTAGGTCGTCCCAAACAGTGATACAAACTTCAGTGCATGTCTCCTCAGAATGGGAAAATCCTCAGCACGTACATACAGTTTGTAGAACTCCAGCAAAGGGAGGTTGTTGTACTTAGCTATGATTTCGTGTTGTAGGTTGGCAGGCACATCAGCTGATTCCACATTAAACTGTGTGGCAAATATGTTCCGTTCCCTTTGTTTACTTTTCATGTCCTGGAACCTATCTCCAAATGCCTGGAGGAGTTTTGCACACTCGGCAGCATATTCAGATGTCACAGCAGGCTTTTGTTCTTGCAGAGTGGGAAAGTGGACAGTGTTTCCCCTTTCCAGTTGCACTTGCCACAGCTTTAGTTTAGCTTCAAATTATTTCACATTTGATTGCAGAGAGCTGAGAAGCTGGTTGGGACCTTGGAGCTTGACGTTCAGCTCTGACAGGTACTTGGTAATGTCCACCATGAAGCCCAAATCACACAGCCACTTGCTATCACTGAGTTCCATGACAGGTTTCCCCTTCATCTCCATGAACTTTCACTTCTTCTCTCAGTGAGTAAAACCGTGTGAGCATATTTCCGCGACTCAGCCACCGCACCTCACAGTCGTAAACCAGATCTCCGTACTCTGACTCTAGTTCACTCAGTAGCTCCTTGAACTGGCGGCTGTTCAGCCCTCTGCTTTTGATTATGTTTATGGTGGAAACGACAGTTGTCATCACATTTTTGAGCTTCAGGGACTGTGCACACAGATTCTCTTGGTGTATGATACAGTGGCATACAACTAACTCACTTGGATCGAGACTGAGACGACTCATTTCTTTTTTGACCAAACTAAAGGCATATTCGGAATCATAGGCCTTGGGCCACGGCAATCTATCGTGCCTAGAAAAACATGTTCGTGGCAACCCTCTAGGAAATAGGGAAACTATACATTTTCTGAATGCTCTTTAACTACAGATTTCAAAAATACATGTTGTCATCGGAACAATGTGCAACATGACCTACTTTTCGGACTTCGGAAGTGCACATGAACTAGTTTCGAACTTGGCACTGATTGGGGCTCGCTGTCTCCGAAATCAGTATTAATTGAAGGAAAAAGGTATTTACGTGCTCTGTATACTGATGCAAGGCCAGTTCTGAGGTATTACGTCAGTGGGGAAGACACATAACACCAAAAATACAATTAAATGTAAATATATCCATGTTGTCACATACAGGATGAAACGGTGCCAATTTTTGTTACTGAATGAAACTTTCATGATCTATTTCTATTTCAATTTTCTTCATCAGATAGGTAGTCATCACTGGCATCATTCAGTAATGCTTCCTCAACCTGTGTCATGGTGAAGTTATTCTAGTCTTTGCATGAACACAGTTCCATGCAGGAGATGTTGTTAGACACGAACAATGACAGCTCACACACATTTTTTCGACAACCACAATGCATTGACTCCATCAGTTCAACAGGTGCAGACATTTTTGTCATCCAATGTATAGAAATCCATGGCTAATGTATAGCAATGTATAGTCTGACCTGACAATCCATCCGTGGCTATCTGGACTAGGGGCATTGATGTACTGCTGGGTACATCGCCGTGAGATAGCCGACTGATGATTTGCTCTCTTTGAATGCTGCCTCAAAGCATCAGCAGTGGGTTGCAAACTCTGTTCGCAGAGAGCCTTCGTGCAGAATAAATGATGTCTGGCCTCGTCAACACTTGAACAAGACTGTCCATACAACTGACATACGAATTGCTCCAGGACAGAGCAAGCCGATTCTGGCAAAATGAACTCCTGTCCAAGATCTCGGAACGCTACCTGATAATCCTCATTCCGGCTGATTATGTCAAAGGCTTTCTTTTTGCCTTTACCGTGGAAGGCGCTTACCGAGTCACATCCAGTGAATGTATGAAGCCCCAGGATGGCTTCACCTAAACGAGTGCCCATCATTTCAGAGAGAATTGACAGGTTGAGGACTCTGGCCTTTTCTTTCACTCCTGTCTCGAAAAGGACCATCACTGGAAAGTCCCGTACCCGAGATAGAGCGATCATTGCGACGTTGGAGTCTGGGCTCCGTATAACGACAGTACCATGCGTGCGTGAGGCATGCTGGCAGTGCAGTATAAGACGTGCATCTGCTTCGCAATGATCACATCAGATCATCTACTACGTCAACAGTGGCCTTCCCGTCATCAGTCGTAACCTTATGGCCGATATAGAGATCGAAACAGGAGTCTGCCAAACCCTGTGTACTCCACTGAGAATATAGGAACTCAACTAGCTGTTCCTTATTTCTGCCGCTCAGAAGATAATTCTTCCAGCGGACAGGCAGCCTTTGCTCTGGTCTGTAGATTTGTTGGAAAATCGAAGACTGATTTGATCCTCTTCGAATATGTTCAGTGGACTTGATAGAAAACTATCGATAGCAATCAAAGATGACGTCGATCCTGGAGTACTTGCCGAAGTCACATAAACGACAGACTTTGGTCAAGAGCATGGTTGCCAGTTGGCTGAGAGTTCCAGGTAAAGATGCCACAGAAAGACCATGGATGAGAGCCATGCCATCGACAATGAGTGCGCCATTCGCAGGAATAACGTCATATAGGCAATCAGGCCACTTGGTCTCAAGACAGCGGAGGAGTGCTGCTCTATTTGTTTTAGCCAAAGACCCGTCTGTGCTAGCCAATGGATATGAAACTGGACTGAGTGAATGTGAAAGCACAAGTTCCAGGTCTACATTTTTTGCTTTACCAAGAATCAGTAATCTGGTAGAGTTGTCGGTCCGAGATTTTAATATCTGATCCTTTACGCAGGCCCTAGCCTGACCCGTAAATGACTGCAATTTCATTTTTGTGATAGGAGCATGCAGATCCGACTGGCCAGTAGCTATACGTTCCAAAAGGAACTTGGCAGTCGCTTCTTTGCCAGCAGTCCAGGCGTTCATCATGTCATTCTCGCAAGACGGTGTTGCTACGACACCAGAGCTGACACTGATAAAATCAGAATGACTGCAGGTGAATGGATTGTTGACTATTCACACTTCCTTCGAGAAGCACTATCTTCAAAGCACAATGGCCTAATGACCACACCTTCGTATTATAGGTGATTAAATGGTTAATTTTCACCCCTTTGTTCCATGATTTTTCCTGACAACACTTAGATATCTGTCCAGTATCTCTGAATGAATCTATCTTCCAAGTTTCATTTATTTTTAAGAGGGTTGCCACGAAAAGTCACTAAAAAGCTCTGTGCCTCACGGCCTATCAGCACGTCTGAGAGGTACGACAGCACACCTTCGATGTTTAAAAAAATCGAAGAAAAAAAAAGTCTTTTTTTTTTGGCCGTTTCAATTTTCTGCCGCAATTGATTGATTTTCTGTCACGACTTTTTTATTCACAACCTGATCAAAATAATACAAACAGATCAGTGGACGTTTACAAAGTTTCTCATCAAAATTTGACTATGATTTTAGATGCCCCGGAAAAGGAAGAGCTCCATTGGTCCCAAGGCAGCTGCAGCTAAGTGAAAACACACTATGAGACAACAGCTGACTGAAGAGGAGTGATCAGCCAGGCTAAATGAACAGGCACAGCAGCAACAGCAGCAGCGACAAAATGAGACGAAGGAATAGTGTGATGCAAGACTTAAGGCAATGCGTCACCACACTGCAGAAGCATGAGCACTGGCCCGGGCACAAGAGCACAACAATGCCAACAGTGGCATTCAAGTATGACCCAGCTGACCCACAAACTCATGCAGACATCGGCCAAATGGACCAAGTCTGCACCCACTGCTCTGCTTATAAGTTCAAGGGAGAGACCAAGGGTGTGTGCTGCAGCGATGGCAAGGTCGTCCTTGAGCCCTCTCCTGTCCTTCCTCCCTTGCTGAAGGAACTTCTTTCAGGCGAAGGTCCCCTCAGCAAGCACTTCCTTGACAACATTCGGACGTATAATGGCAGCTTTGTGATGATGAACTTCGGGCACAAGGAAGTTGAAGTCCAGTGCTGGAACCTGAGCTTCCCGATCCAAGGTCAAGTGTTTCACCGCATTGGCAGCTTTCTCCCGCTTGAAGAGGGCCAGCCAAAGTTCCTACAGGTCTACTTCCTGGACTCGCACGCCTAGGAGCTGGCTGCCAGGAACCACAGCGGCCTCAAACCACACATCCTTGAGATGCTCACAACGTGGTTTCAAGAGAATAACCATCTGGTCCGTGAGCTCAAGACTGCAAGAGATGTACTTGCAGAAGGAGGCAACTCTGAAGAGCGCCAGATCATCATCAGAGAGAACAAGCGACCGAAAGGAGAGCACACACACCACTACAATGCCCACTCTGCACCAGAAGTCACCATCCTAATGGACAATGAGCCAACAGAACCCAGAGACATTGTCCTCAGACTTTGCGATGGGGCATCAGTGAGCTGCCTGCATCTTATGATGCACTCCAGTATCCCATAGTTTTCCCATATGGAACAGATGGCTACAGCAACCATCTGGTGGCCAGGGCTGCTACTGGACAGGATGGATGAAAACTCACACAGCTGCAGTACGACAGCTACCACATTATGGTGAGAGAGGACAACCACATACTGCAGATGTGACAACTCTTTTAGCATTTTCTGGTCGATGTCTACTGCAAGATCGAGACAGAGCGACAGGGCTTTATCTGCCAGGAGCAAAAGAACTTGCTTGCTGGTAACTACGACAACCTCCGTGACAGCCTCATGAGCACTGATGATGAATGCTGACAATGACAAAGAAATGTGAAATATGTCCAAATTAAATGTGACATATATTAAGCGCCACAACTTACCCCTTTCTTCTTCCTATTTTTTCCCCCGGGCAACGCCGGGTACTCCAGCTATTATATATCTATATATATATATATATATATATATATATATATATATATATATATATATATATATATATATATATATATATATATATATATAGTGTTGTGGTTGAGGAAATTCGCAAACCACCATTCAGGTCCCGTAGGTGAGATATCTCTGTAAGTATATGTGTAGTTAGCCCCAAACCCGTTGTTTAGAGGGAATAAATGTGATTCATTCGGGCTGCGACCCTTCAAGATAGCCGTTTTTCTGTTCTATCTTTATTTTGAACCAACCACGTCTCAACCGCCATCACACAACAACCACCAACCGCAACGCCGCTTCACAACAACAACAACAACAACGCCAACAGCCACGACCTTTACCGTCACAACTCGCTCTCATAATCATCGCATCACCGCCATTCCAAGCGTCACCGTGGCCAGGGACCACCACAATAAACCCTCCACCACCTTCACCTCTCCTCCTGCCGCCATTCCCGCACCGCTTGTGGGCACCGATCCTGGACTCGTACAGGGCGCGCGCCGAGCAGCGGGTGCAAAAAGCGGCCTTTCCGGGGAAGTCGGATCAGGAATGATTCACGCCAGGAATGAATTCACGCCAGATCAGGAATGAATCAGGAATGATTCTGTTCCGTCCTATCAGCGAGCGCGGGGCGATTTGGCCCCGCCTCCAGGCGCGTCGGAGTAGAATCGATATATGCAAATTCAAGGATCAGGAATGATTCACGCCCACTTTTCCTCCGTCCAATGGGCGAGCGTGGCTCCGCCCCCGAGCCGATCCTGATCCGAAAATCTGCATATGGTTTCTCCTGCTGACTATAAAGCGCCGAGCGCGGGGCGAATCGAGGGAGAGAAGAGTTTCTGTTTCGGGCGAGAGAGGAGGTTTTTCTGTTTCGGGCTCGGGCGAGTCGTGGCGGCGAAGTGTGGCAGCAGCAGTCAAGACGGGTCTGGAGGGGAGTCGGTCTGTCGGGGAGCTGCAGAGAGGAGAAGCCGGGAACGCGGTCGAGGGCGCAGTGGAGTCGCTCGTCGCGGGACCCAAGCAAGCCAGCTATCCTCTTTCCCCAGAGCATCAACAACCCCCCCCCCCCGTTTCCCCCCCGCGCTGAGATAGTGCGAAAAGGGGGCCCCGTTCCCACCCCATTCCAGGCAGTGCCAGCGAGGCCCGCGAAGGAGCGCGGAGTCGGGGCGCCGCCGCCATTTTGCGGCTCATCACAAGACGGGTAGGCTCCACGCGGTTTCGGCCCCAGGCTCGTCTGCTCCCTTGTCGTAGAGGGTGGCCCTTTTTATTTTGCTTTGGTGTATATGTGTTGTCGGCGCCGTCTGTGAAGTAAAACTGTGTAAGTGTTGCCGTGTGCTCGCGTAGTCGGTAGTA
>NC_140973.1:34041011-34061011 GCF_056783735.1 Eptatretus burgeri
AACAGAGCGGTGTTATTCGTCGGCCTCGACGGTTCGATTAATTATCGGGCGTCTTAGCCCACGACCAACCCTTTACGTGAAGCAAGATGGGCATTCAATGAAAGAAATGACGAAGCGAAGCGGGAAACAGTTCAACAATAAGCACATTTATTTTGTGATGAACGGAAAGCACACATATACAATTCCACCAAAAGCACATGGAAAAGAAGAAGACAAAAAGCAAATGCGACAATGCAGATCTATCCGACTACCGGGCACTCGGAAACACTTATACAATTTTACTTCACAGACGGCGCCGACAACACATATTCCCAAAGCAAAAGAAAAGAGAACCACCCTCCAGGATGAGGGGGGTAGGCGGGCCTGGGGCCGAGACCGTGTCGGGCCTACCCGTCTGATGATGAGACGCGAAGTGGCGGTGGTGCCTCAACTCCGCGGGCCTCGCGGACAGTGTCTGGTAGGGGGTGGGAAGGGGGCCCCCTTTTGTCGCACTATCTCAGCGCGGGGGGAAACAGGAGGGGGTTGCTGATGCTCGGGGAAAGGAGGATTTCACAATATCTCGGGTCCCGCGACGAGCGTCTCCACCACGACCTCGGTCGCGCCTCCGGCCTCTCTCTCCTCAGTTCCCCGAATCCGACGCGAGCACCCCCTCGTCCGCCTTCGCCGCCGCCGCCTCTCCACAGCTCCGTCCTCTTCACTCCGACTCCGCGAACTCCCAACTGCACTGGCTCCGCGAACTCCCAACTGCGAACTGCCAACTGCGAACTGCTAACTGCGAACTGCCAACTGCGAACTGCTAACTGCGAACTGCTAACTGCGAACTGCTAACTGCGAACTGAACTCGACTGACGAACGCAGTCGTTTTTATTAGCCCCGTGGCTTCGCTCTTTCATCTTTGACCCTCTGCCTCCGACCTTTCACCTCTCTTGCTGGCTCCCCATTGGCCCGAGGAAAAGTGGGCGTGAATGCTTTTTGATCCATGAATTTGCATATAGCGTCCGCCCTCCAACGCCCTGGAGGCGGGGCCAAATCGCCCCTCGCTCACCGATTGGACGGAACAAAAGTGGGCGTGAGTCGTTTTTGATCCGTTTTTCTGCGGTAAGTCCGCGATGCTTTTGAACACGCTGCTCGGTGCGCGCCCTACACGAGTCCAGCATCGGTGCCCACGAGTGGCGCGAGATGACGGTGATGCGATGGTGGCGAGTTGTGACGGTAAAGGTCGTGGCGGTTGTGGTGAAGCGGTGTTGTGGTTGGTGGTTGTTGTTGTGATGGCTGTTGAGACGTGGTTGGTGGTGGTAATAATGGCGGTTGGTCCAAAATAAAGATAGTAAAAGAAAAACGGCTATCCTGAAGAGTCGCAGCCCTCATGAATGACATTTATTCCCTCTAGACAACGGGTTTGGGCCTAACTACACATATACTTACCGAGATATCTCACCTTAGGGACCTGAATGGTGGTTTGCGAATTTGGTCAACCACAACACTACCCCCTCCCCTTTTTACAGACTCGTCCCGAGTCGTCAAATTCTCGTGTGCTATCATGTGTAGTTTTCCCCTAGTACATTTTACCTACGGATCCCTGAGTGCGACATTCATGGTATTCGTGTCGCCAAAATAAATAACCTAAGGGCTGAGTAACTACCTAAACAAACTCACTCACACGGACGACTTAAATAAAATTGCCGGCGCTAAGACAAACATGCCGGGGGGCGCACTCATATTTACAGTACATCTTAACCTTAACTTACAAATTTTACACTAAACCATGGCCCAGGATCAATGAACTCTGCAAAAGAAAAGCAGTTAGCAGGGAGCCAGGCTGCTCGCATGCAGTCTCTGACTCAAGCAATGCAGGTGACAGGGAACGTGGCCGGCTGCTCACACGCAGTCCAAGGCCTTCCCTTTTGAACTGAACGTAGTGAACCACAACGGTGCATGGGCTGCACAAACGTAGTCTCCGTGCCAGCTCAAGTGGCACAAGCAATGAACACAACGAATGGATGGATGAATGGATGGACGCAAACACGGTGCACGGGCTGCACAAACGCAGTCTCCGTGCCAGCTCAAGTGGCACACGCAATGAGCACAACGGATGGATGGATGGACACAAACACGGTGCACGGGCCGCCACTGCAGGCCCGTGTTGTAGCTGCCAACGGGGCAGTTCTCGCAGCTTGCAAACTGTTGCCTTGCGGATCCTGGCGCACATGGAAATGAACAGGGGGGGGGGGGCAAAGCAAACATTGAACGGGGCTGGTGAACAGGGGCAGTGGGCATGGCATGGCAAAGGCAGCAGGCAAACACAGCCCGCAGAAGAAGGCCGCTGTTGACAAACACAGCCGACAGATGAACTGGCCGGCACAGGCCTTGAAGCACAGCAGCTGCAGCCGATCCAGCCGGCACAGGCCTTGCAGCAAAACAACAGCTGCCGATGAAGTGGGCCGGCCTCTGCCTTGCAGCGTCATAGCCAGCAGATGAAGCTGGCCAGCCTTTGCCGTTCAGTGGAGGTTGGTGGAGGGAGTGCGGTGGTGCTGGCCACTTGGAAGGCGGGCTCGGACCTACCTACCTGTCTCCCTCCCACCTATCGCCTTTGCCTGTCACTGTACATACCCACTCCCTTAATTTGTCAAACCCCAATTTAGCCCCAACTTTTTTTTGTTGTTTTTATTTTAACTTATTTCCCCACTATAAATCGTCCCCTAACCCCCTTTATCGTCCTTGTTCGGCTAACCTATCCTGTCACCTAGCCTACTCCCAACCCCTACGTTCCCTTCCCGGAGGGGAATAAGGGAGAGCTAGCGTCCTGTGTCGAGGCACAACGAAGCCTCAGAATGGCCTCCCAGAGTTCAGCGATCTAACCCAAAGTGGGTCCAGCGGCCCACAACGAGAGCGAGGGGATGGATGGTGCGGAGGGGTACACTTCCTATCTACCCTAACCATTTAACTGTTAAACTACCCCGGGGCTTCAACAAGCGCCTCTCGCTTAAACTATTGGTTCTAACAACCCAGATTCCCGTCGCCTGTGTTGGTGTCCTTACAGTTTCGGGCCTCGCCCCCCAATTTTCTCTCCATGCCCTCACACGGTCTCATGGCTGGGACACGTGGCTCCCTTTGGCAGGCACGACCCTCTGCCGATTCTCCCGCTATGGCACCCCCGGGCACTACACTGCCTCCGAGCCTACCAGCTCCCTAACACCGGGGAGTGCCCCCCATGGCACCTCCCCTGAAACGCACACGTGGCAGGCTGGCTTCCCAGGCCCCTTTCCGAGGGTCACCCTTGCCCACAACACTGCCCACGTGGCTAATGGCGCCCCCGGCCCCCGCACCAAGCAGGCGCACCCGTGCCCACTACGCTATCCCGGCCCCCCATGGGCCCTTGGCCTACCACGGCCGACTAGCCTGGTGCCCGGGGTACCCACTCAGCGATACTCACCTTTCGCAGCCACGCTCCCAACCCGTCAACAGGGCTCCTGCACGCCTCCAAACGGGTTTCGAGCCTACACTCCCACCAACAACAAAACGACTTCCATTTTTCAATTTAACTAACCCCCTAACTCACTTTATACTGACCCCGGGGTCCCTTGGGCGGGAGTCACTCCTCCCCCCAATCACTCATCGCACCATGCATTCCCCATTCGCTCCATTCACACAGACCCGCTGGCCTCACTCACTCATGTACTCACCTCACAACTCTTCAACACACACACCGCTGAACTCTGCCATCCTTCTATCTACATCCCCGAACTAACTCGTGCTCCCACGTCGTCCCTTAAACTATAACACGTTCCATTTAACCTACGTAGCTAAGCTACGTCCCCACTACACATTCACTGTCTGTCACTGTTCTCGAATGTCCCAAAAATTATTTACCCAACCTAAATCTCGCTATAATCCCTCTAACTAATCCATTCCACAGACTCCATGAGGACTTACCCCTGCCCCATGAAGTCGGTCTAGCTAAGCTAACCCTTCCCCCTAACTAGTTTCCATCCTGTGCCCTGGGTCAAGGGGGTCTTCCACCCCTTGCCCAGGAATCCTGTGCACCCGAAAGTGAGGCTTGCTTTTTTTTTCTTTTTTTTCTTTACCTGCGCAGCACCAGCGCGGCAACTCAGAGCTCGCGCACTTTGCACCTGCCCGTGACGTCATGCAGCTGCACGTGTTCCTCGTCCCTCCTTGGACGGTACCATCCGGCAGGGATACCCCTCCTGCCGGATTCCAACCCCACGTGCAGCCATGACGTCACCGTGCGCATAAAAAAAAACACAAGCCCCACGTCTCGAGGGGTTCCCCACGCGAACACATGTGCTCTGCCCGTTGGAGCTTAACACACACGATCGCGTGGAGATCCCGTCCGGTCCAAATCCGTAATCCTGCCTAAACTTTGTCCGTCCGCGGGATCGGCAAATCCACCGCTGGCGTTTCCGGACCGGGACTTCACTCTCGCAAGCGAGCACGTGGGGGCCTCGTGCGTTGCACAGCACGGACCTCGTGCTCACTGCTGGGTGAACCCGGCACGGTCCCCGAAACAACTTCAGCCGCTACTCGGCTTTCTTTCCTCACATGTCTCCGTCGTCGCCTCCATTCCACCCACGCACACCTGCGTGTTACGACGCTCACACTCCATTCCATTACATTCACACCGGGAGACCTGGCTGCGTGCTCCCGCATGCCAACCGACATCTCCCTCACATACCGCTCTCTCACACACACGGTCTCCCTTGCATTCGGCCGTTCACTCACGCATGCTACCTCCCTCGCACACGTGGCTCCACGCACTCGCGGCCTTTCACTCACTCGTGCCTCACTCACACATGCGGGGGCACTCACCCGCGGTGCCTCATCCACACACCGTGCCTCACTCACACACGCGGGGGAACTCACCCGCGGTACCTCATCCACACTCCGTGCCTCACTCACACACGCGGGGGAACTCACCCGCGGTGCCTCACTCATACTGGCCGTTTCATCCACACACGCGGGGGCACTCACCCGCGGTGCCTCATCCACACAGGCCGTTTCATCCACACACACGGCCTCACTCACACACGGTGCCTCACCCACACACGCGGGGGAACTCACCCGCGGTACCTCATCCACACTCCGCGTGCAAGGAAGCACGTACTCCGGCACCATCGCCACCACACCACTCACACACGGGGACGCACTCACACCTTGCACCACACACACAGGGACAACCACACTGGGGATTCGTGTCCCCACAAGGGTCTCCGGGGCCTCTATACCCCCCAAGCTCTCCGTGCACCCGTTCGCAGCACTCCTCCCCTCAACCTCGCAAAGCACGACCGAACTCACCTGGTCGTGACTCGCCTCAAGGGGGAATACTCCCTCCCCTCGTTCCTGGAGGAGGCCATCCAGGTGCTCGCACTGGGTCTCTACCCAGTCCGCCAGCTCACCCCCATTATCCTCCACGACCTCCGTGTGTGTGTGCGCGTCACTTTCCCCGTCTTCATCGTGCAGTCTCTCTATTTTTCTGTCTCCCGTGTCTCTGCCAACTCTTCACCCTTTACCTCCCTTGTCTCCACTATTATTTCCGTTGTCGTCACCTCGTGTCTCGTCTCACACGTTTTGGTCTCCCCATTTAATTTTTTCCTTTCGGTCACCGTCGATTCTTCTGTCACGACCCTCGCCCAACACGCCCCCCGAATTATTTTTTTTACCCGCCTCCACCGCGGGCCTGTCAGCCGCTGCACCCCCCTCCAGCTCGTTCGCTCCTACACGTGGAGTCGCCATTTTGATCTCCCTGGTCACGGCCTTCATGCCCACCTGCAGGTATCGGCCCATGTTCTGCGTCTCACCCCGCAGCTTTTTAGTTTCTTCCTTCATGTTTGCTTCCACTCCGTTTATTTGCTTGTTCATTTCGTTTTTCATTTCATTTGTATTTGTATCCATCCTTTCGTTCATGCCTTTCATTTCGTCTTTTATATCCGCATTTATTTGTTGTGTATTCGCATCCATCCTCGTTTTCACTTCGTCCATTTGCTTGTTCATGTTCGCATTCATCTTCGCTGTCATTTCCGCAATCATTTGTGCCAGCATGGTGAATAGCTGGGCCATGTCGGGTGCGCTTGGGTGAGCCGTTTCGGCAGGGGTCGGGGAAGGGTTTTGGTGGAGAGGGGGAGGGGAGGTGTCATACACCGCGGCCGCTGCCGCACCCATTTCGGGCTCTGGGTTCAGTTGGGCGAGTTCGTTTTCCTGTACAACCAACATTTCCTGCACGGGGATTTCATCCTGAGCCATGGATTCTACACATTCTACATCCATTTCTAATACCCCCGGCTCCCGCTCGCCTTGAGACGCCATCTTGCTTCTCGTGAAGGGTTAATTTAGCTCGCTCGTAATTTGGAGGGAATCGGGGGTCGCTCCTCTCACCCCTGGACCGATTCCCGTGAATTTAATTGGAGACAGGAGAGCCCGTTTTCCCGTTCTCCGTTACCAGTGCCGTGAGGAGGGCGATGGGTTTATATCGCACGACCTGACACCAGTGTTGCGGATTCGCGCCCGCCGGCGTGCGAACGGCCACGTAACTCGAATCGCGGCACATCGCCCACCGGACGGACAATCCAGTCGTGACCCTCTCGGACTAACGCCGGGAACCAGTCACGGGTGGACCTTTCGGTCTCACCGCGATCGAGCCAATCGGCCCCCGCGTGGGATAGGGTTGCTCGCCAAATTCGACCTACCTAAGTACCCACACGAAGGGTAGACCGGGCGATCGCACCTCGCCGCAGGTCGACTTTGGACACGGGCCACTTAAGCGACCCGTTCCGTACTATCGGGATAACCGAGCAGTGTTATTCGTCGGCCTCGACGGTTCGATTAATTATCGGGTGTCTTAGCCCACGACCAACCCTTTACGTGAAGCAAGATGGGGATTCAATGAAAGAAATGACGAAGCGAAGCGGGGAAACAGTTCAACAATAAGCACATTTATTTCGCGATGAACGGAAAGCACACATATACAATTCCACCAAAAGCACATGGAAAAGAAGAAGACAAAAAGCAAATGCGACAATGCAGATCTATCCGACTACCGGGCACTCGGCAACACTTATACAATTTTACTTCACAGACGGCGCCGACAACACATATTTCCAAAGCAAAAGAAAAGACAACCACCCTCCAGGATGAGCGGGGTAGGCGGGCCTGGGGCCGAGACCGTGTCGGGCCTACCCGTCTGATGATGAGACGCGAAGTGGCAGTGGTGCCTCAACTCCGCGGGCCTCGCGGACAGTGTCTGGTAGGGGGTGGGAAGGGGGCCCCCTTTTGTCGCACTATCTCAGCGCGGGGGGGAAACAGGAGGGGGTTGCTGATGCTCGGGGAAAGGAGGATTTCACAAAATCTCGGGTCCCGCGACGAGCGTCTCCACCACGACCTCGGTCGCGCCGCCGGCCTCTCTCTCCTCAGTTCCCCGAATCCGACCGGCCTCTCTCTCCTCAGTTCCCCGAATCCGACGCGAGCACCCCCTCGTCCGCCTTCGCCGCCTCTCCACAGCTCCGTCCTCTTCACTCCGACTCCGCGAACTCCCAACTGCACTGGCTCCGCGAACTCCCAACTGCGAACTGCCAACTGCGAACTGCCAACTGCGAACTGCTAACTGCGAACTGCTAACTGCGAACTGAACTCGACTGACGAACGCAGTCGTTTTTATTAGCCCCGTGGCTTCGCTCTTTCATCTTTGACCCTCTGCCTCCGACCTTTCACCTCTCTTGCTGGCTCCCCATTGGCCCGAGGAAAAGTGGGCGTGAATGCTTTTTGATCCATGAATTTGCATATAGCGTCCGCCCTCCAACGCAATGGAGGCGGGGCCAAATCGCCCCTCGCTCACCGATTGGACGGAACAAAAGTGGGTGTGAGTCGTTTTTGATCCGTTTTTCTGCGGTAAATCCGCGATGCTTTTGAACACGCTGCTCGGTGCGCGCCCTACACGAGTCCAGCATCGGTGCCCACGAGTGGCGCGAGATGACGGTGATGCGATGGTGGCGAGTTGTGACGGTAAAGGTCGTGGCGGTTGTGGTGAAGCGGCGTTGTGGTTGGTGGTTGTTGTTGTGATGGCTGTTGAGACGTGGTTGGTGGTGGTAATAATGGCGGTTGGTCCAAAATAAAGATAGTAAAAGAAAAACGGCTATCCTGAAGAGTCGCAGCCCTCATGAATGACATTTATTCCCTCTAGACAACGGGTTTGGGCCTAACTACACATATACTTACCGAGATATCTCACCTAAGGGACCTGAATGGTGGTTTGCGAATTTGGTCAACCACAACAATATATATATATATATATATATATATATATATATATATATATATATATATATATATATATATATATATATATATATATATATATATATATATATATATATATATATATATATATATATAGTTCTGGTTGTTCCAGTTGCCTGGTTCGAATCTAACACGTCACCTCACTGCGACTGGAATGGTCAACCATTTCAAAAACCTCATTGATGGATCACGCATCCAATGCCGCAATACTGTACAGTTTGGAAACACCAAATCAGTCCAAGTGTTACACCAATTAGGCACCACACGTCTTGATTCCAATTAGGTCAAGCGAGCTATGGACACATGATGCGGTCTGATATGTGATGTCAAGCACTTCAGCCAATTACTTCCTTGACAGGCCTTTCCTTAACCGCCAATGAGAACTATGACAACCAGAATTTACCTTGAGACCACTTATAATAAATACTGAATGGTGTCAGGAAGGAAAATACAAGGAAGGCAAGCAATTATTATGAATTGACAATAAAACCTCTTTACACAACTACCAAATACACTCCCCTGAAACAACATACGGAGATTCCTTAAATAACTATTCCTTAGGGCCCACAAACACACCATGTTGGAGAGACAACAATGGGATTAACAGGACAGAGTGTTCTGGGCAAAACCAACAGGATCCAGCAGGAGGCTGTGGCAGATCGACTCCACTGCAGGGCAAACGTCCTGTGGCCTTTGAGAGGAGAGTGTGGCTTCGGCTCTGGCGGGGTGTGGCTCTGCAGTACTGGGAGTGAGCGTGGGTGAAACCACCTCTTCGCAGGTTTCCAATAACTCGTCACTTCCTCACCCATCCCACCCTTTTATCCTTTCGGGAGAACCGTGACATTTCTGGTTCATCAGGAACCTCCCCTCTCACTCACTATTGGCTGCTAATTTGTGCTGGTGTGCAGGGCCACTCTCCATGTCCCTCCACCCCATGTCCCTCCACCCCGTCACTGTCGATAGCTCGAGCTGCCAACGGTTCAGATGTACCTGAAACTTTCTTTTTGTGCCCAGCTCACATCTCAAGGCCTCGCAACACCTTTTAGAAAATATTTCTGACAGATTACAGATGTGTGGACATTAAAAATGGGCTAAAAAGGGTTTTTAAAATTTTAAATACAGACATTGGGAAAGGGAGAAGTCATCGAACCATTACATAAGCGACTCATTTCTAATATCACAATTAATTACATCATGCTTCCCCTATTATATTCATAAAAGATAAAACTGCACGACACAAAACATAATTCACCCCTTGGTGTCTTTTCTCAACAATACAATATATGGTCCATCGTTATTGGCTTTGCAGCTCCTCACAATTGCTGCATTTGTTGACCAGCTTGGTGCCAGAATATAAGCTTTCATTGTTTGGATTTCTTTCTTGGCATAGTGGACAGGGCTGAGTTTATCTCATTTCACTTGTTGCAAAACATTCTCATGGAAATAAGTGACGGATATTTTTCCACACACTGTTGTTTTCTCAACACAGAAAGGAGCTTTATTCTGGTGACCTGGTCATTTCATTTTCGATTTAAGTCACAGGTCTTCAATGATACCACGTCGTTATGGCTTCCATTCATCGAAACTACTCATTCAAGTCCAATTCCAAATATAACGTGATGTTGAGCACATTGATAGTTATTTTTTGTTGTTGGACTTTTTCAGATGATGATGAAACTGTTCTTTCCATTGATGTGAATGAGAAATCCGTTAATTGCACACTGCGTTTGGTCTGCAGGAGATGTTTTGCTGACATCAACACAGTCCTGTCTTAAGAACATTTTAGTGCCAGCAAAATAATATATTGTTGCGGATTCGCGCCCGCCGGCGTGCGAGCGGCCATGTAACTCGAATCGCGGCACGTCGCCCACCGGACGGACAATCCCGTCGTGACCCTCTCGGACTAACGCCGGGAACTAGTCACGGGTGGGCCTTTCGGCCTCACCACGATCGTGCCAATGGCCCCCCGCGTGGGATAGGGTTGCTCGCCAAATTCGACCTACCTAAGTACCCACACGGAGGGTAGACCGGGCGATCGCACCTCGCCGCAGGTCGACTTCGGACACGGGCCACTTTAAGCGACCCGTTCCGTACTATCGGGATAACCGAGCGGTGTTATCGTCAACCTCGACGGTTCGATTAATTATCGGGCGTTTTAGCCCACGACCAACCCTTTACGTGAAGTAAGATGGAGATTCAATAGAAGAAAAGACGAAGTGAAACGGGAAAAACAATTCAACATAAAGCACATTTATTCCGCGGCAAACGGAAAGCACACATATACAATTATACAGCAAATGTAAAAGTAAAAGAAGCACAACAATTCTGCACAAAAAGCAAATGTAACAATGCAGATCTACTACCGACTACCGAGTACACGGCAACACTTATACAGTTTTACTTCACAGACGGCGCCGACAACACATATACTCAAAGCAAAAGAAAAAGGGACCACCCTCAACTACAAGGGGGCAGACGAGCCTGGGGCCGAGACCGCGTCGAGCCTACCCGTCTGGTGATGAGTCGCAAAAATGGCGGTGGCGCCCCGACTCCGCGGGCCTCGCTGGCACTGCCTGGAATTGGGTGGGAACGGGGCCCCCTTCTCACACTATCTCAGCGCGGGGGGAAACAGGAGGGGGTTGTTGATGCTCGGGGGAATGAGGATATCTCGCTGGCTTGGGTCCCGCGACGAGCGACTCCACCGCGACCTCGGTCGTGTTACCGGCCTCCCCTCTCCGCAGCTCCCCGACTATGACACGAGCGCCCTCTCGACTGCCTTCGCCGCTGCCACAACTCTCCAACTCTCCCACTCTTCTCAACTCCGTCCAACTGCGTCCAACTGCTTTCCTCTTCTCAGAAACTCTCAACTCTTTCCAACTCAACTGCCTTTTCGGCGAGCAAACGCGGCCCTTTATAGCCCCCGGGGCTTCGCTCCTTCACCTTCGACCCTTCACCTCTGGCTGGCTCCCCATTGGACAGAGGAAAAGTGGGCGTGAATGATTTTTGATCCGCGAATCTGCATATAGCGATTACACTCCGACGCACCTGGAGGCGGGGCCAAATCGCCCCACGCTCGCTGATAGGACGGAACAGAAGTGGGCGTGAATCGTTCTTGATCCGATTTCTTCGGAGAGGCTGGTGTTTTTTGCACCCGCTGCTCGGTGCGCGCCCTGTACGAGTCCAGGATCGGTGCCCACAAGCGGCGCGGGAATGGCGGTGATGCGATGGTTGCAAGAGCGAGATGTGACGGTAAAGGTCGTGGCTGTTGTTGTGAAGCGGCGTTGCGATTGGTGGTTGTTGTGTGATGTCTGTTGAGACGTGGTTGGTGGTGGTTGTGGTGGTAGTAATGGCGGCTGGTCCAAAATAAAGATAGTAAAAGAAAAACGGTTATCTAAAAGGGTCGCAGCCCGAATGAATGACATTTATTCCCTCTAAACAACGGGTTTGGGCCTAACTACACATATACTTACAGAGATATCTCACCTAAGGGACCTGAATGGTGGTTTGCGAATTTCGT
Organism: Eptatretus burgeri; assembly: GCF_056783735.1. Classification (NCBI taxonomy): domain Eukaryota; kingdom Metazoa; phylum Chordata; class Myxini; order Myxiniformes; family Myxinidae; genus Eptatretus; species Eptatretus burgeri. Next base: position 34,052,836 of record NC_140973.1, read on the forward strand.
CAACCACAACAATATATTTTTTATTGTTCTTCCGTAATGACTCCTTATTTCGGAGTCGGTCAGGGAATGCTTTGGCTCAAATCTTTCATGAATCTACCGGCCAGGCCTGACATTTTTAGAGTCTGGCCAGGGTGCCATTGATAATTCACCTACTCTTCGCAAAACACACCGTGAGATATTTAACGTCCGCTGACGACCAGTGCTGATAAACCGGTCCTGTGACTTAAATTTCTTCCAATGGATGGAACACACACTGATGTATCACCCTGCATGAGAAACGCCAGGTGACAGTTTATGTTGAGTCAAAACTTTAATCTCAGCTGGACAGCCCAAAGGTGAGTGAGCATACCTCTCAGACCTTAGCTGTCATTCCAGCCTCAAGATAATCTTTGGTGAAAGCAGAAAGTTACAACAAGTCTTGTTTATTGAGAAATTGATGATCCAACTGGATCAGTTGTATCTTCATCCATACCTAAATAATTTAATGCATTATCACATGAACTGTGCATCAGATTGTGCCAAATAGCTTCATCCTACATCCGTTTTGGACCGTCGGGTAAACTCGCTCAACGGATGTTCAATTTGTTTCTGATTCAGAGTATGAGCTGGCTGCAGTAACACAGAACCTAATTGTCTACAGACCACTGCTTGACTTCCCTCGTTGTCTTGCTGGGAATGATCTCTCGACCCAACCGCAAGAACTCCATCATTGTATAAAACGCTTGGTCATCGAAAATTCTTGTATCTTTCAGTTTTGTTCCACAGTCATTGTCAAAAGATGCACAACTCAGCTACTAACCACTTACAAACACTGAAGGCATGGCAGACACCTTGGTCATGTCCTTAAAATAAATGGTGTGTTGGACACATCTTCGATATATGATTGTCATGCCATCCTCCTTGATGCACGTGTTAACACAATGCTTAGTGCTCTCAATTATCTGTAATAATATGATGTTTATGTAATGAGTTATAAACTTCTTCCTTGCCTTTCTCTACCCTTAAACATAATGCATTCATCGAATTGCTGGTGATGTTAGTTGTTGTATGTAATCTGATGAGATTACCAAATACACAAAAAAAATTACACTTTCACAGGTTGTCATGAACACTGCAATGCTCTGTGAAGAGTTTGGATCATCACCACCAACATGATTAGTTTCCCTTCATATCCCAAGAAGGTTGTTCACATGGAAAAAGTGAAATACCATATCAATTCCTTTATTGTCAGAAGCTCTGTCCTAACAGCAACCAAACTCTACAATAGCAAACAGTGTAACCTGATGTCAAGAATCCTCGAAGAAGATCAGAAAACTTGCCACCTGAAACTCACACAGGAATTGGAACTTATTCAAGATGCTTATGACAACTCCTCCACTCTTTACGGAAGACATTGGGGATAGGGCTGGCAGGATGGCCTTGAGTTCTGTAAACTTAAATCTGACCTGTCGAGCATGGGTTGGAATCTCGGCTCAACAAGGTGTTTTTTAGGCAGGGTGAGGCATCAAAGTGTGTGCCGTCTCACGGAAGGACGTTAAACTGTGATTCCTTCCAGCATTAGTTGGTGGACGTTAAAGATCCCATGGTGTCCTTTACGAAGAGTAGACGAGCTATCGCTGGCACCCTAACCAAATTCCAAATTCCTGCTTTAACATAGAGGAGGCTATAGCAATGCCTCATCAGCAATTGATGCAGACACGTGCTGCAAACGAACGAGTGATACTGAGATCCAAATACTTCAAAGGGACATTGAAAGGGGAAAATCGAGCCCAGCTGTCCAACTCATGATGTGTTCTACCCATATAACCTACTCTAAGCACACACCTCCCTTTCCAGGTTATTGTACCCCTCCCCCTCTCTCCCCTGCCATCTTTTTCATTTTTTTTCTTCCATTTGGTTGTCATGTCTTTAAAATAAAAAAAAACTGCAGGTTTTCCCTTCCTCTTCCTCTTGTGCTTAAGCTTGTATATCCAGCTTGTTCACCCTCTATGTCCTCGTCCCCCTCCACTTGATCCCATTCTTCATTCAAGGTTCTCTGCTCTATCCATCTACCCTGCTGTTGGTGTGTCCCTTTGCACCTTTTCCACAATTTTCTCCTTGTTGCCTCTGCCACCGAAGGTGGACTGACGTTATGCATGTTTTCACTGCTGTATGTCTGTCTGTGAGCAGAACATCTCAAAAAGTTATGGACGGATTTGGAGAAAACTCGCGTGTGTGACAAGGTTGGGTCTCTCTATCGAGTGCAGCCTGTGGCTGCTGGTTGCATCATTGGTTGGGACACGGCTATGCCGCTGATGCGGTGTCCCCCTTACCAGTACACTGGTGCTCATTTTGCCGACCTCAGAAGGATGACAGGCTGAGTCAACCTCCTGGTGTATTTTAATTCAGCAGCCAATGGGGCTTGAACTCAGGACGCTAGGATCCCAAGCCACCACCCTAACCACTAAGCCAACACCAGGCTACAAGGTTGGGTATGTGACAGGACTAATTGATTCTATTTTGGTGACGATGCGAATCCGAATCCAGATACTATAATTTTTAAAGTGATTTTTCACCATTGAGAGACAGAGCCAAAACAATATATAGCATGATATCTCAAAAGGTTGTGGACGGATTATGATAAAACTTGGTGGATGAGTTGGGTAGGTAACAAAGTGTCATATGGAGGAAAAATGATGCTCAGGGCAAGATCTCAAATTTCCGCCCTTCTAAATGGTCATTGGACCACCAAGAGTTGCTGTTGTTATTGTGGGGTTCACTTCTTCATCGCCTTCAGTGAAGCAAACTCTTCAATCACAGTTTTGAAGTCTAATGACTCAGCTTGTTCATGCCCAATGGAGAGGATGGCGAGATTACTGAGACTAAAGTGGCTCATTGTGGACCTGTGGTAGGTCTTTATCAGTTTCAGTTTGGAGAAGCTCCTCTCACACATGGCAATGCTCACACACATGGTGAGAAATGCCCTCAGTATGATGAGAAAGTTAGGAAAAGATTCCTCAAATCCCCACTTCACAACATATTTAAGGATTTAATATGCCTGCCAGTTCACTGTTTCTTCCCAGTGGTTTCCTCTGTTGATCTCTGGCAATGATATAGTCGTACGCCTCTGTAAGATGATGGTTTTTCATGGCAATGTTACTGTTGTTGGATTGGTCCATCAGGTAAGTGAGTGGCATGAGAAACCCAAATTTAATGTTCATGTCACTAATCTGATGGGTGCGTGAGGTCGTTTCCTCACGTAGCTGAGCCAAGATTTCATACTGCTCTCATTTGTTCTCATCTTGTAATGAGAGAGCTGTGTCCATGGTGTTTTCCCCTGGTAGTCTCTTTTTTCCTCCTCATCCACCGCTCTGTGGAGATTCCCATTTGCTCACAAAAATTGGCGCCCTTGATTTTCACCTCCTCTGATGTTATCCCGCTAATTTTTCAAACATATACCAAGGGCCCACAACTTTTCCTCTGGTGAGTTGAGACGGAGGAAATCTGGTAAAGTTGCTCGACTGTGCTGGAAAAAGTCACGGCGTTCACTAGAGTTGCAGCAGAGTGAACCCCGGCCAAATTAAGGGAATGGTTGGCACAGGGAATGAAGACAGTCTTTGGATTGATCTTGTTTTGCTGTTGAACGCCATGGTGAACCTTGGTCATCGTAGCGGCATTGTCATACCCTTGACCACGGAAGTTGATGTCTTGCAGCTTGCTAACGATTTGTTCTCTGAAAGCGTTACCCGTCTTGCCTTCTAACTGCATGAAATCTATAAGTGACTCCTTTACTTTCACTTCTCCACGTGATATATGGACATACCTTCGGATCCGAGACATCTGATCAACATTTGATTGATCTGGAGTACTCTCCAAGATGAGGGCATAGTATTTTGCGGTTTTGACTTCATTGATGATGTTCAACTTGACCCGGCTACCCAAAAGTTGTATTAATTCATTTTGAATGGTAGGTGAGAGGTATGTGATGATGGGGTGGAGAACAGCTTGAATGTTTGTCAAATGCTGTCTCATTATCAGATCATATTTCCCTGACAGCTGAAATAGTACCAGGAAATGCCCCAGGTTATTAGTCATTTTTGGTGACGGACTCTCTCTCTATACCCTCGAAAAGCGAGATTTTGGTGTGATAGGAATATGACACCATCAACAACATTTTTGAGCATGGCACACCACTTTACCACATCACTTTCAATCTGACATTTGATGTCATGTTCTGTTAGTGTGCCTCTTCCCAAACGAATACACATCTCTTTCCAATTCAAGGATGCCTCGTCATGACCTGGACTTTGTTCATGCTCAGATATTCAAGGGTTTGACTTCCTCCACTTGTTAAATCCTTTCTTTTTGGCGAAGGAGTTACTACCAGTGTTGAAAAGGCAGAAGCAATAGAGCATGTCCTATGAAGGTGACGAGAACAGCCAGTGGCATAGGAGTTTTCTTCATTCTCTAGCTTTTGCTCTAGCTTTCTTCATGAAATTGAACTGGAACCTGGTTTAGGTCGATCTATAGCTTGATGGAGCTCAGGCGCTGAAGTTATCTCAATGGACTCCTGCTCTGATGCATCCCTCCTTTCTTGTTCTTGAATTTCAGGAAATATCTTCTCGGTCTTTGGTCCATGATCAGACTTCTTCCCATCCATTCCATCTGGAGTCTGTAGTAGCTTTCATAATCAAATAACTGACCAGATACAGCATTGGAGTTTCAGGGGGAACTCAAATAGACAAAGATGGGGTCATCAGGAGGAACATGGATAGGATTCGGGTTTTGGCTGTTACTCCTCTCTTTACCCCCAAACCCATTCAAGTGCAGCCAAGTGAACCTTTCAAAAACTATTTCAAGATTCATCCCTCCATAGACAAATAAAAAAGAAGGGGAGTGACAAAGTGTATAGCACACGCACACGCACACACACACACACACACACACACACACACACACACACACACACACACACACACACACACACACACACACACACACACACACACACACACACACACACACACACACACACACACACACACACACACTTAAACCCATCTATTCATTTTCCAGAAATACCTTACCTCCACAGAATGTACAGAGGAATCCACCAGCACTCAAATCGATACACAGACCCTTTATTTATAATGAAGTTCCAGTTTCTGTCAACACGTATGACACTTCTGGTTGAATGATCAAATAAATAAATAAATATTTTAAAATCTTTAAATTCTTTCGTTATTTATTTATTTGCATTCTTTCACACAATTTCCGATGCAGCGGGAACCTGTTTACATGAAAACCAACCAAACTTAAACAAGAGATTATAATGATGGATCGTGAGATTATTATATTATAATGATGAGATGGATAATGATGGATGGTGAGATTATATTCAACAGATTATAATAAAAGCATTCTCGCATGACCGAATAAAACTATGAGCACATTAACCCCTCTATCACATGATGGAATACATCTTCTTAGCATGAACCACAAAATCATCCCGAACAGAACAAATTCAAGCAAATCTAATAAGCTGAGATGAAAAGCTATTATGATTTTTATAACCTATTGTGATGTTTTTTTATTTATTTATCAGGAAGTATATTCCGATACACATAGAGGAACCCTAGTATAGTTATCTAAACTAGGACCCCCACACTCTCCGTATTAGTGGGAAGGGAATATGCAGTTGTGCTTGTTATTGAATGAAACCCCATTGTGATTCTTTTCTTCTCTGTCTCTCTGTCTCTCTGTCTCTCCACCTCAACATCACACCCATACACGCTTTGCAACATGCTTCACACAACATTGAAAAACCAACAGCCTCAAACAACACTTTCCAAAGCCAGCAATCCATCAGAGAAACATCACAACACACCGTGGTGGGAGGTGGGGGGGGGTCGAGAGGGAGGCTCTGTGGCGATCAGCCATGGCACAGCTACAACTGGCCAAATGACAACAACCTCAATGCGTGTCTTCTGGAGATACGGCATGCCAATGAGAAGGCAAAACTCTGCTGGTCCCAACAGTGACTGCCGGGCAGAACCGCGGCAATGTCACAGCACTGCCAGGACAGAAGAAGTGGCACATCTGCAGCACCATGCCTCCCTATGGCCTATAAAAACCCAGAGCAAAGTGCAGAATGCTGCTGATGCTTCTGGGGATTCACATGAACAGAATGGTGGTACAAAGATGAGCTGATGACCGCAGCACAGGTGAGGGCTGGTGGAGAGCATTGGTGAACGAGATTCTGTTCAGGGAACGGGTCTAACCAGCGGAGGTTTCCCAGACACATTGGCCATACATACACACTGACTCACATCACCTGCTCTCCTCTTCTTTCTTCTCCTCCCCCCTCTTGTTGGGACCAACATAAGCTGCAAGCTTACGTCCGGTGAGTGAGGGACCAGAAATATGCATCGTACTCTTCTCTCTATCCCTTTTCCTTACCTTGTTTCCCAGTGTGACTGAGGTGCCTGTGTTGTAGACCTGTGGATAAGTGAATGGATAAGACTTGGGCTTCTGTGCTCAGGGTAAGAACTTTTTGTTTGTGACACTGCCTTGTAAATACATGCCTTTTGTTAACTGGATAAACTGTTTCCCAAACTGTCTGATTGTCAGCTTTCATTGGTGAAACATAGTGTGTAGAACAGGGAGTTCACTCCTGCCGTTTCGTTGTGAGTCACCATGAGCCAATGTTTCCACTTATGGTATCGCTCAGCCGTTTGATAAATCACAGTGGGACGCTGAGAGCATGGTACTCAATCTGGGGGGTGTAATTCACCGGAAAGGTAAAGTGGATTCAGATGCTGGACCCTGCCTGAATTAAAAGTCGAAGAAGGCATCCGCGGTTTCTCAGCAACCTGTCACGCTGCAGAGTTATCTGTGGTTTGTCGGCTTCAGCATTGTCGGCCGAATAGTGGATTTGAGAATTCCCCTCGTAATCCCTACCACCTCCCAATCCGCAACACTATCTTATTTGGTACATTACCAGACGGAAAGGTATACATGTCAACTGGAAAACTAAAATAAGTCAACTTTATGATACACATTTTTACTAAAACAATTATTTCTCACTCTAACACATCCAGATATGCAACTACGCTATCATCATGTCTACTCTGATCTTCTATTAGGCTTTCTGGACAAATCCTTTGCATCAACTTATCAAAAGCTTACTGTATAATTAATCACACATATGTCATCAATATAACGACTTGTAAAAGGCAACATTTTAGCGAAGAATTCACAATAAACAAGAAAATGTTCATGAATTGTCATGATGGGGCATTTTGTATATAGATCGTTGACAAAAAATTTAAATTTCGTCCATTTTTTTATTTAGGCTGTAACACAACAAAATGTGAGAAAAGTCAAGAGGTGTGAATAATTTCTGAAGGCACTGTGGGTTTTTGGATTGAAATCCCCAAAAAACTGCTTGTTTTTTTTATCAACATTGTAGCTAAATATGGATCTTCCTTCAAAGATGGTGACAGGTGTTGGCTCGTGTGTTTATAAGTTATGATATGTGAGAAAATGACAGCTCAAAACTCCTAACCCCTAGTAAAGTGCATTGTGGTTAACAATGAATGTGATCCTATAAAGTTTTAGTGCCATTTACTTTGGGGGCTCAGAGGAGGAGGGAAAAATCGCATCGCTCCAAGGTCCCGAACAGACATGTGGTACGAAACTCCATGAGTAAAGAGAGAGGAAATGCATCGCTGAAAAATAGGGCTGCAAATGCAGTTTAACTCCAGTGAAACACAAGTCCGTGAGTCATTTACACGACGGTGTAAATTGTGAGCTGCCAGGCAAGAAAGCTACTCACCCCTCCGTTAAAGCCTTCCTCACCCGCCGTTAAAGTTCCTCCCCCGCCCGAGGGGGAGGTCCATGAGCCCGATAGTAGTGTGGGGAAAAATGATTGGTTAGAAGCCAGATTTAATAAAACAACATGTCTTGACTACTGTCATTGGTTCGACAAGTAAATGGAACAAAGTTCATGGTGTAAAAGTACTAATAATTGTCAACAATGAAAAGTACATAACAAATTCATCCCGATCGCACATGCACAGAGAGAAGTGAGATTTAAAAAACAAAATATATATATTTTTTACTCCGTCTGCCTGGCAGTTAAACAAAATTGAAAATCATTCCAATCAGGAAACTTACCGTTTTGATGATGTCATAA
>NC_140973.1:34068511-34076011 GCF_056783735.1 Eptatretus burgeri
CTCTCTCTCTCTCTCTCTCTCTCTCTCTCTCTCTCTCTCTCTCTCTCTCTCTCTCTCTATATATATATATATATATATATATATATATATATATATATATATATATATATATATATATATATATATATATATATATATATATATCTATCTCTCTCTCTCTACCTCTCTCTCTATACCTCTCTCTCTATACCTCTCTCTCTCTATACCTCTCTCTATACCTCTCTCTCTCTCTATACCTCTCTCTATACCTCTCTCTATACTTCTCTCTATACCTCTCTCTATACCTCTCTCTCTATCTCTATACCTCTCTATACCTCTCTCTCTCTCTATACCTCTCTATACCTCTCTCTCTCTATATATATCTCTCTCTCTATACCTCTCTATACCTCTCTCTCTCTATATATATCTCTCTCTCTATACCTCTCTCTCTCTATATCTCTATATCTCTCTCTCTCTCTATACCTCTCTCTCTCTATACCTCTCTCTCTATACCTCTCTCTCTCTCTCTCTCTCTCTCTCTCTCTCTCTCTCTCTCTCTCTCTCTCTCTCTCTCTCTCTCTCTCTCTCTCTCTCTCTCTCTCTCTCTCTCTATATCTATATATATATATCTATACCTCTCTCTCTCTATACCTCTCTCTCTCTCTATACCTCTATATACCCCTCTCTCTCTATATATCTCTATATACCCCTCTCTCTCTCTATACCCCTCTCTCTCTATACCTCAGCCTCACCCTCTTTCTCTCTCTCCCCTTCCCTCCTGTGAGCAAACCCTGTGTTGACACTCTTCCTCGTGTTAGCTTTCAACAATAATTTAAAATATATATTTTCTCCACCACTATTTATATCTCAAATTTATGAAATGTTTTTCTTTAATCATCAATGGCTTTTGCCAACAAAGGGCTTGCCTTCAAGCAATTCATTAAGTTGGTAAGATGACCCACACGTCATGCACCAACTTGATTAATTTAATGATCCTCTTCTTATGAAACTTCCAAAATCCAAATCCAGTTCAAAATCACAAAATCTTCTTATAAAACTCCAAAATCCAGATCAATTTCCTCTTCCCCCCCCCCACACCTGTGGAACTAACTTCCTCAGTTTGTTCAATATCATTCTTCCCTCCAGGGCTTCAACACAGCTATTCACTGCAATCTCAGGTCACCCCCCCCCATCCAAACCCATGGTCTTTTCCCTCCTCGTTATCCCTCCACAAGCTCATCCCTTTTTGAGTTAGCAGGTTTCCCCCTGCTCGCTTACCCTTTTCATGTTTTTTGTTTTGTTCCAATTCTGCTTCTTCCCCAGTTTCCCCTTCCACTTATTTTATTGAGAATTTGCTCCTCTATCCAGCTTGCCCTCATTCTTCCCCATGTCATTCATTCCTCCAAGTCTCTCTATTTTGTTCTTGTACCTTGTTGGTGCATCAATACTCCCTTCTTTCCATTGTTCTTTTCCTTCCTGGTCTGTTGTGTGTTCCAGCTCCTCCCTGAGTCTCGACTAGGTATACAAAAATATCTTTTACTTGTACAACCATTGCTGACCAAACTACAAAGACACTAATGGCAATGAAAATCGAACCCATGGAATTCAACCATTGGGTTTATTGGCCAGGCATACACACTATTTTCATAATTTATAGCCTTCATGCTACATTCTGATAATATGAGCTCATGGAGGATGTCCACTCTCATAATCGATAAACTATTATAATCTTTATGATGCAGAATAAGATCAAAGATTTTGAAAATAGAGGTGTCCAATTGCAATAAAAAAAATGTTGAAAACTAGGTGGACAGAATGATAATAATTGGATACCATTGCTTATAATTTTTGATTTTGATTAATTTTTTAATTTCACCATTACAGAGCATGGGTGCTTCCAAAGCAGTTTCTTGGCAAGGATTGTACTGGGTGGTTTGCTATTGCCTGCTTGACATCGTGTGTCCATGCTTTACCCTATTAAATGCCAGGCTCCAAATATGGAAGCAGCAGGTATCATTCAAAAAGTCTTTGGTGTGACTCAGATGAGTTTTGAACCACCAACCTCTCGCACTCACAGAAGATGCTCTAACCATACACCACAGCGTCTGGATTGCTCTTCGTTCTTGGGCAAAAAATTACTGTGACAATTGAGATGGAGGTATAATTGTTGGTGGGGGAAGATTGCATGTCTTCTTTTTCAAACGGTGGAAACGCTCCTGTTCAGAGTGCTGAAACATCGTTTACAAGTAACATGTGTTCTGAAAATGTTTCTGCACTTTTATGGATTGTTATTGTCAGGTTCTGGAAGACAATGTGGTACAAGTACAAGACTGGTACGTAATAATGAATTGACGGTAGTGCAGGTACAAGGTTCATTGCTTTCTTTTCTTCTGCAAGATCGAGCAAGGTGATGGAAGGTGTGAACTGACGAGAGGGCAGCAGGCCAACTCTTGGATACGAAGAGCAAGGGAATGAATGAACAGGAAAAGAGGACAGGAAACACTGGAACTTATGAGTCAGAGAGTTGGGTTAGTAAGGGTTGATGGGGGGTAATAAAGATTGTGGCTAACAATGGGAGACAAAGGAAGGCCATTAGCAAACAAAGAGCCACATTAAAAAAGGAGCTTGGACAAATGCATTCTCACCCTTTTAGCATTTTGTGGCATCTCTGTTTTCGTTTGTTCATTTGTACAAGTATCCTAATCCGAGTGATTATTTAATTTATGTTTCTGTTTTCAAGGCGCACTCACCTCTGATCTGTCTCGGCTGGGTTCGATTCCTGACCCAGTGATAAACTGTCATCCCGGTGTTTCACAGGCAGGGCGATTCATCAATATGAGTGTCGTCCCTCGGATGGATGTTAAACTGGACGTCACATCTGTCGGAATTAGTTGATAGAGGATAAAGATCCCATGGAGTCCTTCGCGAAGAACTGGCGAGCTATCGCAGTCACCTTGAACAAATTCGAAATTCCTGTCGTAACGTGAGTCCAGTGTCAAGTCGGTTCGTAAAACACCTGGGCCAAGACCCCCCCCCCCCCCGTCCATGGGAATAATTGTGTCCTTTAAAGAAGAAGAAGATCTGTGTTTAAGAAATATGAAACTATTTTCTGATTATGATAAATTAGATCATTCTGTCTCGAAAATAGCATGTTCACGATATCAAGAGGAAAACAGCCTCTGAGAATCCCACATCTATAGTTGAAGGAGGAAAACAGCCTTTGGGAAGTAAACGGGGCTATCCCACATCCAGAGTTCAGGTCAGGTCAGGTATGGGAGCATGTGCCAGAACAGCGCGTCACTGCGTCCACTTTCCGCCGGTACTCCAGGGGCCTCCGTCTGGCCATCCCCCAGGCAGATACCAGGCCCATCCCCATCTCCTTGAGATGATGGTCAATCTGCTGCAACCACGAGGCATGTGGTCGGCCCACTGGCCTCCTCCACTCATGAGACTCCCTCGCTGAGAGAATCTGGTGAGCAGGATCAGCGTCAGGAAAACGAGCCACATGTCCATACAGCCGCAACTGACGCTCACGGACTATGCAGGTAACAAATCTCATCCGAGTCTCTCTCAGCAACCGCTCGTTGGACAGAAAATCCGACCAGCGATAGCCAAGGATTCTCCGAAGAGACCTGGTACCAAAGGAATTAAGTCTCCGTCTCAGATTCTTGGTCAGAGTCCAAATCTCGCATCCATAGAGCAAGACTGGAAGTACCAAGGACCTGAAGACTCGGACTTTCGTCCTCCCGCACAGGTACCGGCAGCGCCACACCCCATGATCCAGTGAATCCATGACTCCCCAGGCCCGACCCAGACGTCTATTGACCTCTGACTCGCAGCCAGCGGAGACATGGATATCACTGCCAAGGTAAGTGAATCTCTCCACGACCTCAACATCCTCACCACAAACAGACACAGACAGGACAGCAGCATCCACGATGTCACATCCAAGATCTAGCATCCAAGATCCAGAGTTCAAGGAGGAAAATACCCTCTGGGAAGTAAACTGAGCTATCCCACATCCAGAGTTGAAGGAGGAAAATACCCTCTGGGAAGTAAACCAGGCTATCCCACATCCAAATTGCCTTTATCTGACAGAACGGCAGACGGTCGAGTCAAAGGGATGGAGAAGCTCCTTGTGAAGCAAAGGCCATCCATATCTGGTGCCCAACTGTGTCTGCGGACGTCGTCCTGCAGTTGGGTTACCCTTTTATTGGAGGTATGTGGCAGGATTTGCACTCCAGCCACAGTAAAACACTTAATTCCGCAAAACCCATAAACGCAAAGAAAACTGAAAACCCACTCGGTGGGAGTACCTCTTGTGCTGCTGCCCTTCGCAGGGCAGCTCACCGGATGAAGGGATTGGGGCAAAGCCTTCGGAGCCTCTATTCTTTGATGATTGATAGGAGGAAAAGCACAGGCTAACCTTCCTGGGTCAGATTATGGTGGTGTGTGTTGGAGTGGTGCTGAGGTGTCGTCCACCAGACGGCAGTCTCCTCGGGTTAACCTGAGGCGGTCCCTTCAGGTAGGTGTCTGGAATCTCCAATCCCTAAGAGAGCATGATCGCCTGTCTCTGTTATCATCGGGGCTCCAGCGTTTGATCATCACTGTTGCAGCACTCTCTGAGGTTCGGATACCGGATAGTGGAGAGATAATGGTGGGTGGTTATACCTACTTTTGGTCTGGTCCCTCTGATAGTTACCGTGCCTAAGGAGTTGCTGGAGCTGTGTCCAATAAGCTCACACCCACGATAATTGAGGTAACACTGGTCAATGAGCATATTACGAGAATGAGGATTCGTCACTCCTTTGGTGTCATTTCCCTGGTCTCTGTATATGCTCCGAATGAGGCGAGTGATCTCACTGTGAAGGACGCATTCCATGCCATGCTCTAGGCTGTGGTTGATTAGTGCCCGAGGCCATACACTCCTCTAGTCTTAGGGGATTTCAATGCATCGACTGGAACTGATAGTAATGGTTAGGAGACTTGTGTTGGTCCCCATGTGACTGGAACTGTGAACAACAATAGCACTAAGTTCCTTGACTTTGCAAGAAGTCGTGGACTTAGGGAGGCTGGTTCATGGTTTCAGCACCCACAATCTCATCAATGGACTTGGTTTTCCAATGCAGATGGTGTGGCAAAGGTGATTAAACACTCGTTGATGGTCACTGCAGGATGATTCCGAACTGCAGGGTCTTCCGGAGTGCTCAGTTCCTCCTTTCCGACCACAGGCTTGTTGTAACAACTCTGAAGTTTCAGCTTAAATCCAGGATAATGGTACCATCCCAGCCAAGACTGGATGTTGGCAAGCTCAAGTATGAGAGGGTAGCTGAGGAGTTGGTGAACAGGCTAAGTGGGGATTGGGTGTTTTGGGGCATCGTGAAGAGTCGTGCCTTCAAGACCACCATCCTTGATGTTGCCGGTGGATGTCTTGGAACCCACTGTCATGCAAAGAAGAACTTTGGCTCTCAAAGGACACTGGATACCATTGACCAGAGTCGCAGGGCCAGGCTTAATGGTAGAGCTGAGCTGTTGAGGGAGTTGAGGCGTAAAACTGTAAATGTGCTGAGGGTGGACAAGGAGGTCTATGTACGAGGAATTCTGTGAAGAGGTAGATCATCACCTGTCGTCAAGTGATTCTCGTCCTGCTTACAGGGGAATTTGCGCACTGCGTTCCTCCAAGCCTGTCCCACGGTGTGCTGCAATTAGAGCAGAGTATGGTGGGCTCTTGACAGAGGAGTCCAATGTTAAGGCCAGCTGGGCTGGTTACTTTGAATGGCTGTACCAGGCTGATCCAGCAGCTGTCGAGTTTGATGTCAGGGGTGTTGCTACCCCTATTGCTGACACTCCAATGAACTGTGATCCACCTTCATTTGTGGAAACACAGGCTGCGTTGAACCATTTGAAAGGGAGTAAAGCTCCTGGGATCTGTGGCATCCATGCTGAACTTTTCATCATCCCAACTGATTGGAAGAGGGGCCTTGTTGTCCCTCTCTGGAAAGGGAAGGGTGATTGCCAGGACTGCAACAACTTCTGAGGCGTGACATTGCCCCCAGTGTGGGGCAAGGTAATTGCTTGGATGATTCTTGAAAGGGTTCGCCACCATCTGCTTGAGCACCAGCATCCAGAGCAGTCAGGCTTTACACCAAAGGAGTCAACGATTGACTGTGTCCTTGCTCTTCGTGTTCTCACCAAACGTAGACAAGAGTTATGGCAGGGGCTGCTTGCAGCCTATGTTGATCTCCACGGTGTTTGATTCAGTGAATTGGGATGTCCTCTGGAGGATTCCTGGTCTTCGTGGGGTGCCACCCAAACTCATCATTCTGATTTCTGAACTATACTCTGGTACTGAGAGTGCTGTGAGGTGTGCTTATACCATCTCTGACTTATTTCTAGTTTTCACTGGAGTTCGTCAGGGGTGTGTACGGGCCCCCACACTTTTCAGCGCTGTATGGACTGGATTCTGGGGGGGATGTCAGTGAGATCAATGTGCATTGCATCCTTTGGAATGCCAAGATCTCCGACCTTGATATCGCAGATGATGCAGTCATCTTTTCGAAGACTGGATATTCGTTTGAGGGCCCTCGAAGTGCTGAATGAGGAGTCTGAGCCACTGGGATTACGGGTTTCCTTGGTCAAAACTAAGATCCAGGCTTTCAATGACATCTTGGATGCTGCTATCTTGTCTGTACCTGTTTGTGGTGAGGATGTTGAGGTCACGGAGAGATTCACTTACCTTGGCAGTGATATTCATGTCTCTATTGGCTGTGAGCCAGAGGTCAATAGACATCTGGGTCAGGCCTGGGGAGTCATGGATTCACTGGATCATGGGGTGTGGCTCTGATGTCGGTACCTGTGCAGGAGGATGACAGTCTGAGTCTTCAGGTCCTTGGTGCTTCCAGTCTTGCTCTAGGAATGTGAGACTTGGACTCTGACCAGGGATATGGGACAGAGACGGAACTCATTCCGTACCAGGTCTCTTTGGAAAATCATTGGCTATCGCTGGTCAGACATTGTGTTCAATGAGCAGTTGCTGAGAGAGACTCATATGAGATCTTCTTCTTGCGTAAGGCAGCTATCATTTTGTTGAGGTGCAACTGTGCCGCTGATGCAGTGCCCCGATTACCCATTCACGGGTGCTCATTTCACCAACCTCAGAAGGTTGCCTGGCTGAGTCAACCCCACCTTGTGTTAATTCAGCTTCCAACGGGGCTCGAACTCAGGACCCTAAGATCCCAAACTAGCCACCACAACCACAAAGCCAACACCAGGATTGCTCACATGAGATTTGTTACCTGCATAGTCCGTGAGCATCACCTGCGGCTGTATGGACATGTGACTCGTGACGCCGATCCTGCTCACCAGATTCTCTCAACAAGGGAGCTTTATGAGTGGAGGAGGCCACCGAGCCGACCACGTGCCTCGTGGTTACAGCAGGTTGATCGGCATCTCAAGGATGGCTGGGATGGCCCAGCTGCCTGGGGGATGGCCAGCCGAGGCCCCTGGAGTCCCGGTGGAAAG
>NC_140973.1:34078511-34188511 GCF_056783735.1 Eptatretus burgeri
GACTGGATCGACAATCTCGCTGATGGACGCGCGAAGGGCGCAACGTTACCCCCCCCCCCCTCGGGAATCATATCGCGTTGACACTCGTGGTTTGTTCAAGGTCGAGGTCGCTAGAGTACCGGACTGATCATTTATATATACTACACACAAATATCGGAATAGGGTATAAATGAGTGAACCACCTAAAATATCGTTCATCGGTTTTAATTGTATGGACAAGTTGAAACCGCAATTTTTCTCTTACATCATCAATATATGTTTGACGTCACTATTTGGCCATTTTTTGGCGAGAGTTTAATGAGTTCAAGAATTGCCTTTGTCTGCCAGAAAGTTGCCATCGTGCACTCAGGGCCGTTTATTCTTGACAAGAGGTGCGTTCGGAATTCACATCATGTGTTTGGTGCGTTAAGAACCTACATCACGTGACTGTTACTTTACAACCCTTGTTTGGTGCCTGATGAACCTTGATCACGTGTTTGGTGCATTATAAACTTTGATCACGTGTTTGGTGCCTTATGAACCCCGGTCACGTGTTTATGCCTGGTGTTGGCTTAATGGTTAGGATGGTGTGCTTTGGATCCGAGGGTCCTGCATATTCAAATTCTGCTCGGTTGTTGAATTAATACCAGGTGGGGTTGACTCTGCCTGTCATCCTTCAGAGGTTGACAAAATGAGTACCAGCCTGCTTGACATGATTGAGCCATTTGAGGATCCTGTGTCTGAGTGGTGACCTGTCCAAGATTGTGCCCAACAGCCGAGGAGACTGCTTCGGCATCACCGACGCTTTGTTCAGAGTATGGTCCCAATGGATTTGGATTTGGACGTGTTTGGTGCGTTATGAACCATGATCACGTGTTTGGTGCGTTATGAACCATGATCACGTGTTTGGTGCGTTATGAACCATGATCACGTGTTTGGTGCGTTATGAACCATGACCACGTGTTTGGTGCGTTATGAACCATGACCACGTGTTTGGTGCGTTATGAACCTTGATCACGTGTTTGGTGCGTTATGAACCATGATCACGTGTTTGGTGTGTTATGAACCATGATCACGTGTTTGGTGCGTTATGAACCATGATCACGTGTTTGGTGCGTTATGAACCATGATCACGTGTTTGGTGCGTTATGAACCATGATCACGTGTTTGGTGCGTTATGAACCTTGATCACGTGTTTGGTGCGTTATGAACCATGACCACGTGTTTGGTGCGTTATGAACCATGACCACGTGTTTGGTGCGTTATGAACCTTGATCACGTGTTTGGTGCGTTATGAACCATGATCACGTGTTTGGTGTGTTATGAACCATGATCACGTGTTTGGTGCGTTATGAACCATGATCACGTGTTTGGTGCATTATGAACCTTGATCACATGTTTGGTGCGTTATGAACCATGATCACGTGTTTGGTGCGTTATGAACCATGACCACGCTTTTGGTGCGTTATGAACCATGACCACGTGTTTGGTGCGTTATGAACCATGATCACGTGTTTGGTGCGTTATGAACCATGATCACGTGTTTGGTGCGTTATGAACCTTGATCACGTGTTTGGTGCGTTATGAACCATGACCACGTTTTTGGTGCGTTATGAACCATGACCACGTGTTTGGTGCGTTATGAACCATGATCACGTGTTTGGTGCGTTATGAACCATGATCACGTGTTTGGTCCGTTTATGAATTTGCATGTCCAGAACAGTATTGTGGTGCGTTATTAATTTTCAGAATTATTTGGTGCTTTAAGAACACACCCGTATTTGGTACGTTGTGAATCTACAGCACCTGTTTGGTGCGTTTTAACAGCCGTTCTCTATTCCATTATTTGATGCAGGCAACAAGGAAATGAGTGGAATAAATGCAGGTAAAATGATTATTCAGAGAAGAATACTACACGTGTGCTGTAGTACCAGGTGGGACAGGTGCACCCCAGGTGAACGCCTTCCTCGAACAAAGTTCGACATGTAAGGGTGAAAAAGAGTGTGAGGTTTTGGCGCGATCATGCAAATGCTTTTGTATTCCGAATATTAACATTTATACCTGCAAATGTCATCGAATAAATGGTCACGAATACACCTTAGATGTCTCTGAGAATGAACGATGGCAACATGGCATAGCGCAGGGTACTTGTCGAAAGGGCCTCTCCCCCTCCCGGGTGCTGATGGGAACAGCGCCGCGCTCCGCCAAACGGGCCGAACATATAGAGAGGACAGAGCCAAGCTGCGTCTCTTCCACGAACCCGACTCATCGAGTAAAAGGTCAGGGCGAATCCCACAAGGCGTGGCGCGCGAGCCCGACAGGCGCGCCTTGTGCGGACAACCGGCGACGCACGTGCCCGCAGGGTGCCACTCCCCCTCCACCCTCCCGCAGCACCGAACAGGGGATTGATGGAGAGCACGCACGTCTCCGCCAAGAAACAAGCGCTTGATTGTCATGCACTTCCATGAGCGATGGGTAATCGGGCGATTAGGCGCCGCGTCCTGGGCGCGTGCACGCGAACGTGGGTGGATTCGAACCGTGCGAGGTGTTCATCATCTCTGATCTGCGTTCAAGGCCGATTTCAAAGGACGCCATGTATTACGATGATGCTCTTTAATGACGATGGACACGATTCCTGCTCGACTCTGCAGTTATTTATTAGACGTGGGGCGTTGGCTCGGAGGGCCACTGTCATTGCCTCCTATTTATGAAACAATTAATGTTGAAAATATTCCAATTGCTCGAATCGCAATTATGATCAGTGAGCATCAATTCAAATATCGTAAACGAGTATTGACTCAAATACTGAGAGAAACCTCAAAATTTGTCGTTGCTTAAATTTCTTTTCTTGACAAGAGAGAACCTCATCATTGAAGAACCTATTCCAGAGTGATATTCTGATGGAGGTTTCAGCTCATTTCACTCGACTGGGGCCTCCCCCGAGGTTCTCCTGATGATTCTGATGTGGACCATACGCACTCTCTTACAGAGCGTCGATGCATTTTCTTGGCAAGGGTTATACTGAGTGGTTTGCCATTGCCATCCCAGCATTAGTTAGGGTAAGAATTTGTAATTTGTTAATGGTGCCGGCGATAGCTCGCCTACTCTTCGCCAAGAATGCTGCAGGATCTTTATCGTCCACCAACGGCACCAAGTAATGCTGGAAGACGGGATGCCCAGTTTAACATCCATCCAAAGGATGGCACACACACACACACACACACACACACACACACACACACACACACACACACACACACACACACACACACACACACACACACACACACACACACACACACACACACACTGATAAGTCACCCTGCCTGTGAAACACCAGGATGACAGTAAGTAGTTGGTTTGGATTCAAACCAGATTCACACCAAGATTAGACAGCTTCGAGATGAGTGTGCGTACATATAGGTCATCCTGTGACCTCCACTCCCCAGTGGTTATAAACCAGTAAATACGTTAATGAAGTGTATGGCGTTTAACCTTATACTAGGCACACCGACATTTGCTCATGTTCACATCTATCAGATGCTTGCTTGTGAAAGACACCACGTGATATTGAAGGTAAATGAATGCAGAGGCGTCTCGACATCCACTCAAAAGAACCTCGTGTTCCTCAATGTGGCACCCATTCGCGAACATCACACCCGACAGCAGCACGAGTCACATCACCTTCTAGTCCAAGGAATCAAACCGAAGGGCAGAAAGTTCATACGTGAGCTGGATTACCACCTGGCTATTGTGCCGACAATATAATTCAGTTCTGTCTCAATGATGTGGTTATGATGATGTCATTAAGAATGATGTCATGGTGATTTAAAGCACCAAATGCAGAAGTTTATAAATGCACGGAATGCAGAGTCACGGCCTGGGTGTTGGTCAATTTTTCACAGGTTCCACGGCTCTTGGTGTGGAAAAACTCTTCGGTATATCCTCGCCCCGACCCTGCCAAAGAACAGGCCCGAGTCTGATTGTCCTGACACCACCGCCAGTTTCCACTGCAGCCAATAAAACGACGCCCGCAAGGCTAGGCCTTGAGGGCTGCTTGGTCGGGTGGCGCCATTTTCCACAGTCGCAGGGCGTGCATCGCATTTCAACGCACTCGGCCATTCGACTCGCCGCATGAATCCTCTCGCCTTGACTTGCGCTCAACTTATTTATTACGAGAGTCGCGGCTTTCCCCGAGTGTCCATGCTTCCAATGCTAATCACCAACGGCAAGCCTTCTGGGCTTGCTCACGATTCTTGGCAATCAGAACATCGGGCATCCGGCCTCTGGGAAGCACGAGGGCACCAATCCCAATTTCCATCTCGATTTTTCATTGCAGGCAATGTTCCCATCCATCGCTGAATGACAAAAGGATTGCTCGGTGATATTGGAGCTGCAAGGCCGGAGTCCATTCCCAGATTCCCCTTGCTTTTGTTTTCGCAAAAGATCTGGCTCTTGACCAGAATATATCTTTTTTTAGATTGCCATTTGTTATGTTACACGTTTGTGAAGAGCCATTATCTGAGTTCGGTTACAACAGAGATCTTTCACGACATATAAGGCTTTTCATTGCCCCCCCATCCTCTCTGTACCTTGTTTACTGCAGCCTCGACTGGATGGAACCAAGAAGGCCGAGGTGAAGAAAAAAAACCTACTCTAAACTAATCTGAAAAGGCGGGTGAATACGTTTATAATCGCTCTTGTCTCTCATTGGTTGAATCACTGTGATGCTCAATCTCAGAAACAAGCTCCTTCAGCATGGCTTGTCATCATGGATGGAGGATCTCAGCTTGTCAGGCCCTCACATCACGAGGCCATCAGCATATCAGGCCCTCGGCACGTCACGCCACCAGCCACAATTTTAACATGTTTGCAGTTCATGACTCCAGAAGCTTGGGATGATGGATCCAGGGCCGGATTTAGACATGGGCAAGCTGGGCAGTTGCCCAGGGGCCTCCACAACCAGGGGGCCTCCACATATTTCATGAAAAAAAAAATTGTAAGGAAAAATGTATTTGTGAGTGCCTGAATGGTAGTTGGTAGTTAGTTGAACAGATATAAGATATTCATCTTATCTTATTCTCTATTTTATATAGAAGTTCAGATTCTTTGTTCTTGAAAAATATACTTTATGGATGACTGTAAATATGTCTTGTCACCTTTTTACTATTCTAAGGAAGGGTGGGCCTCCACCACTGAAGGCTGCTCAGGGACCACCACAGGTCTAAATCCGGCCCTGGATGGATCACATGATGACATGCTCTATGATATATACATTGAATGCACTCGCCTAGACTTTCTCACATCTTGTAAGAATGTTCGAGGTTTTTTTTTTATCATCCTGTGGTTTTCACATGTCGGTGTCGTTTCGATCGATGATCCTTCGCATGTTTTGCTCCAGTGTAAGTTGATCGAACAGCCTGCCCCATCCCTTGACCGTGTCCCGTCTCGTTGGCTTTGCTCCCAGGTTCTTAAGGACTGACGGACAATCTTTAAGAGTTTGCCTGAACGTGACTTGTGGCATTGTTTCCTGGGATGGAATAAATGCATTAATTGATTACTTTACCATCCCATTTATTAAGTTGGTTAAAATCAGTTCCAGTGATTTATTCTCCATCACGACTTTGCTTTCTATCCTTGCCCTCTTTTGGAGTTGAGATGAGCCGTGGAAATGGTGCTTTTATCTTTTTTTTTTTTTGTTTGCTTCTTTCAAACTATTATTATTTATTTTTGTAAACAATGTCGAGGCTCATAAAGGAGCTGGAACATATAATGGATTAGGATGTAACAGAACAAAAGGAACAGGAGAGAGAGAGAGACAGAGACAGAGACAGAGACAGGAAACTCACCAACAGCAGGGACGAGGAATGGACAAATAAGGGAGGTGGGGAAGAAAGAGGGCTTGAGACAAGATGGTTGGAGAAGAAAACTCAGGAAGGACAAACTGGAAATAGATGGGTTTGAGGAGGGTTTTTCTTCTTCTTGCATATGACAGCTTGGCTGCCAGGTTCCAGGTGGCTTTCATTTTGTTGGGGGCACAGTTGTGTCACTGTATCAGTACACTGCTACTCACTTCACCAACCTCAGAATACCAACTTTAGAAGGATGATAAGTTGAGTCAACCGCACCTGATGTTAATTCAACAGCTAACAGGGATTGAACTCAGGACCTTAAGATTCCAAGCCAACCACCCTAGCCACAAAGCTAATACCAGGCTTTACTGAGGAGGGTTAATCAAGGTAGAGAAGATCATGGTTTTGGATGGGAGATGGTGGTGAACTGTTGGCTTGAAGACTTGAAGGGAAAATACGACTGAAGAGAATGTGGAAGTTGGTTCCACAGTTGGAGGTGGGGGGGGGGGGGAGAGGAATCATTGAGTGGAGGTGAGCAGTGTTCTGGATTTTGGGAGAAGCTGGTTGATGGTGCATTGTGTACACCCTGCAGAAACCTGGGGGGTGGGGGGGTGGCGGGATGGAGCAGAGCATTGAAAGAGAAGAAGGTGCAAGAAGAGAAAGGTGGCGGTAGAAGACAGAGAGACCAGCGACCCATCTGCGATGTGAAATTGATGGGTCCACCTTGACTCAGCTTCAACACATGAAATTCAAAAGATCTTGAAGGCCTTTGTATTTCCCTTCTCATTGATCTATGGTTAGAGTATAAGCTTTTTCAATCTTGGTAGATCTCAATATTGGGGGAAGTATGAGCAATAAATGGTATGAAGGTATAAGGGGGCCTCAGGAGAAATGCAAGGAGTGCAGGCTGCAGGGAGGAGACGGAAGAAAGGATAAAGGAGGGATGACAAAGGAGAATGGTGGGGGTGGGGGGTTGGGGGTTTAAGGTGTTAAAATGTGCTATTTTTTTTTCCATATTATAATGCATACATAATATGTAGATGGAGGAAGATGGCCCCTTTGTGCCTTTCACATCGTTTTCAGTCGATGCTCACAGTTCTCATATCTTTGACCTCTGCTTGACTGTGTACTCACCATTCTTTT
Source organism: Eptatretus burgeri (assembly GCF_056783735.1). NCBI lineage: Eukaryota > Metazoa > Chordata > Myxini > Myxiniformes > Myxinidae > Eptatretus > Eptatretus burgeri. Next base: position 34,085,486 of record NC_140973.1, read on the forward strand.
CATATAATTTTTCTCATTTTATTGGATCCACAAAGAACTGTGACCCATTTTGATGAGATGAGATATCATGTGCATATTTGTTTTCACACATTCATCAGTTCCCATTCCTGGGTAAGTTGACATTTTTTTTTTTGCCGATGTGATCAACGGGTTGCTTTGTCAGAGCAACTCAAATGAAGGTCAATTTTTTCTTTCCTTCATTCATTCACCTGTTGAATAATTATTATTTTTTGTTTCATTCATTGAATGATTGATTTATGTTTGCAATTTTATTTTATTTTATTTTGTTCTTTCCATTTATCTAAAGTCAAATGTGCAGGTTGCTCTTTTATGACGTCATAATATGTGCATGATAGGGCCCCGAATGAGTGACAAGGATTCTCGGATCAAATTGGCTCACTGCTTTTGGACGGAGGTAAATTTAATTTTCTGTCCTTGTTTTGTTCTCAAACCTCAGAGTTGGCATCATACAAAGAAGGCATTTGTTTTAAATAGCAAAGTTGTGCAACCAGACTGTGGATGTCCTTTCAAACAGACAGATTTGCTTGTTATGCTGTCGTGCAGTCCTCTGAGGTCAGGGTATGTTTTACAAGCCGGAAACGTATGAATACAGGCCATTGAAGAAGAACATTAATGCCATGTGCAGCAATGTTGGGCAAGCGTAGGTGGCTCTGCAATGACCAAGCCAGGGGTTTCGGAACCTTTTTGGAGTCCTTGAGCAAGGGGTGGAACGCAGCTGGTTTCAAGTTCAAATTCAACCCCAGGAGTCATTAATTACTTTGAGTGTATGCTGTTGAGTTATTAGTTAAAGAGAGAGACCCACATGGCCCACGTGAAAGTCTGTAGGGAAGATTGCCATGGATGAAGGTGGTTTGAGATGAAGCGGTTCATTTCAGGTTGCATTGTTAATCAATTTTTACCACTCAGTGAATTGTTTAATCAAATACTATTGGCTACTATTAAAAAAGTAGGAGTAAATGTTAATCAAAATGAGTTATGTGGGGCAAGATGTCCCTGGCAAGAAGAGTGGTGAAACACTCTTCATGTCATATAATGTCCTCATTGGTCCTTCTGTTGAGTATACTGAATATTTCTCATCTGAAATTGCCCCGCGATGTGGTCAATGAGAGGGCACTCTGCTATGGACGTTCAGGATACTGAATATATCACCAGGGTTGAGGAATCAGAATAAATGCATGCTAAACTAGAACGGCACTCGGTAGAGCACACACCTCCGCCAGGTTGAACAGTTTACGTTTTGTATCCCACTGACGGGTCAGATCTGAATCCAGACCTAAACCAAAATCGAATCGGCTTGTTCTTGTCACCAACCGACCTCATACACCTAGTTTTGTCATAACTCATCCACAACTTTTGGGGATATTGTGCTATATAATATCGTTTTTTGGCCCTATCTCTCAATGGTGAAGAATCGCTTTAAGAAATTCTAAGATCCGGATCTTCACCAGAATCTAATGAATTCATCATTGTGACACCCAACCACTTCACCAAGTTTCATCCGAATCCATTGATAACCTTTTGAGCTATCCTGTTCGCAGACAGATCCTCCATCCACCTTCGGTGGAGGTAACAAAATGTCGACATTTATAAAATCTTTTTTTTCCACCAGATTATTAAAAAGTGTGAATGGTAGAGGGAAAAATAGGTCTGGGGATCGGGGGGGAAGCGGTTGGTGTGTTGCTGACGGTGTTCCGAGAAAATGATTCACTTGACCTTGCAGATGTCTCACTGTTACCAACTTTCAAGATCATCGGTTAAATGCATTATCCGATTTTTTTCAGTGGAGTTCTTACATCATGATCATCTGCAGGTATTGTTGTTGTTGTTGAAAAATCCCATTCATCGAACCGTTTCTCATACCATGCATAGGGTATAGATGTCTCCCTCGTCTCAGATGACTGAAAGTGGAGTCATTGGTGAAGTAGCTTCCTTGATTACTATTGACTTGTTATTTTCTATCTCCAGACATGTCCATTTTCGATAAAAGCTTGTCTGCCACGTTGAGATCTGTCGGTGAAAACTAACAAGGAAATCGAGTATCACGGCTGCAGAAACAATGCTATTCGAGAGAAAAACTCCGTGCAGTCTTTTGGAAAGCGATGGGTTTGTTGTCGTGCCGAGCCTCCAAATAGGTTATACAATGATGTGAGATCATCTCAACATCCTGCTTCAGCTGGAGCTGCTGAAACAGAATGTATGTGATAGTTGTTCCTGCATTTTGGATTTGTTTCAAACTGATATTAATTGCCTGAAAGGCCATGATACTGATGGTGCTTTCTCAACGAATCCTTGGTCCAAAAATCGCTCTGTTGCATCGTGGGACTGAGTACGATGCAGATATTACACTCATTAATCACCCTGAAGTGCACTTTGCAGTATTGTCGAATCAGCAACATCTTGGGTAAGCAGGGTGAACAGGTGAAGATGTTGAAGGGAGAAGTGTCGAAGGACAAAAACTGATTCTTCATTGTTCTTCGCTCATTGTAAGGCATTAATGACTTCTGTTTGAATGGGAGCAATGTTCTATGTAACAGATGCTGTCATTTTTTGTACCCAACGTCGAGGCTCGTGGAGAAGCTAGAACATAGAACAGGTCAGGACGTAACAGAGCAAAAGGAACAGCAGAAATAGAGAGGATGCATATTTGACTTGAGGGACAAAATAGAGGGAGACTTGGACAAGTTTGGGATGTGGGGAAGAATGAGGGGTCGGGGAGGATGCATGGGGAGGAAAAGGTGGATACAGAAGCAAACTCTAGAAGATAAAACAAGAAATTTGGAAAGAGGTGGGCTTGTAGGGGAAAGTTAGGGGGGTTGGTGTAAGTTAGGCCTCTGGTCTGCAAGCCACTAAAGATTGTCGTCATTTTCCTTGAAACTGCTTCTGGTGAGGGCCAATCCGGTTGGAAAATACCTCGGTTTTGGATGGGGGTGGGTGATTTGAGATAGTGGTGAACAGCTGTCTTGAAGACCTGGAGGGAGGAATGAGACAGAAGAGAATGTGGAAGTTGGTTCCACAGCTGGAAAAAAAGAGGAATGAATGAGTGGAGGTGAGCAGTGTCCTCTATCTCGGCAGTCCCACCAGAAGGGGGCCGCCGGCAGACCGCGTGCCCTACAGAAACTCAGGGTGGAGGGAGCAAAGCACTGAAAGAGCAGAGGGTGTAAGATCAAAAAGGAGGCGGTGGAAGATTTCTTCCATTATTAAAGCAAAATATTTGTTTTCCAATTTGTGTTTCACGAACACGAGCTCCAATAGAACAACATTCCAACTCCTGTCTTAAAGGTAGTTAGGCTCCCAAAACTGGTCAAAACAATGCAGGATTGCCCAATGAGATAATGCTTTGTATTTTGTTTTTCATTTTAGTTCAATTTTCATATTTTGATTTTTTTTTTTTCACAAACAGTAGAAGGAAGAGTAATGTGGCTTTAGTATAACTTATGCAGTGAGGTAGCAATTGCTTTCCTCAAATTAAACCCTGCTTGAGGTCTTGGCCTCTTTGGCCTTCCCATCCACACACTTGCCTCATGATACCAGAGCCCAGGTTATAAATCTCATCTGCTCTGGTGCTTTCTCTATTGCCTCCGAATGCCCTTGTCTTTCTTGTATGTAATGCATGTACGAACTCCTCCTTAAGCTTTTAGCTTGATTGAAAGCACCTTTTACAAACCACTACTTTAGAGACTGCTACGATTGATGGTATTTAAAAGAAAACCCTTGACAATAACACGAATAAATAAATAATTATATGGTGTACGGTTTTTGCTGTTGTGGATAAAAAGCATTTGTATTGAGGAATCTTTCCTTGAAATATGATTATGAGAATTGTGTTCTTGATGTGGAAATGGCTGGTTGATCGATTACATCTCAAGTGGTCTATTGACGGCCCATTAAACTGCATCCATATCAAAAACCTGCCTCATCTGTAATCATACAACAGGATAAATATACATACATATATATATATACGTGCATACATACATACACACACATAAAAGACCTGGTTGCCACAAGGATGCCATCTTTTACTTCGGAGGTGATGTGTCAGTGTCGTTTATGTGCATGACGTCAGTGTCATGTCACATCTGGGGTCAGTGTGCTCCTCTTGGATGGTGAATATTTATAATCTGAGTGGCTCATGAATTGGGAAGCCAGCATGCTACATACATTGCTATCCTTTAAAGGGTTATCTTCAGAGGATGACATGGTGTCTTTCTTGCACGAACATTGAGTAAGTACATGTATACCCATGGGATATTCGACCCCTTTTTTAGTGTGTAATACGTCGCACAATTCTTTGCCCAGCTTGGGGAATTTCTGTGCATTCCGGCCTGCTGTGCACAGCACAGACGATTGTGAAAAGCATACGACTCACCTCATATTTTATTTTACGGGTGCAATCTCCAGATTTTGCATTGTAACCGTTTGTCTTGGGGCACATAATGTGTTTGGGCAAATTAAACATGATTTGAGTCAGGATTAAAATGTCACAGACAAACATGCGACATGCCACGATTATCTTGTATGCTTAGCTTGCTTTTGCTGCCACTCACTGCTGAGTAGTGTGACGCACAATGTAGCTAAAGATCTCTCCACATTGATTGGATTATTGGGGGCTTTGCAGAGGAGACACATTACCCCTCCCCCTTTCCTATTCTTTCACCTCTCTGCCACCATCACACATTTGATATTCAAAAATGGCAGACTAACACCCTTTGTGCGAAGCAAAAAATGTTGTTCATTCCATTAGGCTTTCGTTTCGCTACTCCGTGTGGTCATGCTTGCGATGTAGGAATGATTGGACAGGGTGTATTAAAGGTTGTGACAGAACAAAAGGCTGCAAGCTCTGCAAGTGCAGTTGTGTTCCCTTGTATTTTTTGCATTAATTGTTGGTTTTTTAACCAAATATATTTTCTCCAGCATAGGTGGTAGTTGCTTAGTTGTTTTTATGCTTTTTTCAGGCCGAGTGTTATTGAGTTGCTTGTTTTGATGTGAAAATTAATGTGCAAGTTACAATGGAGCACAATGTGTCCTATCTGAGTTGGGAAAAGAGAGCGATAAAATGAGCTGACTGAATGGATCTGTGGGGGCAGATGTGTAGTCTGTTTGCAGGTGAGTGGGTACTGCTTGCTGGGATGAGGATGAGAGGGAAAGACACTCAGGTCAGGGCATTGTAGTGCTGGTGGAAAACACAAAGCAAGGGTTTATCAGACAATGGTTTCTCTCTCTCCATCTCAGGAGGTGCCGATGTTGCACAGAGGTTTCAATTCTGTCGAATTGGATGGAAAAATGAGGCCTCCCACAACCAACTACTTCCATACTATGAACCAGAGTTGTCATTATGTAACTGATCAACAATAACTGGAAACAGAACAAGAAGATTTCAGAGAAATTTCATTGTTAATCATAATATGATGGAGCAAATGTGTGTATGATGGATATATATATATATATATATATATATATATATATATATATATATATATATATATATATATATATATATATATATATTACGAATTCTGGCCCGCTTGGCGTGCGATCGGCCGCGTAACTCCAATGGCAGCCGCGTCGCCCACTGGACGGACAATTCAGTCGTGACCCTCCTTGGAACTACCGCCAGGAGCCAGTCATGGGTGGGGGTTTAACCTCACCACAACGCAGTCCGCATTCTACCCGCGCGAAATAGGGTGAATCGCCGAATGTCGATATACCTAAATACCCGCGCGGGTAACCTACCGAGGGGTTGCACCACGCCGCAGGTCGGCTTAGAACACTAACCGCTTAAGTAGTTCGTTCCGTACTACAGGGATAACCGAGCGGTGTTATCGCCGACCTCGACGGTTCAGTGATTCTTCTTTACTCGGGTGTTCAAACCCCACTACCAATTATTCCACGAAGTAAGATGGCACTTTCAAACAGGGAAAGGATGCAACGAACGGGGAACAGTTCAACAAGCACGTTTATTATTTACACACACACACACACACACACACACACACACACACACACACACACACACACACACACACACACACACACACACACACACACACACACACACACACACACACACACACACACACACACACACACATGCAATATGTACAGCCAAGGCAAATAATTCATGCACGTATGTACAGCCAAAGAAATGCAATATAAAGCAAGGATTTATTTACAAGCACAGACACTTAAGCAGTTCTACTTGGCAGACGGCGCCACACCATGCATACAAAAATAAAAGGAAAAGAAAGGACCTCCCTTTCGTGGCCGGTGAACCCTCTCCGGCACTCTCCTCGTCCGGACGCGCAGGTCCACCACAGGCGCACTGCGGCGCCTCCCGTCCGCGTCTCCACCAACAGGTCGCTCGCCGGACCACAAGCGCAGGACCAATAGAGGGAGACGGAGAGCTCAAGCAACGAGAGCTCATGGACCAAGACGAAGCGTTCAACCAAGAAGAACCAGAAGACAGAAGAACCTGAACGAAGAAGCGCAGAAGCGCATGAACCAAGAAGACCCAGAAGAGGCAAGAAGCGAGAAGAAAGAGCTCTGCGTGCGGTCCGCCCTTTATAGCGCAGGGCTCCGCCCTTCACCCCACCCCGTTTTCGGCTCCGCCTCCCTTCGAGAAGGTTCCCGAAAAGGGGCATTCCCTCACTCCGACCGCCTCACGCCGTGCATCCACCAATCGGCAGCGAGCTGCCCTGCCCCCTCCCCTTCACACCAAGCGCGGGGAAAATAGGCGGGAAAAAACCCCACAGGCTTGCAGGAGCTTTTGGCCTGCCAATCCTTCTCGGACGGTTTCCAACGCGGAAACCGTCTTACCGTGGTCCGTGAAGGATGGCGTTCGTAAGCGGGCGTAGTGGCGAAGATGGTAGTGATTGTTGTGGGGGTGGTGTGAGCGTGGTTGGCATTGTGGCGTAGTTGGTGGTGGCAGAGTTAAAGATGCTGCGATTCTCGTTGGGAGTGATGAGAATGGACACGATGAGGAATGAGTATATTAGAGGGACAGCGCAGGTAGGACGGTTTGGAGACAAAGTGAGAGAGGCGAGATTGAGATGGTTTGGACATTTGCACAGGAGGGAAGCGGAGTATATCGGGAGAAGGATGCTGAAGATGGAGCCGCCAGGCAGGAGGAGAAGAGGAAGGCCAAAGAAGAGGTTCATGGATGCGGTGAGGGCGGACATGGGGGCGGTTGGAGTGTCAATGGAAGATGTGGAGGATAGAGCGAAATGGAGACGGTTGATCCGCTGTGGCGACGCCAAATGGGAGCAGCCGAAAGAAGAAGAAGAAGAAGATGTGTATATATATATGTATATATATATATATATATATATATATATATATATATATATATATATATATATATATATATATATATATATATATATATATATATATATATATATATATATACACACATAAATATATGTTGTTCGTCTTTCGGCTGCTCCCGTTAGGGGTCGCCACAGCGGATCATCCGTTATGATCCGCATACTGATTTGGCTTAGGTTTTACGCTGGATGCCCTTCCTGACGCAACCCTGGTCGCCTCTTACGACACAGGGATGAGGATTGGGTTTCACCATGATTCCGGCCTGCCCTACACCCTCTCACAGCGCGGTCCAGCGCAGAGCCCCCATCCTCAAGCGATCCTCCAACCCAAGTCTCCGAGTAGCCGGACTACAGGCGCACACCACTACGCCCGGTTATATACATATATATTTTTTTTATGTGTATGTGTCTGTATATGTATGTGTATGTGTATATTTATATGTATATGTATATATATATATATATATATATATATATATATATATATATATATATATATATATATATATATATATATATATATATATATGCTTTAAAATTGATCACTTGGTATTTTACATCACAAAAACATGAGTGTGGTCAAGCAAGGTAAAATATGGTCACAGTATATCCCAAATTTTTTCAAGTGTGCAGTGTGTTCCAGAAGAAAGTATCACTTTGTGGAAATACCATCTTAAATTTTCCACCGAAGGTGTGCTGAGATGGGAGGGCAGGAGTGAATGCCGATACCAGGGTACATACATATTGGTGTCCCTTTGGGCAGGAGTACTGCTGATGCTCGTACGTATCAGCAACTCTTGGTTCACAATACCTCCTCAGAAATGTCGCATTGTACTATGTTATCAGTGACATGTATTGATTGCAATGCCAAACTGCATGGATACTATTGACTCTCCTATAAAATGAGAAGAAAGCAAAAACTACTAAAATATATTCAGCTACAGTATAGGTGTGATCTGAAATAACTTGCATCAGACAATTGTAAACCAAAAATGGAAGAGTCCCTCCGATACAGATAAGTCAAATTCTCTGTTTCTTTAAAAAGATTACCGAACAAAAGATTTCTTGTGTTTTTCTTTAATTTATTTGTAGCAAAGGTTCAGTCTATTGAGTTTCTTTGTCTTTATCAATCTTGATATATTCTGCAGAATTTATCTCCAAACCGGCCTTCATCGGCAAATGTCACGAATCAAGTCCTCCATACATGGAGTTGGTCTTATTTTTGAACTTCTAAGCTTCTCAGGGCAAACGAAAGCCTGGTTTTGGCTTTGCAGTTAAGGTGGCTGTTTTAAGATCTTAGGGTCTTGAGTTTGAGCCCCTCTTTTGTCTTTTTAATTGGTACCATGTGGGGTTGACTTATTCTGTCATCCTTCTGAGATTGGTGAAATTAGTATCAGTGTTCTGGTCACAGAGGGCACTGAATAAGTGGCACAGCTGTGTCCCCAGAAAATGATGCAACCAGCAACCACAGGCTGCACAGAATAGCTCGCTCGGGCAAACAAGACATTTTTCTCCACCTCTCATGAAGAGTCTCCTTTAATTTTCACACAAACATGAGCAATCTACTTGTCAGATGAACTCTGCATTAAAAAGACAAGCACGATGGAAAGCAAGTGGGCTGGAGCTTTTGCATTCTCATGCTAAACACTGGAACACCAAAGCCTTTGGCATTATCAATATCTTCGAGTGTTCCTGTATTTTTTCAGGTCTTGTATTTTTTGCTCTTTACCTTCTAGCTACCTCCCAGTGTCACACGTGTCCATTAAATCATCCACTTATTGCCCATCTCTCAAAGTATGTTTTTCTGCTCATTTTTGCCATTTTGTTTCCATTAAATGAGATCTCTCGAAACACCTTCTAGTGTCATTCTAATTATCCTCATGCTTAAAAAACAAATGGGGATGGGATTTTGTAATCGGGTCCATCTGTCCATCACACTATCACCTCCTAAACAGTTGTGCAGAAATTTACCAAACTTGGTAGTTATGATCACCACATGTGAAGAAGGTGTGAGAGCACTATCATCTTTGGCCCTGCCCCCCCCTGGGGCTCTGGGGTGGGGTCAAAAAGTCAAATACCCAAAATGTATGAGCACATTTTAAAGTATTTTACATAATTTTTTTATATGCAATCCATATTGGGGGATGCATGAAATATGTAACAATGTTTTGGATTTGAGCCCCCAGTTTATGTCCCTGGGGCTATTATGCACCTCAGGTCACAGGGGTCAAAACAGAATACATACTTATTTAAAAAAAAAACTCAGAATTTGATATTGGGTCATTCCTGGTGGAAATGTTTTCATTATTTCAACTCTGCATGATATTTCAAAAATGTATTGGGCTTGATATGTCCTCGTGGATCAGGCATTACAGGACGGAGGTATGTGCTCCACCGAGTGCCTTTCTAGTTTCATCTCTGCTTTAGGTGGGAGTGTGTAAATTTGCGATCGTGCATCATTGACTTCAATCGAGTTCTGACTTTTTCTCCAGTTTTTTTTTGTAAAGCTGCATTCTTTTTATACTCTTGTTAACCCCTCTTTGTGTGCATTTCCTATTTTACCCATCAATTGGGCAATTACAACTCTTCACTTTCCTTTTTTTGTCATTTCACTTTTCTAAAAGCTCCAACATCAGCTCTATAAATCAATAAATATTTTAGCAATTAAAGGAATTGGTAATTTATGAATAATTTTATTCATTTATTTATTTATTTTTGTATACCATGTCGAGGCTCATGCAAGAGTTAATACATCGAAACATATAACAAGGCAGGAGACGAGAGGGGTGGAAGAGGGAAGCACAAAATAGTGGGGAACAAAGACAATAGGAGATCTGTGGAAGGGAGAGGGATGGGGTGGGGTACATGGGGTAAACAAGATGGACATCACAGGGACCTTCAGGAAGTAAAGCAGGGAATATGAAGGAGGTGGGTTTGGGGTGGATTAATGTGGGTAGTGAATATCAAGATTTTGGATGGGGGAAGAAATAAGATGGTGGTGAACAGAAATTTTGAAGACATGGAGGGAGAACAATTTCCAAACCCTTTAAAAGAATCATCGAACATAATGAAAATAATACGACGTAAGCTAGAACACACATTTTGAAGTAAAAACCCAAAATGAAGAGGCATTCTTTTGGCACAGCATAGCGTGAATACCTTCAACTCAAGAGCATACGAATTAAAATAACAGCCGTTTTCATTTTCACTCCCCATGACGGTTTGCTATCCATGGTGTTCGTCTGGCACTCAGGCAACGAGTCCTTGATTTATTACCCTTGTGGTTTTGAATACAGAGGTGGCTGAACAGTTCACAAGTGATGTGTTTGTTAAAGTGGCAGAGGAAGAAGAAGCTATAAGGATTTTTAGCTATCAAAAAATGCAATCCTGAACTGAATACTCTATGGGATGAGTGGAACATCAATGCATCAGGTAGGGTGGAGAAAAACTAACTGTGGTTGAGCGCAACATTGATGGGAGCTATGACACATTAAAAGAGCAAACCGCACAGGTGGAATTTGCTCACACACCTAGCCATTGTGTCTACACAGAAAGCGTGAGAGAGTGGCCACAAACAATACCCTCATTCTATTTCCTGCCATCCTTCTGAAAGTGAAACTTTCTTTGTTTGCACTTAGAAAGTTGCTTTGTATATACAATGGTGTAAACTTCTCAAATATGTCCATTTAATGTGACATTTGATTTTCTACACTGCTTTCAGTTTCTTATGTTAATGGGTATGCTTACACTATGTTCAGAAAGAACAGTTGATCAAGTTTAAAATGTGAGAATTGCAAGAGTCCCCAGATTCAGCCAATCGCTCCTTCTACTTCACGTCCTGCTATGCAAGCCCATCACCGTCTTGGTGAGGGGGCCTTCTTTCAGGGATATAATCACTTTGAGTGGTCTATATTTCTGGGAAGTCAGAGCTATATAGAAATGGAACACAGGAAACAAATAGCAAAAAAACCAGATAGATCAAGAGTTTAATTGAGGAGAGAGTGCAATGTGTTCATCTGTGGCTGCAAAGGGTGTTGCCAAGAGAAGTAACTCACTGATTGGGAGAGACAAAGAGATAGTTAGTGCCTGTTATCATTCACAAATGGGACACGGCTCAATACATGGCAACTACTCAAGGAGCCAATTGGTTGTTATTGCAATTACCCAGGAAGGTGTGCAGATGAAAGACTACAGAACAGATTGTATAACTGTGGCTGCATTGAGGGCATAAACCAACAATATCAGATGTAATTATTAGAGAGGATGTTTGCAATATTGAGAGGACTCAATGAAGAAAAAGATTTACTTCTCTAATTCAGGGTTACAACACTGTAGCTACCTGATTTATACTGTCGTAATTATGGACTCCCTAACAAGCCATTATTAGCACTATCTGAAAAGCCATGTATTTCCGAACGGTTCGCTTGGCAGTGTCCAACCAACTAGGCATAAAGATAAGATCCAGCCTCTTATAACATTTTTACGACTCTGAAATGAGTTTGCAGCTGATGAGGATGTCATGAGCCTTTGTTTTGTCCCGTCTGAGGAGTGGTGATGCTTCCATGGTGATGGTGTGGAACCTGGTAGGTGGCCAAGCAGCAGGAAGCAGTTAAGACTTTCTTTCTGTCTGCACCTCAAGCTCATTTGCAAAATAATTAAGAGTTCACATCAAGCAAATTGCTTGCATAGTCTGCTACTTGGAGACAATTCTCGACAATGTATGGGTTATCGTTTTAACCCCACTTGGAAAAATCGCATTTCATTCCTCACGAGACCTGATAGAAATCTGCTGATGATTATTTGATGTTTTTTTTGTTTTTTTTTTAAAGGGGTCTGGTCTGTAGCAGTCTCGAGCAGTCTCAACATCATGTCGAGGTTCACTTCAATCTGATGCCTTAATTGTAATGGCGGTCAGGTCATCGTTTGTGTGCAAAATACAAAGATTATTTTCATGTCACCTGACAGATAAAAGAATGTGAAAGATATTTCCAGGTTCTTCACCTTTACACATGCTCAGGCTTGTGCGGTGACACGTGATCATGAAAGCACCGCATCAGGGAGGGAGAGGCTGTCTACAATGCCAGAACATGCACAGGTTTCCTGTTCTTTCCGCCTGTAATTAGGGACAGTGGAACGTCTCGTAAAGCAGAGGTGGCTCATCTGCCACTCAGTCCCTGCCTTGTTATCTTCCAAATATGGTGTCATTACGAAGTGCTGCATGCCTTTATTTTACCCATTGAGGACAAGCAAGATGGACACAAATTGTATGTATCGGAACGTTTTCTTTACAGTTTCGGGTTGTATGTAAGTTTTTGGATAAAAGACTACCCACTTGCTTTTAGGATGTTCTTCCATGCATTGCTGCTTCATAACCCTTATAATGGGCAGCACGTCATTAACTTTAGCAATGATTCGATGATACCATGCATACTTCTTTGCTGTCTCCTGCTTTGTCATTACAGCTTTATTGTTGGTAGAGCATATGTATAATCTTCTTCTTTTCATCTTCCCTTTATAAAGGCGCTGTCACACCTTGACGATTTAGCCAGCAATGGCAACGTATAAAAATGTATGTTAAACGTTGGCGTACGCTGAAATTTTGATGTTTTTTTTAAGTTTTGGTCATATTCATAACGTGTTGGTCGTTTGCTTAACATATTAGTAATGGGCACAGAACGTTTCGTTGTCTTATAGATAACTTATACCAACAAATGCTTAGCCTGTTGTCGGGGTTCACAACCTATGCCCAACGATAGTCTAACTTTGGCATAGCGCGCTGCAAGTATCGCCGACGAACTTTTGGCGTAGCCTGTTAAAAACCTGCCGCACGCCGATTTAAATCATAACTGCCTGAGAATTGAAAGTGTTAACCACGCAGTCACACCTTGACGATTTAGTCAGCGTATGCCGACCTATGAAAAATTTCCCGAACCAAGCTTTTTCACATCGAATACGTTATGGGTAAGTTGTGTATACGTTAAGAGCATGCTGAAAAACGATGAAGTATGCTGTCGTATTTCGTGGTACGTCATGAAATTTCAAGCATGCTGAAAATTTTACGACGTACTCGCCGTATGGCTCACACGTTCCGCTATGCTGGGAATAAGTTGGAGGCACGATATGCGATCGTTAACACACGTCGACACAAGTTCCTTGTAAGTTACTCATAAGTCGAAACATGTCGAGGTAATGTTTAGCGTACCCAAAACTTATTTTCTCCGTCAAGGCACATTTTTTTTTCTCCTTGGCTCCGTGAAGGCACGTGACGAAATATCTGAAGTTGTTGTTGTTGTTGTTGTTGTTGTTGTTTTATTATTATTATTTTTTTTTAGTCTATCACGAATTTTAAAATATATTCGGACATTTGCTTTTAAGTTTCGACGTCGACGTGACAATATCCTCAAACAGAAAATATTCACAGAGGAGGAACTAAGAATAAGACATGAGCAAACTGAAGAGGCAATCGGACGTGACGTAACGGCACGTGACGAAATATCGGAAGTTATTATTGTTGTTTTTTTTTTTTAAACGCTGCCAATATGCCATTATACGGTAGCTGTAAATTAGAAATATGTTCAGTAAGTTCTGTGGTCGTCCGGAAGATACGTCGTCGTCGTCAATCAAATACGTCAATATGCGTTGGAGGTATGTTACACATAGGTTCAAAGCACGTTACTCATAGGTTAGAAATAAGTTTTGGGTACGCTCAGCATTACCTCGACGTGTTTCGACTTATGAGTAACTTACAAGTAACGTGCCTCGACGTGTGTCAACGATCGCATAACATGCCTCGACGTGTGTCAACGATCGCATAACATGCCTCGATGTGTGTCAACGATCGTGTAACGTGCCTACAACACGTTACTCATAGGTTTTAAATAAGTTTCGGGTACGCTAATCATTACCTTGACGTGTTTTGACTTACAAGTAACGTGTGTCAACGATCGCATAACGTGCCTACAACTTATGGCCAGCGTAGCGGAACGTGTGTGTCATACGCTGGCATACGTCGTAAAATTTCAGGAATGCTAAAATTTGAGGACAACTGCAAAGTACAACGATGAAAGCCAGTGTATTACGACGTATGGCACTGTTTTTTAGCGTGCTCTTAACGTATACAAAACTTATCCAGAACGTATTCGACGTGTGCCAGCGTTTTAGACAAATTTTTCGTAGGTCGGCATACGCTGGCTAAATCGTCTAGGTGTGACAGCACCTTTAGGGATGAGGTCCAATGGTACCACTCTCTGCCCTGCCTTAAACACGATGCTCTCCACTTTTCTGTGTTCTCAGCCAACTCTCTCCACTCTCTGACCACCCCCACTCCTCACATAATCTTCCCATCTCAACCATGGTCTACAATTTTCCTCCACCTTGCTTCCTCAACCTATCCGTTCTCTTTGCCATTCTCCCTTCCCCCATTTGCACCAAGTGTCCAGCCCATATCAATCAAGTTTTTACCAATCTCCCTGTCAAGCTCATCTGCACATTAATCTCCTCCCTCGGTTCACCATCCTTCTATTCACAGTCTTCACTCCCGCAATCCTCCTGACCCAGTTGTTGTCAGACCTGCAGCCTCTGTCGTCATCTCTCTGTCAGTGCCACCATCTCCAGGCCATAAATATAGACCAGAATTACACAAGATATCAGAACTTCCCTTTCAATTTCCTTGAGTACAAGAAAAATCCTTTTTTTTTCTTCCATGCAAACCATCAGACATATGTCTATACGGGCTGTTTGTGTGAGAGAAAGACTGATAATGCAATCAGTGATGATTTGATCACATTCTTTACAACAAACTAGTCTTGTAAAGGGCAGGCAGAGATCTGAAGGAGGAAGTAATTGGACTTTGGCCAGGATATGCCAAGCAAAAAGACAAACTATTGTCACTGGAAAGTTGTACACCCTTTTAATATGTGGTCAGGTTTGTCACATTGTTGCAAAACTCTTCAGCCAACATAATTAACTGATCGAGCTTTTAAGGTCATTGTGCTTCGTGCTGTTTTGTATGAATAATGTTACCTTCGACAACACCGTGACATTGAATCACAAATGATAACAGGAATCAGTATTAATATAGCATGACTCAATAATCGGCATAGTTGTGCCTCAACAATGCCACAACCAGACCAATTGTGTACTTGAATGTCGGTCCATCGTGTATTCACCAGACATAATGAGATGGACAGACACAGACATAGATACTTACACATGTAGATGGATGGTGTTGATTGCCATTCCACTTGACGAAATGCCTTCTGGGGTTTGAATTTTTATTGGTTGTGTGGGTTTTCGGTTCATCAATCGGATACTACGGCCATAGCTGGATGACGGTATCTTTCTGGATGCTTCACCCTCCTCGCAGAGTTCTTAGGGATCTGAATCATACATGTATTCAAGGTTATTCATTCAAAACTATTTACTTGAATTTGAATTTGGTGTTGCTCTACCTTCAGCAAGAAGCATAACTCTAACCTTGTCACAAACACGTTGTACAAACTTACTTTGCTCGATGACAGGTGCAAAAGTGCACCATTTATCCTTCAATGCAAGTGCAAAGTCAGCGGTGGATTTTACTCTGATTATGGACCTCAGCTGGTGTTCCAAGAGTGGCTCATTTGGGTTGAAGTCGGGGCTCTGAGTCATTACCAATGCAGGTGTTTGATGTTATCCAGAAACCAAATTGGAGCAGACACAGTGGTGTGGGCAGGTTGTGTTATTTTGTCAATGGACATGTAAGGACCTTCATCGACCGTATCGTAGAGCATTGTCTCAATTGATGTCACAACTCAACTAATTATTTTAAAGGGTTAAATGCTATAGACTTCATGCTATCGTTAACTTTTCGCCGTATAATTTTGTACACATTTTATGGGGCGGCCATTTTTCCCCATGCCGTCCCTCCATACGGAGTACCACCGTACTGCATGATAAAGCACATGTTGCTCTGCATTGTGGCAAAAATACGCACATGCAAGTTAGAAGGTATATTTTAAAGTTGGAGTGCCCTGTTCAAATACTTTTGCAAGCATATTGTTCCATGTGACCCCCACGATAGCACACATCTAATTTGGGATTCACAACACTGTATATTGATTAATCCGGTCAATTTTTCAATGAATGCCAAACGTCTTCGCAAATAAATTTAACACTTTTGGCAAATCTTTTCACGCACTTAAAGCTGCAGGTGATTCCAAAGCAAACTGGGACGCTCAATTTTTATATTATTTTATCCAAATGACTTTTCACCTTCATTCCTAATTGTGTGCTCTCTATGCATCATGTTTCATGAGACCATCCAAGCTTGTGACATTCACATTGCCATTTATTGGAAAGGTTGAACCCATAGCCATCATCTGTTCATGCCCTGGTGCTTTCCATGACAGCAAAAAAGTAATGAGGAGACTCCCATTAGGGTACTTTTAAGGTTAAAAACTTTGATTGAGGATGACAACCCTGTTTATTCTCAAAACAACTTTCACTTATTTTCCAGTTTGTGGGTTTCTTCATTTTTATTGAATGCTAAAGTTTTTGTTCGTCTGTGCAGCTCCAAGCACGTTTGTTTTAGTTTATGGTTCTACAAAAAGCTTCACGGCCTCCAAATAATCTCTCATTTAACAAGTCCAAGATTATTAAGCAGATATTGGCAATACTTGGCTGGCATGTGGCATTTACGAGGGATATTCAAAATGTTCTCGGAACGAGGTACAATAATCCCCCAAAAAGGCAACATTCAACAAATAACTGTTTGCCTGTGTTTTCAAATAGAACAATGCAAATGCAACATACAAATAATATCATGTACGAATAATGCTTCTTCGTCTCAGAGGATGGTGCAGAGGTAGCACATTTGTCTATGAGCTGTATCATGTGGGTTCTGGCCAAAGTCTTTGACAAACGGACTGGCCTGATGTTCGATTGAAGGAATTAGCAACTCAGCCAAGGGTGGGGGCAAACGTCGCCGACTTTTTGTGAATGTCCACTGACTAATGCTTGCAGACAGGAAACCCAGTTAATGTCCATCGAGGGACGGCACTCCCATTGCTACTTCACTCTGCCTGTGGAACACCAGGATGACAGTTTATAGCTGGGCTGAGATTCCAACCCAGGCGAGCCAGCCCAGAGGCGATTGTGTGTATGTTACCAGCCATGTTGTTGTTGTAGTTGTAGCCCATGCTGTAGTTGTAAGTGATAACAACATGGAATGCGACTAATCCAAAACTATTTTTAATCCTGTATTCCTTTGAAAGCATCTTCAAAGAATGTGAAGGTCATACTTCTATCATATTTTAATGTCTCAAGCATATTTTTGTTTCCTCGTATCTCTTGGTAACACATGTAAATGTAATGTGCATTTGCATGAGTAATATTCCTTATTGTAATGTCATAATGCATTCAAATACTGGCTTGCTTGGGAAAAATAAAAATGTAATTGTTCTTCTTGCTGCACATTGTCAACATAATCCTTAATTATTTGATTACTCCATCCTGCTAATTGCAGTCAATTTCCCTTAATCGGGGTATGAGTACGTGCACGCCACATTTATTTGAGATGATCCTTTTTGCAATGCTCAGCTTTTTAAATCCCACGTTGAAATTAATTATTTTGGGAGATGAAGGGAAAGCTGCCAGGAGCTGTCAAGAGGGAAAGGACCAGTGTGAGGAATCTTTGCTCCAAAGGGTCTCTGTTCAAATGAATGTGGTTCACGGGAGAGTACTTCATTAGGTGACCGATGCGGTGCTTACGAAGCCAAGCACGTGGCAAGCTCATGGCAGTCTTGGGTGTCATGGGTTTACAGATTTGCATCTTTGTGCAAAGCCTGCCAAACGTTTCGTGATGTTGCCGATGACATTTTAACTGATATTTGCAAACTAATTATAATCGTTTTGTGACTAAGAATTACATTTGTACTACTGCATTTACTGTATTTATTCTTATGCAACTTGTGACAGCATGGCTAAATAATTTTTCTGGGGGTGCGGCTTCACCGCTGATGCAATGCCCCGTTACCAATAAGCTGGTACTCATTTTGCTGACCTTGGAAGGATGACAGGCTGAGTCAACCCACCTGGTGTTAATTCAATGTGTATATGGGCTTTAGCTCAAGACCCTAAGATCTTAAGCCAGCCACCTTCACCACGAAGCCAACACCAGGCTGGCCAACACTGCATGATGAACCACCTGGTGTATACAGTGTTTGCAATTTTTTTTAATTTTATCACAGATTTAACAAATTGAATTACAAGAAAAATGTACAAATAACGGATTCAACAAAGGAAAGTTTCGAAATATGTGCAAATAATTAAGGAAATATACAAAGATTTTGCAAATATCATGATATATATTTTATATTTTCATTTGCTCAAAAAGCATTTTCCATAAACAGTATATCGAGCCCCCTAACTTGATGAGACAGCACTGCACAGGTCAAGTCGTATAACACCAAAATGCAATATGAACTGTTAGCAACTATATATATATATATATATATATATATATATATATATATATATATATATATATATATATATATATATATATATATATACACACATCTACATCTACATTTAACCTGTTGATTTCAACCTTGTTTATAACAATACAAAACAATTGAATTACAGTGGATTTTTGATGTAAACGATTTTTAACATGTGTTTGCTAAATTTAATCTAATCGTGATCAATGTTGTAGAGAAAATGAAATTGTGAATTTTCAATCCGCACGATGAATTATAATTCCTTTCTGAATAAGAGATTTTTCACTGTTACTCACAAGGGATGTTTGGGTTTCCAATGACATCACCACACAAGGGTCCCGTGAGATGATCATGATGTCATTTGGGCCACGTGACATTGTGGCAAATGCTGCGTGGTCTTTGTTTCAACATTTCTTTGTCTTTACATCCGACAATTTCGATTTTGAATCAATATCATGGAATAGAATGTGTGTGAAGGGGCCAGACGTGATGGCTGAGGGTTGTGAATGTTTTTAGTCTGTTTGCTAATTATGACAAATGTAATTCACGCTTGTACTTGGTGACAGCTTATTTCAGATTCGTGACATCGTTGATGTAATCTTCTGTGCCTTTCAAAAATGTGATTCTAACTACCTGTAACGTTTGCGCATTGTGTGGTGTAACGGAGAGTTAGGAGGGGTGTTCAAAATGTTCTTTGAACAAGGATGTTCCTTTTTCTTTCATTATACAAATATCGATAATTTTTAAGGAAATATGTTTTTTATTGCTAATCATATCGACTCATTTATTGAAAGAAATTAAAGAAAATGAGATGGTGAGTATCTCATTCCAAGAGCATGTCCAACTTGTATTATGGAACGAGAGTATGTAGTGTCATCGTATCAAGATTTGTTTTTTTTTTCTCAACTTGCACGGCCATTTGTAATTAGAGAATTCATGATTGTGGAATCGACCATTCCACATGAGAAAGCTGGTCCACAATCAAAGTGAAACGTTTAAATCTGTCAAACAGTTGGCATTCTTCTTTAAGTATATATATATATATATATATATATATATATATATATATATATATATATATATATATATATATATATATATACACATACATACAAATGAAAAATGAAGACCCTTCGTTTTATTTTTTTGTATTTTTTTTGGTAAACCATTACTCCTTTCAGCCTTAATGATGTTTGGTTGTGAGCATATTGAATGGCTTTGTTAAAATAATGGGGATGCTTTGTGTTGTGAGTAATGGCAATTTGATTGAGTTGCCTTGCATTTAATCAGCAAAGCATCTGCTCCCTGTCTGGATCTTATTTACCGAATCAAGACTTCCACTTTGACAGAATCACGTCATTGCACGTCAGGAATTTCTTTGTTATGACACCGACATTACATAGCATTCTCTTCCGGTTTTGCATCACATTAATTAGTTTTGCAGAATTGCTGTACAGTTTATTCATTCAAAGCACTATAGCATGGCGATGACACTGGGGTTTGTTGATGTATTTTAAACTTTGTGTCGGGCATCAGATTTGATCCGCGTTGTTCCCGAGCTCATTCTCCTCAGGTATACATCAATAATAATTGCTGATGACTTTGCTAATGTAGGAAAATGAATAAATGAAACTGCACTAGTTGGTGATTACGTAGTGAAGCAATGATCATTGTTAAGGTAGACAATGCCAAAAGCATCATGTAGCAGCTCTTGTTAACCTCCACCATCGAAGATCGGAGGTTACTGTTTTCACCCCTTTCTGTTTGTCTGTTTGTTTGTTTGTTTGTTTGTTACTTACGAAACCTAATGATTTCGTAAGTATATTGATCACTTCCGTTTCTGTTTGTTTGTTTGTTTGTTTGTTTGTGTGTTTGTGTGTGTTTGTTACTTATGAAATCTTTCGATTTCGTAAGTATATTGATGACTTCCGTTTGTTTGTTTGTTTGTTTGTTTGTGTGTTTGTTTGTGTGTTTGTTTGTGTGTTTGTTTGTTTTTAGGTACGATAACTCGAGAACGGAAGAAGCTACCAATATCAAATTACACCACGTGATTCAGGAGGGCGATGGCTAGTGCTGATTAGATTTTGGTCAAAATCGTCAAAGGTCAAGGTCACAGTGAGGTCAAACATAATTCCGTAAATTAATGTGGAGAAATGGAGTATTTTTGCTTCGCTCGACGTTACGAGTTCGTTTTAACTTCGATTTTAATTTTATCTTCGGTTTTTGCAATCGCTTAGGACGCTTAAAACTCGGTTGTCGAAATTCTGGTTAAAATCGGATGTTTTGGAGACGTTTTAAGATTGTATAAAAAATATTTCACTCGATGCGTCACGGGTCGTCACGTGATGCAGTGCGCTCGAGCAGACGCGTCGTTGACTCACGTAAAGGTTTTGCGTGTGCGTGCTGACGGTGTTTTCGATAAAGATGGTGTTTAAAAGTCATTTTTTTTATCCCAATAAAGGTTATCGTCGCATGCCTGACTCGCTGAGCCGTCGGATTATGTAAAGATTGTTGGTGGATGGCCGAATATTACGGTTTTGTGACTGATAAAATAATATTGAATAATTGCGTGGAGAAATGGAGATTTTTGCTTCGCTCGACGTTACGAGTTAGTTTTAACTTCGATTTTAATTTTGTCTTCGGTTTTTGCGATCGCTTAGGACGCTTAAAACTCAGTTGTCGAAATTCTGGTAAAAATCAGATGTTTTGGAGACGTTTTAAGATTTGATAAAAAATATTCACTCGCGCGTCACGGGTCGTCACGTGGTGCAGAGCACTTGAGCAGAGGCGGCGTTGACCACGTGAAGGTTTTGCGTGTGCGCGCTGATGGTGTTTTCGATAAAGATGGTGTTTAAAAGTCATTTTTTATCCTAATAAAGGTTATCGTCGCATGCCTGACTCGCTGAGCCGTCGGATTATGTAAAGATTGTTGGTGGATGGCTGAATATTATGGTTTTGTGACTTTGATAAAATAATTGCGTGGAGAAATGGAGATTTTTGCTTCGGTCGACGTTACGATTTTTGATGGTTTGGTACAGAATCATCGTAGAAATTTCTGGTTTGCGTTGCTACCTTCTCTAGAGACAGCTTTTATTAGACAAGGTCAGAGGTCAAGTTGACAATTTCGTAAGTACCAGTCTATGACTGCTTGTTTGTTTGTTTGTAGGCACGATAACTCGAGAACGGAAGAAGCTCCCAATGTCAAATTACACCACGTGATTCAGGAGGGTGATGGCTCGCGCTGATTAGATTTTGGTCAAAATCGGTCAAAGGTCAAGGTCACAGTGAGGTCAAACATAATTCCGTAAATTAATGTGGAGAAATGGAGTATTTTTGCTTCGCTCGACGTTACGAGTTCGTTTTAACTTCAATTTTAATTTTGTCTTCGGTTTTTGCGATCGCTTCGGACGCTTAAAACTCGGTTGTCGAAATTCTGGTAAAAACCGGATGTTTTGGAGATGTTTTAAGATTGTATAAAAAAATATTTCACTCGACGAGTCACGGGTCGTCCCATGATGCAGTGCGCTCAAGCAGACGCGTCGTTGACCCACGTAAAGGTTTTGTGTGTGCGCGTTGATGGTGTTTTCGATAAAGATGGTGTTTAAAAGTCATTTTTTAACCCAATAAAGGTTATCGTCGCATGCCTGACTCGCTAAGCCGTTGGATTATGTAAAGATTGTTGGTGGATGGCCGAATATTACGGTTTTGTGACTGATAAAATAATATAAAATAATTGCGTGGAGAAATGGAGATTTTTGCTTCGGTCGACGTTACGATTTTTGATGGTTTGGTACAGAATCATCGTAGAAACTTCTGGTTTGCGTCGCTACCTTCTCTTGAGACAGCTTCTATTAGACAAGGTCAGAGGTCAAGTTGACGATTTTGTAAGTACCAGCCGATGACTGCTTGTTTGTTTGTGAACAGTATTACGGAAAAACTCCTCGACGGATTTCGACGAAACTTGGTGGGGGGGGGGGGTTAGGTATGGTCCAAGGATCATGCCATTAGATTTTGGACTTGGTCCCCCCCTTAAAAAAAATGTTCGAGAAAAAATGTTTTTTTTTTGCATTTCTACATGTTTTAAGTGATTTCCAACCCCCCCTCCCCCCAAAAAAAATTTAGAGAAATTTTTTTTTGCATTTCTACATGTTTTAAGTGATTTCCACCCCCCCAAAAAAATTGTTGGAGAAAAAAAATTATTTTGCAACTTTTTTTTCAACAAAATTTCGATTTCTTTTTTTTGCATTTCTACATGTTTTAAGTGACTTCCAACCCCCCCCCCCCCCAAAAAAAAAAGTTGGAGAAAAGAACTATAACTCTCAGCACTGTTGACATCATATTTAATGAATAAGATATAAGGTTCACTTGAGTGACCCAGTAGTATTGGCGGCGGAGGTTTTGCACTCTCCCGAGTGCTCCCCTTCTAGTTATTAATTGGATTGCTCAGTTGGACAAACAACAAAGGTCTTACCTTGTGTTGCTTTTCTTGGTTGCTTTATGCATCTTTCTTTGGCTAGAAGAGCATGGGGGTTAATTTATTGAAATCCTAGCCACCTGGGGTAATTGATTAGGTGAG
The DNA here is from genome assembly GCF_056783735.1 of Eptatretus burgeri. Lineage (NCBI taxonomy): Eukaryota > Metazoa > Chordata > Myxini > Myxiniformes > Myxinidae > Eptatretus > Eptatretus burgeri. Next base: position 34,108,885 of record NC_140973.1, read on the forward strand.
AACTGATTGTTTATTCGCTCCAATTACAGGTGAGAGACGTGATTGGGTCTTGTTATTTATATGTTAAATTTTCTTTGCATTCCACTTGGTGGTACAAGCTTCAAAGGCTCATGGTGCACGTTACGGTGTACACTGTCGCTGATGACTCACCAACAAGTGAAGAAACCGGTCTGGCAGCTGAGGGGGCATGCAGCATTTGGAATCTCATGGTACATGCTGCTCATGAATGTCTGGAGCTGTATAGGAACTTGGATGTGGTTTGAAACAGAAAATGGCTTGTCTTATGTAGCATTTCTTCGTTGCTTTATGCAGTTTTCTTTGGCAGGAAGAGCTGGGGGCTTCATATGTATGTGTATATATATATATATATAAATATATATATATATATATATGTATATGTATATATATATATATATATATATATATGTATATGTATATGTGTGTATATATATATATGTGTATATGTATATGTGTGTATATATATATATATATATATATATATATATATATATATATATATATATATATATATATATATATATATATATATATATATATATATATATATATATATATATATATATATATATATATATATATATATATATATATATTGTTACGTTTGAGGGGGGGTATGCATTCAAAGGGTAATTAGGATGTTTAATTAGGTATGCCATGCTGTTCGAGTTTACCAGGATCTCGATGTAATAAGTAGCAATTCAGTGGTGATAAGTTGTCTAGTAAATGTTCATTTCTTCAAGGGGGAAATGATAATTGTCACGTAATTAGATAGGGACACGGGATAGGGTATGTGTGTCTGCGTAAACCCCTTTTAGTAGTCTCTGGAGGCTGGCCGTGACGTCACAGGACAGGGCTGCGGATGGCTCCGCCCCGTGATCACGATTGGCGGAAGGCGACGGCGGTGGGCCAATAAAACGGCTCGATTGGAAGTGACGAGGACGGGAGGATAAAAAGGTTCTGTTCGGGGTCGAAAAAGAAGAGGAAGAAGATCGGGACAAAAAGATCGTGTTTTATGGGTGTGGAGGCTGTTGCGCGGGAAGCGTACTTGTTTTTGTGCTGATTCGATCGTGTTCTTCATCGTGTCTTGGAGCCTTGCTGAGCCTCGTGCCTCACCTTGGTTGGCTCTGGGGTTCTGCTCACTCGGAGTACGGGGTCGAACGGCGGGCGGACCTGCCTCCCTCTCCTGCTCGCAATTTGGCACCAGAACTGGTTCCCTGGCGGCTGTGAGCGGACTTGGGCCAGGACCAGGAGGTCGACAGCACCACGGTTTCTCCTGCCCCCCCTGACGAGAGCAAGGCCAGCTCGTCCGACGCTGATCCAGGGACAGTTGCGTCCACACCACGGTCCAGCCTGACCACCAGAAGTAGCTACGTTTTGTGTGTGTGTGTGTGTGTGTGTGTGTGTGTGTGTGTGTGTGTGTGTGTGTGTGTGTGTGTGTGTGTGTGTGTGTGTGTGTGTGTACTTGGCGGCTTAGAGGGTTTGAGAATTGTATATTCATTGGAATTGTCTGTGTTTTCCCCACGCCCGATCCCACACCATCCCGTCGAATCGCCCCGGATCCCTTTTCTTGCCGAGTCTTGTTATTTCTGGTTCATAATAAAAACAAATAAACATTATCAACTCAGTGAAAAGTGACTCGTGCCACCTTCCTCGTCCCGTTTGCGGTAGAGCGATTAGAACCGCCATGTTTGGGTTATAAATAAATAAACCGCCTCCATCGTTTCGGCTCATTCTACGTTGGTGGCACTGTTCAAGTCCCGTGGACGTCACAATATATATGTATATGTATATGTGTATATATATATATATATATATATATATATATATATATATATATATATATATATATATATATATATCTGTATATTTATATATGTTTATATATGTATATATATATATATATATATATATATATATATATATATATATATATATATATATATATATATATATATATACAGTGGTGCCCCCAGAATCAGAATTTAATTCGTTTCAAGAGGCTGTTCGGATTCCAAAAAGTTCGGATTCCAAAACTATTTTCCCAATAAGAAATAATGGAAAGTGAATTAATCCGTTCCTGGACACCAAGAAAACCCACTTTCAAGACACTTTCAACTGATATTATGCATGTTTAAGGTAAAATAAGATGAGTAAATGACCTTTTCTGGGTCATGAATCTTTTTCCAAGCCTGGGGGATGAGCGGGAGCGTTGTCGCTTCTTCTATCAGGTCTGGATGCAGCTCCGGCCGATTAGTGGCCATTGGGATCCAAAACGTAAACTGTTCAGCCTGGTGGAGGTATGTAATTAACCATGAAGCACCAAATGGTGTTTTATATCCCAGTACACTCTGGAGACACAAACGTGCCGTTTTCACCGCACGGTTCCACAGGAGAGAATCAAGAGGTGAAGTGATTGGGTGACGCAGCATGACGTCACTTCCATGCTCGCGAAAAAAACGTTGAGTTCGTTAAAGCCGATTCGTCAGAGGGTTCATTGAATGAGTTTGCTTCACGACGGGTTTTCGCGCTTTTATCGCTTCTTTATTTTTCAGAATCCTACACACGGTCGATTGCGGCAGCTCGAACATGGCAGCGAGATCAGACACACGCGTACCACTCTCATGCTCTGCGATAAGTTCTTTCTTCAATTCAATTGTCGATCTCACGGACTTCCTCTTATTCCTATTTGCTACGCTGCTCTTCTTGGGTGCCATGGTGAATTCACAAGCGTGATAATTTAAAAACAAATGCACAAATCAAGGTGAAAACACGAGGTAAAGTAGCGATCGACACACGAGAGATGCTTTCACGAGTACTTCCACCGACGAACTGAATCAACAAGCGCGAAGATGCGGGTCGAACAGGCGGGGGAGACGCACGTGAACAAACATGAACGCCACGTTGTGTTCGGTTTTCGAAAATGTGTTTGGTTTTTAGGGCAAAATTTTCTCGAAAAAATTGTTCAGATTCCAATTTGTTCAAACAATGGGGTGTTCAGATTCTGGGGGCACACCACGGCATATATATATATATATATATATATATATATATATATATATATATATATATATATATATATATATATATATATATTGTTGCGGATTCCGCGCCCGCCGGCGTGCTGACGGCCACGTAACTCGAATCGCGGCACGTCGCCCACCGGACGGACAATCCAGTCGTGACCCTCTCGGACTAACGCCGGGAACCAGTCACGGGTGGACCTTTCGGTCTCACCGCGATCGAGCCAATCAGCCTCCGCGTGGGATAGGGTTGCTCGCCAAATTCGACCTACCTAAGTACCCATGCGGAGGGTAGACCGGGCGATCGCACCTCGCCGCAGGTCGACTTCGGACACGGGCCACTTAAGCGACCCGTTCCGTACTATCAGAATAACCGAGCGGTGTTATCGTCGACCTCGACGGTTCGATTAATTATCGGGCGTACTCAGCCCACTACCAACCCTTTACGTGAAGCAAGATGAGGGTTCAATGGGAGAAATGACGAAGCGAAGCGGGAAACAGTTCAACAATAAAGCACATTTATTCGCGGCACACGGGAAACACACATTCAATTCCACCAAAAGCACACAGAAAAGAAAAACACAATTCCATTTACACAAAAAGCAAATATAAAAGCGAAAACACAATGCAGAGCTAATACCGACTACCGAGCACACGGCAACACTTATACAATTCTACTTCACAGACGGCGCCGACAACACATACCCAAAACCAAGGAAAAGAAATACCCTCAAGGATGAGGCGGGCCTGAGGCCGAGACCGGGTCGCGCCTACCCGTCTGGTGATGAGACGCGGAGCGGCGATGGCGCCCCACTCCGCGGGCCTCGCGGACAGTGTCTGGCAGGGGGTGGGAAAGGGGCCCCCTTGGTCGCACTATCTCAGCGCGGGGGGAAACAGGAGGGGGTTGCTGATGCTCGGGGTATAGAGGATCTTTATTATCCCTGGTGTGCGTCTCCACCTCGGCCAGGTCGCGCTGCCGGCCTTCCTCGGGCGTGCAGCTCCCGGCACCGTCGCGAGCACCCCCTCGTCTGCCTTCGCCGCTGCCGCCTCTCCGCCTCTGGACTCTCCACCCTGGAATCTTCTTTGGGCTCTCCTCGTTCGACTCTCTTCAGCTTCTCCAGCTACTGCAGGCTTCGGGCTCCAGACTTCCACACGGCTCTGACTGACGAACACGGTCCTTTTATCCCCCCGTAGCTTCGCCTTTGACCCCCTCCCTTTGACCTTTCACCTCGCTCCCCATCGGCCCGCGACACAGTGGGCGTGAAGGCGTTTTGATCCACAAATTTGCATATATCGATCGTTCTGGAGGCGGGGCCAAATCGCCCCTCGCTCACCGATTGGACGGCAAAAAGTGGGCGTGTGTCGTTTTTGATCCGTTTTTGAAGCACAAAATCCGTGATTTTGTACACGCTGTTCGACGCGCGCTCTGCACGAATCCAACACCGGTACCCACAGCGGGGCAAGAACGGTGGCGATGCTACGGTTGCGAGGTGTGACGGGAAGGTCGTGGCGGTTGTGGTGAAGCGGCGTTGTGGTTGGTGGTTGATGTTGTGGTTGTGGTGGTAATCATGGCGGTTGGTCCAAAATAAAGATAGTAAAAGAAAAACGGCTATCCTGAAGAGTCGCAGCACCTATAAATGACATGTATTCCCACTAGACAACGGGTTCGGGCCTAACTACACATGTACTTACCGAGATACCTCACCTAAGGGACCTGAATGGTGGTTTGCGAATTTGGTAACCACAACAATATATATATATATATATATATATATATATATATATATATATATATATATATATATATATATATATATATATATATATACACACACACACAGACACATGTGCACATACTATCAGGGTGTGCTTACACAGTGTGTAAGCACACCCTGCTAATATGTGTATATATTTACTTGTGAAATGTGCTTACACATTGTGTAAGCATACAAACAGTGCTTCTCTATTATCTCGGGTCACTCGCCTGCATTTGATTTTTTTTCAATTATTTATTTTCATTTATTTATATTTTCATTTATGGATGTTATCCGTCCATTCTGTGAATTTTTCCAGTATACCGGCTTCGATGTCCATCGGCATGCAAAATTTCAGTTTCTACATCACCCAGAAGGTACCGATCTTGAATATCAGTCAGTGAGTCATTGAGTATTCCTGGTGTTGGCTTAATGGTTAGTGTGGTGGTCATGGGATCTGAAGATCTTGAGTTCAAATCCCACTCGGCTGTTGAATTAATACCAGGTGGGGTTGACTCTGCATGTCATCCTTCCGAGGTTGGCAAAATGAGTGCCAGCTTGCTGGTATCCTATGTTGGAGTGGTGATCTGTCCAGGATTGTGAGCAATAGCCAAGGATACTGCTTCGGCAGCACCAATGCTCTGCACAGAGTATGGTTCCAATGGATGGATGTCAGTGAGTTCGTCAGTCAGTGGTTAGAAAAACCTTTATATACAATAATATATGTATGTGTATGTATATATGAATGTATATATATATATATATATATATATATATATATATATATGTATAGGTATATATATATATATATATATATATATATATATATATATATATATATATATATATATATATATATATATATATATATATAATGTGTCATGCTGCCTGATCGTTGATTTCCACTGGATGGCCATCTGGAAACAGAGAATAATGAAAATTTCTCAAACTGAATTGGACGACGTGGCCCTATGGAGTGGGCTGTACACTCGCCAGATCTGAACTCCCTTGATTATTTCTTCTGGGGTATGCTGAATGCACAGGTTTAGTCAGTGAAAATCAGAAACTAATCATCTGAGGCAATGCATCACGGATGCATGTGCAGAGATTGATGGAAATGCTGCGTTAATGCACCGCGTTCATTGCAATTTTGCACAGCGCATTGAACTGTTCATTTCTCATGAGGGACAACACATTGAACATGTCATGTAATGTCATTGAACATATCATGTACTATAATATAATGTCATTAAACAATTTAAAATGTATATGCGCATGTTTCCAAACTTTATGGCCACCCTGTATACAATTCCATTCCACTTGGCCAATCTTCACCAAACTTTGCATATTTGCTCGGGGTACCCAGTGTCAGTTTATGGGCACAACCACGACCACCTGGCAAGGCAGGTGTGTGTGTGTGTGTGTGTGTGTGTGTGTGTGTGTGTGTGTGTGTGTGTGTGTGTGTGTGTGTGTGTGTGTGTGTGTGTGTGTGTGTGTGTGTGTGTGTGTGAGAGAGATCGAAACATGAGACTGAGGGGAAACTGTCATCAAACAGTTTCCCCTCAGTCTCATGTCAGAAATGAGGCCATTTGGCCCAACAATGCCGTAATGCACTCCCAGGTTAATATTTGCAACAGCTTCAAACATCAGCCTTCCTGATGGTTTACTAGCATATACATAATCCAGTCTTGATCAGGTAATCCAACATATATTTAATGAAAGGAGCACACTGACCCAAGATGTGACATGACCGTGGCATCATGCACATAATTATGCACACACATCACCTCCAAACGAGGATGGTGTAAATGTTGCACTCAGGTCTTTTCAGACTGAGAATTATGCTTTCATGATCACGAATAATTGATTAATACACCATTAATTAATTAATTAATACTGAATTAATACACACCAGGGGGTTGACTCAGCCTGTCATCCTTTCGAGGTCGGCGAAATGAGTACCAGTGTACTGGGCCGGTGTATACCCCGGTTAAAATAGGTGTACCATATCCCTGTGTCGTAAGAGGCGACCAGGGTTGTGTCAGGAAGGGAATCCGGCGTAAAAAAAACGTGCCAAATCACTATGCGGATCATACGGATGATCCGCTGTGGCGACTCCTAACGGGAGCAGCTGAAAGAAGAAGAAGAGATCACGAATAATTGAAAGCAGAGTTGCTGATCCAGATTTCGCCCTTGTTGTGAGCTCATTCAAACAGCATACTGAAAAGAATTTTTTCGTGGTCAGATGCAAAACTCGTTAATATATACAAATTGAACCCCATAACTTGACGAGGCAGCAAGACACAAATCGAGTCCCATCATAGTACTTGTTGAACGACCTGTGAGTAAAAAGTGTCGTCTTCCACACAAAGAGATTGTATCTGCCCTGGTGATCACCAGTTATGACGTTTGCAGTCAGGAACAATCCATATAACAACATAATCGCACTGACCCAAGATGTGACATGACATTGATGTCATGCACATAAAAGCATAAATCTGTCTTCAAAGACCTGAGTGCCATGTGGACACCTTCCGAGTTTGGTGATGTGTCTGCATAATTAATGTGCATGACGTCATAGTCACGTCACATCTTGGGTCAATGTGCTCCTTTTGTTCACTGTATTGTTCCTGACTGCAAATCACCTAACTGGTATTCAGTAGGGCAGAGACGATGTGTTTGTGTCGCAGATGACTCTTGTTACTCACAGGTCAAACAGCAAGTGCTGTGATGGGACTCGATCTGTGCGCTGCTGCTTTGTAAAGTTAGGGAGTTCGATTTGTATATGTACATACCATGGATAGTATGTGAGTTAGCACAGCATTGATGCTTCTTCATTAAGACCCAATGTTGATGCATTTCTGTTTTCTTGATTCAAGGGCTGGATTTAATTATCTGAGGTATTGTTCAACTAGGTCAAACCTATTTTGGGGAGAGTATGTTCATCATCTGAAATCACCCACTTTGCATGAAAACCATGTTTTTTTCAGACTTTTGTCATCAACATGCAAATGCACCTGATGTGAATAATGTTCTTTTTTGTTTTTAGTCAAAGTGTTGGCTTTTAAATATATGTGAAGATGAAAAATCCTGCCTTGGTTGAGGACTGTGAAAGAGACAGAAACCACACACTGCTAAAAGCAGTGTCTGCTGCGAAACTTCTACCTCCAGTATTAGTGAACCTACACAGGCTTTAAATGCCTTCTTGGCAATGCCAAGCAACCCTTTGGGAAGGGAATTGATCCATGGATGGGTTTGTGGCAGGATCATCATGTTGTTGACAGGAGCCTATATATGTATGTATACGCACTATGCAAAGCAGGTTGTGTGTGTGTGTGTGTGTGTGTGTGTGTGTGTGTGTGTGTGTGTGTGTGTGTGTGTGTGTGTGTGTGTGTGTGTGTGTGTGTGTGTCTGCCTGCCTCCAATGGATGTAAAGTCCTGTGCAAGATTATGCAGTCTTACCATGTGAGACATAATCCGCGGCTGATGCTCACCCCGTTGCAGCCAGATTGAAACATATATATATATATATATATATATATATATATATATATATATATACATATATATATATATATATATATATATATATATATATATGTATGTATATGCATATGTATATATATATATATATATATATATATATATATATATATATGTATATGTATGAATATGTATATATATATATATATACAATCATGCAGCCTGGTATTGGCTTAGTGGTTCGGGTGGCGGCTTGGGATCCCAGGGTCCTGAGTTCAATACCCGTTGGCTGCTGAATTAACACCAGGGGGTTGACTCAGCCTGTCATCCTTCCGAGGTCGGCGAAATGAGTGCCAGTGTACTGGTCCCGGTGTATGCCCTGGTTAGAATAGGTGTACCATATCCCTGTGTGTCGTAAGAGGCGACCAGGGTTGGCGTCAGGAAGGGCATCCGGCCATAAACAAAAAAAACATTGCCTCAAGAAAAAGCCAAACCCCTGCACAGCAGGGAAAAATGGCTGTAAAAACGGTCATTTTTTATTATATATATACAGTCATGCGCCGCTTTACGACGTTCCGGGCAACGACGGATCGCACATACAACGGATCTGCCAGCTCTGAAAAAAAAAAAATGTTGCTGAAAAATTCCTATCTCCGAGTGATGTTGTCAACGTAGCGCTGCCAGTCGTATAAAAATAGCACGTACAATTATGTATGCTGTAGAGTACATAATACTTCATAATGATAATAAAGGACAGTGTGGCCCTGTTATAATGCGATCGTTGAGGTCCATAAAATGTCATCGCGAAAAAAGCAGGGTCGTGCTAAATCGGGATTCAAGGAAATCGGCTTTCAAACTGAACCAATGTTTCCACGTTTACCTTCGAGCAAGTAAATTACCTTTGAATTCAAGAATTCAGCGAATAAATCGTTGTTCCAGTCGAAATTAAAACACAAATTTCTTTTTGGTGAAGCTTTTCATGTTGTTAAAACAATCGCACTGTTCCGAAAATATATATCACAATTGACAGGAGCTCGTTTCTTCATTTATAAATTATAACATCGATGCAATGATTACGTATTTATAAAATCCGAACGCGATTTATTCATCTTTCTCTCATTGATGCGAGAGGAGATTGTGAACTTCTGCTAACAACACCGATGGCCATCATGAACAGCACAAAGGTAAAACTAAAGGCCCGGTCACACCTTGACGTTTTAGCCAGCGATGGCAACGTATTAAAATGTATGTAAAACGCTGGCTTACGTTGAACTTTTGATGTTTTTTTTTAAAGATTCGGACGTATTCATAGCGACTTGGTCTTATGTATAACGCATTGGTAACGGACACAGAACGTTTCGTTGTGTTATAGATAACTTATACCAACGAATGCTGAACCTGTTGTCGGCCTACACTACCGATGCCCAACGATAGTCTAACTTCGGCATAGCGCGTTGCATGCATCGACGACGATGTCGTGACGTAGCCTATTAAAAGGCTGATGCACAACGATTCGAATCATAACTGCCGTAGAAATGGAAGTGACAACATCGCGGTCACACCTTGGCGATCTTGCCAGCGTATGCCGACCTAAGAAAAATGTGTCTAAAACGTTGGGGCACGTCAAATACGGTATGAGTAAGTTTGGTATACGTGAGTAGAATGCTAAAGTACGCTATCATACGTCGTAGTAAGTAGAGTACGTCAAGAAATTTTAAACATGTTCAAAATTTTACAACGTATTCGGCGTATGACACACGTCCCGCATGCGATGGGGATAAGTTTTACACACAATATGCGGACGCTTACACACGTCCACAAAGGCTACTTATAAGCTACTCATAAGTCGAAACACATCGTGGTAATGTCTTTTTTACGCGAAACTTATTTCTAACTTATGTTTGACGTGCTTTGAACCAATTCTTTACGTAGTCCCAACACACATCGACGTATGTAGACGTATTCCAATGACGTCTTCCGGTCGACAAAAAAAAAAAAATTAACGTGTTTCTAACTTACAACTGCCATATAAAGACGTGTTCCCAGCCGTTTTGGGAATTGGTTTATAAAAATGCTGCTCATAAAAGGGGAACCCAACAGTGTTTTCGAGTCCTTTTTGAGTCGATGTCCATGTCAGCAGTAACAGTATCAGTATCAGTATCAGTATTAGTATTAGTAGTAGTTTGTTCATGTTGGCAGTAGTAGGAGAGTGTGAGAGGGAGGGTGTGGGTTATGATGGATCGTCCTTGCGTCCGCGTGTCCACGGGTAGGAGACATCTTTTCACCATTGTTCGAAGTTCTTCGCGGCTAATTTTTTATGGGGCTTTTTCAACAATGAGCTATAGCTTGTTTTTACGATTTAGGTCTATTCATAACGGGTTGGACAAATGCACAATGAACTAATAATGTGCATAGAGCGCTTTGATGACTTATAGATACGATATACCAACGAATAATTATTGTGAAGCCGGCGTTCACAAACTATGCCCAACGATAGCCTAACTTATCCATATCGTGCGGCAGTTTATCTTTGCCGGTGACGTGGGGTTTGCTATTCATCGGCTGCCACTCAACGATTTAAATGGCTGCATATACATATACATATATATATATATATATATATATATATATATATATATATATATATACATATATATATATATTTTTACGATTTAGGCTGTTGTCGGCCTACACTACCGCTCCTGACTTGAGCGGTAGTGTATATGTATATGTATATATATGTATATGTATATGTATATATATATATATGTATATACACACATACATCGATCTATCTATCTATACCCAAAAGCAAAGAAAGTTAAACTCTAGTGAAGTCGATGGTGTGCCATTGCAAATCCCCATGCCTCACACCTAAAGCAAAGTTGAAAGATGGCAAAAAGTTCAACCAGGAATGACCCAATATCAAACTTTGAGTTAATTTTTTTCCCCCATTTTGACCACTGTGACCTGAAGTCCATACCCCCTAGGACATGAACTGGGGGTGAAATCCAAAAAATCGTTACATATTTCATTTTTCTCTCAATGTTGATTGTACGAGGTCCGTCTAAAAAGTAACAGGACTGAGCCTGTGTGCTCCACTTACACAACTTGAATGAACGGGTTGCGTCACAGTCTTTCGCAACATTCCAGCAATATATATGATTGGTGATGGTTTACTGCGCTCATTGTGTGATTTTTTTTACAGGTCGTGCTTTACACGTTGTCTCGTCTGAGTCTTCACGCTATGAGTCGTGAGCAGAAAGCCAATCTGAAGTTCCTTGCCAAGCTTGGCAAAACACCTTCCGAATCCTTCGCAATGCTGCAGCAAGTCTACGGGGAAGAAACGATATCACGTACATGTGTACTTGAATGGCACAAGAGGTTCAAAGAGGGATGGGAGGAGGTTGAAGATGATCCACGGTCTGGAAGACCTTCAACGAGCAGAACGGCAGACAACATCGAGGGTGTGAAGCAGATGGTGTGTGCAGATCGTCGACTCACGGTGCGGATGATTGCTGAGGAACTTTCCATCAACAAGGACACTGTCTGGAGCATCATCACTGAAAATCTCGAAATGCGCAAGGTGTGTGCAAAGATGGTCCCCAAGCTGTTGTCCAAGGAGCAGTAACAGCAAAGAGTCACTGTCTGTCAAGACATTATTGATCGCCTCAAGGACGATCCAGACCTGCTCGGGAGAGTCATTACTGGCGATGAATCGTGGATATTCGAAGACGATCCCGAGACCAAACAGCAGAGTCATCAGTGGAAAAGTCCAGCATCAGCAAGACCAAAGAATCCAAGGATGTTCAAGTCGAAGGTCAAGTTGATGCTCATCGCGTTTTTTGACATCAAGGGCATCGTCCACTTCGAGTTTCTACCACAGGGTCAAACAGTGAATCAATACGTGTCCAAGGAGATCCTCCGGTGCCTCATGAGATCAGTCCGGGACAAGAGGAGCGATCTGTGGGAGAACAACGCCTGGGTGATCCACCAAGACAACACCCCTGCTCACAGTGCCCAGAGCATCCGACAGTTTCTGGCGGAGAGGAACGTGCCAACTCTGGACAACTCCCGTATTTGCCAGACTTGGCCCCTTGTGATTTTTTTCCTATTCCACAAGCTCAATGGGGTGATCAAGGGTACCCGATTTCCTGATGTGGAGGCCATCAAAAGGGCTGTGACGACTGAGCTGCAGAGGATTTCATAAGAAGCCTTCCGGGGCTGCATCGAAGCGTGGAAGAAGAGGATGTACAAGTGTGTGAGCCTGGAGGGAAACTATTTTGAAGGGGACAAGCTGTGATTTCAATATATTTTTTGGAATAAAATTTCTGTGAAGTCAGTCCCATTACTTTTTAGACGGACCTCGTATATACAAAGTTTCATCTAAAAATGTGCTCATAATTGCATTTTTCAGTATTTGACCTTTTGATCACACTGCAGAGCCCAGGGGGCAGAGTCTAAATGACACTACTCTTGCATCTTCTTTCCATGTGGTGATCATAACTACCAAGTTCATGAATTTCTGCCCAACCGTTTAGGAGGAGATTGCGTTACACATGGACAGAGGAGCCAATTACAATGTCCCATCCCCTGGTTTTTCAATAAGCGTGGAGATAAAAAGGAACATTGAAATACTTCCGAATCAACAATACAGTTTGTTATACCATGGTTTATATTTTGTATTCCAGCCTTGTGATATGCGTACATTATTAAAAAAAAAATGCTGAGACTGCATGTTTACCAAGTGCTGGTGCAAGATGAAAAGCAATTACAGATCCATCAAGTTGTACTTTCAGAAAGGCAGGATGAGACAAGTCTGATTATCATGACTGAGGGTAGCATCTTTTGTATGATAAACTGCCAAGAATATTTAATGTTGGTGAAATCCCTTGTTGAATTGTTTTGTGAATTCCTTTGTGAACGTGCCATGAGGACATAGACATATGCTTTGCACAACTTTTTATTGTATCAGAGTAAAGCGGGAATATTTGGGTTAGGTTCATCTCTTGGGTGAATACCTTGGCCTTCAACATATTTTCTCTAAAGTATCAAAAAAGGATCTGTCTTTTCTTGGAAGAGAAGCCCTTTGATGAAAATGACCAGTAAAAACAAAATGTTAACTTGGATACATTGCTTGTATTTATGCAGCTAAATATTGTGTGATCTCACAGTATTTTTATTTATAATGGTCTGGCTTCCCTCGAGGTCATTGAATATATTTACTTTAACAGTAATCCCCCGTTTCTCGCGGGGGTTACGTTCCAAACCTCCCCGCGCTAAGTGAAAATCCGCGATGAATGGACGCCTCCCCAAAAAATCGATTCGTCTGGTCTGGTCGGTTTGGGTTTGAGGTGCCTGAGATCGACTAGTCTGGTCTGGTCGGTTTGGCAGTGATTGGGTTTGAGGTGCCGGAGATCGACTAGTCTGGTCTGGTCGGTTTGGCAGTGATTGGGATTGAGGTGCCGGAGATCGACTAGTCTGGTCTGGTCGGTTTGGCAGTGATTGGGTTTGAGGTGCCGGATATCGACTAGTCTGGTCTGGTCGGTTTTGAGGTACTGGGTATGAGCAGTGCTCGTCCAACGGCAGCAAACCTTTTTCCTTCCCGAAGCATATCGAGCACCGTAACCTTCTCCTGGAGCGTCAGGACCTTCCTCTGGCGCTTCGGTTCCTTGCCAGAACCCTTAAAAGGTGCAGGGCGTTTGGGCGGCATCGTGGGGCTTGGAGAAAAAAACGTAGAAAATATTCGTAGTTCACAAGCGAAACTTTGTCTCGTGCGTTGTGTGACTGGTCGAGCACCACGCGTTATAATTTATTGCTTAAATAATTTATATTTTATATATTATTACCGCGATGTACCGGGGGAATCCGCAGAAAAAATTAGTTACGTTCCAAGGGAAAACCCGCGATGAACCGGGGGCGCGATAGGTGAACCGCGATGAAGCGGGGGTTGACTTTATGTATGTATGTATATATATATATATATACACACACACACACTCGATCCTTGTCCACCGTGCGTTTCAGCAATGTGGATTTGCTTATGCATGTCTAAATATTTGTGACACTGTTTGCCCAAGATGAAGACAGTTTGATTATACATGGTTTGAATTTTGTGGTTTTGTGCTCAGCTTGCCTCTTCAGGCCTACTTGTGTCATTGTGTGCTAAACATACTCGAAGTCTTTTTTGACACGACCCACAGAACTTGAACTGGGCTCTCATACCAGTCCTGTGGCTTTTACAATGTGTGTGTATGTGTATATATGTATATGTATATATATATATATATATATATATATATATATATATGTATATATATGTATATATATATATATATGTATGTATATATATGTATATATATATGTATGTATATATATGTATATATATATATATATGTATATATATATATATATATATATATATATATATATATATATATATATATATATATATATAACCAAGAAACGGCTCTGTCTTATGTAATAATAGCAATGGCATGACGTAACGGCATGCTGCGCAGGATGGCTTCCATGGGCACACCCAGATATATTGGAAACTGAGATTTACAGGTCACAAACAAAGGACAGTCAAGCCGCTGACCATGGTTTCACCCTCATTACGAGCTCCTCAGGACGACACACCACACAATCATTTATTTGTGACCATAAACCAGATACTACGGTTATAATGCCAAACACTTTCTCACTTGGTGAAGCAGCAAAACACAGATTTCCACTCCTGATTTGGTGCACAGCAGGGCTGGTACCATGTGTTTGGTGGCAGACAACCATTGTTGCTCACAGGTCGTGCAGTTTTGGCTGTTGTGAGACACGATCTGGGATTTGCTGCTTCACCAAGTCAGGAGGTGTTTTGCATGCACATATATATATTTTTCTTTTTCAGTATGTTACTACTCCTTAATAAATAACCCCAATTATGCTCATCTTGTGGGATCAGGCAGGAAATAATTTTTGGCTCTGGTTTTTCACAAACCTTGTCAGGCCTGATGGTTGATGTAAGATGGCATGAATTTGGATTTTGCCTCGCCTCCCTCTGCAATAGAGATGTTAGTATCTTTAGCATCCACCAAATTATGATAATGCCAGCAGTGTCTCCAGCTTCGCATCTCATCCGATGATGGCACATCCATTGATGCAACCCTACCTGTGAAACATCAGAGTTTATCTCCAGGCTGAAATAGGATACTGATTAGACAGCTTAAAGACAATTGCAATACCACTTCCTTATTCTGCCAGATGCTTCTGATTGTACAAATGTTGGAGAAAAGGATTGACTGGATTTGAATCACAAAATGCTGACCGATGCACCACCAGGCCTATGCAATAGTGCTGACGTCAAAAATCAATTGGGTATTGTCGTGGCCAAAGAAGCAGATCTGCTCGTGTCTGCTGTGCAAGACTGATATTGCTGAAATCTCTGGCACATTGTGAACCCTTTGCTCACAGCTGGCACGTAGGTTAATGGTTCCACTTTGGTATCAGTCCGAGCATGCCCTTCACACTTGGTAGCATCACGAGAAGCTTGGTTCATCATTGCGGGCAGCTCAAACTATCACCAATGGTAGAAGGGGAGGTTGGGATTGTAGGGATAGATGAGGAAATTGTTGTGGAGTTCATGGTGCACATAGCATGCCAAGTCTTAATGGGCTTTGGGTAATCAATGATTCCTGAATATTTAGCAAACAATTGTATCACCTCTTTTTATTTGTTGACTTATTTTGAATCAATTACCTTAGTAGGTTATGATTATTGTTGTTTATTTATTTATTTATTTATTTATTTATTTTACAAAGCTCACTATATATAACAGCATTTAAAATCTATATCTGAACAGCCTTTAATGCAAGCAATATGAGGTCATACTTTGGGTAGTTGGCTGCATAATGCATGCAATTTAACGTTAGGAAATCCTGATTACTATTTGTCCACAGAAGACGAGTGATGATATGCTAACAATATTCAAAACAACGTATTATATACGTATGGCCCACCTCGACATGTGCACAAAATGGCGGAATTACCGTCCCCCTCCCCTCAAACCACCCGACACCTTTGAGTATGCCACATACATTTCCTTTCCAAATGCTCATGTCTCTCCTCTAACTCATTTACACTCACACTTTTTCCCTATTCTACTCCATTGCGTTCCTTTTCTCAGAATGAAATTTCTTCGACTGGATAACACTTACCCCTTTCACCTTGCGTATGTCTTACGTAGATTGATCCTAATTAATATTTTTGCAACCAATCACTTCCATGTAGGATGTTTAGAACTGAGGGTGTTGTCTTTTTGTAGTTATGAATTACTCTTGTTGTACAAGGAATGTAATTTGTGAAATTGAAGACTGACGGATTGTGATTAAAGTAAACTTTGCAGATGTACGGACGCATCGATTTTTTTTTTCATGCCTCTGTTGACGAAGTCGCCGGCGGCATTATGTTTTCGGGTTGTCCATCTGTCCGTCCGTCCATGCTAATTTTCTCTGTTTTCTCTGCAACCGCTTATCCGATTGACATGAAATTTTTACCATTGGTGTGACGACTCATGTAGAATGTTCTTATGATAATGTTGACATCATAGGTCATGTGGTGTGACAACCATGTTGGAAAAAAAGGAAAAACTTTTTCCCTCTGTATCTCTGAAATCACTCTAGGGGAAAAATTGAAACTTGGTACATGTGAAATACTCCCCATGGGAAACGAGCGTGATTTTTTGATGTCATGGGTAGCTTTGTTATGACATCACAATTGCAGACGTCGAACGCTTTATCTGATCAGTATGAAAAATTTTGAGGGTCATTTCGGGCTAAATTGTATGGGGACAAAAAATTAATTACGTCATTGGTTGTGTGGTTCGGCAGCCACATTGGTTTTAACATCATAACCTTCAAAAATCTTCTTCTCCGAAATGGCTGAATAAATTGAAACGAAACTTTACAGGCATGATTGCCTATCCATGAGGAACAAAAAGTTCTCCACCTATGATGTCATAGGTCACATGGTTTGGCAGCTATCATTTTTTGAAGAATAAACCTTTTTTTTTTTTTTTTTTTTTTTTTTTTTTTTGTATACCTTGGTCGAGGCTCGTATGAGAGCTAACACACAACTCACAGCAATGAGGCATGAGACAAGAGGGGCGGGAGTGGAAGGGACAAAACATTGGGGAACAGACACAGGTGAAATGTGGAAGGGAGAGGGATGGGGATGGGACGGGGAACATGGCGAGGGGAAGATGGACATTAAAGGGACTTTCAGGAAGGAAAGCAGGAGAATTGAAGGAAGTGGGCTTGGGTGGATTATCGGGGTAGAAAAGATCGAGGATTTGGATGGGGGAAGATAAGAGGT
Organism: Eptatretus burgeri; assembly: GCF_056783735.1. Lineage (NCBI taxonomy): Eukaryota > Metazoa > Chordata > Myxini > Myxiniformes > Myxinidae > Eptatretus > Eptatretus burgeri. The sequence continues at coordinate 34,126,529 of NC_140973.1, forward strand.
GGTGGTGAACAGCTGTTTTGAAAGCCTGGAGGGAAGAATGGGAAAGAATAGAGTGAGGAAGTTTATTCCAAAGGCGGGAAAAAAGAGGAATGAAAGAGTGAAGATGAGCAGTGATTCGTGATTTTGCTAGTTTTACCAGAAGGGGGTTGTTGGCGGACCTTGAGCGCCCTGTGGAAATGTGGTGGGGACAAATCGCAGAGAGAGCAGGGGGGCAAGGCTGGAGAGGAGTCGGTAGAAGACAGAAAGACCACCGACCAACCTGCGGTGATTGAGTGAGAGGCCCAAAGACTCAGCTTCATTGCGGGAGATGCCAATGATCTTAAAAGCCCTGGTTTCGACAGCGTGAAGTCGAGAAAGGTGGGAGGCAGGAGCAGCAGCCCAGAGGGGAGAGCAGTACTCCATCAGGCTACGGACAAAAGCTTTGTAAGTGGTCAGGAGCTCAAGAGGGCCGAGGAAGGACTTTGCACGACGGAGGATTCCCAGTCGGCGACTGGCTTTTGAGGCAAGGTTGGAAATGTGACTTTCCCAGGAAAGGTCATGGCAGATAGTGAGACCCAGAAGCTTGAAAGAAAAGACTTCTTCCAGAGGATTGTTGAGAAAGTGGATGGGGGGTTTTGTAAACGGTCCTTTCGAAGAGACATAGTGAGAGTGTGAGATTTGTCTGGATTGAAAGACATGTTCCACGTGTTGGACCAGTTTGTGATTTTATCCAGATCTGCAGTGAGCGAAGAAGCTGCTGCTTGCCGGTCTGAGGGATGACAGATGGTACGGCAGAGGGTGGAGTCATCGGCAAAGAGAAATAGAGGATTTTCCAGAGAGTCCGAGAGATCATTGATGAAAACCAGAAAAAGAACAGGGCCCAGAACGCTACCTTGAGGAACTCCAGCCTGCACAGGAAGAGGGGATGAAAGAACTCCATTTAGGGCCACACGTTGACTGCGACAGGAGAGGAAGTCTGCGAGCCATGAGTGGAGATGGCCTTGAATACCATGGGAAGAGAGTTTGGTGAGTAGGGCAGGGTGCCAGACTGTGTCAAAAGCACGTGATATGTCCAGGGATACGGCTCGGATTTCCTGTCTGGCATTGAGGACCTCCATCCATTGATGGGAGAGCAGTAGCAGCATATCTAGGGTAGAGTGACCTGGTCTGAAACCAAATTGATGATTGGAAATCAAGCCATTGGAGAAGAGGAAGGATTTCATGTCTGAAGCGATGATGGATTCCATAACCTTGCTGATGATTGGGAGAAGGCTGATTGGTCTATAGTTACAGGGATCTGTTTTTGCACCTTTTTATGCAGGGCAGTGATGTTAGCAGATTTCCAAGCAGATGGCAGATGACCTTGGGAAAATGAGAGGGTGAATAGAACAGAGAGAGGGTGAGCAAGAGCAGAAGAGCAGGCTTTGAGGACACGTGGGCTGATGCCGTCTGGACCGGTTGCAGAATCTGACTCGAGGTTTGAAAGCAAGCTCTCCACCTTGTCAGGAGAAAAGGATACAGAGTCCAGGGACAGTTGGGTGCGACTGGGTAAAGTGGGTAGAGATAGTGATGGGTTTGGGACACAAGATTTAGCTGCAAACACCGAGTTTAGACATTCAGCTTTATCACGTGTGGAATCAGCAGTGCGGCCATTTGAGGTAAGGGAGGGGATGGAGGGGGAACATACACCAGAAACAGATTTGATTAAACGCCACCAGGATTTTGAGGAGGGAGAGAGGTTTGAGAGTTCAGACTTGAGATGAGAAAGATGTTGTTTTCTGGCTCTCCTGAGGGTAGCTACACACTTGTTCCGAGCTTTGTGGAAAGAACTGAGATTGCCCTCAGTTGGGTTTGCTTTCCATGAGGCAAAGGCAAGTTGTTTCAGGACAACTGCCTCGCCACAAGCTTCAGTAAACCAAGGGCGGGAGGAAGGGTAAGACAACTGAACACGAGAGGGGATAAATCTGTGCATGAGGGAGAGCAAGTTTCTTTGAAAGAATTCCCAGGATGAGTTGATGTTTGAGAAAGTAGTGATAGGAGACCAGTCTGTAAGTTTGATGGCTGCTCGGAGACCCTGCCAGTCGGCTTGAGTGAAATGCCAGACTCGACGGTGGTGAGGTGGTTCTCTGATAACAGCCAGAGAGATGTCCACTTTAACAAGGACGTGGTCAGAAGAACCAATTGGAGCGAAGGAAGAGCAGCAGATATTGTCAGGGAAATTTGTCAAAATCAGATCCAGAAGAGATGGAGTACCATTGGTTGAGATCCGGGTCGGGAAGTTGACCGATTGAGTCAGTCCCAATGAGTCACAGAAAGCTTTTGCTGATGTCCCATGGCAGGTGAGAGAGGTACCCACACCTAGCCAACTGGCGTGATGACAATTGAAGTCGCCACATAAGAGGAAGAGAGAGTTTGGATGAGAAGATAGAAGATGGTCCATGTTTTCGGAGAGTGAGGTGTAGATGGAGTCATCACTGTTCGGTGGACGGTACAGTACACATATAAACATGAGGTGGGAGTGGAGGGGAAGCCGAAGCCAGAGGTATTCCTGGGGGTGTGGGAGAGTGAGAGCAGTGCAGGGAGAGTGAGGAATAGAGTCTTTGATGAAGAGAGCAACACCTCCACCAGGACGAGGCTCAGGTCTGTCATACCGTAAGAGGGAGTAACCAGGGAGAGATACTTGGGAGTCAGACACGTCTTGGGAGAGGAAAGTTTCTGTTAGGCAGATAATGTCTGGTTTGTCAGTGGCAACCTGCATGGAAAGATCTGAAAGGTTTGAGCGAAGGCCCCGGATATTTGAGGTCCACACTTTTAATGAAGAGGTAGGGGAGGAGGCTTTGGGTGCAGGAGGTGGAGGGGCGGGGGAGGGTAGGACGAGGGACGAGGGGGGAGGTAAGGAGGGTTGCTGAAGGAGTGTGGGGTATTGCAGAATAGCGAGGGGAGGGGGCCGAATGAGGAGGAGAAAAGGCTCTGTGGTGCTGGGAGAGAGGGGGGACAAGAGACAAGGAAGATGGCAGTTGAGGATTTGAGGAGGTGGAGTGAAGAGATGGAGGTGAGAGGGCAGTGGAGGGAGGCAGGTTGGTGGATGAGAGGGGGGCAACTTAGAGAAGGAAGAGTGAGGGGGATGAAAGGTGGGAGAAAGGTGAGGGGGGAATTTTTGAAAGAGGTGAGAGGGAGGCTTGGAGGGAGAAGAGTGGGATGGTTGCTTTGAGAGTGAGAGTGAGGGGTGAGGGGGGTGAGTTGGCACTGAAGTTGGAAAAAAAGAATGGTTGATGGAAAGCGAGCATCCATGGCAAACTGTGGTTTTTAAAAAACCTTAAAAAATCTTCTCAAGAACGGCTTGACAAATGGAGGGAAAACTTCACCCACATGTTACCCAAGCCTTGGGGATACCAGGGTGTTCCCGAAAAATTAATAGGTCACATGGTCTGGCAGCCATATTGGTGTGAACAAAAATCTTGAAAAAATCGTTCTCTTGAAGTGCTTCATCATTCGATATGAGCATCACAGTTATGATCTCATAGCCATGGGGAATATGTGTTTTCATTTTCTACCTGAGCGGACACATGGTCTGGCTACCAGAATTATTTAATATTTTGAATCTGCATTCAGGGATTTAAATCAAACTTGGTACAAGTATGCATGTATCATAATGCAATAAGGTGGGCGGAGGCATATCTGGTGACGTCGGGATATTGAAGAGTGCCCTTCTAGTTTTTGTATACATTGTCGAGGCTCGTGGAAGAGCTAGTACATTGAATGAATCAGGACATTACAGGACAAAAAGGAACAGTCGAGAGGAAGGGGGGGATACCAACAGCAGAGTTGAAGGCAAGATAGGAGACTTGGACAAACAATGGTTGTGGGGACTAATGTGGGGGGGGGGGGCGCAGGAGAGGATGCATGGGATGGAGAAGATGGATATAGAAAGAAACTCCAAGGAGGAAAAACTGGAAATTTGGAAGGAGGAGGAGGATTGGGGTGAGGTTAACGAGGGTAGAAAAGATCATGGTTTTGTATTGGGGACGATCTGAGATGGTGGTAAACAGCTGTCTTGAAGACCTCGACCTGGAGAGAAGAATGACATTTAAGAGAATGTGGAAGTTGGTTCCACAGGCAGGAAAAAAGAGGAACAAATGAGTGGAGGTGAGCAGTGATCCTGAATTTATGTAGTTTCACCAGAAGGGGGTTGTTGGTGGACCGCATGAGCCCTGCAGAAACCTGGGGGGGAGGGGGCAGCGGCAGGTGACAAAGCATTGATAGGTGTCTAGGTGTGCCAAGGAAGGACTTTGTATGACAGTGGATGCCCAGTTGGAGGCCAATTTTGAAATGTGGCTTGCCAAAGAAAGACCATGGCTGATAATGAGATGCAGGAGTTTGAGTAACTGAACTTCCTCAAGAATACAGTATTTCAGTATCTGGCTCAGTATTTCAGCTCGTATCTCTATTAGTGGTACACACCTGGACGTAATTCCAATTAGAGTGCATAATAATACAGCATGTGTGAGTTTAAAATGGCTATAAACTCTGTTCATCTTGTACCCTTTAAAATTGTACATACTCATCTTTGTTTTTTGATTTTTAGGGAATGTATGATTCTTTCGGCAAACAATGTCATAATGATTAATACTTTATCTTATTTTACCTACCTATCACGCAACTGGAAGAATATCTTGGCAATATTGTGTTTGACTTTGGCCTGTCTGTTTTTTGGTCTAGTCTGACAAGATGGAACAGAGGTACTGCACTTACCTCTGCTAATTGTTGCCTCACAGACAGGGCATTATATCACAGGGTGCACCATTCCTCAGAAGGATCTTAAGCCCGGTCTCCTCTCTGTGAGCCTCAGTTGGTAGGTGATTATAAAATAAACCCCCATGGAATCTTTCGTGAAGAGTAGGTGAGTTATTGCCAGTATCCTGAACAAATTCCAGCCCATCTGAGCTCCAGTTGAAACTCAGACCTGGTTATTAACCTCCGCCATCTTCGAACATGGATGGAGGTTACTGTTTTCACCCCTTTCTGTTTGTTTGTTTGTTTGTTTGTGAACAGTATTACGGAAAAACTCCTCGACGGATTTCGACGAAACTTGGTGGGGGGGGGGGGCGGTTAGGTCTGGTCCAAGGATCATGCCATTAGATTTTGGACTTGGTCCAAAATCCAATATGGCCACTATGGTGGCCAATTTGATAAAATATTTGAATTTTTTTTTGCATTTCTACATGTTTTAAGTGATTTCCAACCCCTCCCCCCAAAAAAAAATTGTTAGAGAAAAAAAAATTGCAAATTTTTTTCAACAAAATTTCGATTTTTTTTTTTTTTTTTGCATTTATAGATGTTATAAGTGATTTCCAACAAAAAAAAATGCCAAAATTATAATTGCGGCTGATTTTGGAACTTCAGGTGGATATACCCACGTAAAATCAATTTCTGTCTCAAGGAATCTAGTTATGACGAATGAATTGAGTATGTAAAAGTTAAAAGTAAAAGGGAAAGTTGCAAACTATAACTCTGTGAGCACTGTTGACGTCAAATTGAATGAATAGGATATCGGGTTCACTTGAGTGACCTCGCAGTGTTGGCAGCGGAGGTTTTGCACTCTACCAAGTGCTCCCCCTCTAGTTCAGTTCATGAAATGCTTGGGTCAAAATCCTTCCCCAGCCAACCCCACAAGAAGGTGTAGTGTAATTGGGGGTGTTGTTTTTAGTAGCATTGGGAGTAACTGAAACTGATCACCAAAAACAAATCTGATCAGGTGGATTGCGAGAATTACCAAGGCAATCACTCCTTAGCATCATTGGGAAGACCTTTGCCATCAACTCCATCAACTTGCTGACAGTATATCTGGAAGCACAGTGTGGCTTGAGAGCAGGTAATTCCACAGTAGACATCATATTCTCTCGACGTCAGCTGCAATATAAGTAGAGGGAACAGCAAGCACCACTCAATCAAGTGGATCTCACAAAAGCATTTGGAGCACACAAACAATGATAGCAGCAACAACAATTGCGTGTTATGTAAAAAAACATATTTTTGCATGTTTCACTTTATTTTACATCCTAAGAGACCCATACATCTAAAACAAAAGTTATGGACGGATTCGGACGAAGCTTGGTGGACATTTTTGGTGTGTGATGAGGATGAATTGATTTGATTTCGGTACAGAACTGGATCTGAGAATGTTTAAATGTATTAAGTGATTCTTCACCATTGAGAGATGTGGCCAAAAATGATACATACATATTTCAAAAAGTTGTGGATGGATTATGACAAAACTTGGTGGACAAAACAAGCTGATTAGATTTTGATTCAGGTCCGGATGCAGGTCCGACCTATCAGTAGGATGTGTTCCACCAAGTACTGTTCTGGTTTATTTTTATTTTCTTTACATTTATCGAGGGATCATGGAGGACCTTGTGCATAAATCACTGTATGCAGGAATATTGCATTAGGGGTTATCGGTTTACTTTCGTGTGCATTGCAAGGATATTCTAGTGTATAATGGACAATCACATCAGCTACTTATAGGATTTGAACCTGGGTTCCCTGCATCATGAAGGGGATTAGACTGAACATTCACAGGCCAACCAGTTTTTAGTTTCTCCCATTAATCAGGCCTAAATCCAGTAATTATGCTTTTTATTGACAATTTGGATAATTTTTAACAAGCTGTACTTGTTCCCTGGCATTGTCAAGTGTGATTCCACTGTGATTTTGGTCAGGAATAGCTGATTTTATTACCTTCGCATTCTGCGAAAGGTTATGTTTTGGTCGGCGTGTATTTATTTATTTATTTATTTGTTTATTTATTTATTTGTTTATTTATTTATTTATTTATTTATTTGTAATCTTGTGATTCGTATAACTCAAAAAGTATTAAACCGAATTGCATGAAATTTGGTGGGATGATTGGTTATTAGCCAGGAAGCATTCGATTAGATTTTGGGATCGTTCGGGTCAAAGGTCAAGGTCACGAAAAGGTCAAAATCGTCTTTTTACGATAACACGGTCAATTTTTATTCAATTTGCATGCAACTAACGCCAAAATGTTCAGAATTCAACGCCTCATCTTGTGATATGCAATATGACATAATGACGCCCATACTCTTGTTACCGGTTAGGGGTCAAAGGTCAGGGGGGTCACGACCTTGAAAAATATGCGGTTTTTTGTCATAACGCGGTCAATTCTTCTAAGCTTTACATGAACCCAGCACCAAAATGTTCAGAATTTAATGCCCAATCTTGTGACACAATGACGTCATAACACATGTCACCGGTTGGGGTAAAATGTTCGGGGGGGGGGGGTCACGCCCTTGAAAAATATGCGGTTTTCGGCATAACTCAGTCAATTCTTATTCGATTTGCATGAAACCAGCATCAAACGAGATTACCTTCTCTTGTTGAAACGTATTCACAGAGCTTGCGAGTGAAGACTCGCCAAAACGACGTGAGTTGATTGTTGTTTAGTCCGTAGCCCCCGAAAGTCGGGGGGGGGGGTCATGACGTTATAGATATGTGGTTTGTGTCATAAGACCATTCATATGAAACCAGTTCCCCACACTCATACCAAGAACAAAAAAGTAGTGGCGGCGAAGGTATGCGCTCTATGAGTGCCCGTTCTAGTTGATGGTTTGTGGACATTACTTGTCTTTGAAATCAAAGCTAGCTGCCCCTGAATAACCCGGCCTCAAATTTTATTTGATTTTTGATCTATTTCATTGCATTATACTAAGATCTTCAGAAAAATGAAAGCACACGTAAAAGTGTATCAAGCTGCAGAGGGTGAGAATGGCACTGTTTGGAGCATGTGCTGTGAAAAATAAATCCACTTGTTATGAGCAGTGTGACCACTCCTCATTCTCATAAATGCCAAGGTGAGCCAATAAAAAAGCCAAGAATTCACAAGGTTTCAGAAAAGCGATGATAATAGAAAACCTATACATCAAGAAAATCTATAGAAAAGCAAGACGTCAAGGTGAACAACGAATCGCCAAGATCTTGTGAAAAAAAGCCAAGGAGTGGTCAGACTGGTTATGAGTAAGCCATGAGAACAGCTTCCTCGAGAAGAGGCCACTGGTATGTGAATCTGCAGTTGGCGGATGGTATAATTGGCATAGATGAGTACAGGTCATGAATTTCCTTGTAAATATAGGCATGTATATATATATATATATATATATATATATATATATATATATGTATATATGTATATATGTATATATGTATATATATATATGTATATATATATATATATATATATATATATATATATATATATATATATATATATATATATATATATATATATATATATATATATATATATATATGGACATGCAGCATAATGAAATAGAATGATGTTCCACTGTTCTGGACAGCTGGAGGAAAGTGCTTCAGGGAAAATGGTAATTTTACACTGCCTTCAGGGTGTATAGGTAATCGACAGCTGCCCTTAGATAGCAGGTCTTATGTATGACTTTAATCATTTAAATCAAATCTGGTTTGTCCTATTTGCTCAAATACCTGTCTGAATGGTATGCTGCCAGTTTTGAAGATTTCTTTACTTTGTTGAATCATACTGTTTGAGGTGTTCAGACTGCTGCGCCTGTAAGTACTCGGCCTTATCAGGAGGATACACAAGGATACACGAGGAAATTGGACACAGGAGGAGGCCATTTCACCCATCATGCCAGCACCACATCAACACCAGACCAATTTTATCTGTTAAAATGTTGCAATAGTGGTGTTTCATATCGGTGTCCTTCTTGAGAAGCATCATTTGTATTGTTATAGAATTGTAAGAAAAAGCCTCAGGCATGGATGGGCCTTCCCGACTCTAAATGGATGGGGCTTGATTGTACCCTGCCATTTCACGCTTTCAGAAGGATTGGACAATTATTCACATAAGTGGAAATTCTCAACGGCACAAGTGGGACATTTGAATCACTTAGGCCAATGTCATTGCCTGGAGTTGGAATGACGACTTATCTTTCGCCTGGTCAAGTTACCGAGACAGATAACAATTCAGCTTTTGTGAAGAGACGACTATCCATGACTAAATGATGAAAGCATACATTACATACATCATCTTGAAGACATCAATGCAGTGAGGGTCGATTATATTTATTTTTTAAAAAAGAAAGGGTCATTTAACTGACCCCTTTAAGCATGAAAATGAAATCTCTGGGTGTTGAGCCATTTGTTACTTTACTTCAGTTTTCTTTTTACTTGATGAGATACGTCTTGTTAGGCAGATGAGAATGCAGATCCCTGTCAAATTGTACGGCACCAGGCGTGCCGACACATCGCTTTGCTGACGGGTTTAATCAAAAGACAGCATGTTCTACTTCACAAATATATAACATGTATATTTATGAGTGTGATTGAGGATGTAAAATTAAGGGGAAAAACGTCAAAAAGGATCTTTTATAACACATTGAAGTTGTTGTGGTGGCAGTGGTTGTTGTTTCTGAGGGTCCTGAGTTCAAATCCCACTCAGCTGTTGAATTAATACCAGGTGGGATTGACACTGCCTGTCATCCTTCCGAGGTCGGCAAAATGAGTACCAGCATGCTGCTATCTTGTGTCGGAGTGGCAACCAGTCCAAGATTGTGTGCAATAGCCAAGGAGACTGCTCAGGCAGCACCAACACTCTGCACAGAGTATGGTCCCGATGGATGGATGGATGGTTGTTGTTTGTGTGCTCCATCCTTGTACTTTTATTAAGCCTCCCCCTTTCGAATAGTGGGAAGCTTGTAGCTGTTGTAGGATTTCTCTGCGATTGGTGCTCTCGTTTTTTAATGGTATGTGCGAGTTTCTTTGACTCCCAGGAGTCTTAGACCCTGAAGCGCCATTTAAGTTTTTTATCTTATTTTATTCCCCTTTTTTCTGCCAATGTCTGAGCTGTATATCAGATCTGGCTGGGGCTTTAGGAATGAAAATTTGCATCAATAATGGAAATGAAAGGTACGGGGTGTTGATATAATTGTTTTTGACCTTGACCTAATTTTAAGATCATGACCCAATTATAGACATTTTAGCATTTTTCACCATAATTTGACTAAGGTTTGTCCGAACAGAACGGGATTGTCCTCTCTAAATAGCCTCAAGTATGGTGCATTTACATCACTTGAAACACCTGCTCATTTCGGGAGCGTTGGCAAGTCATCACCCCCAATGTGGAGAGGAAAATTACATCAACATTCTGATGATGAACTAACCACAGGATTTTATGATTGCAAATTGGAACAAGCCAATTTATTTTTTTTTAAATTCACAAGACGGTGGTGTTTGTTCAATTACCTAATTTGACTTATAAATGACACCCCCCCCCCCCGCACCTTGCCTTTCTTGGTTACATACTATTTTTCCAACTCTTCTTCCTCCACCCTTCTCCCAATCCTTATCCTTGCCAAGGGAGAGGGCATTGCATTTGAGTCCGTTTGTTTGTTTGTTTGTTTGTCTGTCTTGTATGTTTGTCCGCACAAAACTTTCGTGTTTTTCTCTGCAAACGCTTGTCGGATTGAGACAAAATTTTCATCATTGGTGCGACTACTCGTCTGGAATGTTTTAATGATAAATATGATGTCAAAGGTCACGTGGTACAGCTGCCATATTGGAAAAACAGAAAAAAAATTTGGACCTCTGTATCTCTGAAATTGCACCAAGGAAAAAATTTGAAACTTGGGACATGGCAATACTCCTCATGGAGAATAAGTGTGATTTTTTTTTAATGACGTCATAGGTGCCCTCGTTATGACATCATAATTGCATATGTAGAACGCCACATCCAATCAGTATGAACATTTTTGAGGGTCATCTTGGGATAAAATGGTCCACAGAAAAAAACATTCATGACGTCATCGGTTACATGATTCGGCAGCCTTTTTTTTTTTTTAATTCTGCAAAAATCTTCTCTGAAGTGGCTGAATAGATCGAGGCGAAACTTTACACGTATGACTGCCTGTCCATGAGGAACAAAAGGTTTACACATATGATGTCATTGGTCACATGGTTTGGCAGCCATATCGGATTTACCCTAAAACCTATAAAAATGCACCATTCAAAAGAAGTCCTGGTGAGAATCTGCAATCTCTGATTGCTCTTTTTCATGTTTGTTTGCAGGTATTTGTTTGTTTGTTTGTCCGCACAGAACTTTCGTGATTTTCTCTGCAACTGCTTGTCGTATTGAGATTAAATTTTCACCATGTTAGCGATTACTCACGCAGAATGTTTTATTGGTAAGTATGACATCACAGGTCAAATGGTTTGGCAGCCATATTGGATTTACCCTAAAACCAAAATAAATCTCCTCCAGAACAGATTGAGCAGAAGCTTCACACTAATGTTCTCCAAGCCTTGGGGATACCAGAGTATTCATGAATAATTGATGTCACATGGTCTGGCAGCCGTATTGGATTGAGCGAAAATCTTAAAAAAAATTTTATTTCTCTTGAACCGCTTAATCAATTGATGTGAAATTTCACAATTATGATCTAGTCGTGATGGGGAATATATGTTTTAAATTTCAACTTGATTGGATGCATGGTTTAGCAGCCACAATTATTTAAATTTTTGATGTGGGTTGATTTAAAAAAAACAAATTAATTTTTTAAAATAAGGCTCACTTGGCTGTGCCTGGATGGGTTTGAGGGTAGAGGAGTAGCAGCTGAAATGTGAATCCTATCCAGGTTCTTCTTGATGCATTTATCTTTGCTTTTTGCTTGTTGGGGTTCCTTCTGATTACTCCAATGCAGGACTGTACCTATTTGGTCTTCCATTTGGTTTGGATTAAAAAAATGTAATTGCAAATTTGCCATTGATTTGAATTGATCTGATCAAATTCCATTGATCTGAATTTAATGTATTTTAATCTCATTCTAAATTAAATTAAATAATAGTAATCGTCATGGGTCAGGGTGAGGTGTCCAATCAAAGCGGGGTTGGGAGAGGACGCCAATTCTCTATGTAAATGTGCATCGTGTAGCGCCGCCTCCAGGTGGGAAAGGGTATTACAAGTACCACAATTTACAGTGCAGTATTCCTGTCCACACGTTTTCCAGAGCAGTGAGGTGTTTTGAATTTTTAGCAGTAGGTATGTTTTTGCTTCATGTACGCCACCCAGGTTATTATCTTGCCAAAACGAATTTTTTGCAAGATATGTTAGTCAGCTTGTGTTTTTTATTTGTTATTTTGACTGTAATCACGTATCGATCACTCTGCAGAGCACAGTTATCATTGGAAATTTTTGTAACTTCGCATATCAGAGTCCTATAGAGGTCCCTTTCAGCGCATAAAATTTTCAAGGTCAAAGGTCAAGGTCACTTTGTCGCAAATCAGGGGAGTCGACAAAACCCTTATTTTTTGAGTAATTTTGATCGGATCGTCTTCAAACTTCATGGGAATATAGTTCATGGTCTGGCGCTCAGCTGATTAATTTTTGGTGACGATCGGCCTTGACCTTCATGGTTAGCGCTGGAGGTCGAAAGTTTTTGACCCAAGGTCAAATTTTGAAATCCTAGGAACCATATCGAGTAATATCTCATATGAATGGGTCTGATGAGTGCTTTCCAGATCTGTCAAATGTTTGATGCTATGATGTCATTTGATGACGTCATGACGAAAAAACGGATTTTTCATGAAAATTTTATTTTCTCCTTTCTCATCAAAATCTCTTGATAGTTCATGTATATGAGTCCTGGAGACATGCTATCAACCATACTAAATTGTCAAGGTCAAGGTCACAAAAAGGTCAATAATCAAGGTCGACGAAACCCTTAATTTTTAAGTAACGTTGATCAAAGGATCTCTAACCTTGGTGGATATATAGGGTGTGGTATGGCGCTCAGCTGATTAATTTTTGATGTTAATCGGCCTTGACCTTCAAGGTCAACCGAAAGGTCATTCTTTTTTAAGCCGAAGGTCAAATTTTCAAGTTTCAGTTACCATATCGAGTAGTACCTCAAATTAAAGCCCTTAATGAGGGCTTTCTAAACATACAACTATTTTGACGATGTGACGTCATTTGACGATGTTATGACGAAAAAGTGCGTTTTTCATGTATTTTACATTGATTTAGTTCATATCAGAAACTCTTGTTTAGGTCACTCTGTATAGCAAAGTTCTCATTGGAAACTCTTGTGGGTTCATATATGGTTGTCTTTTTGGAATACTTTTCAGTGCACTTGATGGTCAAAGTCAAGGCCAAATGTCAAGATCACTTTGAAGTCAATTATGGAGTTCGATGAAGCCTTTCTTTTTGAATAATTTTCATCGAATCATCTCCAAACTTTGTGCGAATGTAGTAAATGGCTTAGCGCTCAGTTTATTAGTGTTTGTTTGTGATCGACCTTGACCTTCAGGATTAGCGCCTGAGGTCGAACATATTTGACCCCAAAGTCAAATTTTCAAGTTTTAGGAACCATATCCTGTAGTACCTCAAATCGAAGTCCTCGATGAGTGTTTTCTAGATATGTCAAGCTTTAGCCATTATGATGTCAATGGGTAACGTTATGAGGCAAACACGTATTGTTCATGGTCACTCTGTAAAACAATTATCATCGGAATCTCTCGTAGGCAGATATTCCTCAAGGAGTCGCTCCTAGTTGATAGCAGTTCTGTTCACCTCAGTGTGACCTTAAATAAGTCACTCATGTTCACATTTTGGCAAGATACTGGTCACCTTGGGGGTGACATTGGTTCATTTTTATTTTTTGCCTACACAGAGCTGTCACTTGCCTATACACCACTCAAATATAGGTATGCGTCAGAAGAACGTGTTTCATGCTTGGAGCAAGATCGCCCAATCGGGCGGGTACTCTGCTCGTCTCCCTTAATTCCTTATTGCCATTTCCCTTTCAATCTCTTCTCAAATAATTTATCATGCCAATATTTAGGTAATTTGTGTACGGACTCATTCTACAGGTGAAGAAATAATTTCTGCCTTTTTTTCTCTCTCTCTTTAAAGCTGTGCTTATATGTGAGGAAGTATTTTTAAATGTCTGCTAATTCTTTGGAGATATGATGATATGAACTCGGCAAAATTAAAACTCGTGATTTGAGTTTTCATTGTGATAAATTATATGTGAAATATTTTGTATGTTTGTTGAAAAAAATAATCTAGTCTTTATTGGTACAATGTAACCCCAAATTTTTTATGATCTCATTGCCAATGAGTGCTTGGTTCCTTGGTATTCATCAAGTTGTGATGCTCGATTTGGACCAGGAATTATGAGAATGAAGAAATGTTGTCAATTTTGACAACATGCTCCAAATGCAGTACCTCCTGCTGGAATTTCGGGTTTGCTTGATGGAAGCTTGGGTGTGATGCACTTGTGCAGGTATCAAATCTATGTTACATTATTTTCACATGTTATATTATGATGGGTACATTGAAGATGAGTGAATTTGTCGAGCAAGTACAAAAGACAATCTCCTGTGTCTAAGTTTCCTTGCATGTCCTTGCATAGTATTTTGTTACCTCCACCACCAAAGGTGGAAGGAGGTTATGTTTTCACCCCTGTCTGTCGTTTTGTTTGTTTTTCTATTTGGTTGTTACCTCCAAAATTGAATATTTCTCAAGTATTTTGGTCAGTTGATTTTGTTGTTCTGTCTGTTTATCCATTTGTTTGTCAATCACCTACACGTCCCAATTTTGAACCGACCTTCATGAAACTACCAAGTTGAAGCGGTAGTCTCAACTGGGAAGCCCATTGATTTTGAGGACAAATTTCTAAAATGTTCATTTTTCATCCAATTGACTTGAAAGTTGAACAGGATTTGCATATTGCGTCACTGAATTGGGAAACCAACAATTTTTGGGATCAAAAGGTCAAAGGTCAACTCAAGGTCGAACTTCTAAATTCAGAAATTTTTGTCTGAAAAATCGTCATTTTTCAGCCGATTGACTCGAGAATTAAACAGCAATTGCATTGTGCATTACTGAATTGGGAAACCAACTATTTTTGAAATAAAATGGTCAAAGGTCAACTCAAGGTCAAATTTCTAAAATCAATTTTCAACTGAAAAAATGTCAATTTACCTCCTATTAACTTGAAAGTTGAACAGGATTTGCATAGTCCATTACTGAATTGGGAAAGAAATTATATTTGAGGTCAAAAGGTGAAAGGTCAACTCAAGGTCAGACTTCTAAAATCGTCATTTTTCATCCAATTAACCTGAAAATTAAGCAGAAATTACATCGTGCATTATGGCATTTGGAAACCAACTATTTTTGAGGTCAAAAGCTCAAAGGTCAACACAAGGTGAAACTTCTAAAATCATCAATTTCAATCTGAAAAATAATCAATTTTCATCCGATTGACCTGAGCTTTGATAAAGATTGTCAATTTTAATCTTAATGAAATGGACAATTTGATGTATCCATGGTAACCCTTGCAAAGGGGGGTAGATTTTGAAAGTATCGTGCTTTGCACGATGTCTTTTTGTTGTTTGTCTGTTTGTGACTTGCAAAATCGAAGATTTTTCAAGTGTATTGGTCGATTTTGTCGATTTTGTTATTGTCTGTTTGTCTGTCAATTGCCTGCAGGTCACAATTTAAAACCAATCTTCACGAAAGCAGCAATCGCATAGTACATCGCTGAATTTTGAAACCAACTATTTTTGAGGTCAAAAAGTCAAAGGTCAACTGAAGATCAAACTTCTAAAATCATCAATTTCAATCTCAAAAATAATCAATTTTCATCTGATTGACCTTAGCTTTGATTAAGATTGTAAATTTTAATCTTAACGAAATGGACAATTTGATGTATCCTTGGCAACCATTGGAGAGGGGGGGGGGTGTATTTTGCAAATATCGTGCTCTGCAGGACGTCTTTTTCTTATTTGTTTGTCTGTCTGTGTGCAGGATATCTTAAAAAGTTGTGGACAGATTCGGATGAAATTTGGTGCGCAGGTTGGGTGTAAGACAAGGACGAAATGATTAGATTTTGGTGAAGATCCGGATCCTGATCCGGCGACTAGAATTGTTTTTCGTGATTCTTCACCATTGAGAGATAGGGCCAAAAATGGTATATAGCACGATATCTCAAAAAGTTATGGAGGGATTAAGACAAAACTTGGTTCCAGATTGTGTGTGGGACAAGGAAGAATTGATTCAATTTTGGTGAAGATCTGAAACTGGATTTGGATCTGATAATTTTTAAGGGATTCTTCACCATTGAGAGATAGGGCTAAACTAATATATAGTATGATGTCTCATATAATACTAATATATAGTATGATGTTGGTTGATGGACAGTTCGGGTGTGTGACAAGGATGAATTGATTAGATTTTAGTTGAGATCCGGATCCTCGGTGGATACGAGAATTATTTTATTTTTAAAAGTGATTCTTTACCATTGAGAGATAGGGCCAAAAACGATATTCGCATGATATTTCAAAAAATATATCGTGCCCAATAGATTCTACTGGATCAGGCATTGTGTGCCAATGTATGCGTTCTACCAAGCGCTCTTCTAATTCATTGACCTTAATCTTCACATGGACTGAGAGGATAGCTTGGAGCTACCTTTGAGTTATCTCGTCTCGGTTCAATTCCAAACCGGACTATAAACTGTCCTGTGCTTCACAGGTAGGGCATTGTACTCAGTGTGTCGTCCATCAGAGCGGTGTTTAGTGTGGTGTGCCATCTGCTTGGTAGTTGGTGCCTGTTTAAGATCCCACGGTGTCTTTCACAAGAGTAGACAATTGTAATTTTCCAAATTCCTGCCCTAATGTGCATTTGAAAAGCATCAGTGGTGCTGTCATGCCTGAGTAATGAGGCAACGAGCAGAATACATTCATAATTGAATCCTGGTCCAACAAGAAATCGCTATAAGAAGTTTTCACACAAAAAAGTAAAATACGGTGTCGTATCGATATCAAGACCTGAAGCGATGTGGATTAACCAAAGCTGTTTCTCATGGCTGATCTTTTGATGGATAATGTAAAGTGACCCACAATAGAACTCAAGGGTTTTCCACCACAAAATATATGCAATCAGAGAAGTTGTGGTGGCAAAAGTGGAAGACTTAGGCCAGTCTATATTCGCAGTTGCCTGACCAAAGGATAGGATAGACCAGCGTTTCTCAACCTTTGATGGCCCATGGCCCCCCTACCGAGTCACTTAACATTCGTGGTCCCCGGCCCTTCAATAAAAGTTGCAGATTTCGTTTTATGAAATTTATTTACTCATATCAGTCTTAAAAGATAAATCAAAGTAAACATTTTTCTAAGCAATGCAATCAATGAGACACTTGCTGTTGGGCTTGTCTGATGAGGCCTCTTCTGTCCGGCTCCGTCTTGGACACAGCAAGGCGAATATCGTTCCCAACGTCAAGACGGTTTCTGGACTTCGTTTCAATGGTCGCAAGGTCAGAAAATCCAGATTCGCAAAGATATGTTGCGGCGAATTGAATGAGCATTACGGATGCCTTCTTGCTGAGTAGTGGATACGCATCCTGAACAGACAACCAGAAGGTGGAGTGGTCTTCTTTGTTACTGAAGACCAGCTTCATTGCTTTTGAAACCTTCAACTCTGCCAGCTCCTCTGCTTCGTCTTCAGTAGGTTCAATTTTGGCGTAAAACGGGTCTTTGTGCCACGGAACATCCAACGGTGCATCGTCGAAATACGATTTGAACTCAGCGGAGAGATTGTCGAGATGTCTAGTGATGCAATCTTTGATGCTGATGGGAAGCTCAATCCTCTGCGTCTGCAGGTGCTCGTCCAAGAAAGGAAACGAGGCAGTGGACCCGGCCTTGATTCGTGCCTGCCAGACTTCCATTCTAGCAGATAGTCCCGCAAGCTTGTCTTGAACTTGTGCTGTCTGTCACTTGAACTTGTGAAAGGTCGACTGTCACATCACGGAGTTGCAAGGACTGGTTCATTTCGTTGAGTGGGCCGAATATATCGGCAAGGTAGGTGAGCATCATGACGAACTCTTCATTGTCGAAGTGGACATGGAGGTTGTTTTCGTTGTCTCGCAGGAAGATTTCCACCTCAACCCGGAGTTCATACGGCCGAGAGAGGAATTTCCCCCTCGATAGCCAACGGACTTTGGTGTGGAACAGAAGTCCAACATGTTCCGCTCCCATTTCGTTGGCCAGGAGTTGAAGAGCCGATGATTTTTGGCCTTCGCATGAATGAAGTTGATCAATTTGACCGCGACGTCCATGACTTCCAGAAAACGAGGCGGAAGAGTCTTTGACGCAAGAGCGTATCGGTGTAGCGAACAGTGGGAGGACGTCACATGGGGCCATTCGTTCTTCACAAGCATGACGAACCCTCCTCTGACGCCGACCATCGCTGGGACACCATCAGTACAAATGTGCTTTAAATTCTGCCAACTGAGTCCATAAGCTTCAAAAGAAAAGAGTCCACAATAGCTTTGATATCTGCCGCTGTCGTTGTGGTTGGTAGGGTATTGCAGAACATGAACTCTTCCTTCATCTTTCCCTTTCTCTCGTAGCGAGCGAAGGCGATCAACTGGCTCTCCAGGGCGGTGTCGGTAGACTCGTCTAATTGCAGGCTAGCCTGGAGCGTGCTTTGTTTGATTTCGGAGCAAACTTGACGGCACACATCAGCGGCCATGTCGTCAATCCGTCGTCGGATCGTGTCATTAGAGAGTGAAACTTGCTGGATCTTCTTTTTCGCCTCTGGTCCGATCATCAATTCCACCATTTTCTCTGTACATAGCTTGATAAGGTCCTCAGGAATAGTGTGTGGCTTCTTGCACTTCGCAATTCAGTATGCCACTTTGTAGCTGGATTGAAGAGCAGGTTTTTCTTCTGGCCGGAATCCAAATTTGGGAAGTGTCTCTTCACGGTCATGTCGTGATCGTTTCGCAGAGAGAGTGTCGATATTATCTTCCTTCCTTCCGGGATGCATCTTGTCGCGATCGTTTGAAAGTTTGGAAGGACGTGGTGACGCATTTGACATCACGACCGAGCAGTGCAGACATTGCACGCAGTCCACGCCATCTCGACTGACATTCGTGAATCCAAACTTGACATAGCTGTCATTCCATTTTCGAACCTTCGACATCTGAGAAAAAAATTGAAAAAAATAAAATTCTAACGTTTTTGTAAACATTGGTTTACTATGAATGCTCTGTGGGCTCCTCCTTCTCTTTTAAAATCGTGGTTAAACTCATCTACCCTTTTTACTTTGACACTATGACCGGAGACTCGTCACCTTAATTGTACATTACAAGCTTCTGCATTCTGAATCGCAGTTTTTCGGCGTCCGCCCATGGCCCCCCGGTCGAAGGCCGTTGGCCCCCTTGGGGGGGGGCACAGGCCCCCGGTTGAGAAACGCTGGGATAGACAGTCCTGAACAGTTCTCTTTCCAGCATTACCTGTGGTGTCTCAAGAACAGGGCATAACTTCCAAAGAATGCATGTGTTAAAAGGAGTTTACAATCTGGATTCACACCTTTCCTACCTTTAGGCAGCATGGAAACACAAATGTCAATCAAAGTATTGAATGAACCCTCTTGGAGATGTCTGCTGTAGCTGACCTTAATGAAGCTGAAAATCAAGCAGATATAAATTTGAGCTTTAAACCATAAAAACCTCCTTGTACACAAATAGCACAATAGAAATATTGATATCATTCATTTCCACATACTGGAGGTACATAAACATATGGGCCGAAGAGCAGAACACACACACACACACACACACACACACACACACACACACACACACACACACACACACACACACACACACACACACACACACACACACACACACACACACCACACACCCCAGTCTATAAGCTCCAACCCAGTGTCGCCACGAGGCAATGCTGAGCCGATCCCCCCCCATCCCATTCCCGCAAGCAGATGGGCGGGGAACTCCCTCCCCCTCTCCCTCAAAACACTGGCACCTAGTTCAGGCCTGCCGATACCACCGCATGGGTCTCCAGGCTGTGAAGGTACTCCAGGACCTGGAGGATGAGTGCCTGGGGGTCAATCCCCTGTGCAGATTTCTCCCCAGTCCGACGGCACTGCAGCTGCCTTGTGACCTGCCCTGCGATGGTTCCTGGCACAATGTGCCAGCGCTTCACTGGATCTGTTCCCATCATCAGGATGTAGTCTGTGATCCGGCAGGTTGTCACGTACTCGTGCTCGAGGTCAAATGGAGGAGTGCTTTTTTATTTTATTTTGCAAAAGCAAAAACAAACGTCAAATCACAGCATTGAAGGGGTACTCTGCTGTCTTTTCTTTGTTTGTTTTTACTAACACATGATCTGGTGTTGTATATGTGTGGAAAAGCACGTGTGTGCACTTCTTCTTGTTTTTGTGTTTCCGGCCCACGAACATGACTGGTTTCGTGTCCGGGTTGGGCATGATGAGGTGTTGGTTGTGCGAGTGTCGGGGTTCTCATTGGGTGTTGTGCACATGTGGATTTGTTGTTTTGCATTGAGTGTTGTTTGTTTCTCACCTTATCCAGATGTTTGCACTATCCAGTTTTCGCCATTTGCATTAGAGGTGTGTATTGTGTGGGTATGTGCACCGTCTCCCCAGTTAGACCACCCTCCCAGCTCTTCACGTGCCACAATTCCAAAATCAACATGTCATTTGTTGGATTTAGTGTGTGGGACACGAGTCCCATCAAAGTCAAATTTATGGCCAGATTGCAAGTAATGACGTGCTATGGCTGACTGGGTCACCTTTCCAAGCTGAATTTCTCCATCATGTTCATCTAGTCGGTGTTTCAAATTTCTTCCAGTTTCACCAATGTAGAATTGGTCACAGTCTTTGCATGATGAATGGTAAACTACTCCTGATTTATCACCAGTTAGTATTGGGTCCTGTAGTTTTGAAATGACATTAGGGATGGTGCGTAGAGGCTTGTAGGCTATGCCAATCCGTGCACCACGTACTATCCTGCTAATTCTTTCAGAAAGGCCCTGGTAGTATGGCAGTACACAGTGCCCACGTGTGTCTGGCTCCTTCTGTTCTGTCCTTTTTGGGTCTTCCAAGGTGGGGAGTATCCCCTTTTTCTTACCATTTTTGAGCAGGACTCCTCGAACTAATCTGATTTCTTTAATTGCCTCGGCTTTGGAAGATGACAGTGTCCATGCCCGAGCTACTAAGGTCCATGCTACACTGCGTTTGTGGGAGGTTGCGTTGCAGGAGTTAAAATCCAGTAATCTGCTGGTGTGGGTTGGTTTCCTGTAAACCAAAGTCTTTAGGGAGCCTTCAGGCTTTCTGTGAGCCTCCACTTTCAAAAAATGCCAATTTGCTTTCTTTTGTCAAATTGAAAATGTTGAGGTTAGCCCACAGTTAGGTTAACCTACATAGCCTACAAGCCTGCATGCACCATGCATAATGTCATTTCAAAACTAAAGAACCCAATACGAACTGGTAATAAATCTGGAGAAGTTTACCATTCATCATGCAAAGACTGTGACCAATTTTTCATTGGTGAAACTGGAAGGAATTTAAAACAACGACTAGATGAACATGATGGAGCAATTTGGCTTGGAAAGGTGACCCAGTCAGCCATAGCAAGTCATTGCCTGAAATCTGGCCATAAATTTGACTTTGATGGAACCCGTGTCCGAGACACGACATCTAACTAACGACACAGGTTGATTTTGGAATTGTAGAACGTGAAGAGCCGGGAAGGTGGTCGAACTGGGGAGACGGTGGACATCCCGACACAATACACTCCTCGAATGCAAATGGTGCAAACTGGATGATGCAAACGTCTGGATAAGGTGAGGAACAAACACTCAATCCCAAACACCGCATCCAAATGTGCACAACACCCAATGAGAACTCCAACACTCACACAACCAACACCTCATCATGCCCAACCCGGACACGAAACCAGCCATGTTCGTGCCCCGGAAACACAAAAACAATGCACACGTGCTCACCCACACACATACAACACCACATCACGTTTAAGTAAAAACAAAAAAGAGCAGAGCACCCATCAATGATGTGATTTGATGGTTTTTTTTGCTTTTGGAAAATAAAAACAAAAAAGCACTCCATTTAACCTAGAGCAACAAACAGCACGTGACCGAAAATGAGCGGTTGTATCGAAATAATAACCGGATATGTGCCGATGATCGGGGTCTCTTGTGCCTGATATGATGAAGCTGGCTGCGGAGCTGGTGAAATGTTTTCCTGAGACCGGTTCTGCTCTCGTTTTGTGCTCAAATTTGTGGAGTCGATCTAGTTCTTTACTTTTGGGTGGAAGCGCCTTCTTCTTAAATATAAAAATGTGTAATCCCAACTGCCCCAATCTTATACACACACACACACACACACACACACACACACACACACACACACACACACACACACACACACACACACACACACACACACACACACACACACACACACACACACCTTCAAAGGTATCCTCATTGGGTATCTGAAAGAGAACCAACTAATCAAAAAAAATATTTGTAAAAGATGCAAACAGATCAGAAAGAAAGAAACAAATTACACAACTTTTTCTGAGCTTGGTGACAGAAACTCTCGCTATGAGATCTCTGGCACATCATTCTTTGGTGATCCAACTTGTATTGTCACATTAAGTTGGTTGGTTCCACCTACATCCTTGTACGTAACCATCCTTCTCTGCAATCTCTCGGCGTTTTATTTATTTTAAAAATGACCGAAGACTCATGACGGAGTGTATCCAGGTATCGTTCAAATCCATCGACACGAAGAGATATCGCATTCACTTTTATATGACATTTAAGGACATCGATAGACGATGGACAAGCAATAACAGCACATTGGATTTGAACCTGAGATATAAATTATGGGAATACCAAACAGGCCCACCTGCATTGTACTCCTTTAACCTCTTTTGAGTTGTACCTGTTACTTTATTCAGTCTTCATCTTTAGTTATGTCCCAAGTCCTGACACATTGCAATAAGTGATTTAACCCTTTAAAAAGGTGTTTTTTTTAAATGTACACAATAATTAAATTCCCCATCTTCATATGGCAACCATTTTGTTGTAGTTTCCATATTTGATAAATCCTGTTTGTGTGCCTTCATAAAATTTCTTGTTGTCAGGTAAGTTATTTTATTTTATTTTTTCTGTATTTCATTTTGTTTTATTGTTGGTTCAATTGTCTCTGTTAGCGACCGCACACTGCAGGCACTGTGGGTTTGCATCGTGCACTTTTACAGTATGGTAGGAAGAGGTAGATGATGCTTAAATGCCACAAAGAAACTAAACTCGGTGTACAATTGCAGGAAAGAACCGGTAATGTTAAATCTGACCTCATTTCAACAGGGAGAGACCATATACAAACTGTGAAGTGATCTCTAATCGGATTTTCTTTCCTCACATCCTCAACCTGAACGTTCACTTGTGCAAAGTGAATTTGCTTGGATTTCCTGGAGGTGGTGCTGTGATGGCAGCAGCATGCTGTGATGTCTAGTTTATAACCCAAATCTTACCATTGTACTGCTCTTTGGTGATCGAGGGAATAATGGTTTGTCAATCTGGGCTGTGATACCCATAAGTGTTGTTGTTGTTGTTGTTGTTGTTGTTCTCGACCATCAAGGGATACACATATATATTCTGCCAGAAGCATAAGAAATTTGACACATTTTGAAAGTATGGAAAATTGGCCATTACTAAGGTGGGGAATGAAGAACGGCTCGATTTGTTACTGATGCTTTTGGTTCTCAAGACGTAAAGCCCTGTGCAAAGATTTGTGTGGAGAGACAGAAACCAGGTAGAAATCACACCATGACTGCCACGAAGTTGCTTAGAAAACAGTCACGTCCACAATCGTGAAAGTGATGAGAGGTTTTGACTGGCTCAGCGGAAGCAAGAGTTGAATACGAACAATGGACAAGACCAGAAACTTGTGTTGGCATGTGAATTCACAAACGCAAATGTCAAGGATGAAGTAATGACTGTTCCTTTGAAGGTGTGAGAAATTATACTGTCAAAGAAAGAGACTCTTGAGTAATGATGACGTGAAGTTTGCTGAAGCAGTGAAGCGGTGAAGCAATGGTGCAAGCTCAGAGACGAACTGACAAATACTTGGTAAGGTGATGTACTGTAAAAGGTTCAGGCTGTCCATGATAGACATAACAGAGAAACCCTCCCAAAAACATGCATGCAGTACCTCAGGTGAAATCACATGACCCAAGTGTGGATTTTGCAATGCCATATGAGGAGGATTTAGAGAGATGGGGCACAGGATGTTGAAAGTGATGTAGAGGACTAACCTTAGAAGACAACTAAAAATAAGGATTCCAGGTATAATAATCATCATATTTAAAAAAAAAAAAAAAAATTTTTTTATCATATAACTGCGAGCTGTGATGCCAAATACCGAACGATGACTATGCTATCCTATGTCAATATCTTCCCACGCCGCCTGTTCTAATGACAGCCATCTTATTACGTCATTTTTTATCAAACTGTATTTCTCATGGATACTATATTTTTTTATGCAAAGAATCCACAGGTTATATGTAATAGAAGTACCAAAAGATAACAACTGCAGGCTACACTCGTGTGCAGGTTATATGGTCCAATATTTTACCACTAGCTGAAACCCCGTCACAGACGGATTCCGTTCATTCAACCACCCTCACCAGCTCACACACACTCGAGGGACATGGACTGGACAGGGTGTGCTTGCCCCCGCCTACTCATCCCCCGCCCCTGCCCCATTCAATTTGCTTACCCCCGCCCAAAAAATGTAATTACCCCAGCCCCGCCTCTTCACTCCCCGCCCCCCATCTTTTTGATTCCCCGCCCCACTTGCCCCCGGCCCCCCACCACCCTGTCCACCCCCTCACACTCAACTCCACCTCATTCAACCCAGCCCCCGCCCCATTTCCCCATCTCCCGCTTTCAATTTGCTTACCTCTGCCCAAAAATTTGCTTACCTTGCCCCCCACCTCTTTACTCCTCACCCCCATCTCAACGAAAAGTGTTTATTCTGCTTCAGCGTTGAAAGTTGACTATTGCCACTATGTGCGATGCACTCTTACAGGTACGAAGTTTCTTTCAGTCCAGGTCACAGTACCCAGAAAAACGTGACGCGACCGCGAGGAGGAACACAAAATTGGTCCTTCAGTATTAATAAATAGACGAGCCGAAACCCCGTCACAGATGGATTCTGTTCATTCAACCACCCTCACCAGCTCACCCACACTCGAGGGACATGAACTGGACAGGGCGTGCTTACCCCCGCCTACTCATCCCTCGCCCCTGCCCCATCCTCCCCCGCCTTCAATTTGCTTACCCCCACCCAAACATTTCATTACCCCGGCCCCGCCCCCGCCTCTTCACTCCCCGCCCTCCGTCTATTGATTCCCCGCCCCACTTGCCTCCAGGCCCCCACCCCCTGTCCACCCCTCACACTCAACCCCGCCTAATTCATCCCAGCCCCGCCCACTCATCCCCGCCCCATTCCCCCCGTCTCCCGCTTTCAATTTGCTTACCCTCGCCCAAAAATTTGCTTACCTTGCCCCCCGCCTCCTCACTCCCTGCCCCCGCCTCCTCACTCCCTACCCCTGTCTCTTCATCCCCCGCCCCCGCCTCCTCACTCCCTGCCCCCGCCTCTTCATCCCCCACCCCCGCCTCTTCACTCCCTGGCCTCGTCTCTTCATCCCCTGCCCCTGCCTCTTCACTCCTCGCCCCCGTCTCAACGAAAAGTGTTTATTCTGCTTCAGAGTTGAAGGTGGACTATCGCCACGATGTGCGATGCACTCTTTCAGGTACGAAGTCTCTTTCAGTCCAGGTCACAGTACCGAGAAAAACGTGACGCGACTGCGAGGAGGAGCACAAAATTGGTCCTTCAGTATTAATATAGAGATGGAAGATACAATGTTTCTTGTTACATTTTTTGTGTCAAATTCACATTCTGAGGTAGTCAGCATGTACAGAAGAGGGTTTTACATTGCAGACACTATTTTCGAGGAGTGGAATTACACCTCTCAGCGGTCACGGTCTGTCGACGGCAGACGTAATGACGTCACCGAATGACCGATGTCATGACGTCCTGACGCCTCTCAGCGGTGACGTCACACATCACCATGTAAACGAATGTAAAACGAAAAGTATTTATTGTGCTTCATATTTGAAGGTTGACTATTGCCACTATGTGTGATGCACTCTTACAGGTACGAAGTTTCTTTCAGTCCAGGTTACAGTACCGAGAAAAACGTGACGCGACCGCTAGGAGGAGCACAAAATTGGTCCTTCAGTATTAATATATAGACAAGCCGAAACCCTGTCACAGACGGATTCTGTTCATTCAACGCCCCTCACCAGCTCACTCACACTCGAGGGACATCGACTGGACAGGGCGTGCTTGCCCCCTCCTACTCATCCCCCGCCCCTGCCGCATTCCCCCCCACCTCCCACCCCCGCCTTCAATTTGCTTACCCCCGCCCAAAAATTTAATTACCCAGCCCCGCCACCGCCTCTTCGCTCCCCGTCCCCCGTCTCTTGATTCCCCGCCCCACTTTCCCCTGGGCCTCCGCCCCCTGTCCACCCCTCACACACAACCCCGCCTAATTCACCCCAGCCCCCACTCATCCCCCGCCCCATTTCCACCCCCATATTCCGCTTTCAATTTGCTTACCCCCGCCCAAAAATTTGCTTACCTTGCCCCCCGCCTCTTCACTCCCTCCCCCCGTCTCTTCATCCCCTGCCCCCGCCCCTTCACTCCTCGCCTCCGTCTCTTCATCCCCCACCCACGCCTCTTCACTCCCTGCCCCCGTTTCTTCATCCCCCGCCCCCGCATCTTCACTCCTCGCCTCCGTCTCAACGAAAAGTGTTTATTCTGCTTCAGAGTTGAAAGTTGACTCTTGCCACTATGTGCTATGCACTCTTACAGGTACGAAGTCTCTTTCAGTCCAGGTCACAGTACCGAGAAAAACGTGACACGACCGCTAGGAGCACAAAATTGGTCCTTCCGTATTAATATATAGAAGATACAATGTTTCTTGTTACATTTTTTTGTGTGAAATTCACATTCTGAGGTAGTCAGCATGTGCAGAAGAGGGTTTTACATTGCAGACGCTATTTTCGAGGAGTGGAATTGCACCTCTCAGCGGTACCGGTCTGTCGACGACAGACGTAATGACGTCGGCAAATGACCGCTGATGTCATGACGTCCTGACGCCTCTCAGCGGTGACGTCACACGTCGCCATGTAAACGAAAGTAAAACGAAAAGTGTTTATTCTGCTTCAGAGTTGAAGTTTGACTATTGCCACTATGTGCGTTGCACTCTTACAGGTACGAAGTTTCTTTCAGTCCAGGTCACAGTACCGAGAAAAACGTGACGCGACCGCTAGGAGGAGCACAAAATTGGCCCTTCAGTATTAATATATAGATACGACATGTGACATAACCACAGGATGCCAAGTTACCATAAATTATCAAGGAGATACAATAAGAGGTATTTTATTTTTGCAAGTTTAATTGTAATATCTATAATTACAATTCTTTGTTCCAGGCACCCTTTATTTAAAGATGCAGATACAGTACTTAATGATACATGTATTTAATACATTAATGATAAAGCAAAATTATTTCTTTAAACGTCATCTTCCCATGGAACTGTTGACTGAAGAAAAAGTGACGTCACATTATATTTCCCTGAGAAAAACGTTATATTTTGTGTATTCATATCCTTTAAATTGCCAATTTTATTAAATCATGTTTTTATATCACCAATATAAATGTTATAAATAAATAATGAAATGTAAATTGCAGAATTTCACAAATAATATTGTTAGTGTCATTTTGATGACTATTCCATAATTTCTTTTTCCAGACAATATTATTTGCAAATGAAGGCAATTGAACATATTTAGAAACGACGACATAACTCTGAGCGATTAGTTCGATGACGTCATTACAGGAATTCAGACTGCTGCCTGGTCTGATCGATGGTGCACTGTACCGCCTTTACTTTTTGAAATATAGTTTGTCATAACTGAAAAAAACAAAGGGATAAATAGCATCCTGGTATTAAGGTATGAAATAGGGGGAGAGGTGTCTTCATCGAGCATTACATATTTTGGGGGTGCCTGTTGAAGCGTTACAGTGTTACAGGGGTGTGGGCATCATAGTTGGGCACAAAATGCATTCGTAATTTTTGAATGGCCCCTTAACAACAAAGCCATGTTGGTTTCTGGAAATATAGAGATTGTGTATCTCCCAGTCATGTGGAGAGGAAAGCTGGCTTATGGGTTATACCCGTGGTTGGAGGAGGAGTGACAGGTTATATGTCACTGCAATTTTCCTAGAGCACTTTTTTCCTCAGTATACACGGGGATATATTAGGGGGCGGCTTATTTTCGTGAAAATATGGTAATCGATCCCAAGAAGTGCCACTTATAGCTGCAATCAATGATTTCTACAAAGGCGCTTACAAAACTTCGAGCCACGAGGAATAAAGTTTGATAAGTATGACATCATAGTTCACATGTTTTGGCAGCTATATTGGGTTCAAGGAAAACATTTTAAAATCATTTTCTCAGGAACCACTTTACCGATTGATGAGAAACCAAATATATCATCCAAATCCATGTGGAAAAAGATTTAATAACAATGATGTCATAGGTCACATGGTTCAGCAGCCATATTGGATTGAAGGAAAACCTTTAAAAAACCTGCTCTGAAACCACTTAACTGATGATGTTTTAGTTATCAAACTTTTATCCCCATGGGTACTCAATGATATACTTAAAGTTTCACATCAATTGGTTTAGCGGTTTGAGAGAAAAAGATTTTCAAGGTTTTGGCTGAAATCCAATATGGCTGCCAGACTGTGTGACCAATGACATACTTTTTTTTTTTTCAATCATACTTAATTATCATACTTTTTTTTAGCATGGATAGGGGTCGTGGTTAACATATATATATATATATATATATATATATATATATATATATATATATATATATATATATATATATATATATATATATATATATATATATATATATATATATATATATATACATATATATATATATATATATATATATATACACACATACACACACACACACACACACACACACACACACACACACACACACACACACACACACACACACACACACACACACACACACACACACACACACACACACACACACACACACACACACACACAACACATACATATATATGGGCTGTTTCACAATGAAACATTTCACACAATGTTTCACAATACCAAGTTTGTCTCACAACCACTAAAAATTCAAACTCAATATTTTAATATTTTTATTTCTCCAAATCCAACATTGTTAATTACAATACTTAAATCCAATTTTTTGGAGCATCTGAATGAATATTTCTTATTAAAAATAATACGCCATGGATGTTAGGAGAGTATTTTTTAAACTACATCAGTCATGAATACAATTCATCTATAACCACAAAATAACAACACTATCAAACTTCAGTGGTTTCCATATGTTCCACAAGTATTATTCCATTACTGGAATTATGATTCAGTATACAAATGTCGTATATTTGTAGAAATATCAATAAAAGACTGAACTAAGTTTCAAATATCCAGAAAAAAAGATACATTTTAATTACCACTGTCACTAATAGCACTGCATATGATGGAATTTAGCACAAAATTTTAAAACTACATGTACTTTTCTACATATTCTGAAAAAATTACTAATTTATCTGAAAATAAAAGTTTACCACCACAATGAAAAATATGAAGAAAATCACATATTTCTTCCGGAAAGGACATAATTTTTTGACATGAAGCAATACATTCTGTACAAGATATAACTGCAAAGTAATACATTTATCTTATAATGCCAATACAAAATACACCTTGTAAGTGAATCTAGATGGGATTTTGACACTTTTTAAAACTGGCTGTATCATTTAGCCCAACGGTTTCTAAAGATGCGATAACTTTGAAATGTATTAGTATTCAGGAAATTTATTGAATAATATATTTTATTTAATTTAGTAATAGAATTTTAAGCTATATGCAAAATAGGACCTGTCCTTAAAAAAAAAAACAGCAGTTTATTCCGTACACTAAAAGTTTCTCAGCATGTTAAATATCATTTGGAAATTCCCCAAATTGCTTCCGGTGAGGACAATATGTTTTGACATGAATGTATGAATATTCTCAATGATATAACTTGAAAGAAATACATTTATCTTATTTTCAGATACAAAATATATATTTATTAAATCAGAACATAAGATATTATCTTATTCAACATGATCATTTGTCATGTATACATCATTAATCATACGTTTGACACAGGCAAGACCAGTTGGAAATGTATTGTTACTCAGACATTTAAGTAATACATGATTAGCCACTAAAATTTATATCTAACTGAAATATTCACCCTGCCCTGAAGGAAAAAGAAAGAGTTCATCTCCTGAACTAAATATTAATCTGCACAATCAAAAATAAGGAAATTCTTCCGGAGAGGACATTTTTGACATGGACATTCAATCAGTGTTGTAACAACATAAATTACATAAATGTAAATACCTTTTACTGATAATGGATATTCATGACCATGTCAACCTTACAAAACATCAAAATTTATAGCCAGCAAGTCGTTTGCTTATAACTCGTGGCAGTTTAGGTGTTTCCGGAGAAGACACATTTTTGACGGACACATGTAAGGCAATCAGTGCACGCCATGCAAATAGAAGGTTATTGGTTACACTCAAACTTTGTAGCATAATATCAGTGCAGGTATATACACACTTGGTAAAACACACAATAAACTTTTAAAAAGACCCTTTATTTATATAAAAAATTCTTCTCAATATGCATTTCCGGAGAGGACATTTTTGGACGGACGAACGGTGGGACATATTTATTGAGGGTGAAATAAATATTCATAGTCTGAAATGAATAATATGTTGTGGACAAAGTACAGAAGAGGTAATAAATTGATGCAACAACAAATAAAAGTCCCAACTTCTGCTTGTATTTGTTTATACACTGTGAATGCAGTGTACCTGGAGAAAATGAGACAGCTATTTGTCAAAAAAAAATGGCAATTTTTATGCCATTCTGCCAAAAATTGACATTTTTTGTCAAATAAAAAGTGGTCCAAGTTGTGCCATCACTAGTACCAACTACTGGCCCTAATGACAGAGATACTACAGCCTCTCATTTAGCTCTTTAGCATGCAAGTGTACAAAATACCAGAAATGACCATGACTGTGAAACAGCATATATATATACATATATAGTTTTGCATCTATCTGTTCAGTGGTTTTGGAGAGGAAGATTTGTAAAGGATTTTTTTTTCAATCCAATATGGCTGCTCTACCATGTCACCTGAAACATCATAAATTAAAAACCCCACTCAAACTTATGGGTCGTCGATCACATGTATAAAGTTTTGCATTGATAAGATAAGATGCATTTTTCTTTGCAATACAGCTGCCAGACCACATGACCGATGATGTCGTCTTTATCGTGGTATACACCCCATTGGTAGTCGATGAAGTATGGGAGGTCTGACATCGATGAGATAAACAGTTTCAGAGAGAGAATTTTGAAAAGGTATTCCTTCAATCCAATGTTGCTGCCACACCACATGACCAAAGACAATTTGATGATCAAACTTTAATCCCCATACCTATTTGATGAGGTACATAAATTTTGCATCGATTGGTTCGCCGGCTCGAGAGAAGATGATTTTTAAAAGTTTCTGTTAAAATCAAATATGGCTGCCCATCCACATCATTGATCACATCATAGTTATCAAACTTTGTTCCACATGGGTAGTCAATCATAGCTGTAAATTTTCACATCAATCTATTCAACCGTTTTGGAGAAGGTTTTTTTTTACGTTTTTTTTTTTGAAAAAAAGATGGCACATCACTGATGACATCATTAATTTAATTATCTCTTCAAATTCCTTCGTAGATTACCCTTACAATTTTTCGTAATGCTCGGATAAGGAATTTGACCATTTCAAATATATCATAATGAGGACACCGATGACATTGTCGTCATCAAATGTTCCCCATGCAGAGTTCCTGACTTGTGCCAAGTTTCAATTGTTTTTGTTGAGTGGTTCCAGAGAAGATGTCCAAAGTTTTTCCTTTTTTCCAACATGACTGCCATACCATATCGCCGATGACATCAAAGTTATCATGAAAAGATTCCCCATGGGTTGGTGCTCCTATGTTGAAAGTTTTGTGTCAATCGCTCAAGAGGTTTTTGAGAAGACAAATTTAAAAGCAAATAAAGACGAACAAGCAGCTGATACGAGAGGTCCCCTGTCTTTTTGGTGGAATGAGGAATAGATTTGTGTCATATGAAAGCTAAATCTTGAACGTTTTTTGAAATATTGCACACATAAGGCAAGTTACCAATATGGTTGCCATGGCAACAGAATTCAGTCAATCACAACCCTGATCTACTCAGGTTGAGATAATATCACACTGAATAGATGTCTGCAATATGAAGCTAAATGTTCAATGGTTTTTGAAATATCACTTACACAAGCCAAGTTGGCTGAATTGTGTTATCATGGTAAGGTATATTAATGGCAATCACCGCCGTAAATATATAGACAGGCAGAGAGAAAGCGGTAATGTGAAGGCAGTGATGATATTGATGTGGCTGTCGACATCATCAGTATGAATGACAGCCAGAGTGAAGAGTAGATACAAGGTTCCTATTTTGACTGATAGGACTGAAGTAGAAAGAGATCTGGACTCAAATTCCAGGGGACCCCATATTACTGAATGGATTTGCAGAGACGAGCATTATTACATAGATTTAAATATTTCAAATGAAAAGTTTATAAGCTGCTATTGGGTGCACGAGTAAATCTTTTGCTAAGATGCTTCTAAGAGTACAGCAAAATAAGCAGGAAATGCATGTAATGTCACTTCGGTCAGCACTGCTGAGGGACCACCAATATTTGGTCGAGTCGATGGCTGCTCTGAAGCTATTCTTGTAGACCGAGGAGCTGACAAGGCAACTGGCAAGTACATGAGATTGTATATTGAGAGTTTTAATGCATATGATTCAAATGACACGTGGGAAGAGATGAATGATAAGAGTCCAATTGCAGTCAAGGTATCTGATGTAGCTGACAAGTAATTGAAAGATCTAAGAGGAAACATAAGAATATGTTCTAACCAAGGTTATCAATTAATTTATCAATTATACATTACCTATTGGTAATAATGTTCAGCACAAGTTTGTCAAACCCATTTATTAAACAAATTGAAAGGCACGAGAAGGAAGGTGTGTTGCAGTCAGTTGAAACTTCTGATAATCCATCATCAATGAAAGAGGATATATTAATAAGTTTTTGTGGCAATTTCAAACAATTGTTAACCCTCAACCAAGAAGTGAGCAAGAACCACTTCCAAAGATTGAAGACATATTTGGCTCTTCCCTCATGAGGATGAGAATTCAATGCGATTACTAAGCTCAAGGTTTTCTGAAAACGGAGATAGATGAGGAATAAACGAAGTGCCTTGCAGTATGTTATCTTTGTAATCAAGATAGCATCTTGTATATGACAGCAATGGTTTGAGCAGGTGTTGGCTGGCATTCCACCAGTACAGGTATACTTGGATGATGCATTTGTGATGATTGCAAACAGGAAACAGTGTATGCAGAGATTGATCATGGTACCAGAGAGGCACTTGAGGAGGCTGGTATCGGTGTTAGGCCGAGCCGAGGAAAGCATTCGTGATTTAAGAACACAATACACCATTTCAGACACATAATCTTAACAGCTGGATTGCATACATTGAATGAGAAGGTCATACCCATTATTGAGGCATCAGGCACTGTGAACGGTTGCCCACTTTTCAGGGCCTCCGATCGTACTATGCAAGGCTTCCATCTAATCTGATCAGCTTTCTGGATCCACTGAACAAGTTAATAACTATCAAGATGTAGGAATGGTCAAAGGGTCAATAGATCTTGAATAATTGAATGATCGAAGGATCCTCAAAAGAAATGATTGAAGGATCTTCACTCTTCCCTGAGCCTGAGATGTGATGTCAAAAGGCTTGCCTTATTAGTGTTTGATGAGGAAAAAATCTGAATGTCAATAACTAGGTATTGGTATGTTATGACTCTCTCGATAATCTAAAACCAGAATGTGATGCTTCCCCATCTGTATTCTCGTGCAAAACCCAGGGTGGTTTTGTCCCATGATGGCACATCATTAAAATCAGGAGGAAGGAAGTGAAGAATGTTGTGCATCCAGGATGTTGACAAGTGCAGAAAACAATTATTTGAAGAGAGATTGTGAAAGTGTCATCATAATGTTTGAAATCACAAATTTCAACACATCTCTGGCAGAAAAAAAATGTTCTGATTATGGACCACCAGTGACTGTCATACCTCTTGAAACCGTTTGATAAGACACCTCCGATAGCAGCGACTCTGATGATGAGATGAGCTGTCATACCATCTACAAATAATTATGAAATCCAGTACAGAGACATGCCTGCTCATGGAAATGCATATGAGCTGTTATGACTATTAGGTGGGGGTGTTAAGGGTCACAAGGATGATCCTACTGCTGTATTTTATAATATAGATGGAAATTTTTCCCAGTCATTGCCCAGGAAGATGGCAAGAGAAATCTGGAGAGACCCTGCATTCAGTAAGGTGATTTCTGGGTTTTCTAAGGAAACGTGTACAAGTTGCATAATCCAGTATTAAAACGTTACCATTTTAAAAGATTCAGTGTGGAAGGAGGTATGCTTCATTGGAGTAAGAGGAGTGATCTTCATTATTTTGAGCACCAAAAGTTCAATGGAGTTGCATGTTGGACATTCCGGAATTATAAGGATGAAGGTGCTAGCTTGCAGTGACTGCTATGGCCTGAGCTGGAATCAATGGTGAAGTCATGTATTGGCACCCAAGAAACTCGAAGGCAGCCACTAGCAGTGCTGTTCCATCCGTAACTGTACCTGAGAAAACTCAGGTAATGATGACGATGCAAGATATAATGAGGTCAAACGAACAATGGAAATATTGTCAGAAAACCTGAAATTGCAGGTACGGGGTAGCTTACATCTTTTGAGGTTTAGATGATGTTTGAGTTGTTATCTTCCTCAATAAATGGCAAGTAACAGTTTCCTTTGAGCAACGATTTAAGACGATCTTTGGTGAAGATCCTTTCCCGCACACTCATGGTTTACGCTTCCAGTCCAATTTTATACACATCTTTCCACATGTCTCCATCTCGCGCTGCCTTCGCTCGTGCCGTTATCTTTCTGTGGAGCCATTCTCCCCATCTTATGTCCCTCCCGCTGTGACATTATTCACATTGTCAGACATGATGAGCGACGTACAGCTGATGCTGCCCCTTTTGAGCAGGCATTTGGTAGAGCAATG
This sequence comes from Eptatretus burgeri, assembly GCF_056783735.1. Taxonomy (NCBI): domain Eukaryota; kingdom Metazoa; phylum Chordata; class Myxini; order Myxiniformes; family Myxinidae; genus Eptatretus; species Eptatretus burgeri. Next base: position 34,161,878 of record NC_140973.1, read on the forward strand.
ATGTCACCCCCTTTATGTATATTCATGGAGAAATATTATTCATACTGGTTACATATACTGAAATGTTTTCTTGTACTGAGACTCAATAGCTTTCGTCGATGAAATGATTATTCATATTCAAAATGGAATACCTAGCTGAATACAAGATCATTCCTTGTATTGTCCACACATCCTGATTTAAACAGAGGGCTCTTTATCAGTGAATTTGACTTTTTATGATTGCTTTTTATAACTGCTAACAGTTAATTATTCTCACTTTCAACAGTTTTCAACACAAATGTAAAATAAAAACGATTCTCATCTCATAATCCAAAGTTGCCTGTTTCATGCGGTACTAGGAAAGAATGTGCATTTGGTCCACCATCAAATTCCCATGAATTTTAATCCTATGGAACCATCCAGCTCTTCCCATATCATCTATATTTTAATACTGAAGGACCAATTTTGTGCTCCTCCTCGCGGTCGCGTCACGTTTTTCTCGGTACTGTGACCTGGACTGAAAGAGACTTCGTATCTGTAAGAGTGCATCGCACATAGTGGCAATAGTCAACCTTCAACTCTGAAGCAGAATAAACACTTTTCGTTTTACATTCGTTTACATGGCGACATGTGACGTCACCGCTGGGGGGCGTCAGGACGTCATGACATCATCGGTCATTCGCTGACGCCATTACGTTTGTCGTCGACAGACTGTCACCGCTGAGAGGTGTAATTCCACTCCTCGAAAATAGCGTCTGCAATGTAAAACCCTCTTCTGCACATGCCGACTACCTCAGAATGTGAATTTGACACAAAAAATGTAATAAGAAACATTGTATCTTCTATCAAAATATGAATACTGAGGGACCAATTTTGTGCTCCTCCTCACGGTCGCGTGACGTTTTTCTCGGTACTGTGACCTGGACTGAAAGAAACTTCGTTCCTGTAAGAGTGCATCGCACATAGTGGCAATAGTCAACCTTTCTGAAGCAGAATAAACACTTTTTGTTGAGACGAGGGCGAGGAGTGAAGAGGCGGGGGCGGGGGATGAAGAGGCGGGGGGGGGGAGTGAAGAGGCGGGGGGCAAGGTAAGCAAATTTTGGGGCGGGGGTAAGCAAATTTAAAGCGGGGGACGGGGAGAAGGGGGCGGGGGATGAGTGGGCGGGGGCTGGGGTGAATTAGGCGGGGTTGAGTGCGAGGTGGTGGACGGGGCGGGGAATCATGAGACGGGGGCGGGGAGTGAAGAGGCGGGGGCGGGGCCGGGGTAATTAAATTTTGGGCGGGGGTAAGCAAATTGAAGGCGGGGGGAATGGGGAAGGGGCGGGGATGAGTAGGCGGGGGCAAGCACGCCCTGTCCAGTCCATGTCCCTCGAGTGTGGGTGAGCTGGTGAGGGTGGTTGAATGAACGGAATCCGTCTGTAACGGGGTTTCAGCTCGTTGTGATTATTATCCTCTCTGGAATTACATGAAGTCAGGGGTCCCATCGTCTCTCCATGATGTTTGTGCAGTATATATTTCTTCAAATAGCATGTATTATTTACCTTTCATAGACTTGGTGTTGGCTTATTCATATGCTTGGTGTTGGCTTAATGGTTAGGGTGGTGCGCTTGTGATTGGAGGTCTTAAGTTCAAATCCCATTTGGCTGTTGAATTAATACCAGGTGGGGTTGACTCTGCCTGTTATCCTTCTGAGGTCGGCAAAATGAGTGACAGCTTGCTGGTATCCTGTGCTGGATTGGTGACCAGTCCAGGATTGTGCCCATTAGTCAAGGAGACTGCTTCGGCAGCACCACCGCTCTGCAAAAGAGTATGGTCCCAATGGATGGATAGACTTCTTTTTGGGGGATTTGGGGGTTGGGGGTCATTAACTTCACCCCTAATTTTCATGAGCACATTGTTATTCCTGAATTCTAAAAGTTATTATCCCACCTCCCGGAGGGATGGAGCGGGATATTGTAATCCTCCGGTTTGTTTGTCTGATTGTTTGTCTGTCTGTCTGTTAGCAACTTTACGGCAAAACGGCTGAAGCAAACACTATCACATTTAATCCACAGGTGGGCAATGAATCTTGGACAACCCCATTAACTTTTGGGTCCAATTGGAATAAAGGTCAAGGTTAAGGTCACATAAAGATCAAAATCGTTTTTCGCTCATAACTTCGTCAAAAATGATCTGATTTACTTCAAACTAAGACAAAAGTATTCCTTATTCTATTCTATATAATCAACATTCAGGTTAAGGAGGCATCAAATTTGAATTTGATCCCCAAAATAACTTTATGCCTTAAATGGGCAGGATTTGTTGTGCCTGGCACCACTTGTTTCAACATGTATTTGAGGACAACTTCCCTCCCCTTGCAACCTCCCTCCCAAACATCTGTCAAACACTTTACTCCACCTCTGCCTTTAGTACTTCACATATGTACTTTGAGATGGAGTGTTTGGCCACATATGGTTTTGGTTCTTGACCCTCATTGGTAGTGGATAGACTAATAATATTTGATTCCAAAGTCATCTGTGTACTGGTATTTATAGTTGTAATGTCTTGTCTTTAGTATTTGTATACTTTGGTTCTGAATGCTGCATTGCCAATGGAAGCTCATATGGAATATAAAAAGTGTAGTCATAACTACTTTTCAACCTGATTTTGGTGAGATGATGTACATCTGCCAATGACTTAATCCACAAAGTTTTACTCATGATTTGCAACACCCAAAATGAATTATCATAAAATGTTTGACTATATACTCTTGAGACGACCGAAAATTGGTTAGCCTGTTTGATGTTCCGATGGGAATACTTGACTCATGATTCTGGGATCTCAGGTTGTAAAACCTCTACCCTCTATTGATGTGTGAATTGGTGACCAATGGTTTTTCTAATGTACGTTAAAGGAAAATGAGGTCTCCCAATGTCTTTGTCCTGCATGTTATTTATATGCACACTCCCCCATGAGCCTTAAAAGGTGTGTGTTGTGTGTTGTGTTGTGCATGCACGCATTGCTCGACATTAGTTTGGGGCTGTTGGAATCATCCATTATTCAGAAAATAAGAAGAAAAATAGCAATCGGAGATTGCAGACCCTCGCTTGGACTTGTTTTGTGTGGAGTGTTGTGTGGTGTATTTTGAGTGGCGTTTGTGTACTGGTGTGTTACATAATTAATAAGAGACATAATTGGAACTGCCACTTTATAACTGCTGGCAGTGATGACCGGGTACCAAGACGTCCCGCTTTGATGCAACTCTGCTTTGATTGGACTCCTGACCCTGACCCATGCCCTTTTTATTAGTATTCAATTTAATTTAGAATTGGATTCAATAAATGCAATTAAAATCAAATGGAGGACCAAATAGGTACAGTCCTGCGTTGGAGTAATCAGAAGGAACCCAAACAAGCAAAAAGAAAACATGGAAGTCATCAGGAGGTTCCTGGATAGGATTCACATTTCAGCTGCTACTCCTCTACCCTCAAACCCATCCAGGAACAGCCAAGTGAGTGTTATTCAAACAAAAAATGCATTTCAATAAAATAAACTTTATCAAAGCTTTTTGAGTTGCACGACTCATGAGAAAACTGCAAACAGTTGAAGAAGAAGCAGAAAACTCTCACTTATATAGTTACAATGTAATGTTCTCAATGTTGATTGGTTGATAGAAAGAAAGGATGAGATGACCTGATTGGTAGCACCATGGAGCATCGTGAATAATGAATATGTGGAGATGAATCACCAAAGTACCCATGGAAATGTAATGTTAGTTAGCTGAGGGCTAGTTGGGGGGGGGGGGTGATTTCCTTGATTACTTAACATTGAATATGTTAGAGTTGTCACACAGTCAAGCCATCATAGTCCAAACAAATATAAAGTTCAGACCAATTCTTTCTGTCCACAAAGAATGAGATTGGTTGACCTGATGAATGTGGCCTCCATTGCACAAAGGTGAGCTCAACTTTGTCCTCTACTCAGAATTGTGCTTCTCCTACACAGCCAGAAAATCTTCATTGTTCAGCTCCTCCCTGTGTGAGTGAAGTAAATCCCCAACATCATCTTTGTTGACCTCCTCAAATCCCACTTGCAGGGTCATGTTTACAATCTGTTGCCTTGCTTTGCTGACTTCAGCCTCTGTGAAACCTTTGAACTCAATCACTGCCTCAGGCCAGAGTCGATGGAGATTAAGATGATAGAGATGAAAGTGTGGCTGGGCATGCATTACCAATAAAGTCCAGTTTCAGAGGTTAAACACCTGGCTTGGTGTGTAACCTCCATCCGCAATCACTTATTTGAAGACAGCTGGAAATTGTTTGGCAGTAGCATGATCTGCAGCAGCAGCTTCCCCAGTCAACTTGGATATTGTGTTACATATGGCGACTCTTGAAGCGCTCGAACCACCCATGACAGTCAGAAAAAGGCACTGGTTCATTGGTATCTTTGGTGAGATCACCATACAAACCCCTCGCTTTCTCTTCATTGTCCTACCCAGAGAAGGGCATGTTCCATTGGTTCTGACATAGTTAAATCTGTCGTATGCAAAACACCAGGGGATCATGTTGTGGATACCAGAGAGATGCAAGACCCATTTTCCTTCTCGAGCAGCACGCAGAAGGGCAAGCAAGACGTTTTCAACAATGTCCACAAAAGACATCCAAAAGGCTGGGAGTTCTCCATTTTCATGGCGAAGATGGTCTAAGAATTCGTTCCAGGTGGTGACTAACTCTGTGTATTTGGGGTTTGCCAGAAGACTGTCAAATTTCTGTTGACACAAATGTTCGACCAAATCACTCACTTCTTCTGACACAGACATTATGTTGTTCTTTTCTTATGGTTTGTTTTTCTCAACCCATGGAATGAATGCCTCCCATGCTAGTCTCATGAATGCTTCATACACAGACTTGTGCGCCTACACTGCACGGTTGTACATCTTCCCAGAAAACATACTGGCAAGTGAGCCTTCTGCTGTGAGGTTTGTTTCTATGCACAGGTCCCAGAGACCAACATCTTGAAAACGAGCTCCTAGAATTGTGAGTATATTGCAGACTGTATGGAAAGTACCCAGACGGAGAATGATTCGTGAATACTTGTCAGTGTGTTTCCAGATGATTTCGGCTGCCTTAGCGTATAATGCCTGGTCCAACACTACGACAATCTCCTCTAACTGTAGTGCCATCCTCACAAGTTCTGACTGGTTTAATATTTCAGCGACTGTAGTCAATTCCATAGCTGGAGCATTGATCGTGGGCATATAACCAACAACATCATTTGAGACTGTCAGAGAATCTCTGGTGTTTATATTGAAACCCGTCCAGCTTGGTATGCGCTGCTTCTCTGCGTCGGTCATTCGAGCAAGTATCCAAATGAGGTTTTTGTTCATAGCTGCGTACTCTGTTACTATGCTCGTGTCTGTTGTGAGCAACTGTGGTCCAACGCGCTGTCCAGCAATGTATGTTGTCAATTCGTGATCAGAGACATCCAAAGATCTTTGCTTTTTCTTGGCTATCTCAGGAAGCGCTTGTTTCGGACGATGTGGTCCATAAACTCTGGCCTGTACCACGATACCATTCACATGATGTGACGTTCCCTTTCCACTCAATGTTTCTTCCAATCTATCAAGCTTGTCCCATGCCAAGTTGGTAAACGTATATGATTGAATACTTGTTGGTACGAGTGTCTGCTGATTTAGATTAGCTGCGAGCTTCTGTAAGCACAAGGCTGTGTCATTTTCTTCCAGCTGAGAGTAAGATATCCCATGGCCTAATCTGTTCAACGTCCGTATCAACTCCGTATTCCCAGTGAGTGTTTTAACCATGTATGGAAGCAGTACATGTTTTGGTGGCTTCTGCATACCACATGTCACTGCATATACCACATCTTGACTGAAGGATTCCGTGAGCATTGTTACTCTCCGTGAAGGGTGTTTGTGTTCTGGATCACCAGTTAGTAGACCGATCAGAAACCGTCGAAGATATTCTGGTGCAGTGAATGATTCCTTCTCCACGTCGGACGGGTGATAGGGCCAGGTTGTTGGTTTTTTTTTTCTCGTCCTTTATTGTTGCTCTCAAAAATGACTATGACTGATCAATGATCTTCGCGATATCTGTTGATTTATCTTTCCAAGTTTTCAGCTCCCTTTCCATATCGCAATACTCACTGACGATATCTTGCATTGCTATGCAATCAGGTACAACAACAAGTTTTCCTTTTGTGTCAGCGAAAATCTCAATACAGTCTCCTAACTCCTGTTCCAATTTCCGACGGAGATGTTTCTTGGTGGATTCTGTTAGACTATGTATGCCTCTGGCAGACATCATCGTTCGCAGTTTCTCTGTAAGCGTTGTAACTCTGACAATTTGCTTGTTGGGAACGATATCAGTTTGTATATAATGAAACAGTTCTGCATATGATTCGTCTTGCTTTTCGAGATAAATATCATTCTCCTGAGAAGGAGCAGGCTCTGCATCGAGACCAGGTGCTGGTCTTGTGTAGTCCCTGTAGCAGGAAGTATGATAATGTGCTTCAGCAGCAACTATGTCCCTACTCGTTAGGCTAAAAGCTTGGTGTCACACTTGCGGCTCACTGCACTGCACTGCTCACTGTCACTGCACAAGCTCGAAGCTTCTGGTCCGATCTCAACTCCACAGATTGGACTAGTTTTTCCCGAGTTGACGTTCCCTTGTATCTCTTGACATTTTCGCAGAAAATGCATGTGTAGTCATAGATGCGTGATTCTGATGAGGATCGTCTTGCCAGTCGTTTAGCATTGGAACACCCAGCAACAGCTTCCTCAGTTGAGCTTGGATTTGTTTTACGTTTCAGGGCTTCCAGATCTCTCTTCATTGTGAAAATGCTCCTGCATTTCCTATGGTAGAAGATCACTGGACTCTCCTTGTCTGTCACTGATTTAGCAATGTCAAATATAGGGGAGTGATCTCTTACTTGAGCAGCATTTATTAGGGTTTTCCATGATTCAAAACTTTGTGGACTGGTAAGTTGTTCATTTGGATCAATACTCAGTGATTCCTTGTGAATTATACAGTGTCTTCCAGTTGGCTCTTCGGCCTCATCTCTGGTTTGTTCTTTTATTGCGATTGTACTCGCAACTACACATACTGGGCAAGCACTAGCACCACCAACACCACCACCACCATTACCACATTACCTGGAATGACAAAAGGAAATAACAATTTAGTTGGGTAATACAGATGGAAATACAGTAATGTTTAAGGCTATCCACTACTTTTAGGCATTTTTAATATATGTAGATGTTTCAATTTGTGAAATATTGCATCTGGGATGTAACATATTTATCTAGTATTTTGTAATATTAAATAGTTAAACCAAAAATTACACAGAGATACCAAAAGTAGACTAATAAACCTAAAATGTTCAAAATCTATGTTTTGTTCCAAAATATCAAAATTAGGGGGTATGGTTGAACTTTGCCAAAATATGTGCCCCAAACAACCACCATATTACAAAGTAATGATATATTCCAATGCAGTGGTTCCTTGCCAATATTTTGAGGGGTCAAATGTTACTCTGGGAGTTTTCATTTTTGAAATATTGACAAAAACGTACAATGTGAATTCTGAACTCGAAGCGATTTCGGCCACTTTTTCACTAAATTTAACATTTTTTGTCATTATATCAAAAGTTTGACAAATAACCCCCATAAATGTTCTATATTTCTATTACTATATTAGTTGGCATCCAGTATGCAAATTATTGGCACTCTGTGGTCCTCAAAAAAGATTTATTCCAATTTTAGCAAATATCACATTTTTTGGCGAAGCGAAGCGGGCGTATAATAATATTTCGGGTGATAACACAGAGATGGCCGAGAGTTGTACACTGCTATCACTTTTTTTCATATCTAGGGACATATATCTTGCTAAAAATCACAATGAGCCTTACTCCATCTGTATGGTACCGACCGGTCAATTTGGGGGGTCAGGCTCATAGCTTATTGGTGGAAGCACCTTTGGCAGCAATTACAGCTGTGAATCTATTGGGATAGGTTTCTACCATCTTTGCACACCTTGATTGAGCAATATTTGCCCATTCTTCTGAACAAAACTGTTCAAGTTCAGTGAAGTTGTGTGGGGAGCATTGATGGACAGCAATCTTCAAGTTACGCCACAGATTTTTGATTGGATTTAGGTCGGGACTCTGATTGGGCCACTCAAAGACATTCATCTTTTTATTCATTCTCGACAAAAGGTAGCGTTGGCTGCATGCTTCAGGTCATTTTCATATGTTTAAACATATGTTTAAATATGTGTTGTGCCGTCCACCAAACAGTGATGACTCCATTTACATCTCATCCGAATAACATGGACCAACTTCTCTATCCTCTCATCTGAACTCCCTCCTCCTCACATGTGGTGACTTCAATTGTCATCATGCCTGTTGGCTGGGTGTGGGTACCTCTCTCACCTGCCATGGCACTTCAGCATCAGACTTCTGCTGGCAGGCAGGGACTTCAAGCAGCCATCCAACTTCTGGACTGGTCTCCCATCTCTACTTTGTCTGACATCAACTCATCCTGGGAATTCTTTCAAAATCTCTCTCTCTCTCTCTCTCTCTATCTCTCTCTCTCTCTCTCTCACCCTCTCTCTCCCTCTCTCTCTCTCTCTCTCTCTCTCTCTCTCTCTCTCTCTTTCTCTTTCTCTTTCTCTTTCTCTTTCTCTTTCTCTTTCTCTTTCTCTTTCTCTTTCTCTTTCTCTTTCTCTTTCTCTTTCTCTTTCTCTTTCTCTTTCTCTTTCTCTTTCTCTTTCTCTTTCTCTTTCTCTTTCTCTTTCTCTTTCTCTCTCTTTCTCTCTCTTTCTCTCTCTTTCTCTCTCTTTCTCTCTCTTTCTCTCTCTTTCTCTCTCTTTCTCTCTCTTTCTCTCTCTTTCTCTCTCTTTCTCTCTCTTTCTCTCTCTTTCTCTCTCTTTCTCTCTTTTCTCTCTCTTCTCTCTCTTCTCTCTTTTTTCTCTCTTCTCTCTTCTCTCTTCTCTCTTCTCTCTTCTCTCTTCTCTCTTCTCTCTTCTCTCTTCTCTCTTCTCTCTTCTCTCTCTCATTTATCCCATTCCATCTTCAATATGAGATGTGCAAAAACATTCTTTATAAACAGCTGCCAATCGTCGTGTGTTGGGTAGAAAAAAATTGGCTCGGTAATTTGGAAAACCCGTTTGTACAGCAAATGGCTCGGAAATTGGGTGTTTTCAAATGTATTTTGCTTTGAAACTCACAAAGAGAAACAACATAACCTTTCTGAAGCACATGTGGGATCGGTATCAAGTCTGGGTTTGATTCCAGCACAACTATAAGCAGGAGAGGTGCGTGTCGAGTCTGGGTTTCATTACAGCATGACTACAAGCACATGGGGGTATCTGATCTGTGTTCGATTCCAGCATGGCTATAAACACGTGGAGTGGATGTCGAGTCTGGGTCTGATTTCAGTGCGTATTCGTTGTGGCACAGCATCCACTTCATGTGCACAATGATGCCATTATTTACCGCTTTATAATCTGCATCCTCGGTAGCAGTGGTGATTCACCATAGTCATAGCCAGTTGAAAGCATGAAAAAGATCTCTATGATAAGTAGATTCCAAAATAAATAATAATTCGTCATTTTTTGTGTTTGTTTGGTAAAAAAAACAAACTGTAATTGGTTGTGAAATTTTATAATAGGCCCAGCACTAAAGTGTGTGTGTGTGTGTGTGTATGTGTGTGTGTGTGTGTGTGTGTGTGTATATGTGTGTGTGTGTGTGTGTGTATATGTGTGTGTGTGTGTGTGTGTGTGTATATATATATATATATATACACACACACACATACATTTCCAGTCGAACCCCGCTGTTCGTGGGGGATGCATTCCTGAAAAATGCTGCGGATGTTGGGGCAAAAAATGTAACAACAATTTTTTTTTATTTTTTTTTAAACATGATCAAGGCTTGTGGAAGAGCCATTGCAGAGAAAAAATCAGGACATAACATAACAAAGGAAACAGCAGGATAAAGGGGAAACACCAACAGCAGGGTGGAGGGATAAAGTAGTCTGAGACAGACAAACAATGGATGCAGCTAACAATGATGGGTAAGGGAGAACACAAAGGGTGGACAATATGGATATGTAAGCAAAATTGCAAAAAAAGTGTGATTTCTGTCAAGATCTGAGGAGAGGGAAGGGGCTGCTACCTGTCTGTTAGAAGGATGAGAGATGTCACGGCAGAGAGTGGGGTCATCAGCAAAGAGATCAAGAGGATTTTTCAGAGAGTCAGTGAGATCATTGATGAAGATTGGCAATAATATGAGGCCTAGAACATTGCCTTGTCGTACTCCAGCCTTGACAGGCAGAGGAGATGAAAGGGTTCCGTTGAGAGCCACACATTGTCTACAAGAGGGGAGGAAGTCAAAAATCCAAGAGTGGAGTTGGCCTTGGATTCCATAGGCAGACAGTTTGGAGAGCAAGGCAGGATGCCAGACTGTATTAAAAGCTCGAAGTATGTGCAGAGAGATGGCCCTGATCTCATGTCTGATATTGAGGGAATCCATCCATTGTTAGGAGAGTAGAAGCAGCATGTCCAGAGTAAAGTGACCAGGTCTGAATCCGAATTGATGATCTGAGATGAGGCTGTTGGAGAAAAGGAATGATTTCATGTCAACTGTGATGATTGATTCCATGACATTGCTGATGATTGAAAGCATTGTAAGCGAAATGGGTTGTAGTTCATGGGATCCGTTTTTGCACCTTTTTTGTGTCATGCTGTGATGTTGGCTAATTTCCAATTTCACAGGTGGATATCGGAGACCAGTACTGGAGTTAAAAAAAAAATAAAAAAAATGCGAATATGTTAAGCATGAATGTCTAAGCAGGTCACACTTTATGACCCACGAATACATGGGGTCCGCGAATAGCGAATCTGCAAATCGTGGTGTCTGACAGTATATACTGGTACCAATGCAAGGTACCCATGCTATGCATGACAGCCGGTTCGTGAAGGACTTGGACAAAAATACTTACTGCAGCTGACCCCAACAGCCATAATGTTTGTCACATTTTGTTAGGTCAGTTTCTTTGAGTGGGACTCAAATGTTTATCAATGTAAAAGCTTTGTCAAAAAATAAATAAATAAAAAGCCCCTACAGAACTGCAGAAAAGGAATGTTTGCCACAGATAATGACAGGCCCAGTGAAAACATATCCTGAAAGAAGCTTGGGAATCAGGAATAATTCTCTCCTTTTCAACTCCTCCTGGGAATGCTGCGTTCCTCATCATAAACAGGACAGCGTTCCACCAGCTGTCCCTCCACTGTGCTCTCTCCACAATGCAGCATTCTTATGTCTTGACAGCATCCTCACTTGCTTCCTTTCCTTTGCTCATATCTGCATTCTGACACCGCGGTGGCAGACCGGATGCATTGGGGATCACCCCCTTCCTTCACTTCTTGGGTCGCCTTACCATGCCTCTCATCAGTTCCTCGGAGATTTGCTGCAGTTCTCTATTTCCCAGCCATAGTCAGATGGCTGAAAGTCTCGATTTAATGAAATCATTCAGGAGTCTTTCGCAGCTGGTTCACACGTGACAATATTTGCAACACAATTCTTCTCTTGAGGGTGTTTGAATGGATAATACCTGTCATGTAAAAAAAAAAAAAGAGACAGAGACACAAGAGATCGACATGAAATCAGCTCGGCAAGACTACCGTCAAATAAATAAATAAATAAATCAAACATTAAATTCCAACTTGGGCAAAATAGTTTACACTCCATAATGCTGGACCTCCCTTCCTTGAGCTCACAACAATATTTGTTACAAAAGGAAATCAATGGCTCTTTGAGTTGGTTTGAGGCTCAGTAGGAGGAATATCGTAGGTGTTTAATTGCATGGACTTATTCCCAGTTGGGTTTTAACTCAAAAGTTTTGAAAGAATTACAAGGGATTAAAGTCCATCTGTGATGGATTGCATCAGAGAATGGCAAGAAGATGAAAAACATAACGACAGTTTTTTGTTATACATTGTCGGCTCCAGACGCCTTTGAGATGAAATTGGGTAAGGTATACCATCTGCTTCGGTGATTCAGTGTGTTCGTCTCCTTTTTACCTCCGCTACCAAAGGTGAAGGAGGTTATGTTTTCACCCCTTTCTGTCTGTTTGTCTGTTTGTTTGTGTGCAGAATATCTCAAAAAGTTTTGGACGGATTTGGATGAAATTTTGTGCACATGTTGGGTGTGTGGCAAGGACGAATTGATTATATTTTGATGAAGATCCGAATCTGGATCCAAACACGAGAATTATTTAGTTTTTAAAGTCATTCTTCACCATTGAGAGGTAGTGCCAAAAACTATAGATGGAATGATATTTGAAAAATGTATTGGGCCGGATATGTTCTTGTGGATCAGGCATTACGTGGCAGAGGTACAGGCTCTACCGAGTGCTCTTCTAGTCTTAAGATGCATTCAACCAGTTTTCAAGATGAATTTGTTTTACTGGTTTTATCAATAGTGAGGCATGGATCTCCTCAAGATCTCAGATCACCACATTTCAGATCTCAGATCACCACATTGATGTGGACCATTGGATTCAGGCAGAAATTTTAGAATGGCCGAGGGTATCAGCATGCAACGACTGACTTATTTTAAAAGGACACAAATCCTTAATGTCAACAAGTGGATTTTATTCCAAAGGACAGCCAGAATAAACCTCGTCTTAAGGATGCCATGCTCTTATATTAGATGCAACACCCTGCATGTAATTTATTGGGTAGACAGTTTGAAGTTGGACTGGGAATTGAATCCAGACAAGACTGTATGAAGATGCTGCCTCTGAGACCTCTCCAGTCAGATGTGTGGGAGGGTGCTTAAGTCATAGATCTCAGATCAACAAAACATTATGGTGAAATCCCAATCGTGTCAAAGATGGTTCCAATTTGATGTTTATACTTTGCTGGCTATTGTTTTAGGCATATCTCAGAACCAGTGCCCTATATGTGACTCAGGAAAGCTCAACACAAAGATCTAAGCCCAAGAAAATAGCAACTAAAATTTTTCTTTATTTGTTTATTTTACAGGCAATTGATCAATATTCATGAGCCTGTCTCGCTGATGATTCAGTTTCTTTCCGATTTTGATTTAGACACAATCGGGTGGGACAGGATTTAGGGCCTTGATTCTAACTCTTCAATTAGACTTCCAAGCCAGTGTGTCTGGAGGTATAATGTTCTTTTTGGGGTTCTATTTGTTTTTGGTGTCATCTTCTCATTTTATCATTAGCAGCAGAGTACCCACCCTGTGGGTGATCTTGTTACAAACATGCAACACATTCTTCTGACGCATACCTTTATTTGGGTGGTGTATAGGTGACTGACAACTCTGTATAGGCAAATAAAAATAACCCTGTTACGTGCATGAAGCAAAAACATACCGACTGCTTATAATTCAAAATACCTTACAACACTGCAAAATCTGGGGATAGGAATAGTGTACTGTAAATGGTAGAGACTTGTAATACCCTTCCCCACCTGGAGGCGGCGATGCATGATACACCTTTACATATATAATTTGCATCCCTCCCCTACCACAAAGACCACCAGCAAAGATAAAAACACCCCGAAACACCAATTGGGCTCATGCTGATCCTATGCAGCAAGTCTGCATGTAATCGGCCCAGAACTGTAGGAGGGGTAGTGCGACAACAAACAAACAAACAAAAAAACCCCACAAACACACACACACACACACACCAGCCATCAAACTTCAGCAAGCATGAATTAGAGTAAGGATTAGTATTGTTATTGCAATGAGTCTGATGGCTGAAAGTCTGGATTTCAACAAATAATTATTATTCGTATTATTGTTACTGTCATTATGCCATATTTTGGAAACTAACCCTACAGTGTTGTTGCAACGAGGTCATGAGATCCAGTGCATTTTGATTGGTCAAAAGGCTTAGTGACTAACTTGGAGTTGGTAATTTTTGTCAAAGAAATTGAAATGATCTCCAGAACGACTGAACTGATCAATACGAAACATTGTGTATGTCATCGAAAGATTGGGGTGCTTCATGCTGGTGAAAGATAAGTATCTCTGTAAAATATAATAGCCATCATGGTTCAATCAAAATGAATTATTTTGATGATGTGCAGTGTTCGGCACAAGCCGAACACTGCACATCATCCAGTCAACACCATCGCTCCTGTCAAGCATGGTGGCAGCATCATGTTCTGGAGCTGCTTTTCATCAACAGGGACTGGCAAGCTTGTCAAGATAGAAGGGACAATGGATGGTGCAAAATACAGAAGAATCCTTGATGACAACCTGAGGCTGAGGATGAGGGTCAAAAGTTTGAGTGACTTAACCTCTTCAAGCGGTTTGTTTGGGAATAGATGGGAAGGTTTGCCAGACAGTCCTCTCAGAGAAAGAGGGTGAATGTGTGGGATTTGTCAGGGCTGAAAGACATATTGTAAGTGTTCAATAAGTTCCTGATTCTACCAAGGTCTGCAGAGAGGGAAGAGGCAGCCACCTGCCTGTCTGAAACAATGAGAAATTACATGGCCCAGAGGCAGCATTTTTCAGCAGCATACAATGAGATGGGCAGCATTTTTCAGGGAATCAGAAAGATCATTGATGAATATTAGGAACAACACTGGGCCCAAGACACTGCCTCAGGGCACTCTAGCCTTGACAGAAAGAGAGGAGAGGATCCCATTAAGAGCTACATGCTGAATATGGGAGTGGAGGAAGTCAGTTATCCATGAGACGAGGTGGCCTTGGATGCCATAAGCAGATAGTTTTGAAATCAAGGTGGGGTGCCAGACTGTCAAATGCTCGCCATATGACCAGAGAGATGGTGTTGATCTCAGGTCTGATATTGAGGGCTTCCCTCCATTGTTGGGAGAGTAGAAGCAGCATGTCCAAGGTAAATGACTGTGTCTGAAACCGAACTGATTATCCGAGATCAGTTATTTGGAGAAGAGGAAGGATTTGATGTCGAGTGCAGTGATAGATTCCTTGACCTTTCTTTTAATTGGAAGCAAGCTAATAGGCCTGAGGCTAAGCGGATCCATTTTTGCACCATATTGGTGTATTGTAGTGATGTTAGCTCATGTTCAGGCAGATGGAAACTGACCCAGAGAGAATAATCAAGTGAACAGAGCAGAAGGAGGATGAGAGCAGGTATTTAGGACACATGCACTGATGCCATCTTTGCCTCTTATAGAATCAGAGTCGAGGTTTGCCAGAAACCTCTCCACTTTCTCAAGTAGGAAAGACAAAGAGCCCAGGTATGACATGGTAGGGGTAGGTGTAGGGAGTGAGGGGTTGGTGCACGAGATTTGGATTGAGGTATGTTTCTTTGTCATAAGCAGTCAGCTGTGGTGCCATTAAAAAAAAAAGGAATTCTTTGTATACATAGTCAAGGCTTGTTGAAGAGTTAGAACACAGAATGGATCAGGATGCAACATAACAAAGGGAATAGGAGAGGGGGGAAATGCCTACAGCAGGTGCGAGGGAGAAAATAGATGGAGACCGGTAAACAAGGGCTGCAGGTAGCGATGAAGGGAAGGGGAGAACACTAGGGGTGGACATGGTTGATACAGAAGCAAAATGGGGGAGGGGGGTTAATGGGTGTAGAAAAGTTCATGCTTTTGAATGGGGGAGGATTTGAGATGGTGGTGAACAGCTGTCTTGAAGACATGGAGAGAACTAGAATGGGCACTCGGTAGAGCGCATACCTTCGCCGCCGCTACTTTTTTCCGGTCACATTTGAAAAACCTCATTTAAAAACGTCCATGACGTCACAACCATCAGTCCGATAGACGTCAAATTTGGTGTTAGACGTCATTGAGGGCAGTCCAACAAAATGGAATGATAAACACTGAAAAAAAACGAAAGTTTAAAAATGATGTCATCTTGTGACGTCATTTTGACGCACTTCCAATGACGTCACTACCAATCGCGGACTACCATCCTGAAAGCTCTTATTTCACGGAACATTTTAACGTTGGTTTCATGTGAATAGCTCTATTAGATCTGAAGTTATGCCTACAAGTATATTTTGACCTTGAGTGTGACCTTGACCATAGAGTTAATTTGCAAAACCTGTTCATAAATAAGCAGATATTTTGGTACTGATCATAATGCCTGGATTTGGGACAATTTCCTTGACAAATTACATAGATATTTGAATATAAAATATCAGGACATTTTAGCCACAATTGAAAAACGTTATGTTCAAACGTCAATGACGTCATAACGGTCAGTCCGAACGATGTCAAATTTGGTGTGTGACGTCCTTAAGGTAAGTCCTACAAAACGGTATGATCAAAACTGATGAGGTTGAAAATTGAAAATTTACGTCATCTTGTGACGTCATTTTGACGCACTTCTGATGACGTCACGTCAAATCTGACACCACGTACCCGAAAGGTATTTTGTCATGGAACAATATGGCGTTGGTTGCATGTCGATAGCTGTCTTATGAAGGAAGTTATGCTCAAAAGTTTGCTTTTGACCTTTTCATGACCTTGACCTTTGACCCGATCGCTCCCAAAATCTAATCAAATCGTCCTTGGATACTCACGAATCATCCCACCAATTTTCATGCAATTCGGTTTAATACTTTCTGAGTTATGCGAATAACAAACAAACACACATATTCACAAATAAATAAATACACAGCGACCAAAACATAACCTTTCGCAGAATGCAAAGGTAATAATGAAATTGAAGAGAGTGTGGAAGTTGGTTCCAGAGGTGGGAAAAGAGAGGAACAAATGAGTGGAGGTGAGCAAGCAGTAGTTTTAGATTTTGAGAGTTTCACTGGAAATGGATTGCTGGTGAACCGTGTGCACCCTGCAGTTGCCTGAGGGAGAGGGGGGGGGACAAAGCATGGAGAGGGCAGACGGTTCAAGACCAGAAAGGAGGCGGAAGAAGACAGAGAGATCACCGACCTGTCCGCGATGGCAAAGTGATAGACCCATAAACCCAGCTTCATCATGAGAGATTCCAATGATCTTGGAGTCCTTGATTTTCACGTCGTCAAGCTGAGCAGGGTGTGAAGTAGGGGTGCCAGCTCAGAGGGGAGAATGAGAGAAGGGATGGGGGGTGGGGGTGGAGCACACACCTGAGACAGACTTGACAAGGTACAGTACCACCAGATCTTTGAACACATTCACTGGTTTATGCTGGAGATTTGGGAAGGATAATTTTGGTCAAGCCAAATGTATTGCCATCACTTTGCGTTTTGTCCAGTTTGTCTCCCTGAAGTCAAAATTTAATTACATTATCAATTGCATATGCTTCACTGCACAGGCCTCTCAGAAACACATGAGGTAATGAATTAAATGTATAATCAGAGCAGAAAATCTGTGCAGGGAGAGGGGTGAATCAGCTTCAGATGGAAGATATTAATAATGCATGTGAAGGAGGGTGTGTTAGGAACTGCACATGGCATCATTTAATCATTAATGAAGTCGAGGAAACACTTAATGCACTGCACTCTATCACGTGACCTTCACTGATGCAGCTGTGCCATATTGTGCCCTATGGCCCATGCAAGCCTCTTGCACCTGGTCCAAGCCGACCTCTCTCCGTACCCACTACATCCTCTAGCATGATATTTGTCTCCTTATCAATAACTTAGCAGGTGTGTGATTTACATTGATTTTGACTTGGGAAAAGCTTTTCGATTTGGGGAGAGCTTTTCGACTTGGGAAGAGCTTTTTGATTTGGGAAGAGCTTTTTGACTTGAGAAGATCTTATTTTCTTTTTAATAAATACACTTGTGCTCAGGTATGCCAAAAAAAGCTGATTTATGTACTAACATGGGAACTTTCAATTGCATTGATACCTTTCCAAGTTGTAATGGCTTTGAGAAATGGACCTCCGCAGAAGTTGTTCTCGGATTTTAGTTGTTTTTATAGTTCGTGGAAACCTTTACTTGGCTACCTTTCATTAACATTTTGAATGTAACATGCATAACACATTTGTACACACAAATAAGTTTTTCTTCTTTGTCTTCCTGCTGGATAATGACACAGCCAGTTTTATGAACAATCTTTAAGCATTATCAAATGCTATTGTTTTCACATGATGAGAGGCCATAATATGTATATATCATGATGTTTCAGTTGGATAATGTGGGATAATGTCATTTGGGTAAAATAGGTGTGCAGACTTATTCAGGTAAAGGAATTTGAGGGTCATCCTACACTACATTTACAAAGACAATTTGCATTCTCATCCCACCTTGAACCACTGGGACTATGACTTAAAAAAAAAAAAAGCCAAAAGTCCTCCCAGGCACACCTTGAGTACAACTACCAGTATTCAACATATTTTGCAAAGTGGTTCAGGAGTGCATTAAAGTTTAAAAAAAAAACAAAAAAAAACCGCAATCAAACAAAGCAGACACTTCTTGAATTATACATTGTACAGTATGACGATGAATGTCCAACATTTTAGCAGCTTAGGTTTTTTTGGTGATGGGTCGGTATTTGGAACGGAACCAATTTTTTTCCATCACAATTAATGAAATATAGATCATGATTCGAATATTTATCATGTCAGGGACATAACCCAGCGCTCTCGTGTTCGTGAACCTAACTAAAGTTGATCGCAACAACATGGAAGGTTGGTCACTACATCTATGACTTCACGATGCCTAGACTTGTCACTTCACTATGTCATTCATCTTGTGTTTCCCAAATGTGTCTGGCCTGGGTTAAGTAGGAGTTAAGACAATAACTTCGTTGACAGTAAATAAAGAGCTCATTCTGTTCACTTATTCTGCATTTAATTGATTTATTTATCAGCTTGCAGAATGCAAGAACAATCAACTGATCTTTCAAGTCAATTATTTGAATGAGGTGAGAATACAATCATCAAGATGTTGGCCTCGACACTACAGGCATACCCAGATTCAACAGGAAAGTTGTTTATTACTGTGACACATTTGACTGCAGTGATCGAACGGATTTTGTCAGCTATTGCTGTTTTGAGAAAATCTATAGATTGCTTGTGGTCTTCTTCGGCCGACGTTTTTAAGCATCCAACCTTGAACATGACATGAGTCTTCTTGAAGGATTTGGTTCTCAGATATATATATATATATATATATATATATATATATGTATATGTATGTATGTATATATATGTATATGTATGTATATATATGTATATGTATGTATATATATATATATATATATATATATATATATTGTTGTGGTTACCAGATTCGCAAACCACCATTCAGGTCCCTTAGGTGAGGTATCTCGGTAAGTGCATGTGTAGTTAGGCCCAAACCCGTTGTCTAGTGGGAATACATGTCATTTATACGTGCTGCGACTCTTCAGGATAGCCGTTTTTCTTTTACTATCTTTATTTTGGACCAATCGCCACCATCACAACCACAACAACAACCACCAACCACAACGCCGCTTCACCACAACCGCCATGACCTTTACCGTGCCGCAACTCGCCACCATCGCATCACCGTCATCTCGCGCCACTCATGGGCACCGATGCTGGACTCGTGTAGGGCGCACGTTGAACAGCGTGTACAAAATCACGGATTTTCTGCTTCAAAACGGATCCAAAACGACACACGCCCACTTTTTGCCGTCCAATCGGTGAGCGAGGGGCGATCTGGCCCGCCCCCAGGGCGATCGATATATGCAAATTTGTGGATCAAAAAGCCTTCACGCCCACTTTTTCTCGGGCCAATGGGGAGCGAGTTGAAAGGTCAAAGGGAGGGGGTCAAAGGCGAAGTTACGGGGGGATAAAAGGACGGTGTTCGTCAGTCAAAGGAGTCGTAAAAGTCGGAACGAGAGAGTCAGTAAGGAGAGAGTCAGCAGAACGAGAACGAGGAGTCGCAAACAAGAACGGACAGAGAGTCAAGACTTCGCGGGCGGTGGAGCTGCTCGTCGTGTGCGTTGGAGTCGGAACGGAGGGGACGGAGCTGTGGAAAGGCGGCGACATCGGACGAGGGGGTGCTCGCGTCGTGCAGGAAGCTGCACCCGAAGGAGGCCGATAGCGCGACCTGGCCGAGGTGGAGACGCTCGTCGCATATAATAAAGATCCTCTATACCCCGAGCATCAGCAACCCCCTCCTGTTTCCCCCCGCGCTGAGATAGTGCGACCAAGGGGGCCCCGTTCCCACCCCCTGCCAGGCACTGTCCACGAGGCCCGCGGGTTGCGGGGCCATCGCCGCTCCGCGTCTCATCACCAGACGGGTAGGCCCGACCCGGTCTCGGCCCCAGGCCTACCTCATTCTTGAGGGTATTTCTTTCCTTGGTTTTGGGTATGTGTTGTCGGCGCCGTCTGTGAAGTAGAATTGTATAAGTGTTGCCGTGTGCTCGGTAGTCGGTATTAGCTCTGCACTGTGTTTTCACTTTTATGTTTGCTTTTTGTGTAAATGGAATTGTGTTTTCTTTTTTGTGTGCTTTTGGTGGAATTGTATTTGTGTGCTTCCCCGTGTGCCGCGAATAAATGTGCTTTATTGTTGAACTGTTCTCCCGCTTCGCTTCGTCTTTTCCTCCATTGAATCCCCATCTTGCTTCACGAAAGGGTTGGTAGTGGCTGAATACGCCCGATAATTAATCGAACCGTCGAGGTCGACGATAACACCGCTCGGTTATTCTGATAGCACGGAACGGGTCGGCCAAGTGGCCCGTGTCCGAAGAAATCGACCTGCGGCGAGGTGCGATCGCCCGGTCTACCCTCCGCGTGGGTACTTAGGTAGTTCGAATTTGGCGAGCAACCCTGTCCCACGCGGGGCTGATTGGCTCGATCGCGGTGAGACCGAAAGGTCCACCCGTGACTGGTTCCCCGGCGTTAGTCCGAGAGGGTCACGACTGGATTGTCCGTCCGGTGGGGCGACGTGCCGCGGGCCCGAGTTACGTGGCCGTCGCACGCCGGCGGGCGCGAAATCCGCAACACTGGTGTCAGGAGTGGGATACAAATTCATTGCCCTCCTCGCGGCACTGGTATCGGAGAACAGGAAAACGGGCTGTCCTGTCTCCGGCTAAATTCACGGGAATCGGTCCAGGGGTGAGAGAAGCGACCCCCGATTCCCTCCAAATTACGAGCGAACAAATTAACCCTTCACGAGAAGCAAGATGGCGTCTCAAGGCGAGCGGGAGCCGGGGGTATTAGAAATGTATATGTGTAATAATGTAGAGTCCATGGTCCAGGATGGAATCCCCGAGCAGGAAATGTTGATTGTGCAGGAACACGGACTCGCCCAACTGAACCCAGGGCCCGAGGTGGGTGCGGCGGCGGCCACGGTGTATGACACCTCCCCCCCCTCTCCACCAAGACCCTTCCCCAACCCCTGCCGAAATGGCTCACCCAAGCGCACCCGACATGACCCAGCTATTCACCATGCTGGCAAAAATGTATGCGGAAACGACAGCAAAGATGAATGCGAAAATGATCGAAAAAATGGATGCAAATACAAACGAAATGAAAGACATGAACAAGCAAATAAACGGAATGGAAGCAAACATGAAGGAAGAAATGAAAGAGCTACGGGGTGAGACGCAGAACATGGGCCGATGCCTGCAGGCGGGCATGAAGGCCGTGACCAGGGAGATAAAAATGGCGACTCCACGTGTAGGAACAAACGAGCTGGAAGGGGGTGCAACGGCTGACAGGCCCGCGGTGGAGGCGGGTGAAAAAATAATTCGTGGAACGTGTTGGGCGAGGGTCGTGACGATGACCGAAAGGGAAAAATTAAATGGGGAGACCAAAACGTGTGAGACGAGACACGAGGCGACGACAACAGAAATAATAGTTGAGACAAGGGAGGTAAAGGGTGAAGAGTTGGCAGAGACACGGGAGATGGGAACGATAGAGGGAAGACTACACGATGAAGACGGGGTAAGTGACGCACACACACACACAAAGGTAGCGGAGAGAAAATTGGGGGGTGAGCTCGCGGAGCGTGCAGGGACCCGGTGCGAGCACCTGGATGGCCTCCTCCAGGAACGAGGGGAGGGAGTATGCCCCCTTGAGGCGAGTCACGACCAGGTGGGTTCGGTCGTGCTTTGCGAGGTTGAGGGGACGAGTGCTGTGGACAGGTGCACGGAGAGCTTGGGGGGGTATGGAGGCCCCGGAGACCCTTGTGGGGACACGGGTCCCCAGTGTGGTTGTCCCTGTGTGTGTGGTGCAAGGTGTGAGTGCGTCCCCGTGTGTGGAAGCGACCCCGTGTGTGAGTGGTGTGGTGGCGATTGTGCCGGAGTACGTGCTTCCCAGCACGCCGTGTTTGGATGAGGCACCGTGTGTGGATGAGGAACCGTGGGGAAGAGGCCGTGTGTGAGTGAAACGGCCAGTATGAGTGAGGAACTGCGGGTGAGTGCCCCCGCGTGTGTGGATGAGGCACCGCGGTTAAGTGCCCCTGCGTGTGTATGCCTGAGGCACGGTGTCTGGATGAGCCACCGCCGCTCAGTGCCCCCGCGTGTATGAGTGAGGGACGTTGTGTGGAAGAGACCGCGTGTGTGAGTGTCGCCGTGTGTATGAGTGAGGTACCGCGGGTGAGTGCCCCCGCGTGTATGAGTGAGGCACGGTGTGTGGATGAGGCACAGCGGTTGAGTGCCCTCGCGTGTGTGGGCGAGGCACCGCGGGTGAGTGCCCCCGCGCGAGTGAATGGAGCACCACGTGTGAGTAGTATGGTTTGTGTGAGTAGTGAGGCACGCGTGAGTGAACGGCCGTGTGCAAGGTCGCTGTGTGCCAGGGAGACCGTGTGTGTGAGAGAGCGGTATGAGAGGGAGATGTCGGTTGGCATGCGGGAGCACGCAGCCGCGTCTCCCCGTGTGAATGTGATGGTGTGGACACGCACGCAGGTATGCGTCGTGACACGCAGGTATGCGTGTGTGGAATGGCGACGGAGACGGCGACAGAGGAGAGAAAGCCGAGTAGCGGCTGTAGTTGTTTCGAGGACCGTGCCGGGTTTGCCCAGCAGTGAGCACGCGGTTCGTGCTGTGCAACGCACGAGACCACCACGTGCTCGCTTGCGAGAGTGAAGTCCCGGTCCGGAAACGCACGCGGTGGATTTGCCGATCCCGCGGACGGACAAAGTTAGGCAGGTAAACGGATTTGGACCGGACGGGTTCTCCACGCGATCGTGTGTGTTAAGCTCCAACGGGCAAAGCACATGTGTTCGCGTGGGGAACCCCTCGAGACGTGTGGCTTGTGTTTTTTTTTTATGCGCACGGTGACGTCATGGCTGCACGTGGGGTTGGAATCCGGCAGGAGGGGTATCTCTGCCGGATGGTCCCGTCCAAGGAGGGACGAGGAACACGTGCAGCTGCATGACGTCACGGGCAGGTGCAAAGTGCGCGAGCTCTGAGTTGCCGCGCAGGTGCTGGGCATGAAAAAAAAAAAAAAGGGAAAAACAAGCCTCACTTTCGGGTGCAAAGGATTCCTGGGCAAGGGGTGAAAGACCCCCTTACCTGGGCACAGGATGGAAACTAGTTAGGGGGAAGGGTTAGCTTAGTTAGACCGACTTCATGGGGCAGGGGTAAGTCCTCATGGAGTCCGTGGAATGGATTAGTTAGAGGGATTGTAGCCAGATTTAGGTGGGGAAATTGATTAAAGAGATTAGGAGACAGTGACAGACTTGTGAATGTGTAGAGGGGACGTAGTTTAGCTACGTAGGTTAAAAGGAACGTGCTGTAGTTTAAGGGACGACGTGGGAGCACGAGTTAGTTAGGGGATGTAGTTAGAAGGATGGCAGAGTTCAGCGGTGTGTGTGTTGAAGAGTTGTGAGGTGAGTACATGTTGAGTGAGTGAGGCCAGCGGGTCTGTGTGTGTGGAGTGAATGGGGAATGCATGGTGCGATGAGTGATTGGGGGGAGGAGTGACTCCCGCCCAAGGTACCCCGGGGTCAGTGCAGAGTGAGTTAGCTGGGTTAGACAAATTGAAAAATGGAGGTCGTTTTGTTGTTGGTGGGAGTGTAGGCTCGAAACCCATTTGGAGGGGTGCAGGAGCCCTGTTGACGGGCTTGGGAGCATGGCTGCGAAAGGTGAGTATCGCTGAGTGGGTACCCCGGGCACCAGGCTAGTCGGCCGCGGTAGGCCATGGGCCCATGGGGGGCCGGGATAGAGTAGTGGGCACGGGTGCGCCTGCTTGGTGCGGGGGCCCGGGGCGCCATTAGCCGCGTGGGCAGTGTTGTGGGCACGGGTGACCCTCGGAAAGGGGCCCGGGAGGCCGGCCTGCCACGTGTGCGTTTCAGGGGAGGTGCCATGGGGGGCACTCCCCGGTGTTAGGGAGCTGGTAGGCTCGGAGGCAGTGTAGTGCCCGGGGTGCCATAGCGGGAGATTCGGCAGAGGGTCGTGCCTGCCAAAGGGAGCCACGTGTCCCAGCCAGGAGACCGTGTGAGGGCACGGAGAGAAAATTGGGGGGCGAGGCCCGAAATTGTAAGGACACCAACACAGGCGACGGGAATCTGGGTTTATAGAACCAATAGTTTAAGCGAGAGGCGCTTGTTGAAAGCCCCGGGGTAGTTTAACAGTTAAATGGTTAGGGTAGATTAGGAGATGTACCCCTCCGCACCATCCATCCCCTCGCTGTCGTTGTGGGCCGCTGGACCCACTTGGTGTTAAGATCGCCGAACTCTGGGAGGCCATACTGAGGCTTCGTTGGGCCTCGACACAGGACGTTAGCTCTCCCTTGTTCCCCTCCGGGAAGGGAACGTAGGGGTTGGGAGTAGGCTAGGTGACAGGATAGGTTAGCCGAACAAAGACGATAAAGGGGGTTAGGGGCGATTTATAGAGGGGAAGTAAAAATAAAAACAACAAAAAAATAAGTTGGGGCTAAATTGGCGTTTGACAAATTAAGGGAGTGGGTATGTACAGTGACAGGCAAAGGCGATAGGTTGGGAGGGAGACAGGTAGGTAGGTCCGAGCCCGCCTTCCAAGTGGCCAGCACCACCGCACTCCCTCCACCAACTTCCACTGACGGCAAAAGCTGGCCAGCTTCATCTGCTGGCTGTGTTACTGCAAGGCCTGTGCCGGCCAGTTCATCTGCTGGCTGTTTTTCTTCGAGGCCTGTGCCGGCCAGTTCATCTGCCGGCTGTGTTTGCCTGCAGCGGCCTTCTTCTGCGGGCTGTGTTTGCCTGCTACCTTTGCCATGCCATGCCCACTGCCCACGTTAACCAGCCCCGTTCAATTTTTGCTTTGCCCCCCCTGTTCATTTCCATGTGCGCCAGGATCAAGGCAACAGTTTGCAAGCTGCGAGAACTGCCCTGTTGGCAGCTACAACACGGGCCTGCAGTGGCGGCCCGTGCACCGTGTTTGCTTCCATCCATTCATGCATCCATTCGTTGTGCTCATTGCGTGTGCCGCTTGAGCTGGCACGGAGACTACGTTTGTGCAGCCCATGCACCGTTGTGGTTCACTGCGTTCAGTTCAAAAGGGAAGGCCTTGGACTGCGTGTGAGCAGCCAGCCACGTTCCCTGTCACCTGCATTGTTTGAGTCAGAGACTGCATGTGGGCAGCCTGGCTCCCTGCTAACTGCTTTTCTTTTGCAGAGTTCAATGATCCTGGGCCATGGTTTAGTGTAAGATTTGTAAGTTAAGGTAAGATGTACTGTACATATGAGTGCGGCCCCGGCATGTTTGTCTTAGCGCCGGCAATTTTATTTAAGTCGTCCGTGTGAGTGAGTTTGTTTAGGTAGTTACGCAGCCCTCAGGTTATTTATTTTGGGGACACGAATACCATGAATGTCGCACTCAGGGATCCGTAGGTAAAGTGTACTAGGGGAAAACTACACATGATGGCACACGAAAATTTGACGACTCGGGACGAGTCTGTAAAAAGGGAAGGGGGTAGTGTTGTGGTTACCAGATTCGCAAACCACCATTCAGGTCCCTTAGGTGAGGTATCTCGGTAAGTGCATGTGTAGTTAGGCCCAAACCCGTTGTCTAGTGGGAATACATGTCATTTATACGTGCTGCGACTCTTCAGGATAGCCGTTTTTCTTTTACTATCTTTATTTTGGACCAATCGCCACCATCACAACCACAACAACAACCACCAACCACAACGCCGCTTCACCACAACCGCCATGACCTTTACCATCGCAACTCGCCACCATCGCATCACCGTCATCTCGCGCCACTCATGGGCACCGATGCTGGACTCGTGTAGGGCGCACGTTGAACAGCGTGTACAAAATCACGGATTTTCTGCTTCAAAAACGGATCCAAAACGACACACGCCCACTTTTTGCCGTCCAATCGGTGAGCGAGGGGCGAATTGGCCCCGCCCCCAGGGCGATCGATATATGCAAATTTGTGGATCAAAAAGCCTTCACGCCCACTTTTTCTCGGGCCAATGGGGAGCGAGTTGAAAGGTCAAAGGGAGGGGGTCAAAGGCGAAGTTACGGGGGGATAAAAAGGACGGTGTTCGTCAGTCAAAGGAGTCGTAAAAAGTCGGAACGAGAGAGTCAGTAAGGAGAGAGTCAGCAGAACGAGAACGAGGAGTCGCAAACAAGAACGGACAGAGAGTCAAGACTTCGCGGGCGGTGGAGCTGCTCGTCGTGTGCGTTGGAGTCGGAACGGAGGGGACGGAGCTGTGGAAAGGCGGCGACATCGGACGAGGGGGTGCTCGCGTCGTGCAGGAAGCTGCACCAAGGAGGGCGACAGCGCGACCTGGCCGAGGTGGAGACGCTCGTCGCATA
>NC_140973.1:34193511-34253511 GCF_056783735.1 Eptatretus burgeri
CATTAGTATGCTTTTATAAACATGACAAGGAGCTGATAATCTAGGTCCCCCACCTTTTGGGTGGTATGAGGAAGAGATCTGTGGAATATGAAAGCTAAATCCTGAATGGTTTTTCAAATATCGTACACAAATACTGTATACATATATACAAATACATATATATGTATATATATATATTGTTGTGGGCCGGGCATCGGTGGCGAGAACGACCACGAGGTGGGGGAGGTTTGCGTCGTCTTCCACCAAACTCCCTGGAATTGTAGGCCGTCGCTCGGATAACTCTGCGAGCCGGCGGGTTGTCTAACCGACCGTGGACGCCAATATCTCAACCGCGTAGCGTAGGGTCTATTTGTCTATAACCAATTTACCTAATTAACGACGCGATTTTGACAACCGGGGAAACCACGCCCTCAGCACGTCTTACTCGAACCGGGTCACACTACCGACTGCGGTAGAGTTCCAACTACCGACTACCAACTCTGGTTCGGGTGCAGCCAAGCGGAAACTGCCAAAGCTGTGCCGGCTGGAATGAACGGATTATCGGGTATAAAACCCCACCTAAACTCAGATCCGAACCATGCTGGACCAATTCAAGAAGGGACGGAAACGAACTGGGAGCATTTCTAACAAGTTTTATTTGCAGTAAATGAAGACACAAAGCAAGGCTTAACGCGAATATGCAAGAAGTATTTGCAATGATCCAAAAACACTTATTCAATTCTACTTAAAGACGGGCCCTCACACAGACACACACACAAAATGAAAAGAAACCCAGAGTCTTTATTGGACCCTCGCAGCCGTGGAGAGAGAGAATTTGGGGGCCAGAGTTCGGTGGTGTACCTGACCGTCGGAGGAAGGGCATGCTCCGCGATGTGGCACCTGACAATGGTCACTGGTTTGGTCCCCAGTCGCACGTGTGGACTCGAGGTTCGTGGTGGAGCTCGGGTGGTGAATGGCCGGGGTCCACGGAGGGGGTCGGGGTCGCTCTTCCCTTCCTCGTGGAGAGCCAGCAGAGACATGTTTGCCGCCTCGATGCCCACAAAAAACTCTTCAAAAGAACTTTTGAAAGACTCTCCAAGACCTCAAAAAGACTACCCCCCCCCCCCAAGACCACAAAAAGACTCTCCAAGACCTCAAAAAGACCACCTGCCTCAGAGTGCTCGGAAATTTATGGACCTCCCTCAGCACGGAAGGTCCTTGGTGAACACACCTCGCTGTCCGCCACTGATTGGACAGGTCCTATGGCCCACCTTTCCGGGGTGGGGCCTTGGCCCCTGTCAAGAAACCCCAGCCACTCCTCCAGGTGGGCCCACACTCGACAAGTAACAATATCAACGCTACAACGGCCCCTGTCGGGAAACCCAGCCAGTCTTCCACGTGGGTTCATACTTGACGAGTAACAGTATCAATGTTGCACAGGCCGTCGTGCAAGAGTTACAAGGTTTGTGGAAGGAACGTTGGTGGAAGCGGCAAGGAACGGCTGCAAGACCCTGCCTTGGCAAGTCAGAGTGCTTGTAGACAGCGGGTGGGTAGTGGATCGTGATGAGGAATGGAATGGTTGTTGGTTGTTCGTTGGAGGGTTCGTTTGATGTAAAGATTTAATAACCTGACTAAAAAGAAATCGCAACACACGCCTTTGATTCTCCCACTAGATAAAAGGAAAGGGATCTGACTACACACATACTTAACGACATAACTGACTTTTGGGACATCTGTATGTTGAATGCAAATGGTTTCCAGATACGTAACTATATGTATATATATATATATATATATATATATATATATATATATATATATATATATATATATATATATATATATATATATATATATATATATATATATATATATGTTTATATTCAGCCTTGAGGTATGCACATTTGCTTCCAAGCTAATTAACTTCCTATCACAAATCCATAATTTTATGAAAGCTACAGCAGCTCGCCTACTCTTCGTGTAGGACGCCGTGTGATCTTTAATGTCCACCAACTAATGCTAGCAGATGGGATGTCAACTTTAATGTCCATCTGAGAGACGATGAATCACCCTGCTTGTGAAACGACAGGATATCAGTTTATAGCTCGGCCAAGATTCAAACCTCGGCTGGCCTGCTTAGTCGCGAGTATGCATACCTCCAAACTATACTGCCAGCCCCTCTTTTGTTTGTCATTTTTTACAGCCCTATAGTACCACCTAATGGACAATTTGGCGAAATAATGTTCTTTATTATTTCATAGATGCTTTTTCTTGTTATACTTGAGGGAAAAGTGAATTGAAACCATCATGCGTGGATCCTGCTTGTGTGTAACCACAAAGTGATAATATATCTAAGGTGATGCTTTTCAAGTTCACATCTAAGGTGGTCTCAAGTAAGCAACAACAGCAGTTTTCCCTTCATGGTGATTATTGAAGCAATTTGGGTTTTAACGTGAAATTTGCCGAGACATGCCTCATTATATGGAGTTGGTGTAGGTACTATATAATTCTATTTTAGGATGCTACTGTGGGGAATTTTGATCTTGTCATCTGTCAATGGCAGCTTGTTGCCTGGATCACTCTGATGGCAATTTTTTGAGGATCTTATCGCTGGAAAAGCATCTCGGCTTTTATGAACATAATGTTATCTCTCTGCTATAAATTAATTCTGCCCTCGGAAAAACACGAAGCTAATGACTGTTTATTGTTATGTGTAATGGGTATTATCTGATTACGTCCTGTTTTAGTCATTGTATAAGAAATTCCTTGTTATTTTTCGCTGTTCTTTTTTAAAATTTAATTTCTGGTTTTCCACCGTTTTTGTTCACGCAGCTTCAATATTTTCTTGAAGTTATTTATATCAGTAATAATCTATTATAACAATATGCTTGTTCGTGTATCCGTCAGTGTGTAACATTCCTTTCCACTCAATGATTGGACAACTGGCCTGACTCCACCCACAATTGTCCCCTGAAAAATCATACGGCCACCATATTGGTCCGCGGCGAAGCCAAAGACATCTTCAGAGCTCTCATATTCACAATCACCATGCCCTCCCTGTAAGTTTTGCCTTCAGTATAAAACGGCCAAAGCAACTGTTAAAATCTTCATCAGGTATCGAAGGGTTGGAGTCGATATGCATCATGGGTCTTGTTAAAGTGCAAATGGAATCCATTCGAGCAATATAACCACAATATATTTTATATGAACATCGGTAGTCGGCATATGTTTGTTCAAACCCGGGAGCAATCGAGGCAATCGGCACGCTTGAGGACTTGATGTCACATTTTATAGTGCACGAATGTTCTGCAGGTCCCTCCCTGCAAGTAATACTAATAGTGAGTTCTGTACAAGGAGCTTCAACACAGAAGAAGTCTATCAGGTTCATCAAAAGTCTGTGCTGTCTGTGCAATGGTTGCTGTGCAATGGACAAGTCTGTGAAATGGTTGCCGATCTATGGCTGTTTGTCCATGCTCTATCCTTTTTTAAATGCTGAGCATAGCCTGGTGTTAGCTCAGTGGTTAGGGTGGCTGGCTTGGAATCTTAGGGTCCTGAGTTCAAGCCCTGTTTCCATGGAATTAACACCAAGTGGGGTTGACTCAGCCTGTCATCCTTCTGATGCTGGCAAAATGAGTACCACCAGAGTACTGGTAGAGGGGCACAGTATCAGCAGCAGCACAGCTAAAATGATAGCTATTCAGCAGTCAAGTTTCCAGATGCAAGAAGAAGAAGAAGAAGAATGCTGAACATCAATCGGGGAAGCAGCATGCATCAAGAATAAATTTTTTAGTGTTTGCTATGACCCAGCCAGGGCTCAAACCCTCAATCTCCCAGACTCAGTGCAGTTGCTCTAACTATTCTTCCACCGAGTCTGTTGAGGTATTTTTATCTTGCCAAAACAAAGTTGTTGCAAGATATGTTAGTCAGCTTGTATGTTTTTTTTGTTGTTGTTTGTCTGTAATCACGTATAAAAAATTCTGCAGAGCACAGTTATCATCGGAAATTTTTGTGACTTCGCAGATCAGAGGCCTATAGAGGTCCCTTTCAGCGCACAAAATTTTGAAGGTCAAGGTCAAAGGTCAAGGTCACTTTGTCGCAAATCAGGGGAGTCGACGAAACCCTTGTTTTTTGAGTAATTTTGATCGAATCGTCTTCAAACTTCATGGGAATATAGTTCTTGGTCTGACGCTCAGCTGATTAATTTTTGGTGGCGATTGGCCTTGACTTTCATGGTTAGCGCCTGAGGTCAAACATATTTGACCCCAAGGTCAAATTTTCAAGTTTTAGGAACCATATCGTGTAGTACCTCAAATTGAACACCTCGATGAGTGCTTTCTAGGTATGTCAAGCTTGAGACATTATGACGTCATTTGGTGACGTTATGAGGGAAAAGCATATTTTTCATGGTTACTCTGTAGAACGATTCTCATCGGAATCTCTCGTAGGCAGATATTCCTCAAGGAGTCGCTCCTGGTGGATAGCAGCTCTGTTCACCTCAGTGTGACCTTAAAGAAGTCACACGTGGTCACTTTTTTGGCAAGATACGGGTCACCCTGCGGGTGACATTGGTTTATTTTTTTTGTCTTTTAAACTGATCACCATGCATGCCTGTAACTGACAAAGGCATTATTTTCAATGGGAAAGCAGAATAGCATGGCAATAATGTGCACACTGCTGAGTTGTTTTCCATCAAAGGAAGGAAAGCTGTTTCGGTGGCATTGTGGTGGGTGTATACTCTAAGTCTGCATGGCCACCGTTTTGGTTTTTACCCTGACCATCATATCAAAGATTTAAAAATGTACAACTATGTGGATTGCTTATATCCCACAATGTTATTTACAAGAGTAAGCATTTGGGCCTGTACCTTGGTGCAGAGCTGGCCACCTTGCCTCATTAAGATTCTTCATTATTGCGATTGTGGTGGTTTCGTAAGGCTTCAAAAAAGAGGAAATCATCTTGGTAATCACTGCATTTACTACTCACCATAAAACGATGTTGTATTTGTGATTGAGATAATTTCGAAGTAGTTTCTGATTTGTTTTGCTGTTTTAAGGATCATTCATTTCGTCATGTCACAAGCCCCAGGGTCAGGATGTAATTAATTCTGCCCTCGGTAAAACACGAAGCTAATGACTGTTTATTGTTATGTGTAATGTGGGTATTATCTGGTTACTCCTGTTTTAGTCATTGTATAAGAAATGCCTTGTTATTTTTCGCTGTTCTTTTTTTTAATTTAATTTCTGGTTTTCCACCGTTTTTATTCACGCAGCTTCAATATTTTCTTGAAGTTATTTTTGAGAAATATGATTGAGAAATTTGTACAAAAAGAATATCAGATCATCTCTTTTCTGTTTTTATCCAACATGCATCATTCCCATTTATTTCTTCTTGGTGAAGACAAAAACGACAATTTATCAAGCCAAAGAGAAATTCATTTCTTCAAGTTGTTGGGCACACAATGGAAAATTGAGAAAATTACAATTGAGAAAAGGAATAGACATGTAATGAGAGGGAGAAACTATGGTAGGATGGTGTGGGAGGATTGCTGAGAGAAGTGAAGGACGAGATTGAAATAGTGGGAGGGGGTGGGGGGGGGATAGAACATGCAAGGAAGGGAATGAGGAATGGAATGAGGATGGATGTATTCAAAATTTCACCACATGAGTCCACAGTACTTAATAAATAGATGACCCTTATCCACATCAATAACAAAATGAATGAGTAGCTCATACACCTTCTTCAGAAAATTGGCTATAAATTTACGTAAATATTTATTTTTGAAGCAAAGTTATTCGATGAAGAGTGATAATGGAAGTCTGTGGCCTGGTTAAAAAAAGATAAACTGACACTGACAAAAATAGCACGAGTATCTTGTAGAAATAAATCAGACCATGCCTTTAAGTAAAATAATTATGATTATAGTGGTTAAGCACTTGCTTCTACAAACATTGAGGGTGGATTCCAGCAAATGAGTAATTACTGAAAGTCCCTTTGTGTGCAGACTTCTTTTTTTATTGGCTTGCTGGTTGCAGCATTGATTGGTGGCTCCACATACCCTTGAGCTGTCAAATCTGGGTTTGATTCCCTGTCATGACTATAAACCGTCAGATTAGTGCTTTGCTTACAAGGCCATACATCATGAATGTGTGCACCATCCCTCAGATGGACGGTAAGCTGGATGTTTCATCTGCTAGCAATAGTTGGCGGAGGTTAAATTTTTTATGAACAGTACATTAGTTATCGCTGGTACCCTCAACAAATCACAAATTCCAACCCCGAATATCACTGTGAAGGCAAAGGTAAACCACGCAGTTTGGTTGCACTGAACCTACTGTGCCTTAGGACAGAGCATGGCAGAGAGATATTAAACAGACACCAGTCATTAAAATTAGGCCACAACGAGATCTGCACAGCAGAGGATAATTCATTAATTCGCTAATCACATTAAATAGGCCTCTGGTGAAAGTCATGACAAAATCGATGTGACTTCATTTGATAAAGCAAAGTTTACTGCAAGATAAAATTTATATCAAGCCTGAAAAAGGTTGTCTTTCTGCCATTCTCGTGGCTTTCTTTCAATATAATTTGTCCATTGAAACACTACTCCGTATGTAGTATACAATGTACATTATGTTTGAGTAAAAATACAATGGTTGCATGATAAGAAGGCTAAAAAGAGCTGTCACACAAATCACATACACACAAATACAGAAGGAGACATGAGATAACACCGC
Organism: Eptatretus burgeri; assembly: GCF_056783735.1. Classification (NCBI taxonomy): domain Eukaryota; kingdom Metazoa; phylum Chordata; class Myxini; order Myxiniformes; family Myxinidae; genus Eptatretus; species Eptatretus burgeri. The sequence continues at coordinate 34,200,225 of NC_140973.1, forward strand.
ACTAGACCAGACAAACACAGCTATTGACCTTGGTGGAAGTAACACGACTTTTTGGGGCACTGTAGGTACCCGTGACCCCATCTCGTGATGTCACTTTTGTATCTGCAGTCAGTAGTGCAATTCATGAGACATCTCCCCTCCCCTCTTCCCCTCTTTCACCCATACATGGGATGCTAACCCGTGGGGTTTGCCCTCGTTCTATCCTCAAATTGCTGAGTGTGAAGCGAGAAAGCAGCATGCACCATTATGTACATCTTTGATTTCCAAATCGATATCGATGACCTCCCTCATTCGGAGTGGATGCTCCAACCAAAATGCTATTCAATCTGAATAAAGTCTTGTTAATTTGCCTGTAAATTTGTACAAAAAGAATATCAGATCATCTCTTTTCTGTTTTTATCCAACATGCATCATTCCCATTTATTTCTTCTTGGTGAAGACAAAAACGACAATTTATCAAGCCAAAGAGAAATTCACTTCTTCAAGTTGTTGGGCACACAATGGAAAATTTATGAATTTAATTTGGTAAATTGTTGGAGATGAGATTATAGCTCCATCAAAAATATCCTGAATAATGATGATCGAGCTGCTTCCTATGGGTCTTGAATTTATTTGCTAATGGCCTAGAGTGCATACACATGGGGCATTCTAAATGTTCTACGAATGAAATATTTGTAATTGTACAACACATGCAGTGTGTGTGTGTGTGTGTGTGTGTGTGTGTGTGTGTGTGTGTGTGTGTGTGTGTGTGTGTGTGTGTGTGTTGTGAGGACCAGAAATGAAAAAATGAGGTGTGTGTTGTTGGTTGTTAGCTTTATATGCAGGTTTCAGAAGGTGTAATCAGAGCCCACCCAGGTCTCGAAGTATCCACCTTTGTGTGAGTGTGTAAACGTATATGTGCATGCAAGTTGCTGTTGTTGACTGCTATCTCCACACGTGGGTGAGTTTTAGGTTTTTGGAGATGGAACGGAGACCTACCAGGTCTCAAAGTACCCACTTCCGTGTGTGTGTGTGTGTGTGTGTGTGTGTGTGTGTGTGTGTGTGTGTGTGTGTGTGTGTGTGTGTGTGTGTGTGTGTGTGTGTGTGTGTGTGTGTGTGTGTGTGTGTGTGTGTGTGTGCGCGCGTGTGTAATATTTTGCTGAGTCTTGGCCTTTGTGAGTCTTTTTCATAAATACCACATTTTTGACTGCCCTCATACCACAAGTGACATCGTGTATCCTTTGCAATGAAAAAAAATGGTGGAGAGGTCATAATGCTGAAACAATATGTAATTATCAATTATGCTAATCGTTTTGGTTAAAAAAAACTATGTTAATGCATTATCGAATATATAACGAAGACCGTGTGTTTGTTTGTTCATTTATTCCTTCGCACCCTGCAGGAATCGGTGTAAACAAATTTTGCATGGCCTAATCCTTCAGCCAGGGGAAGGTCAAGGGCTATGTTTGGATAAAAAAAAATTAAATCAGATACTTGGACTTCAGGCCTTGATCTCATCTTGTGCTTATTCACTGCCTGCATTTTTTTCCCAGGAGCGATCGAGTCGTATGTATTGTGAAGATCGTATGTTGAGGTTGTAGTGATTTGTTGTCAGCAACATAAATTTAATTATCATAGTATTTACACGTGTGCCTGTTATTAATAAGATTGCTTTCCACAGGTTTATTATAACACTTGTGTGTTTTAATAGGCCTCGAGTGAGTATGTCGCATATACACTGCCTGGGATTTTCCTGGGAGCGATCGAGTAATATGTTTTGTGATGATCGTTGGTTGAGTTTGTCGTGATTTGTTGTATTTAAAAAATAAAATTAAGTAAATGAAGGGAAAGCAGTCCAAGCACATTTTGCAACATTCCCCAATTTGTCATGCAGGAAATATTTAATAAATATATCAATGAATTTCCCCAGGCAACGCTGGGTACTTCAGGAGTTACCTCATAAACCTTTCTCTTTCATAAACCTCAATCATGTATTTTAAGAAATGCCTGTGACCTGTCAGTGATGTGCGATCAACAGGCTTTGAGCTTCATTTTGGTCAGAGAGATTCTAATAACTATGAGAGATTTAGCTTCCAGGAAATATCATATACACACACACACACACACACACACACACACACACACACACACACACACACACACACACACACACACACACACACACACACACACACACACACACACACACACACACACACACACACACACGCTATTTGGGTTTTGTAAGACCCAAATTAGATGTCCAAGGACACATTGCCACATAGGCCAGAAGCATTACGGGAACGCCCCACCACTGGGTAGTGATATGATCTTAGAAATGTTTTTTTCTCTCACTTTTGGGAGAGTTTGGGGGGGGGGGTGGGGAGAGGTGAGAAAGTGATGACTCGCCAACAAGTGATGAAACTAATCTGGTGGCTGAGGGAGATATGTACCATTGAGATTCTCAATCATGTATGTGCTACTTGTAGCTGAAGAGGAACCCGGTAGGGTTTGAATCTGCAAGATTGACTTGCATTGTGTAGCTTTCCTTGGTTGCTTTATGCAGCTTTTTTGGCTGGAAAAGCATGGGGTTAATTTACACACACACTGGGGTGCGATCCTGGAGGGGAGAGCAGTACTCCACTGAGCTATTGGTATCCTGATTTACTCTCAAAATTGGAACATTATTATAATTTTCTTTACATGAGTAAAAGTGAAATCAATCATTTTATATCCAGGTTATTTTCAGGTTGATATGTATAATAACGTGTAAATTCTTTGTCTATAATTGCACATGGATCAGTGATAATATACGTGTGAAATGAATGTGATGTCTGTCAGAGGGTCTCTCACCCTGCAACCGCATTCTTCCCTCCCCATTTCAATTTTTTTTATAGTAATAATAAAAAACAAAATTTTAGTTTGAATATTAATTTTATTTGCGTATATCACATCTTCCACTTCGCCCAGTGAAATTAAGTCCATAGCCTGGTGGATTTATTTAATATTGTGTTGTAGCACATGTATGATGGGCCAAATGGCCTCCTTCTGCATCAAAGTTCCTCATGAAACAATCTGTTTTAAGATGACTCATGTATTGATGATCCGTTTGAGATTGTTGGATGTGGATGATCTTCATGTGCAATGGTGCAAACAAATTTTCCATTTCTGAAGATCTGTACATATTGTTAATCCAATTGTGGACGTGTTTAGGTTTTGTCTCCAGATGCCCTTCCATCTCGTTGTGCTTTTGTGCTGATGAGGCCGTCCTTTTTAACACCACACTAATTGCAAGGAAAATAAAGTGTCCTGCAAGTTTTGGGAAGACAATTAGCACCTTTGTGACTGCTCTCAATGACAAGTGAAAGAGTCCAAATTAACTTTGGAACACGGCGTATTAACCTGAACGATATGCAAGCCAGTTTACATTTTCTGTGAAGTGGAAGCTTTCTTTCAATGCATCTATTTATCCCACAGAGATATTCTTTGATGGTAATTTATTTACTTTTGGATTTATTGCTGTTGTTTTTTTTTTCTTCTTTTTTTTTTGTTTTTCAGTGGCTACAGATATCTGAAATTTTATTGTTGGCTGATGGTACTTACACTATGATAAACTGCTTTCCATAACCTCAACGACTGTGGGGAAAAATGACATCATCAAAATCTAACCAGAGTGCCGATAAGTGTACCATGAGAGCCTATAAAGTCATCCATGATTTAAATTTACTCAAGTCTGAACATGTGTTATCCTGTTAACAATGTTATTTTTGTTTCCACACGTGTAGGAAACAAATAGCATCATTAATTTAGGTCAAAAACTGGGGTCAAGGCCCCATTTGCTATACCCAATGGGTTGATGTAATAGTTGTTGGAGGGAAAAGTGGAGAATAAGACATCACATTTGGAAGGAACCGCATATCACTTCATTGTGATGAAGTAATGTATTTTTTGTCACTGCAGCAGTGAAAAGTGCACAGTCTAATCCGGCTTAAGGCCTGAGCCTTCACATAGCTGGAGCACACACACATCCACATTGACCATGTGGTCGATAGAGTAAAGACTGCAGGAAATTTGGAGAAAAATAATAAAATTTAACAAAAAGACCAATGCAAGAACAAAACACATTTTGGTCAAAGTAATTATGCCTAGTTTGTTTAAAGTCAAATTGGGTGACCGACCGTACATGCTTCCGAGTTTATTTCCTTCTCTATAGCCTCCTTGTGTCCACCAAATCCTGCTGTTTCCTCCAGTCTTTTGATCAGGCAGCTCACGAGCATTAGGCATCATTCTCTGCAGCCATCTATGATCCTCTTCTTTTTTGGTTACCCTTGTTTTCTGAAGGTCTGCCTTCCCTACCAAGCCCTTCCCATATATATATATATATATATATATATATATATATATATATATATATATATATATATATATATATATATATATATATATATATATATATATATATATATATATTAGCAGATACCCATCTACAATGTGGATGGGGGACAGGATGGATCACAGTACTCGGTTACAGTAGTTTCTGTGGATGTTTTGCGTCGCATTCAACAGCTCAGTTCATAATGCTGGCGTGTCTGGGTGCCCATGGTAGCGTTTGAGACCGGTCGCTTTAGAGTGTTGGCCTTGACACATCGTGCCGGATGAGTAACACGAACGATTTGACATATTCATCGTTTCTATATTACCTCCATCAACAGATTAACAACATGGCAGGATAAAAGTCGTAAATGCTGAGTTGAACAAACGTCCTGAACTCATGGACTTGGTTAAGTAAAGCACGTCGTCTGGGACCTCGCCGTCGGTTTGCTGCCGAAAGCTGCTGATTGTGAAGTCATCGATTCCCTCTTTCAAAATTCTATCTATATTCGATTTTTTGAGTCCGCTATCACCTGCGCAAGTACATGGAACACATAAAGTGAAGATTTCGGAAGTATGAACAGAATATGTTTGGAGAAAAGTGTGTTAGATGTTCCAGGCTTACGCCCATTTTATTATGATTATGATTATATCATGATGATGACACAAAAGCATACCTATCGCCTATAATTTAAAACACCTCACTGCAATGGAATATGTGGGGACAGGAATACTGAACTGTAAATGGTGGAGACTTGTAATACCCTCCCCCACCTGGAGGTGGCGCTACACGATGCACATTTACCAAGAGAATTATGATTATATTAATATTATGATTATGATATTCCATTTTTTGAATCCGTTATCGCCTGCGTAAATACATGGAACACATAATATGAAGATTTTGGAAGTATGAACAGAATATGTTCGGAGAAAAGTGTGTTAGAAGTTCCAGGCTTACGCCCATTACGCAGGGATATGATATGATGATACATATACTGTATATATATATATATATATATATATATATATATATATATATATATATATATATATATATATGACCGGGCGTAGTGGCGTGCGCCTGTAATCCGGCTACTCTGAGGCTTGGGTTGGAGGATTGCTTGAGGACGGACGCTCTGCGCTGGGCCACGCTATGAGAGGGTGTAGGGCAGCCCGGAATCATGGCGAAACCCAGTCCTTATCCCTGTGTCGTAAGACGCGACCAGGGTTGCGTCAGGAAGGGCATCCAGCGTAAAACCTGTGCCAAATCAGTATGCTGATCATAACGGGTGATCCGCTGTGGCGACTCCTAACGAGAGCAGCCGAAAGAAGAAGAACATACTGTGTGTGTGTGTGTGTGTGTGTGTGTGTGTGTGTGTGTGTGTGTGTGTGTGTGTGTGTGTGTGTGTGTGTGTGTGTGTGTGTGTGTGTGTGTGTGTGTGTGTGTGTGTGTGTGTGTGTGTGTGTGTGTGTGTGTGTGTGTGTGTGTATATATATATATATTTTTTTTTTATTGCATGAGATGTCATGATATTCATATTACATTTCTATCTGATCTTTTCATCAAAGGAGATTTTGTTAGGTTTATCTCTAACTCTCTTTTATTTGTGGCAATGCAACATTGTTAATCCTCCCCAGAAAGGTAAGTTAACCTGCACCTAAATAGAAACTAATTGATTGATATATTGCTGTAAATTCATAAAGTCAGTGTATCTAGAAAAAATGGTTTAGTATCGTCGTTGTCGTCATCATCATGTACCAAGCCCTGTGCAGAGCGTTGATGCTGCCAAAGCAGTTACTCTGCTTCAATACTGGTCGGGTCACCACTCTTACTCAGGAAGTCAGGGCAGGAATTTGGAATTTGTTAAGGGTTCTGACAATAGCTCAGCGACTCTTCACGAAGGACACCGTGCGATCTTTATCATCCACTAACTAACGCCAGTAAATGGAACGTCCATCTGATGGACTGCACATCCATTCATGAATCACCCTTCCTGCTAAACATAAGTATGAGAGTTTATAGCTGGATCGGAATTCAAACCCAGGCTGGACAGTTAGAGGTGAGTGTGCGTACCTCTACAGTGGGCCATCCCTTAGTAAATTCGCTTGTGTAAAGTTATTTGTGAATTCTCCCCATAGGAAAGCAGTTCATTTGGTTAATATATTTTGTTTTCCTTATGAATATCATCATTTGTTAAAATAATGAGCCTCCCCCCCCCACACCCCATGCATTGTGGGAAACAGGGTCTTGCAACCGCTTCTGTGTCTGTCTGTCTGTCTGTCTGTCCAGGCCATAGCCATTTGAGCTTTTGTCATCAATTTTTCAACAAACCTTTATTATGAGAATATGGAGAAAATGATTGAAAATTGGGTCGAAATGTGAAAGGGCAAAGTCATAGTGACTATGAATACCCCTTATTAACCCTGCCACAAAGTGTTAAGCACAAGTTACCCTGTGTTTTTTAAAATCACTTCCACATTTCTTTATTTATTTACCATTGAGCTTCAGTGTGTCTATCCAGGCCTTAACATTTTTACCAATTCAGCTTTTGTCATCAAATCTTCAACAAACCTTTATTAAGAGAATATGGAGAATACGAATTCATAAAATGTACAATTTTTTTTTAACTGTCATTTTCATCAAGTTTAGTTTGAGTACAAAGCGAAAGCAGATGGCCTTTGTATTTTGAGATGCTTTCTAGTTTGCTTTGGATTTACATTTTTTTTTCAGGAAGAGGTTGTAATGGCAATAAGTTGGTATTGACGAGACAAGTTGCTTTGCCTGTAATGCTGATGCATGTATGTTGAAGGACCAGCTGTTGTCTCGACCCCTCAATTGATCAAAAAAGATTGTCAGCCGAACCATCGGCCAGGTCACAATTAGAGCACAATTGTACACCCGTGGCCTCCCCATTTGTGGCTCTTCAGCAGGGGTGGTGGAACACACCGCAGAGTGAACGATGGATGGGAAAGGGGTAATTGGACTCCGATGACATTTCGCAGCCAATTTGCTCAACGCGATGCCTTTATACTCACTTAAAAAAGTAATCTCACCTCCATCTCACCCCATATTCAATCAAAAATTCATGTAATGATTGCCACTTTTAAAGCTAATTTATATCCTGACATTGAATGTGGCTTTTAAGCCACAAAATGATTTTTTTATATACAAGTCATGGTAAAACTTTTAAAATACCAATCCTTTTGCTGATTGGGGTTAAATACGTGGCCCAAACTATTCACTATTAGACCAAGCATCACCTGAAATTTTGTGAAATTTTGTAACGAAAGAATTACACATTCCTTTTTAGAAATACTGCACTCTAAAAGAGTTCTCCACTGTGACAGCATAATTGTTGTGACAGAAACGATATGACATTTCCTCAGGAAAAAGGGATGTGAGAAAGAAAAGGAAGTGGGAATTAGACTTGTGGAAAAGGAGGGAGGGGTATAAAAGAGATTGCTATAGTACTGGGAAATTTGAGCAAGCAGTTGGGTGAATGTGCAGGGATGGGGAGCAGGAGGGGTGGTGGGGGTGGGGGGGATCAAAATTCAACTTGCTTTCTCAGTTCAATATGTAGATGGCTCTGAAGCCTAATTTTCATTTTGTTGACAACACTAGCAGTAAGAGGTTTACAATATAATAATTTAAGGAACTGCTTCGGCAATTAAAAAGTTAAAACATTGAAATATTTCTTTTGAAAACTCCCATTAGGCACAATATAGTTTGATATGGTGGTGGTCGTATGGCAGCCTAGCTGCCAGGGTAGTTATCATTTCTTGAAGCGTGACTGTGTCGCTGATGCAGTGCCCCTCTACCAGTACACACACTGGAACTGGTACTCATTTCGCCGACCTCAGAAGGATGGCAGGCTGAGTCAACCCCCTAGTGTATTAATTCAGCAGCTGACAGGGTTTGAACTCAGGACCCTAGGATTCCAAGCCACCACCCTAACCACTGAGCCAACACCAGGCTTATTAAGTTTGACATGATGGTACAGAGGTAATGCATTCACCTTTGAGCTGGCTAGTCTGGGTTTGATTCATAACTTGAGCATATATTGTTTGATTTATGCTTTATAGACACGGTATTGCATCAAAAAGTGTGATGTTCCTTGCACAGACTTCTGCATCGGTGGTGATGAACATTACAGATCTCAAGGTGTCCTTCATGTAGTGTCGGCAAGTTATCACCGCCCCCTGAGCAAATTATCCCCCCCCAACCCTAAACCCTAACAAATCCCGGCCAAAGTTTAGGCCAGGCCAGCTGGTTCCTGAAAATCCCTGATAAAAAAATCGAAATTCCTTTTACTATTTTATGAGCCACCAATGCAGTAGTCTGGGACATGGCATAAGGAGAATGATAAGAATTAGGTCCAAAAGGAACAATAACGCATTTTATGGACATAGCCATCTTTCTTTCACAGTCTCTGTGATTTGTCAAGCTGCCATGTTTTATAGTGTTTTGTTGGTACCATGTCTGACTTTTAACCTCCTTTCCCTTTGTGACCTTTGTAAATTACTTCTTAACTGTTGCTCCTTTCATGGCCAGAATTATCTGTGGGAAATTCATAACCGTGATACTTCATCAAAGGAAGCAAAGCAGTTCAAAGTGTCTCCCAATAATTAATAGTCTGATGGGTCATTAGGCCGGTGTGTCAACCATCTGTAGCCTACATAGAGGACACTTGGTTTTATTGTCCATCATCATTTTGACTTCACAGGAACCATCTAGCACATTTTGCATTGATGATCTATATCTCAACATCAGATTTGATGTACCATACTCTTTTACAGAGCGTTCGTGCTGCCAAAGCAGTTTCTTTGCTAATGTTATCCTGGGTGGTTTGCCATTTCCTTCCCAGCATTGTTTGTTCATGCTCAATCCTTTTCAATGCTGAGCTTCAAGGAAGGAAGAAGCATGTACCTTTTTTTTTTTAGTCTTTGATATGACAGTTGGCATTTGAACCACCAACTTCCCAGACTCAGAGCTGAAGCTTTAACGATTACGCCACCGAGTCCGGTCAACATCAGATATTGCTCCATATTTCCCTTACCTAAAGCAAGCCAACACTGTATTGCTCAAATATAATGAAAGAAAGTATTGGATTCGAAGCAAACTATTGAAACAACCATTGGAATATTTAACATGGGTTTGAATTTTTTTTCCTGCAAATCCAGTAAACAGCATCCCCTTTGTGGAGTTTGACTCGTAGAGGCACAAAGTGGGCAGCAAAACGAATGCCCGAAAGCGCTGATGTTTTTTTTTCTTCCAATCGTGTCTCACGCATTCATATGAAAACTGTCTAAATATCCATGATTGAACTTCCTCATTTTTCTATTTTCAGGCTGCGTGTTCTAACTCGAGCCTGGAAACATCGAGTAACTCGGTATTGAGACAGAGTGCTACTTGTGGCTGATTCCCACCTCCCTCGGCTTTCCCTGAGCACCTGCTTCGCCATGTTGTTATGGCAATGGGACTTGCTGTTAATATGGCCTTTACTGTGGCAGGCCAGCATTGCCACTGACTCAATAGAAATTCCTCCGGAATGTGAGTATAAACTCTTCATGAAGTTGAGCCTAGCTCGTGGCTCGTTGTATGCTTCAATATTCCATATAAGTGACGAGTTATTCACAAGCTTTGTAATATACACATCATTAATCAGATATAATGTATAAACACCAAAATCAGGTTTAATATATACTGATCAATACCTAGCCTTGACATGTATATCATCTATTTCACCATAACCCATGGTATTTTATAAAATTATATGCACTAAACGTTCTTTCTAGAAATGCTTCTTACATATTTTGAATAAATAATAAAGAAAAATATATCATAAAAATACAGCCATTACTTTCTTTCATTGTTGTCAAAAAAAAAATCACTGCTGTTCTTAAAGATTATTTTTGGGTTATAAATATATTTATTAACTGTCATTTCTAAAGCAAAGCAAATTTTATGCACGTAATCAAAATTTCCTGGGTAAAAATTCCTAATGCCACAGTTTACTTTCTTGTTACATTCCAAAGCACAAACTCGTAGTGTATAGTATGAGAAGAAGGGAAAGCTAATATTTAAAAAGGCTGGTGTCGATCTGCGTCAGAGGACAGGTAGAACAATGTATGGAATCAACAGTATGAAAACCATTCTTATGCATAATTGGCTTTAACCTTTTTTTGTTAAAAAATGCAAATATCAGATATAAGTATAATACAATTTTTAGGTCTGATATGATACATTATATATAAATATTTTTTCACTTTACATCATTACATGAAAGAAAAAATAACTGTCATGAAGCAGTAAATGCAACCTCAATAAGTGTCCAACATACTTTCTCCAGCCTGGTGGAGTCACACTTTGTGGAAAATAAACTGCTAATGTATAATAAGCCTCATCCATGAAGGAGACGCTTTTGGTGTGTGTGTGTGTGTGTGTGTGTGTGTGTGTGTGTGTGTGTGTGTGTGTGTGTGTGTGTGTGTGTGTGTGTGTGTGTGTGTGTGTGTGTGTGTGTGTCAGTTCTTATTTCCATACGTGGGTTTTAGAAGGGGGAACAGAGCTCTCCCATGTCTCAAAGTATCCACCTCTGTTAGTGTGGGGGTAACATGTATAAGATGCATGCATACAATATACAACAATAAAACGTGTCACGTATCATATGTGTGGGTAGATTACAAAACGTGTCATGTATAATATATGTGTTTGCATAATATACAGTATAATATGTCACATATAATGTGTGTATATAATATACAGTAGAATATATCACGTTTAATGTGTGTATATAATATACAGTATAATATGTCATGTGTAATGTGTGTATGTAATATACAGTAAAATAAGTCGGGTATAATTAGTGTGTATATAATATACACTATATGTCATGTATAAAATATACCGTATAATATGTCATGGATAATATGTGTGTAGATAATATGCAGTATAATGTCACATATAATATGTCTGCATTGTCAGACCAAGCTTGGTGTTAGCTTAGTAGTTAAGAGTGTCTGGCTTATGATCTTAGGATCCTGAGTTTAAGCCCTGTCGGCTGCTGAATTAACACCAGGTGGGGTTGATTCAGCCTATCGTCCTTTTGAAGATGGTGAAATAAGTACCAGTGTATGGTAGAGGGGTACAGCATCAGTGGCAGAGCTGCACTTCCAAGAAATGAGAGCTACCCTGGCAACCAAGCTGCCATATGCAAGAACAGAACTGTTGGACCCTGCTATTGGTGGACCCTGTGTATTCATGGGTCATGAAGTGTGACTTGCTTTGCATATTTGCAGTTTTTTTTTTTTTTACATTCCAGGACTGGTCTTATATAACCACCTGCAAAATAGGAAATCAGCCAACATCACAGCATTACATAAAAAGATGCAAAAAAGGATCCCATTAACTACAACCCAATTCGCTTACTGTACTTCCAATCATCAGCAAGGTCATGGAATCCATCATCACAGTTGACATAAAATCATTGCTTTTCTCCAACAGCCTCATCTCAGGTCATCAATTCGGATTCAGACCTGGTCACTCTACCTTGGACATGCTGCTTCGACTCTCCCAACAATGGATGGAGGCCCTCAATATCAGACATGAGATCAGGGCCGTCTCTCTGGTCATATCTCAAGCTTTTGATACAGTTTGGCACTGCCTTGCTCTCCAAACTGTCTGCTTATGGAGTCCAAGGCCAACTCCACTCTTAGATTGCTGACTTCCTCCCCTCTTTTAGCCAACATGTGGCTCTCGATGGAACCCTTTCATCTCCTCTCCCTGTCAACACTGAAGTACCACAAGGCAGTGTTCTAGTCTCCATATTATTCCTCATCTTCATCAATGATCTCACTGAGTGGAAAATCCTCTTGATCTCCTTGCTGATGACTCCACTCTCTGCTGTGACATCTCTCATCCTTCTAACATACAGGGAGCAGCCTCTTCCCTCTCTTCAGACCTTGACAAAATCACAAACTGGTCAAATACAATTTTGCTTATGCATCTATATTGTCCACCCTTTGCATTTTCCCTTACTCCTCATCATTACCTGCATCCCTTGTTTGTCCATCTTGAATACTTTCTCCCTCCACCCTGCTGTTGTTGTTTCCGCTTCTCCTTTCTGTTCCCTTTGTTATGTTGTGTCCTGATTTGTTTTGTATAATCACTCTTCCATGAGCCTAGATCATGTAAAAATAAAAAAATAAAATAAAATTCCAACAGGGAACAAACAATAAATGGATGTGGAAAAATTATAGTCCGAGCTGCCTGTTTACAAGAGGGTCTTCCTCCTGTGTGGGGACAGTTCCATGTCTGCTATTAATCACCACAGGTGCAAAGTAATGCAATTATAAATGAACAGGGAACAAACATAATAAATATATGTGGAAAAATTACAGGCCCAGACCTGGGGTCAAACCCAGGTCCCCTGGACTGGCAAACCATACCAGGGCTCTGTATACCAGTGCTCTGCCATCTGTGCTATCCGGGTGATCCACTGGCTGAGCATGAAATTCCTCCACATGGAAATCTCGTGAGCAGGCCCTCACTACTCCAATGGTTGGCAGTGAGTACACTGGAAGCAGCGAGGGGAAAGAGAATGGCATTTCTACCTGTGGAGGAATTGTGTGCACAGCTTGTGGGTCACCCAGATAGCTCAGGTGGCAGGATGCTGGTATGGGTGGCAGAATGTTGGTGTGGTTTGCCAGAGGATCTGGCTTCCATCCCTGGTCTGTGCTTGTAATTTCTCCACACACGCACATATGTATATATATAAATATTTTTTTATTTTATTTTATTTATACATATATATATAAATATTTTTTATTATATTTTATTTATACATATATATATATTAAACAATGCCCCGACATTCGCAACATTTTCCAGGAACATATCCCACACGAATAGAGAGCTCCAACAGTATATGATATGTCACGTATAATATGTGTGTGTTTTTGCGTATGTATAATCACGATTCATGTGCATGTACAATCAGAACCCTGCGTGTGTATGTATAATCAAATTCGTGTGTGTGTGTGTGTGTGTGTGTGTGTGTGTGTGTGTACACGCGTGCACGCGCGCGCGCCGCCACCGCCACCAGTCATCACTCCACTCATGAGTCTGCCACTGAATAAGGCCTGCCCTGGTGCCGAAGCATCCATCTTCACACTGGCAAGGAACCGTGACGGCTCATGGACCAAGCCGTCTCCTTATCCATGCTCCATTTCTCCCTCCATCCCTGAAATAGTGAGGATGTCAATCCGCAAGACCGCCTGTGTGACCTGTATATGCCCGATCCTATCGGGGACACCCCACCCACTCAGACATGGGGCCCATTGCCACCGGTTGTTATCTCCACATGCAGTTCCACCATAGTTCAGTCTCATCTTCCTCTGTTTCATCTTGGTCTCATCCTTCCTTGGCGGGCTGGAGTCAGCAAAATCCAACAATCTATAAGTCCAAGCTGCATCGCAAACACTTGTCGATCGGCTTGACTCACAGTGCTACATGCATGGTATTTGGCCTCATCTAAGCTACTGCCCTCATCGAAGCGACTCCCATCAAAGTCGTTGTCTTCAGTGTGGTCCTCCCTCCCACCAAAACATGGCCTCTGTTGTCCTCACTAGGTGGAATTCAGTAAGAGGGAATTGTTAAAGCTCTGGCCTACGTTCTTGGCAAGATTGGTTAACAAATCCCACTAGGCCACGTTGTAAACCTCATATGAGGTCGTTGTTCCAATTGAAGCTGCCGCTTTTGGCTCGGTCTTTGTTGCCTTCTCAGCTGTTGTATTCAATGTGGACCTCGGCCATTTTCATCACAGGCGAGAAGGTGACGGCAAAGCACGTCACCTCCCTCTCACCACCTTTGTGTGTGTGTGTGTGTGTGTGTGTGTGTGTGTGTGTGTGTGTGTGTGTGTGTGTGTGTGTGTGTGTGTGTGTGTGTGTGTGTGTGTGTGTGTGTGTGTGTGTGTGTGTGTGTGTGTGTGTATTGACTTTTTGTCTGTCTCTGTGTATTTGTCTCTGTCTGAGTGGGTGGTTTTGGAGTCTGCATGCAAATCAACAACTTTCATCGAGAACCCCTGAGCAGCCAACTTCAATTTCGCAACTCATCGTGTGAAAGGGGTTGCCTACAGTTCCAGTCAAATATCCTGGCAAAGCTCTGCATTTCAAACTGCTCTGTCTTGTTAACCTCCGCCATCGAAGATGGACGGAGGTTACTGTTTTCACCCCTGTCTGTTTGTTTGTTTGTTTGTTTGTGAACAGTATTACGGAAAAACTCCTGGACGGATTTCGATGAAACTTGGTGGGGGGATTAGGTATGGTCCAAGGATCATGCCATTAGATTTTGGACTTGGTCCAAAGTCCAATATGGCCGCTATGGTGGCCATTTTGAAAAAATATTTGAATTTTTGTTTTTTCATTTCTACATGTTTTAAGTGATTTCCAACCAAAAAAAAAATTTGTTAGAGAAAAAAACAAACAAAATTTTGCAACTTTTTTTCAAAAAAATTTCGATTTTATTTGAAAAATATTTGAATTTTTTTTTTGCATTTCTACATGTTTTAAGTGATTTCCAACCCCCCAAAAAAAATTGTTAGAGAAAAAAAACAAATTTTGCAGCTTTTTTTTCAAAAAAAATTAGATTTTATTTTTTTCGCATTTCTACATGCGCGTCGATCTCGTTTAGTTTATTCAATTGTGGTTCAGTAGAGTCTGATCCGTTTTGACCTACAATTAATAGGCTATCAGGTTCACTTAAGTGACCCAACAGTATTGGCGGCGGAGGTTTTGCACTCTACCGAGTGCTCCCCCCTCTAGTTCGTTCTGTTTTGCTTTTCACAAACTACATGTAAAACGAATATAAAACTGATTTATTCTTTGAATTAAACTACTAATAAGCAACACACTGTACTTTACTCTTTCTGCATTGCATTATTGTGGGTTGGTACAATTATTAATTGGATCTCTTAGCAAACAATCTCTGTATCTGACCATTCTGTAGCATTTTTGACCATTACATTGCCATCAAATATACCAAACCATTAAAATACTTAAGTTTTACGAGAGCACGAGTCATTGTACTGTAATTTATTGTATTCTTACTGCCTTTAACTTCAATTAATTGTACCAATTGCAACAACTTCAGTGGCGTAATCACAGTATTATGACAGTTACTCCAGCATTACTGCAGAAAACTGTGGTTATTCTTTGGTGAATGATAAAACTACGATGGTACCTGTTATAACTGTAGTGACATTTATTCTGAATGACCTTTCAACTGGGAGATCACAGGCCGAATCATATGGAGCACAATCCTTTTTTTTATTTTCAGGACTGAATTGTACGATAAGCTGTATCCTGGTTTCATCACAAGTAGTCTGGAATGCTTACAAAAATAAAGTTAGAGCAATATACAATCGTGTTGTTATCAGGCCGACATGTCTGCTCCCAGGAAATATGGAAAATTTTCTGAAGTTGCATTTGCAGCTTTATATTGAGTCCTTTTTGTTAGTCTTTTTATACAATGCTCGAGGCTCATAGGGGAGTTAAATGTGATAAAGGGCAACTCGAAATGTTGACCTGTAAGCGTTGGTTCAGCCAAGAACCTTGCATCTCTCTGAGCTTACGTTGGACACTCCTGGAGTTGTTACGGTAGGTATCTTGGGTGGTGATGATCTGTCATTGAGGTAATTCCTGTCAAGGTGATGTATCTCCTCATTGTTGTCGTCAAACCAATCTTGATGCTTATGAGAGGTAGGACCAAGGGCCTCAAGAGCAGTGGAGTACACAATTTTTCTGAACGTCACCCAATCTTCCTCGATGCAGTGAGTGACCATTTCCGCTGTCTACAGGTGACTCTTGAGTTTCTCTGAGAGGGATTTCTACATTTTTTCCTGTTTGAACCTTGAGACATTGAAACGCTTCTGGACCTTCATGCCCTGGGGATGTCCGAATTGATCTTGATGTTTAGTTTGCAATGATAAGACGATGGTCAATCCAGCAATCAGCGCCACACATGGCTTTCATTATGCACACATCCTGTCTGTCCCTCTTCCTGGTGATGGCATAGTCCATTAGATGGCAACGCTTCGAGCGGGGATGAATCCAAGATGTCTTGTTGCAAATGGGAAGGCAGAAAACTGTGCTGGTAATTAAAACCTCATCCTCAGCAGTCGGCACATATCTTCAGAAAAAGCAGACCATTGCTGTTGCAACTGCCAATCCCATTTTTCCAATGACCCCTTCCCATGCCTGGAAAGAATCTGCACCAGCTCTTGCATTAAAATCACCAAGTGTGATGAGCTTGTCTGACTTTGGTACAGCAGCAATCATGGAATGGAGGACATCATATAATTTGTCCTTGACTTCATCGGTGTTGGTCATGGTCGGGGTGTATGCAATGACGAATGTTACTTGCCTGTTACCACGCAGGGGGAGTTTAGGCACCACCAGACGATCATTAACACCCTCGGGAAGGCAAGACAGCTTATTGACAAGATGGTTCATGACAGCAAAGTCTACACCAGCTTCATGTCGGTCACCTTTTCTACGGCCACTCCAAAATAATGTGTAACCTGCACTGATTTCCTTAAACTGACCTTTCTCAGTTAGATGACTCTCACTGAGGGTGGCAATCTGTGCATGTACCTATCCAGCTCTTTACTGACAAGGGCAGTTCTTCTCCCAGATCTGTTGGCTGTGGAATTGTCCATGAGGGTGAACACGTTCCTTGTGCCAAGGTTGAGTGGTATCACCTTTACTTTCATTTTAGGTCATTTCCAATGACCTAATAATATTGGTGAGAGAAAGGGTAATATGGGTCCGTCCGTCCGTTCACAATGAAGTTGAAGCGGGAGATCTGGTCATTCGTTATCCTGATAGAGGTCGATGAGACGTACACGATGGTATGACTTTCAAGGTCAAGGTCACGAGGCCTTTGAAGTTGCGAAAATGACGATTTTCAAATTCTATCTCCTCCGCCATTTCTCAAGCAATCTTGAATTTGATTGCAGCATATGAATCTATGGGACAATATCTAAATTTTGATCGGGTCGGATTTTCGATATTCGCTTTCGTTTTCGTGTCACGTGACCTCAAAGTTGGCAAAAAATGTGAAAATGACGATTTCCATGCGAAAATGACGATTTTCAAAATCTATCTCCTACATTTCTCAAGCAATCTTGAATTTGATTGTGGCATATAAATCTATGGGACACTATCTAAATTTTGTCGGGCCAGATTTTCGATATTTGCTTTCGTTTTCGTGTCACGTGACTTCAAAGTTGGCAAAAAATGCGAAAATGACGATTTTAAAATCTATCTCCTCCTACATTTCTCAAGCAATCTTGAATTTGATTGTGGCATATGAATCTATGGGACAATATCTAAATTTGGTCAGGCCAGATTTTTGAATTTCACTTTCGTTTTCGCGTCACGTGACTTAAAACTTTGCAAAAACTGCCCTACCTTCAGGAGGCTATATATTCTCTACTGGGCATGGTAAAAGTTAGTGAATGGTGTCATTGCATAGCAGCTGACCTTGTATATTATATTTATACATTTTCCGCCGAAGGTGCAAAAGTTTCAAAACCCGAAATGTAAACGTCGGCATTTATTTTCAAAATATAATTTCGTGCACGCGATCCAAAATGCCGAGTCATCTTTAACCAAACTGCGCAGTTCGAGCTGCGCAGTGGAGCTGCGCAGTAGAACTGCGCAGTAGTCTTCGGTCATAACGGAACATTGAGAACTTGTGGTATTATTTCTCGCAGAGATGACCGTCACTCCTGCATGGGGGTAATTTTTTGAGATTGACTTTTGACCGTTTTGATAGGACCCTTGCCAACCTTAGCCTGCTGGCCAGGGTAAGTGAAGCAGGCAATGTTTATGGCACCTTTTGTAGCCCCTTACTCATGCTAAGGATGTGAGCAGTGTGGTCCTGAAGTCAGGTCCAGTTGTGGAAGAAGTGTCACTGGTTAATACACTGTTACATTATGCCAGTCAAGAAGTCCATATGTTGTTGGGAACATTCTATAAAGGTGGAAAGGGTGGGTACAGGAAGGTACAGATTTGGAAGATTGGCTTTTTGAGTGAAGACAGAATTCAAGAACTCTGTTTTTTGTTTGAGCTGTTCCCACCATGATTCCATCCTTGAGGAGAAAACCAATGTTAGGGGAATGTGCACCAAACAGAGACATGACCAGCTCCTATCAGGCTTTGGAGTGTGGTTAGAGCCTGGAGATTTTGGATCACAGATTAGCCTCATGTTGGGCCCTGGCTCTTCTTGGGGCAGATAGACAATGGTTCTAAGCTGTGCAGACAGACTGCAGATTGACATCAGTTGAGTTTGACTTGCAGGAGGAGAACGCAAGTTGTTTTTTTTTGTGCTGGCATCACCACATGCATCAGTGGACCCGAGTCCAGATAATGGACAAACAGTTGAATACGGGATAGCATGAACTTGGTAAGGTCAGAAACTCGTCCACTGGAGATGAAATTCCAGGAGCATCAAGGTTTGGAGCTGATGTGATGATGGAACAGTCTTCACAGGAGAGAGCGGATTATAGACCAGAGCAATCGGCTCTTGCAAATTTCCATACAGGTGTGCATATTGAGGGTTCTCTAATAACTGCTAAATAGATGCCCACATAGTGAGATGATTCCTGGAGGATGTTTTGGGATGTAAAGTGAACAACTTGATTTTAATATAGTCGAGTAATTCTCAGTTTAAATAATATGGATTTTTCATTTTGAGTACGTGAATTTAAAACAACCACAACACTTCAAACACAAATTATGTTATACGTATTATAAGGTGTAATTTATACTAGATACAAGCACAAATATTGAGGTTATTGCTTGTAAAGTTATTCATAGAGATGTTACAATGGAGAAATATAGTCCCCTAAAGTTAATGAGGATTGTAAATCGGTGTTTTCAAGTCTCATGAATTGTTATTGAAGCAGCTTCATGGAGGCTTTGAACATTCCAAACAAAACAGATCATTACAAGTGGTTAAGTAAGTAGATATTATCATGGTTGCAGGCATTACAGGCCATCACAGGTTGCAGGCCAAATACAGGCATTACATGGGACATGTGAATACCCTGGGAATGTGAATTTATTTTTGTGTTGGAGCTGATGCCTATACAACAACCATACTCTGTGATAGCAAGTAGTATAACATGGTGCCAAGGGATACCCAAGAATACCTGACCACTTGCCAACTGCAGTTTTCAGATAGAATTGGGAATTTGACCAGGGTGATGGAGATAACTCCCTTCTTATTCAAGGAAGACCCCAAGGGATCTTTAACATCCACCAACAACCAGTGCTTGCAGACGTGTCCACTGGCTGAACGTCCTTCTGATGGATGGCACACACACACTGATGTACCACCCTGCATGTGAAACACCATTGTGATAGTTTATAGCTTGGTCGACATCAGAACCCAGTGTCGACAGATCACAGGTGAACATGCACACCTCAAGGCTCTCCAGCCAGCCTGAAAATGCACCATGGTAAAACGATAAGCAGCACATGAATGAATGATAAATATATAATTAAATGTCAACAATTTTAGGCTTTATCATACAGAATGAATGGGAATTTTTTTTTAGAAATTTCCTGAAAACCCAATGGTCAGTTTAATTTTGGAAACAGTTATTGAAGCAAGTATTTGTGATAACATTTGTTAAAATGCTGAATTTTGAATAATACAAGTTGCGAAGTGTTACAGATCATGGAAAAATTGGTTGTAACATGCAGTATGTTTTATAAAGTTCTGGTTAGTTGCAATTGTTTCCCCACCACCCCACTATCAGTGCAGTGTTCTTCTGTCACCCTGCTCTTCATTGAACCTTCATTTTGTATAAAGCAAAATCTGTTGTCCAGTTCTTAAATCAAAGGATATATATTACAGAAAATGTTGGTTCTCTCAATGGTTTTCATTAAATATTAAAATATTTATACTTGTGGTTGGAATTAACAGAAAGTTGATAAGAATAAATGTGAACTACCATGGGAAGCAAGGATAAGCTGATGTCTCGGTTGTTAACCCTTTGTTGGAGCAAAATAAAAACAAACTTA
Organism: Eptatretus burgeri; assembly: GCF_056783735.1. Taxonomy (NCBI): domain Eukaryota; kingdom Metazoa; phylum Chordata; class Myxini; order Myxiniformes; family Myxinidae; genus Eptatretus; species Eptatretus burgeri. The sequence continues at coordinate 34,220,667 of NC_140973.1, forward strand.
TTTGAAACACCAAAAGTTTTAAACACCAAACAAGACTAAAAAAATACACAATTAAAAACTTTTCCCTCCGATGAATAGTTACCGTCCGGAACATGAGCTTTCCCCTTGCTTCCCATAGTAGTTAGCATACCTCGATCAACGTTGTTTATTTCATCCATTGTTCTACCTGTCTGCCGATGCAGATCGACACTAGAGTCCACCAAAACTGGCTTTCCATTATGTTAATACTTTGACTTCTTCTTTTTCTTTGGTGTGGCGTAGGTGGTTAACAACATCTTTTCCATCTCCACCATCTGTCCTGAATGCTTGTAGTTTTAAAAACATGCATTCGCTGAGTTTGTTTTTTTTGATGAAAATAATTGTAGCTTTTAAAACAATATTTAATGTATACATATACTTCGCACAAAAATATTTTTGCTGTTATTTTTTTTAATCAAAATTTATCGAAAAAGACTTTGCCAACATATAAAGCGCAGTAAATTACACCCGGCAATGTTCTGTCTTCATTCCCTGAGAACAAACTCGACTTCTATTACCTGTTGCTCTGCATTATACTTCAGGATAAAAAAACATCATTATTAGATGGTATTTTGTGAGACGTCTCAATGAGAGCCTTTTTAGGGTTACTAACTGGCATGTGTTGTGGTGTCCTGCACTGAATCTCAGCCTGGGATATAGGTTGCAATGTATGACCTTCTTCTTACTACTAATGGTTCACCTTCTTCCTGAACATTTCTCAGTGCAATCAGCCCTCGTTGAAGAAGAAATCGGTAAGTTTTCACTCCAAAACCATTGACCGCGCCCATTACTCTGCATGGCTGACAAATTTATTTTTCCGTGACTTGTATTTCCACCATATGATTCTTGTTTCTATTTCAGCCCCTCCCACACCCTCAAAGTTAAAATTATGTCAACTGATTTGGTTTATACCACTTATTTTACAAAATCGACTAAAACATCCTGATTTTCAGGTTTTAATTGCACTGACGATTGAGTGCATATTTGGAGAATGGTAGAACTTTGCCTGTAGCAATACAGTGCAATCTCGTTTCACCTACACAAGGACAGAAATGAAACGGAACATTTATGTGCAGACAATAGGGATGAGAAAACGTAGAGGGGCAAGCGATATTTTGTTGAACGCACGATATTATGCATCATTTCATTATGCAGTGGGGATTCACGTTTTCTCATGAATAATGCAGCTGCCTTTGACATTTTGTCTAGCCTGTAGCAGGTATACCATGGCATGCATCTCATGGCAAAGTGCATGAATGCCATCGAATGGTTTCCATTGACTTGGTTGTCCCTCTCCTTGCAATGGCCGTTCCATCACAACATGACATCAATTTCACAACCTGTTTCAGGCTCAGAAGAAGGCTATGTTGATCTTTTTACCATATGAATAGTCATTGTTGAGATCACCCTCTCGCTCTGTCCTTGTTTCAAGCTTGTGCGCTGATGCTGACATGCTTCTGCAATTCAGTGCACAAATACCTTGGTATTTCCCCAGACTTGTTGTCAAGTAAGGACAAGGTGGAGAATGAACCTCGGAAGAAAAGACGGGATTTCTTCCAAATAATTTTGTGCTGTTCAGCATTGTATTTCCGTAGATCATAAAATGCTGTTCGAGTTCCAAAGTTCGTAATTTTTTGAGCTTAGGAGGATGTCTGCAGTGACTCCGCACAACATGACCAAGCTATTTCTGCTCTGAAGCACCGTAATTAGCACCTCTGTGCTTTCGTTGTGCAACTGCTAGTTGACAGTCACAGCTTTGCTGCCTTGCATGTTCTAAGCATATACTGCTTGCATTGTACTTTTAGAACACCGTTAACATTTCTATTGCTATAAATAATGGAGGATAGGTCCCCCGGTGATCAGGTCAAAATTATTCAAGCTAATTTGGGTTGCTCGATGTTATTGTTATTTGTCATGCAATATTGTTATTATTCAACACTTTTCACAAATTACAAAGCATAAACTGTGATGTCAAAGGGGAAAATATACTCATGGGAGAGCTCAACATCAGGGTGTGGTGAGTTAGCAGACTGAAAACATCAGGGTGTGGTGAGTTGGCAGACTGATCGAGAAGCAGAGGGAAACCGGCAGACAACAAATATACCCAAACACTTTAGAGGGTGAGAAGGGAGTGGCAGGTAGTGTAAGGGGTTAGGGGGTCAGCAATAGTATAACGGATCTTCCAGATTTGGTATAAGAAATGCCATGAGGTGGTGATGTGTGACAATCTTTAAAAGGAAGAGTATGAGATAACAGCAGCAGCTGTAGTTTGTCTTTGTAACATGTCCTTGATAACTTTGACAAGGAAATGCTTTTAGACCGGTACATGGGTCGTATTGTAAATTTCCTGGATGGTTGATAGATGGATATCTTTTAAATCTGTACAAGGTGAGACAATATTTGTAATCCTCCATTGAGTGACCATGAAAACGAAACACATTGAGTTAAAGCAGAAGCCTTATTCGATCGATCTGCTTTCAGCTTGCATCTTGATGGCTAATAGGAGAGTTTATGAACTATAACACAATTGGATTTGGCTGTATAACTTTGTGTGCCTTGGATGTACAAACATATAATATGTAAATGAAAGACAAAATACTGTATTGGCATCATCCGAAGGAACCCGGACAAGCAGAGAGCATTGGCAGGAAACTGCATCGGATTTGTGTTTCAGGTGCAACTCCTCGACTCTTAATCTCATCCGGATGCAGCCAAGTGAGCTTCACCAGCACAAATAAAGAGAAATGTGAAAGAGAAAGGAACAAAGATCAAAGATGTCATGAAGGACATTGATAGCTGCCAATTTTGAGGCATTTTTAATACAGGTATTGAAGCTCATGGAAAAGCAGAATATCAGGTGAACAGCAACACAAAATGGGGTGAAGGTAAAACAGTGTGATAGAACAGGCAGATGAATCACAGCAGAAGGGAAATTGTGATTGAAAGGCGTGAACAGGATCTTAGTAGGTTTATTAAAGCATAGATGTAGAAATGTAAGAGACCGTGAAGTGGTGACGGTGATGATCATCCATCGATGAGAAACGGGGTGAAATAATTGATGTGGCTGTTGGGTTTAGACTTGTAGAGGGTGAAATGAGAGCGAGAGATGAACCTTCAGAGTTTAGGCTTTATTCCATTTGATTGGAGCCGCTTCTGTGGGCACACCAGGAAATACAGGTTCAGCTAGGAGTACATAAGCAGAAACGTATACATGTGCAGTTAACCATTGCAGACTAATCCGCGTAAGCACGGAGTTCGATATAATCTCCATTCTCACCAGTCAATGAGCACCTTCAGTTAACGAGCATCAAGTGGACAGCCGATGTCAATAGCAATGCCCCGGGGACAATCCACCCGTGCCGCAGAGACCTCCCCTTATACGCGAGACGCACAACATGTGATCCCGCGTCATGTCCCTTGATTCACGTTAATTCACCACATTCTCCTCACCTTTAAAATGTAACTAGGGGCCCATCTTACACACCATGATTGCTTTAGCACTATAGGAGTATACATTTCAAGCAACGCGGACTAATAGATCTACAGGAGCATACATGCCAAGCAGTGATTATTTTGAGTTGTAGGAGCATGGAAATGAGCATCGATATATGATATAATGGGCATATAGGAGCATGAGCAGCGAGAATGCCGATAATCTCCTTCACAGATTGAGTCGTCGAGGGGGCCTTATTCGTCGACCTCTCCGGGAGTAAACGGCAGTTTCACTTGAGGGAGACTCCCGATCCTCTTGGTGAGCCTCGACTTGTGCCGGGGATGACTCCTCGATCGCTCTCGGGGGGAACGCGGCAGCCCCGTCGCCCGGTGGAGTTCCTGGGGGGGAAATGTCAGAAGGAGGAGTGCCAGGAGGTGGTGTACCGGCGGGAGGAGTACCGGCGGGAGCCAGATGGCGAACCGACACAGTGGTCTCCCTGCCATCCGGGAGCCTGACATGAGCATACTCTGGATTAGTGTCAATGAGTTCGACCCCCTCCACCAGCGGTTCATACTTGCTTTGTCGTACCGGGCGTTTCATGAACACTGTACCGGGGTGGGTCAGCCAGTTGGGCACCGTTTGACTGTCAACATAACGTCGTTGGTGAGTAAACATACGTTCGTGAGGAGTGGCATTTGTGGACGTGCAGAGCAAAGAGCGTATGGAATTCAGAGCGTCGGGAAGAGCAACCTCCCATCGCTCGGGGCCCAGTCCTCTCGATTTCAGCGCCAGAGTTATGGCTTTCCAAATAACTCCATTATACCTTTCCACCTGCCCGTTTCCCTGTGGGTTGTAACCCGTCGTTCGACTAGTTGCTATGCCGTGCTCTAATAGGAATTGTTTTAGCCCGGCCGACATGAAACACGGCTCCTCTGTCTGAATGTATGTACGAAGGTCTCCCAAACATAGCGAAGAGGTCAGAGAGACATTTTACGACAGTGCCCGAGGTCATATCCGAGCACGGAAACGCGAAAGGGAACCTTGAATATTCATCAACAACGGTGAATATGTATCTGTTGTCTGTCTCGGTGGGCAGGGGCCCTTTGAAGTCGATGTTTAGTCTCTCGAAGGGGGAAGTAGCCTTGATCAGTCTGCCAGATGCCGCGCCAAAGAATCTGGGTTTTAGTTCAGCACAAACAGGGCATGAAGCATTCATTTGTTTAATATCTTCAACAGAATAGGAAGATTTTGTCTGCGTACGAAATGTGCCATCCTGGTTACCCCTAGGTGGCACAGAGACACATGGCGGACTTGCAAAGCCTGACTGTTTGTTGCCGAACTGTACACCCGGCAGACGGTCTCTGCAGCAGGGTTTCCCCTCCCGGACCGGTAAACAATGTCGTACCTGTAGCAGGCTAGGTCTATCCGCCATCTCATAATTTTTTCATTCTTAATTTTCCCGTTATTTTTCCCATCAAACATGAAAGCCACGGATCGTTGGTCCGTAACGAGCGTGAAGTGGTTTCCCAGTAAATAATGTCTCCATTTACGCAGCGCTCCGACGATGGCGTACGCCTCCTTCTCTATTGCCGAGTGTCTCTGCTCGCTTCTAGAGAGAGTTCTCGAGAAGAAAGCGACCGGCCGCCCAGACTGATTAAGTGTTGCAGCTATGGCGTGATTTGAAGCGTCGGTCTCCACCACGAAGGGCACCGAGCTGTCGATCGATAAAACCACGGACTTACTGATATCATCCTTGAGATCGTGGAAAGCTTTCACGACAGCGGCATCTGGTGGAAAGTTTTTGCAATGCACTAGGGGATGTATTTTCTCGGAGTATTGCGAAATCCATCTTGCATAGTAAGCGAACATCCCGATCACCCGGCGCATTGTCTGCAAGTCCTGAGGTGGTGGAAGCTCACGGAGCGGGCGCAACCGCTCAGGATCAGGCTTAATTGTGCCGTCGGCTATCGTGTAGCCGAGAAGGTCAATTGACCTTGCCGAGAATACGCATTTCTCGTAGTTGAGAGTCAGATTATATTTTCCAGCAATGCTCAAGAATCTGTCCAGATTCCTATCATGTTCCCTCTGATCCCTACTGCACACTGTGACATTATCCACGTAAACAAAAGTGTCTTCGAGGTTTTCATCTGAGATGATGTCGTCCATAACCCGTTGGAAGCAAGCTACTCCATTCGTGACACCGAATGGTATCCTTCTGAACTGGTAGAGGCGCCGCCCTGCCTGGAATGCAGTGTACGGTTTGTCTTCCTCTCGGATGGGAATTTGATGATAGGCGCTTCGCAAGTCGATGGTACTGAATACCTTATAATTGGCCACGCGTTCGACCATCTCATCTATGCGCGGCAGGGGGTAGGCGTCGAGTTGGGTGAAGCGATTGACCGTTTGGGAATAATCGACAACCATCCGTCTCTTATGGTTCTGACTGCTGGTTACTAACACCTGTGCGCGCCATGGCGAATCGCTCGGTTCTATAATTCCCTCCTCCAGTAATCGCTTGGTTTCTGAAGTGATGAAATTCATGTCAGCAGTGGTATATCGCCGCGATTTGATCGCTATCGGTTTGCAGACCGGCGACAAGTTAGCGAACAGCTGGGGGACGTCACCTCCGCGGTGGTCAGCGCATTTAAAATTAGACGAGGCTTGCTTCCTCCAAAGGGTATTTCGACGCTCGTGTGCTGCTTGAGGACATTATGACCCAGAATTACGTCTGCGCACAAATCACGAAGCACCAGCACCTTTACATCCCGATGCGTGTACCCTTTTACGTCCAATTCAACATTGCAGTACCCTCGTACGCGGGATTGTAGTGAGGTGGCGGCCATGCATACCGTATTGTCAGTCGGGTGGATTACCCATTTCCTGCCCTTCACTAGCGAGCTGTTGACGAAACTTTCAGAGCTACCGGTATCAATCAGTGCCTCAGCCATATGCCCGTTAATTCGTACATTGATGATAGCCTTGGATAGATTCCCCGGGGAGGCTGCAGTCAATTTATTTTGCGAGTAGAGAGCCACAGAAGTGGGTTTATTCCTCCTTAGAGTAGATTTACATACCCTGGCATAATGCCCTTTCTTGTCGCAATTCATGCATGTGGCATCTCTGGCGGGACATTTTTGACGAGGATGCCTTTTGTACCCACAAAAGAAGCATTTACCGACCGGAGCAGTTGCTGAGGAGATTGACGAGGTCTGGGTATCCGGCTCCTCGGGTGTTTCTCCATCCCTCATGTCTGGCTGTGTCTGTGCCAGTGGGGTTCCTTGGGTTCCCATCGTAGCAGCGCTCATGAGCAGCATCGGTGTCCCAAATGACTCAGATTGCTGCTGAGCCGTATCCATCGCTCGAGCCTGATCGACTACCTTGTCAAGAGTGGGTTGCGCTTTCTCTAGTAAGCGTTGCCGTATGTGGGCTGATCTGAGTCCTTGGATGAATGCCTCCCGTGTGGCTTCCTTTCGGTGTTCCTCGGCGCTTACCGCCCGGAAGCTGCAGTCTTTTCCCAGCTGATTCAGAGCTTGCAGGAACTGATCGATTGTCTCCCCGGCTGCTTGCTTGCGTGTGTTGAGAAGATGTCGTATGTATACCTCGTTCTTGGGCTTCACGTAGAGCGCCTGCAGCACGTCAATCGCTGCTTCGTAAGTGTCGCACCCCGAGAAGAGCCTGTACACGCCGGGCGAGACATGATTCACGAGAGCGGCAAATTTGTCAGCTCCCTCCGCGATGATGGTCAGATAGTGTGAGAAGGAGCAGAACCAATGTGACCATTTCATTTCTGCGTCAGTCGTGTTTGGGTCTGCGTCGAACCTCTCTGGTTTGTAGATCTTGTCCATCTTTGGTTGAGAGAGCCGAGAAAATCAAATGGAATAAATTGAAATGAGAGCGAGAGATGAACCTTCAGAGTTTAGGCTTTATTCCATTTGATTGGAGCCGCTTCTGTGGGCACACCAGGAAATACAGGTTCAGCTAGGAGTACATAAGCAGAAACGTATACATGTGCAGTTAACCATTGCAGACTAATCCGCGTAAGCACGGAGTTCGATATAATCTCCATTCTCACCAGTCAATGAGCACCTTCAGTTAACGAGCATCAAGTGGACAGCCGATGTCAATAGCAATGCCCCGGGGACAATCCACCCATGCCGCAGAGACCTCCCCTTATACGCGAGACGCACAACATGTGATCCCGCGTCATGTCCCTTGATTCACGTTAATTCACCACAGAGGGTAACAAGGAAAGGCTGTCTGGGAGAGCATAGTGCGAGCTTGTTTTGGCAAGGGATTGGGCAGAGAGGTGAGAAGTCAGGAGGAGCGAGACAAGAATAAAATCGATAAAAATACTGCAAGGCAAGTAATCTACCTATGGTTAATGAGAAACATCCGAAGAGGGAGCTTCCCATCACAAGATGCCAATTACATAGAGGCTTTACTTTTCATGACCTCACTCGTGGCCAGATATGACGCCACAGCACCTGCGCATAGATGGAGGTGAGGAGGGGGGAGGGAGGGGAGGATGAAGACCAAATACTCAGTTATTATCTGAGAATGGCAAAGTAAAGACTTGGTTCTGTGGAGAATTCCAAGGCAACAGCCGGTGTTGAAGGCAAGATTGGAGAGGTGATCTGCCCAAGACAGGTTATAATTGATAGTGAGACCCCATATATACAGAGACTGTACCTCTCCCAGATGCTTACAACAACTAAATATGGTCAGGAAGAGTGGAGGTGAGCAGATAAAATGAAATATACGGGCAATACCCCTTGGTGCTCACCTGGTAATGGCTGGATAAGATAACCAGGCAACCACTGTTCGGCATGGATGACCCACAAAATGTATAATGGAGAAGAAAGTAAATACCTATGGATTTTTTTTTAATACCATGAACAAACTTTGGAATATCACGGGTGATAAAGGTTATGGTCAAGTTTCATTGGAATTGCGTGTGCAGTTTCTGAGAAGAAAGCAAATACCTATTTTGGCGTGAAAACCCCCCGTAGCCCCACTTGGAGCTCAAATTTTTCAATGGCGTGAACAAACTTTGGTACCACACGGGTGATGAAGTTGTGGTGAAGTTTCATTGAAATTGTGTGTGTAGTTTCGGAGAGGAAAGCAAATACCTATTTTGGGGGGCAACCCCCCCCCCCCCCACGAAGAACCCTGAGACCCTAATTTTTCAATACCATGAACAAACTTTCGTACATCACTTTTGATGAAGGTGGTGGTCAAGTTTCATCGGAATTGTGTGTGCAGTTTCTGAGAAGAAAACAAACACCTATTTTGGGGTGGAAACCCCCTGTAAACCCCCTTGGAGCTCAAATTTTTCAATGGCATGAACAAACTTTGATACATCACAGGTGATGAAGGTTGTGAGAAAGTTTCATCGAAAATGTGTGTGTATTTTTTGAGAGGAAGGCAAATATCTCTTTGGAGGGGAGGCACCCCCCCCTCCCCACCATAAACTCCATCCGTGAACCCCTCAGACCACTTTTTTTTAAATGCCATGAATAAGCTTTGGTATGTCATGGGTAATGAAGGTTGTGGTCAAGTTTCACCAGACTTGCAAGTGTGGTTTTTGAGAAGAAAGCAAATACCTATTTTGGGGAGCAACCTCCACAGACCCCCTTTGCGCCCGATATATATATATATATATATATATATATATATATATATATATATATATATATATATATATATATATATATATATATATATATATATATATATATATGTGTGTGTGTGTGTGTGTGTGTGTGTGTGTGTGTGTGTGTGTGTGTGTGTGTGTGTGTGTGTGTGTGTACATGTATATTTTAATGCCATAAACAAACTTTGGTACATACACGGTGATGAACGTTATGATAAAGTTTCATCGAAATTGTATGTGTAGTTTCAGAGAAGAAGTTAGTTTCATTACTCCACCTCCTCAAATCTTCAACTGCCTTCTGCCCCCGCTCTTGCCACCATCCTCACCAGCACCACAGAGCCTTTTCTCCTCCTCATCCGGCCCCCTCCCCTCGCTATTCTGCAATCCCCCACACTCTTTCAACAACTCTCCTTACCTCCCCGCTCCTCGCTTGTCCGACCCTCCCCCTCCCCTCCCCCTCCCCTCCCATCCCCTCCCCTCCCCCTCCCCTCCCATCCCCTGCATCCAAAGCCTCCTCCCCTCCCTCTTCATTAACAGCGTGGACCTCAAATATCCGGAGCCTTCGCTCAAACCTTTCAGATCTTTCCATACAGGTTACCAGGGACAAACCAGACATAATCTGACTAACAGAAACTCTCCTTCCTCAAGATGTCTCTGACTCCCAAGTATCTCTCCCTGGTTACTCTCTCCTCTGGTATTACAGACCTGAGCCTCGTCCTGGTTGCTCTCTTCATCAAAGATTCTATTTCTCACTCTCCATGCACTGCCCTCACTCCCCACACCCCCAGGAATACCTCTAGCTAAGGCTTCCCCTCCACTCCCACCTCATGTTTATATGTGTACTGTACCGTCCACCTAACAGTGATGACTCCATCTACACCTCACTATCCGAAAACATGGACCAACTTCTATCTTCTCATCCAAACTCTCTCTTCCTCATGTGGTGACTTCAATTGTCATCACGCCAGTTGGCTAGGTGTGGGCACCTCTCTCACCTGTCATGGCACTTCAGCAAAAGCTTTCTGCGACTCATTGGGACTGACTCAATCGGTCAACTTCCTGACCCGGATCTCAACCAATGGTACTCCATCTCTTCTGGACCTGATGTTGACAAATTTCCCTGAAAATATCTGCTGTTCTTCTTCCACTCCAATTGGTTCTTCTGATCACATCCTTGTCAAAATGGACATCTCTCTGGCATATTATCAGAGAACCACCTCACCGCCGTCGAGTCTGGCATTTCAGTCAAGCCGACCGGCAGAGTCTCCAAGCAGCCATCAAACTTCTCGACTGCTCTCACATCGCTACTTTCTCCAACATCAACTCATCCTGGGAATTCTTTCAATGAAACTTGCTCTCCCTCATGCACAGATTTATCCCCTCTCGTCTTCAGTTTTCCTACCCTTCCTCTCGCCCTTGGTTCACTGAAGCTTGTGGCGAGGCAGTTGTTCTGAAATAACTTGCCATTGCCTCATGGAAAGTAAACCCAACTGAGGGTAAAATCTCAGTTCTTTCCATAAAGCTTGGAACAAGTGTGTATCTACCCTCAGGAGAGCCAGAAAACAACATCTTTCTCATCTGAAGTCTGAACTCTCAAACCTCTCTCCCTCCTCAAAATCCTGGTGGCTTCTAATCAAATCTGTTTCTGGTGTATGCTCCCCCTCAATCCCCTCCCTTACCTCAAATGGCCGCACTGCTGATACCGCATGTGAAAAGGCTGAATACCTCAACTCAGTGTTTGCATCGAAAATCTTGTGTCCAAAACCCATCGCTTTCTGTACCCACCTTATCGAGTCGCACCCAACTCTCCCTGGACTCTGTGTCCTTTTCTTGTGACAAGTGGCGAGCTTGCTGTCAAACCTCGACTCAGATTCTGCAACCGGTCCAGACGGCATCAGCCCACGTGTTCTAAAAACCTGCTCCTCTGCTTTTGCTCACCCGCTCTTTCTTCCATTCACCCTCTCATTTGCTCAAGGTCATCTGCCATATGCTTGGAAATCAGCAAACATTACCGCTATGCATAAAAAGGTGCAAAAACAGATCCCTGCAACTCCAGACCAATCAGCCTTCTCCCAATTATCAGCAAGGTTATGGAATCAATCATCGCTTCAGACATTAAATCCTTCCTCTTCTCCAATGGCCTGATTTCCGATCATCAATTTGGTTTCAGACCAGGCCACTCTACCCTGGATATGCTGCTTCTGCTCTCCCAACAATGGATGGAGGTCCTGAATGCCATACATGAAATCAGAGCCAGATCCCCAGACATATCGCGTGCTTTTGACACGGTCTGGCACCCTGCCCTGCTCACCAAACTCTCTTCTTATGGTATCCAAGGCCATCTCCACTCATGGATCGTGGACTTCCTCTCCTGTCACAGTCAACGTGCGGCCCTAAATGGAGTTCTTTCATCCCCTCTTCCTGTCCCGGCTGGAGTTCTTCAAGGTAGTGTTCTGGGCCCTGTTATTTTTCTGGTTTTCATCACTGATCTCTCCGACTCTCTGGAAAATCCTCTTTATCTCTTTGCTGATGACTCCACCCTCTGCCGTACCATCTGTCATCACTCAGAATGGCAAACAGCAGCTTCTTCGCTCACTGCAGATCTGGGTAAAATCACAAACTGGGCCAACACGTGGAACATGTCTTTCAATCCGGACAAATCTCACACTCTCACTATGTCTCTCTGAAAGGACCGTTTGGAACCCCCACCCCCCCCATCTACTTTCTCAACAATCCTCTGGAAGAAGTCCTTTCTTTCAAGCTTCTGGGTCTCACTATCTGCCATGATCTTTCCTGGGAAAGCCACATTTCCAACCTGGTCTCCAAAGTCAGTCGCTGACTGGGAATCCTCCGTCGTGCAAAGTCCTTCCTCAGCCCACCTGAGCTCCTGACCACATACAAAGCTTTTGTCTGCAGCCTGATGGAGTACTGCTCTCCCATCTGGGCTGGTGCTCCTGCCTCCCACCTTTCTCGGCTTCACGCTGTGGAAACCAAGGCATTGGAAATCATTGGTATCTCTCACGATGAGGCTGAGTCTTTGGGTCTCTCGCCGCAGGCAGGTCGGTGGTCTTTCTGTCTTCTACCGTCTCTTCCCTGGCCTCGCCCCCCCTCCCCCGGGGCTCTGTCTGCTATCTGTCCCACCCATATTTCTGCAGGGTGCTCAAGGTCTGCCAGCAACCCCCTTCTGGTTGAACTACCAAAATCAAGAATCACTGCTCACCTTCACTCTTTCATTCCTCTTTTTCCCGCCTTTGGAATAAACTCCCTCACTCTGTTCAATCTCATTCTTCCTTCCAGACCTTCAAAACAGCTGTTCACCAGCACCTCTTATCATCCCCCATCCAAATCCTCAATCTTTTCTACGCCCGTTAATCCACCCCAAACCCACCTCCTTCAAATTCCCTGCTTTCCTTCCTGAAAGTCCCTGTAGTGTCCATCTTGTATATCCCATGTTCCCTGCCCCATCCCTCTCCCTTCCACAGATCTCATAATGTCTCTGTTACCCACTGTTTTGTCCTTCCCACTCCTGCCCCTTCTGTCTCATGCCCCCCTGGCTGTGCGTAATGTTTTAGCTCTCATACCTGCCTCGACAAGGTATACCAAAACAAAAGAAAAAAAAAGTTGAAAGTATTTATGGATGGATGGATGGATGGATGGATGGACGGACGGACGACACACCATCCCATAAGCTCCCCAGAACTCCGTTCCAGGTGAGCTAAATAAAAATAGATTTAGAAAAGAATGTAGAGAAGTTGGATTCAAAAGAAAAAGGACTATTTTAAATAAGGGATGGTGACTCAAAGGAAAGAAGGTTGGTAGGATATCAGAACAAGAGTTGGGTGAGATACAAGGGAAAGTGGGCTGGGATAATAAAGGGTCATAAAGGAAGGCGAATAGTTTGTGCAGGGCATAAGGGATGGTGGTGAGAGTGAGGGACAGAATCAAATTTCCCATCATTTTTATCTTTTCAAAAAAACCCAGCTCATTTTTCATATTTATATAACCTGGATCTCAGATGCGTCTGCTGAGTCGTAGTAGTAGTGGTAGTTGAAGTAGTAGTAGTAGTAGTAGTAGTAGCAGTAGTAGTAGTTTATAACCTGGACAGAATCTTTCATCACACACACTTAGTTAAGTCTGGTGTTGGCTTAATAGTTAAGGTGGCTGGTTAAGATTTTATGGTCCTCAGTTTGAGCCCCTGTTGTGCCATTATGTAACACCAGGTGGGTTGACTCAACCTGCCATCCTTCCTTGGTCAGAAAATGAGTACTAGCTTCCTGGGAAGAATGAGCCATTTGGGTATCCTGTGTTGGAGTGGTGACCCATTCAGGATTGTGCCCCTTTGCCAAGGAAAAACTGCTTTGGCAGCCCTATGCTTCTTCTTCGTCTTCTTCTTCCTCTTCTTTGTCTTCTTCTTCCTCTTCTTTGTCTTCTTCTTCCTCTTCTTCGTCTTCTTCTTCCTCTTCTTTGTCTTCTTCTTCCTCTTCTTCGTCTTCTTCTTCTTCTTCTTCTTCTTCTTCTTCTTCTTCTTCTTCTTCTTCTTCTTCTCCTCCTCCTCCTCCTCCTCCTCCTCCTCCTCCTCCTCCTCCTTCGTATTCTTCTTCTTCTTTAAATAAATACAATTATCCCCAAAAAGAAGTCCCTACAGGCAAAAAATGAAACATTCTATCCTTTATTTTGCCAAATTGCCAATAAGCCATTTTGAACTAATTGAATTGCAAATTTGGAAACGCCCTCTTATTTGATATATATAAGCAACTATTAGTTATTTCAACATTGCAAGCTGTAATATTTTCATATAACTAGAAACACCCATTCCCTTCAGGAGCATTGGCAGGTCGTCTCAGGGGGAGGGGGGATTTTCTTCTGTGCCTTCAACCTGATCCTGGGTGCTTCCAAACGTATGCAAAATTGGGTAGAGATCGGGCCAGCCATGTCTTTTTTTCCTATGATTTTCAGATGTACATACATACATACAGTACATACATTCAATTGCCTTATTTAATACGAGCAGGGTTGCCCAGTCTATTTTTGTGGGGGCGTAAAACATTCCCCTACGCCCACTAAGGAATGGGGTGCCTACACCCATGAAAGAGCAATTTAAAAAAACAAATCCCCCAAAATCCAACTTTTTGTTTTCATTATTTTTTGCCTAAAACACCCCCCAAGACTCCCTGATGAACCCCTGAAAGTTTGACGAAGATCCGTTTAGCCATGTTTGAGAAAAATAGCGACACACACACATACACACAAACCGTTCTCTCATATATTTAATATAGAAGGATTACTTAAAGGGCTATCTTGAAATACAATCGAAAGTTGTTTAGTGGGCAGAGGATGTGTTTTGCTTCCCATATATGTCCTTTTATTAGCCATAACATAGCAAACTTAAACGCAGTCAGTCATACACCATGGCAGAAAAGGCCACAAAACATTTCCAGTGGCAATTTTACAAAAACAAACAAACTCATTTACCTATTTTGAAGAGTGGTTGAGGAAAAGAAAAAGGAGAAACAGATAATCGAGAAAAAAAAAACTTTTTAAGATGAAATAAGTGAGTAATAGGAGGTGAGCAATGTTCAGAAGAAGAGCAGAGAAAATAACGACATTGTGAAGAATGTATGAGAAAAGAGAAGGAAGAGGAGGAGGAGGAGGTCGAGAGAAATGGGCCTCAGTGGGTGAGACAACCCCCCCCTCCCTACTATTTTAGTGTGCATATAATATCTACACAGCCCTACATTATGAGAAACAGATATCATCAGCAAAATCTCCACCAGGAATATAAAGATATTCCAAGAATAATACTTACATATTGATTGGTGCTTGAGCTAATTTCCTGTGATTAATGGATGAATCTCCGACACGTGGGTCGTATTGCGAAGACAAATTATTATCATTATCTATTTTCATGGTGCATTGATTATATTAGAACATTGATGTTGTGGAACTGTTTCGGTTAACAACGATGGAAAAAGGGGAAGTGATGGAAGGGTTTGTGTGGGTTCTTCTTACGTTTAGATCATTGCGGATAATGGCTCGAATCGATTTCAACTCTTTGAGACCAAGTGTTGATAATTATTCTGACGAGTCACCCTTGTTCGTAGAACTGTTTAATTTCTATTTCTTTATGATACCAGTGGAAAATTTCAGCTTGCTATAGGATTTAACAATCACAACACAGATTCGACTCAAGGGCACTCGGTAGAGCGCAAACCTCCACCACGTAATATCTGATCCACGAGAACATATCAGGCCCATTACATTTTTGAAATATCATGCTATATATCGGTTTTGCCATATCTCTCAATGATGAAAAATCACTTTAAAAATTAAATAATTCTCGTAACCAGATTCAAATTCGGATCTTCACCAAAATCGAATCAATTTGTCGAGGTGACACACACACAAAGTGTCCACCAACTTTTGTCCGAATCCGTCCACAACTTTTTGAGATATTGTGCTATGTATAGTTTTTGGCTCCATCTCTCAATCGTGAAGAATCACTTAATAAATTGTCGTACTTGGATCTGGATCCAGATCTTCACCAAAATCGAATCAGTTCGTCCTTGTCACACACCCAACCTGTCCACAAAATTTCATCAGATCTGTCCGCAACTTTTTGAGATATCCTGCACACAGACAACATAACTCCACCTTTGGTTGCGGAGGTGAATAACAAGTGATGTATATTTTTTAATTTGGTTTATACCCATATTGCTTCAACTATTACAGATGTTGGGTTGACTCACAGGGAGAATGCTCACATCTGGCTTTGATTCCTCGGTCCTGAAAGATCTGTCTCCAAATGGAGTCTTGCTGCAATGCGGGCAGAGTGTTTCAGCATTCCCTTGCTATAAGCCGAATATTCTATCTGCTAGCTTGTGAACATTAAACATGCTGCAGTAACTTTTGAAAAGAACAGACGATTGAGTGCCACAGACTGGACAAACTCTGAACTCCTACACTTACCAATGTGGGAACCTCATCAGAGGCCAAGTCGTGCTTCAGTATTGATTGCACATTTAGAGATAAAATGAGATTAAAATGTTGGTATTATTTGAAAGCGTGGTGACCATAATGTTTCATCGTGACACACAAACAATGTTTTGTTCTAAATGATGTCTCCTTTCTACTGATACTACTACTACTTATACCTCTAGTTTTACGTCTTATTCTTCTTCATCAGCAGAATAATCATCTGTTTATGGAGGATCGTGTTACATTCAAAGATATTTTCCTTAATTAAAACAAAAATCTATTATTTTTTTTGATGATTTAATGATGTTGAACAAGCCCATTGTCCAGTAACAGACCGATATCAGCTGCATCTCCTTTTGTAAGTAATACAATTATCTGTCACCTGTAGGTCTGCCATTCCTCTTCAGCTTTGGTAATCCTTTCATCTTCTTCTTCTGTCCTTTTAAGAAAGGTTTATAACACACAATATCTGAGACCGGCCCTGTATCTCCAGAAATCCTGTCAAACAAATCCTTTTGTCGTCCACTGTGAATAACTTCAGGAGGAAGTAATGCTTCTCAAGCTGTTTGATCTTTGCCACCATATGCATCCTGTGCGGCATAGATCAGGTGGAAAAGGTGGCTTCTGTAGCTACACTGTTTTCTTTTATTTTTCCTTCCAAAATCGAGTGTTATGGATGAGCCAGACTGTCCCAGGTCAAAAAACCAGTAAATACCAGTAGCTTACTGGTCAACTGGTACCAGTTGAAAACCAGTAGCCAACTGGTACCAGTAAAGCCAGTTAGTTTCTTACTGGTTTTAATATGGAAATTGGAATAGAGTGATATATTACCAGTTGAAATACAATTGTATTTAACTAACTGGTATCAACTGGGACCAGTACATTGTAACTGGTATCAACTGGGAGACCAGTACATTGCAACTGGTATCAACTGGGACCAGTACATTGCAACTGGTATCAACTGGAACCAGTAAGACTTTAACTGGTACAAATATGAGCTACTGGTTTTTTCAACTGGGAAATTGGAATTCTGACTGAATTTAACTGGTACCAGTTGAAACCAATAGAGACCAGTTAAAGACCAATTAGAACCAATAGAGACCAGTTGAAAATGTGTACTGGTTTTAACTGGTTTTTCGACCTGGGGTGCTAGACCATATACACTTCGTTGTATCACTCAGGTTTATTTTTCACAGTATTACAGGCCTTTCCATGCGGTGTTATCACACTTCATCACAGACTCTCTGACAAGGTGGAGTTTAAAGCAATGTTTTGGGCATCAGGCAGAGGTAGAAGTACGTGTTGAATAAATTACTATTGTAATATAAATATGGGTAACAATTAATCTTGAAGTACAGTACCATTGTGCATCACCTTAACTGATCATTGCAATGGACGCAAGACATGGGCACAAGGTTTGTACTTCAAGCACCACAGAAAGGTTGGACTACCTTGGTCTTAGCCCATCTCTCATCTTGTGTTTTGCTGACTCGTCTTCGACTTACTCCTCCTCTCCTTCTCTGCTTCTTCCTCTTCCTCCTCCCAATCTTCATCTTCCATCTCTTCTCCCCATGCTCCTCTTCTTTTTACCTCCATTACCCCTCATCTTCTTTAAGGAATATTGTCCATTTGCATTTAATAACATCATACTTAAATTTTATGGTTAGACTTCATCACAAATTCACTTTGTCTTTTCTTGATGAGACAGAAATAAAATTTCAAAAATTTATAATAACTTCATCTGCATGATCATAATCTTACTTCTTTACTTGAACTTAGTTTACAAAAATGAAAAGAACACATTTCGGTCTTTTTTCAGTAATTTCTCTGATTGGCATCCACATGTTGCCCCTGATTTGTTGTGAAATGCACGTGACATCATTTCAATATGTGGATGAATTATGATTGGCTATTAAACAGATGACGTCACATGCATTTTGATCAATTGTGCACAAGACATGGAAACATCCACAGAAATGACTCGGAATTTCAGGTTTAATTTGCTGCTTCAGGAGGTCTTTTTCATACAACAATGGAATGAGTTTTTTTTTCAAAGATTTGAGATTCTTTCACAATTTGCCTGATCTTGTTTCATTTTATGAATTGCAGCTCAATAAAGTTATTACAAAATCTAACAATAAAAAACTATCAACTGGAAATATATTTGTGCAAATACAAGTGAAAACCAAGAGCGAGTCAGAGAGGGTTGGAGGTGATTCAGTCATCCTGCATTTGTCCATGGGGACGTTAAAGCATTATAATAGGATGGTCAATGTAACAGAAATGTTGCAATAATTTGGAGGATTAAATTAGTTTTCTGTAAATTGCCAACACCAAAGAAAGTCCTTTGGACTTTCATGTGGCAGCTATATATTTTTTATTTCAAGAGCATGAAGGAAAATAAAAAGTTGAAAAACACTCAGTTTGTTAACATTCAGCAGAACAAAAAGAGTAACGCTGGTGGTGATTGGTCAATGGTTATCAACAAGCAAATTGAGTTGATGGTATTGTGGTACTGTATTTGATTTGTATAAAATGGTGACACTATTTTTCTCTCCCCCCTTTTATTTATTCTTCCTTGTCTTCACTCTCTCTCCCTCTCTCTCTCTTTCCCTGTCTCTCTCTCTCTCTCTCTCTCTCTCTCTCTCTCTCTCTCTCTCTCTCTCTCTCTCTCTCTCTCTCTCTCTCTCGCTCTCGCTCTCTCTCTTTTTCTCCCCTTTTCTCTCTTGCAGTTGTGCAACCACCCAAAATCACAGAACAGTCACCAAAGATACACTATGTGGACCCCACGGAAGACATCTTCATCACCTGTGAAGCAAAAGGCAACCCAAAACCCATGTATGTACACAGATCTTTATTACGTGAGTAAGAATCAAAGAGGTTGGAGGGGAGGGGAGGATCCGGTGTATGTAATTGGGTGCATGTAAGTGCCAGTGAGCAGAGAAGTTAAATGCATTTCTTGGCACAGATTCCAGAAGGGTATGGGCTCTTGTAAAGGGGTATGGCAGTTGGCCAGCAAGGTAAGAGCACTTTATTTCTACTTTATACCCTATTGTGCAGCATGAGAGATTTCTGTTTGCCAAAGCTCTTTAATAGAGCAAGGGGAAGGGGGAAGGGGGCATGATGTTTCATGGTATTTTCATATATCAATAATTAATTTGTTCTCTCATCTCTCACATTTGAGTATTTAAATTGCTCTCTATGCATTGGTGTTGGCTTAATGGTTAGGGTGGTGGGCTTTGGATCCTAGGGTCCTGAGTTCAAATCCTGCTCAGCTGTTGAATTAATAAAAGGTGGGGTTAATTCGGCCTGTCATCCTTCCGAGGTCGGCAAAATTAGTGCCAGCTTGCTGGTATCCTGCGTCGGAGTGGCGACCCATCCAGGATTGGGCCCAATAGCCAAGGAGACTGCTAAAGTAGCACCAACACTCTGTACAGAGTATGGTCCCAATGGATGGATTGCTCTCTCATCCTCATTGTAAATGAAGTGACCATTATGTGAAGTTACTAGTTTTTTAAAGGAAAACTCCCCTCTTTTTTCAAAAATTGAGAGATTATAGTTCTGACCTTAATGATGTTATCACTTTACATCCTTAATAAAAACAATGCATTTTTTAAAATGCAGCTCCAGTGAATGTTTTAGTGTTTTGGAATTCGCCAGGCATGTTGCTTGTGTGGATTCATGGTTGGCTGTGAAAAAAACAGGACATTTCAACAAAGGATTTAAAAATAAAGCAGAAGTAAATTTCTTATGATTAATAAGTGATAAATACATTGCCAGAATTTATTTACAAAAGCTTATGACTGGCTCATTCCTTAATAATACAATGCTTTCATCTCACAGCACATCATTTCCACAGAGTTTCAACATACTCTCAACATTTCGCCCAACAGATATCGGTGGAAGAGGGATGGCAAGGATTTTAACCTTTCTGCTGAGCCAGGAGTGACGATGGAGAAGAACTCGGGGACACTGAAGTTCAGCATTTTAGATGTGGAGAATGTTACCGCCTTAGAGAGAGAGTTTCAGTGCATCGTCTCCAATGCAAACGGGACTGCTGTCTCAGAAATAATCAAGCTCCGGATGGCCAGTGAGTTTCACTTGCCGATGATCTTTATTATTTCATTTTATTCCCTTACATTTACTCACAGGTGCTAATTATAAACAGAAAACACACACACACACACACACACACACACCACACCTCTTAACTGGAATGGTAGCCATGAACCTTGTGCCACTCCAGCACTTGCTGCAGAGGCCTGATCAAAAGGGAGTGCTGCCACATAACTGCACTGTTGAGGTGCCTAATACCAGTAAATAAGAACTTTAAGTTGCAGCTCGGGTGATCATCTTCAACATTAAATGGGAAAAAAAACCGGCTTAGTTGCAGTCTCTGAAAATCACAGAACCACCCATTGCCAAATGCACCGGCAGCTGCTACACTACTTACAGCAGCATAAGCCAGCCAGCTCACTTTATAAGCCTTATTGAGCATGACAATAAGCCTATATTCTGGAGGAATGCAATCAATCCTTGACAGTTATCTCTCTCAAGAGATGCCATTTTTTTTCATAATTGAAAAACGTTCAAAAAAAAAAAATCAAACAACCCCAACACTAACAATGTTAATCTCATGTACTTCAGTACATGATTAAAGTACATATTCAAACAAAACCTGTCAAACTAGTAAACATGCCCTTTGACTCTAAGGCCAAAGCTCATGGTTATCCAGAAAACATAAATCCAAACCCACAAGACCAGAGTACATGGTTATACCAGAACCTGCTTGGGACCCTGTTGAGACTGCGGTTTTTTTTTTATACATGAAACAGGTAAGAGGTCAAACATTATAACAATACCAAGGACATTTAGTTTGGTCTGAAGACCAAAGTACACAATCCATCAAAGCTTGTCAAACTGTCATCCTCATGCATGTTGGCCCGAAGGCTAAAGCTCATGGTCATGCAAAACACACATATCCGAGCTGAATGAGCCAGAATGCGTGGTCATTCTATCAACTTCATCAGTTTGGGCCTGTTGCGAATGCCCTTTGTAATTAAAATGAAAAAAAAAAAAAAAATCCAACATTGTTGCAAAGTTAAGGATGTGAACTTTGGCTCTCAGACCGAAGTATATGTTCAAACAAAGCTTGTCAAACTAATTTGCACACACACTTCAGCCCGAAGGCCAAAGGTCATTGACATACAAACACACACATCATCGTCCATCTATTGAAATTGGGGCCAGACTCTGCGTAGAGCGTTGGTGCTGCCAAAGCAGTCTCCTTGGCTATTGGGTACAATCCGAGACAGGTTGCCATTCCTCGTCCACAGGGCCAAAATGCAAAGTCATTCCATAGCTTTGTCAGTTTTGATCTTGTGACACCGCTTTTTAATATAAAATAAAGTAAAAAAAAAAAAAAAACATACAGTATTCTAACAAAGGATGTACAGGTCCTTAGCCCTATGGCTAAAGTACACATAGCACAGCTTGTGAAACTAGCATATGTGTGCACTTCTGCCTGAAGGCCAAATCACATCATCATACAAATACAAACACAAACACTCTAGCCTCCAGGGCCAGAATGCATGGTCATGCAAACACGTACAACATAGACCACAGGGCCAGAATCCATGGTCATATCACAGCAACTTTACCAGTTGGCCTTATGAGACCACTTTTGGAATAAAATAAACTAATAATTAATCAAACATTGTAACAGAGCTAAGGACCTGTACTTCAGCCAAAAGGCCAAAGTACACATTCCAACAAAGCTTGTCAAACTATCTCATCACGAAGTAGAAGATTACAAGCAGAAGCTAAACTGACCATCAACCTGCCAGATTATTTAACAATCACCTCAAGAGGGGAAGAGAACCTTGCAATACATTTTTATTAATTGTTGGAATGAACAGACATGACGTCTTCATCAAATCAAAGCTCCTTGATCAGACAAAATAATTTCCCGAGTCTTTGGGATGTCAGGAAAGCCCCAGTATCGTTCATGAAGTATTGCATTGCTTGTAATGCAATGACAGAACAGCTGCACCCAAGCATTCCATGAGTGTAATCAGTGATCGTTGTAGCATGTTGTTGTGCAAGTAATGGGTATGCTGTGGTTTACAAATGTGGAACGAGTTTGGTGGAGTGATGAGTCCAGGAACACACTTTTACCCACTCACGAAGCACTGTGTGATGTGATGAAATGCCAATTACTGGCTCATCAGTAATGACCATATATCTGAAAGAGCGAGAAGACATACTATGCCAGGAATATTGGAGAATCCCAGCTCAAGCGCATCAAAATCTGGTAGAGGTGAGAGTAAAGGTCGAAGCTGGTTTTAGCAATGGGAGGCTCATGATATTAAATTTCCTCACTTCAAGATTTGTTATCCATTTTCAATGGCATTGTGTGTGTTCCATAACTTTTGCTGGAATCTTGTAATCATATATTGTATTCATACATCACCATGTATCATTATAGTGGACATGGGGTTTACATACCAAGTCGTGCTGAGTGGTACACACCGGCCCAAACATAGCACAGCATTACACAAAGAGAAGTCACAGCCATGAATGAATGGTGTATGATGGTGTCCGACATGTCATGTTTCAGCAACAATGAAGTGGCCCAAGGAAATGATTGAGCCAATGGAGAGGAAGGAAGGTAAATCCCTCGTACTCCGTTGTGATCCACCGTTTGGTGTTCCTCAGCCCAGGATTTACTGGATGAACAAAGGTAAGGTATTCCTGCCTTTACGGGCCATGCATTCTTAGTGTCTATTGGTCTGACCTAGTGTGTCTTAGTCTTATGATTCAAAAGTAGCATTTAGTAATAACTAATTAACACTACTGTTAATTTCCTGCTGGAAGAGATATCCATTGAACTGATGGCTAAACAATGTTCCAAACTGGGAATTGTCCGTCAAGGTTGATCCCAACATAAAAAAATAGTATCTTATGATGTGATGTTTGATTGAGTCTTCAACAAACTTGCAAAGATGGGTTTTTGTACTGCCCACAGTCCACAAATGTTGTCACCTGTTTTTTTTTTCCAACTAAGTTTGTGTGTCTTTCCTCCACCCATTATCTCCAGACATGAAGCAGATACAGCAAGATGATCGAGTGTCACAAGGCATCAACGGTGACCTTTATTTCTCCAACTTGAAGCCATCAGACAGCCGAGATGACTACAAGTGCATTGCGGAATTACGAATCACTCGCACACTCATTCAGAAACAGCCAATCAGCCTAAAGGTCACATCTGGTGAGTTCCAAATAGTTCCTGCAGCACGGTGTTTAAATGGAAGCTTTAGGATGTACCTGGAACCTGAAAACTCATCAGGCCATAAATTCCGTTTTGCTTTTCATTTTGATCACTTCGTGTTTTCTCTAGGAGACTGAGATGTTAGAGTTTTTAATCTTGTATAACTTGGTAAAAGGAACGCTTTTCTTCCTGTTTGACGGAAGTAATTTACACATCCTTAATTTGTTTTATGCATCAAAAATTACATTTACAATTCCTTTGTTAGACATTTCTTCTGGACTGAGTTATTAAAAGAATAGACCTGAAGACTGAGATTTTGGAGGTAATGCATTGACAAGGTATATGATGTTTCTCAGTTTTTGTTTTACTTGTTTTATTAATTCTTTCCTTTGGGTAAGGACTCCATCATTCAGTGTGTGGCTCCCCCTTCAGGCTTAGTGTTGTATTATGCTACTTATGGTGGTACTATAATATGTGGCAATGCAAAGATTAAGGAAAAAGACATTCATCACAACATTTCACAAATACATCTTCCACCCTCCACTCCCTACCCTACCCACTCAAAAAAAAAAAAAAACACTGAAAAAAGGTACGAAGGTGAGTTGGGAATATAAGAAGTACAGTGGATAAAGTTTGACCTGGAATTTATATTATAGAAAATGACAAGTCTGAAGACGACGATGGTTCACGAGCGGTATTTGACGATGTAGATTGTTTCAGAAGTCAAGGATGAGACAATGTGATAATGTTTGCCTAGGTGATAAAAATGATCAACATGATGTGGTACGAGTGACAGGTTATTAGCTGCAAAATGTCGAAAACCCGGTTTCGTTCAACATCTTTCAAAATTTGACCTTTGCATAACCTTGAAAGGTCACAAAATAATGTTGTGGACATTAAAATAAGGAAACAGATACGTGCTATAGCTTATTGGAGTTAGTTCGTCGAAGAAGGTCGAAAACCTGGTTCGATTCCCACAACTTTGAAAATTTGACCTTTGTGAACTTTAAAGGTCAAAGGTCAAGGATTATGACCTTTGGTGCAAAACTTCCTCTGGAACATTCCAGGAACAATATAACGTCATATAGGCTATATGGCATTTCACACTCATCGGATTATCCATACTTTGATGAAATCAGCGTAAAAACAAACTTGAAGGGGGCGCCACGGGCAAGGTGTTCAAGATAGAGAAAAATGGTTTCAAGACTTTAGGTGGGGAATGACCTCAAGATTATGCATAAAAAATATTGTCGTCCTAGCTCTCAAAGTTTTGGTGGTCGTATGATTTTTATGTCAAAATTCGCAATTTTCTAAGTTCGTGACCTTGTGACCTTGACCTTGGGACGAAAATGAAAAATCGAGCTCCGTGGGGCTATGCAGGTGCCATTGGGCTAACCAAATACCGAAACCCCTGCCAGATTCGACAAGCCCCTCGGAGAAGATAAATTTTTATGTCAAAATCCGCAATTTTCTAAGTTTGTGACCTTGTGACCTTGACCTTGGGACGAAAATGAAAAATCGAGCTCCGTGGGGCTATGCAGGTGCCATTGGGCTAACCAAATACCGAAACCCCTGTCAGATTCGACAAAACCCCGAGGAGAAGATGCAAATTCAAATCGGCTACCCCCTAAAAACACATTTTTTGGGCGTGGCCCCGCCCATAATGGGTGCACCACGCCCATTTTCAGGAAAACACAACTAGATCATGATATAAACCTCCCACTAAAATTTTTATCAGGATCGGATCAAAACCCACGGAGCTATGCTCGGGACAGACAGACAGACACACAACAATAACGAATATAGTGGTCACTTATTTTTTTTGTGAAAATATTTTTTCGTGAACCAAAAATGTATTAGGGAAGTTGAAACCACTTATTACCTTCACCACCAAAGGTGAAGGAGGTTATGTTTTCATTCCTTTCTGTCCGCTTGTTTATCTGTCTGTCTGTTTGTTAATTTAATTGCAGGAATCCTTCGGATTTCAGCAATTATGTTGGTCGGTTGTGTGTGTCATTCTGTGTCTGTCTGTCTGTTTGTTTGTGTGTTTGTTTACCCTGTCGCAGCCACACCGTTTCAGCAATCATGACCAAACTGGGTACAGACGTCGGCCATGGTCCAACTTAGACACTTGTCGTTTTTGGTGAATCTGGGTCAAAGGTCAAGGTCAAGGTCACCTAAAAACCGAAAATCTTATTTTCTCAATAATGTCCGCGAAAATGGTCGTATCGACTTCAAACCAAATCCAAAATGTGCATCTTCCAATACTGCATCCAACCATATGTCTCATTGGGGTGTCACACCAACACCCTTCTTAGTGGTCGGGGTTTGAATGTCAGGGGGGTCGGGTTAAAACTTTCAAATTGCGATAAAAACGCCATTTCAAGTCCGATTGACTTCCAAGTTATGATCATGACCAAACGAAGTGCTGTAACTCATTAAACAGTAGCACTGTCGACTTATAAGAACCAAATTGATTTCCAGGTTTTTGTTTTTTCAGAGATCATGGAGATATGACAAAGCTATTCTGGCAATTCCTTGCTCAACGAGCAATTTCATTTGTTTGTTTGTGTGCAGGATATCTCAAAAAGTTCTGGACGGATTCGGATGAAAATTTTGTGGACAGGTTGGGTATGTAACAAGGACAAACTGCTTAGGTTTTGGTGAAGATCCAAATCCGGATCCGGATCTGATAATTTTTTCAGTGATTCTTCACCACTGAGAGATAGAACTAAACTGATATACAGCACGATATCTCAAAAAGTTGTGGACGGATTCGGATGAAACTTGGTGGACACGTTATGTGTGTGACAAGGAAGAATTGATTCGACTTGGGTGACCATCTGAATCTGAATCTGGATACGAGAATGATTTAATTTTAAAGTGATTCTTTACCATTGATAGATCAGGCCAAAAAAACAATATATAGCATCATATTCCAAAAATGTATTGGGCCCGATATGTTCTCATGGACCAGGCATTGTGTGGTGAGGTATCCTCTCTACCGAGTACCCTTCTAGTTTCTCAACGTATTCCCCTAATAAATGTGCTCACTTGTCCCAACAATACGGTGCTGCCCTGATGCCATCTGCATAGTGATGTTTTTGGGTGGGTACAGAACCATTTCAGGACACGTGCTTTAACATCTTCATCATTTGGAAATTCCATACCACCCAATGATCTTTGAGTTATCCAGAGGTGAAAATCACAAGGGTGACAAATCTAAATTGTGTGGTGGATGATTTCGAACTTCCTGACCCATCTTAGCTAGAATATGCCTGTGTCCTTTGAGGTCCAGTACAATTGAAGTCCTTTTGTGTACCCACCTTGCGCTAACCTCATTTAATTTAAAATGACAACGAGAACGGCACTCGGTAGAGTGCATACCTCCGACAGGCTGGAGAGTTTACGTTTTTTTATCCCACTGACAGGCCAGATATGCATCCGGATCTTAATCACAATATAATCACCTTGTTCTTGTCACATCACCAATTTATCCACCAAGTTTTGTCACAATCCGTCCACAACTTTTTGAGATCTAGTTCTATGTATCGTTTTGGCCCGATCTCTCAATGGTGACGATTCACGGCAAAAAGGTTCTAGTATCTGGATCTGGATCTTCACCAAAAGCGAATCAATTTGTCCTTGTCACACATCCAACCTGCCCATAAAGTTTCGTTCAAATCGGTCCCTAACTTTGTGAGATATCGTGCTCACAAACGGACAAACAGACAGGGGTGAATACATAAGCTCAGTCCACCTTCGGTGGTGGAGGAAATGAACGATTGTTTCCACACTTGCAACACTGACATCCAATTCTTCTACAAATTCACATCCACTCACACCTTTAAATGTTTCCTTGAGTGATAAGCATCTGTTTGCATGTAATAATGCTCAAGATTGCTCAACAATTCATGGACCTGTTTGCATTGCATTCTCTAAACTCACAACTATGTGAATGACATGCATCATCATATTGTCATCCAGACGGTCTCCCGGGAATTTCAGCCTTTTTAATGTTCTTCTTCACAAGGAACTTAATGATACACTTCTGTTCCATAGCACACATGACTTAGGTGGCCACCATCTTGTTTTTACACAGAATGCTTTGACCAGTCACTTCTAGTAAACCTGCTCAGGGTATACACTATAATTGCAAAAAACTCACCTTTGTGAACCATCATTTTTAACTGATTTGTAATAAGTCAATCTTGAACTGCCATCATAGTAGCGATGAGGACGAACGTCGAAGTGTGGGTATACTCTTATCAATTGCTCTTACTGGTGTGGTTTTGATTGCCATGGATGCTCAGCCAAGGGTTTAGCCAGTTCATCGACGTTCCGGTGTGGGCATATAACCACATCATTTCTGGCCAGATAGTTCAAGGGGGAAAAAAAATTGAGTTGATGACTCATGGTAAAGGAAGACACCTGCAAATTCTAAAGGCTTTCAAGAGTTATACGACTTCATTCTTTCAGTTTGACAGGTGGAATCTTTGTTTTTTGCAGGTGGAATCCGCAAACCAACCCATGGACGCTTATAGCTGTCTTGTAAGGCACCAAATTTATCTGGATACAATTTTTGACATTTGTAAAAGCGTCATTCAGACATATTCTTGTTGAATATGATCATTGTCTTTTTATCGAGTGACATTTCATACATCATGAATAACTGTAACAATGAGCAGTAAACTCGTAACTCAGTCCATTTGACATCTACCATTACGCTGACATCACAAAGGGAGATTACCCGCCAAGCAGCTATTTCTAGCGATTGCAGAAGAGGTGTTTATCAGTGATGATGCGCCAGTTTTGCGTTGCTTTTGAAGTACGTACGAGATATGTCCACAGCGAGGATCAGGAAGCAGTTGTGTGAAAGATCGCTGCCCCCCGTACTGCTTCCTTTGAGATACTGACCATATGAATCACCAGAATCTGAAAATTCAGGATTATCTTATGTCGCCAGACATTGCCTTCCCAGCAGTAGTGAGAGTAAGAATTTGTGCTTGCTGCAAATGTAGCTCCTTTTTCATGGAACTTGGGTCATGGGTCCACGGAACTTAAATATTGCATGAACAGACTTTACTCAGAAAGAAAAGTTTCTGCAACTCTTCTTAGCATAAAACCCAGCTACTGCCACCATCTTAACGAAGGAGGTTGTATTCATGCAAAAATCAAGTAAAGAGTGTGATTGCAACGGACCACACTTCCAGCCATTTTGGAGTCATCAGCTTATTTTACAAAAAGGACAGGATCCTGGAACGGAGGTTTGGCCATTTGTTTTTAAGGTACTCTCTCCAAGCTGTGAAGACCACAATATGGTTTCGGGAATCGGCTGCATAGCGGTTTCCTTCCAGCTTATGACATGTACGGAATGGCATTGCATATGATGGACGGCATTTCACCAAAAAGAAAGATTTCTTTAAGCCCCAAACCCCAAGTAAGTAATCAAATACTATTCTTCACTGGGGTAGTAATTAGTTGTGAGGTTACCAGGATGGCAGCTCAGAGCATCAATGTTGCAAAATGTAGTTTTATAAGTTCAGAAATAAACCCACACAGATAGAACTGCCATTGCAATGCCCTTCTGAATGATGGCCTCGTACTCGATATGCAGCACTCTTAACTCGTTAGTCCAGGACGAAAAGTTGATCCGAGGTAAGTTGTTGTTGATTTGATCCGAAACAAACAGCACAAAAGTGATGAACTCATCACCAATGTGTTTCACTCACTCGACTGACCGATTCTACCCCAAAATTTATTTTTCACTAGTTTCACAATTTTTTTTCGTTTATTTTGTTTTTCGACTCTTTCCCATTGCTCCACAGTTCCCCGGCTTCTTTATTTGCCCCCCCCCCCATATATGCCCCTTCCACTTCCATACTTTGTTTTGTGTTTGCAGTGCTGTTTGACATTGTTTTGTTGCAGCGGAGATGATCAATGAGACAGATTCCGATAATTTGAGCAAGACCGAACTAGGTGGTGAGTGATGAAGACGAACCAATTATTTAATGGCCCTTATTAACACCGACGAACCTTTAGGATGTACTCACGGATATTGTTTTGAACAAGACGAAACAATAATCCAGCAAGATGAAAAATCTTTCAAGATTTTCCATTGTGATCCTAAAGATTTGTGTTTACTTCTTCCATTTCCTCTTTCTTTACTGCTTGCTTACAATCATGCTTTCCACATCATTTTGGATTTTTTCTCTCAGCCCCATGAAGAATAATACACCAAGACAATATGGGGTCGGTGGGGGTAGATGTGGAAATGGAGTGTGTATACATCTGACTCTGATTGCTCAATAAGTATGTACAAGATCCCTTGACCAACCATAGGCTTTCCCCTGGTAGTCCTTGATTATCATAGTATTATCTTCTTCCATTATGGGAATCATACTAACAGTCGTGTATTGAATATTTGTCTCATATTTTAGTGGGGAAAAAACTTGCAGGTGGGGGGCAGTCGCAAACCATCTCTGCCCTTCTGAACACAGGGCAGCTCCTCACTGTGCCCACTGATCCGTCTTTGTCTTTCTGAGATCCACGTGTGCCTCTTCATATCACTCCCTTCTGTCCGTCTGCCCACACTGCAGGCACAATACTTGGTTTGGTGGCTGATCTATGGAAATCCTTCTCTATCATCTTCAGATTCACATAGAGTACAGTTGTTGGCGATCAATGATGCATTCCGCTCCTCGCATTACAGCTGCATCCAAGCACCAACTGCAGTCTTTTTGTCTGATGATTGCAAAGTCTATACAGAGCCACTTCTTTGATTACCGGTGTTGCCATGCTTGTTTATCTGTGCCTTTCTTTTTGAATCATGTGTTACACACTAACACTTTATTTGTGGCAAGACATGACAGCAACTCTTTCCCAGAATAATTGACCTCTCCACACTCATGTGAACCACAAACAAATAAACACAAGTATCTCGAGACAATCATAAATTCAAGAAGGATTACAAGATATCTCATGTAGGTTTCCTGAACATCCATTTGCTCTCACAAGCATAACTGTGACCATATTTAGCTCAAAGCTTTCCACTGCTCCCACCTTCCCCAGCCCCCTTCCCTTGATACAATGATGGCTGACCTAGTGAGCACCATGGCAATAACGCTGTCATTCATCCAGTAGATGGCGACACCAAACCACTTTGTCTCTTGTCGAACAGCCACTGACAACTTCTAACGGTTTCGTTCTCCAATCGCTAAGCTCACTCGATGGTCTTCAGCAATACTCACTTGAGCATCCTGCCTGGCACTCTCTACTGGTCGTTCAGTGTCTACGAGTGATTGCATGCTCAATGAATAAGCCAGGTACTACACTGGAAATCTCTTCTTCGGATTTATTCAGTGTGCATTTGGGAGTATTGCAAGTTTTCCATGGGTGGACATGCATGGAATGAGCCAAGTGGCATCGTCGAACAGCACCCTGAAATTGATCATGCACGGGACCTCGCGTGCATTGCCATAGCATCATTAGATGGTCAGGATACATACATAGTACCTCTCCATTACACTGGGTCACCACTCTGAGGACGTGTTGGACCTTTAACATGCACGTGCGCACACATGCACATACACACACATACAGTATATCCATTGTGCATTCTCCAACCTTGGTTTATATTGTACTGAGGGAAGATTATTGGCAAAACCACACACACACACACACACACACACACACACACACACACACACACACACACACACACACACACACACACACACACACACACACACACACACACACACACACACACACACACACACACACACACACACACACACACACACACACACACACACACACACACACACACACACACACCTCAAGAATAATCAAATACTCCAACAAATTGGGAGATTACAAAGGTAGGTGTAAGCAAGAATAAACGGTGTAAGATGGTATCATAATGATGGGTTTGACAATTTGCATGCCATTTAATACACGTGTGCCTCATTGCCTGGTATCTGGTGCTTGATACACCTAATCCTCTTTTGCTCTTGCTGGTCTCATGTTATTGTCTTACTGAGGTCTTGATCATCTTGGACTATTTCTAAACTACTAAACATGAAAATACAGCTTTTGGATAATTGCTATGAAAGTTTTACATACTGAATGTATCACTGCATCTATTTCTAGTTGAGACACAGAAGAACCGACCTCCTCTCCTGCTGTCTCCTGAGGGAAAGGGAAAGTTCAGTGCAAAAACTGCACTCCATGGACAGGACTTGCTATTTGAGTGCATTGCAGATGGCCTGTAAGTATGTAAATTTTTTTTTTGAAATGGCCATTCTTTACTTGTATAAGCAACATAATTTGCAGAAACTGATATCTTGCTTGGGTGCCACGTTATTTGAGATATTGTACTTGCGAAAGATTATTTGCAAAACCATAATATGAAGTTCAGGCCATGCTTAGGTCTGTCGTTTTAACGATTAAGTGGCCTTTGCCATGGAACTAAAATGCAAGCCATGGCTTTATGATCCTCATAACAAGCAGAGAAAGATAGTGGGAGGCACATAATGTGTATGCATGTGTATGTTTGCACCAAGTCTAAATTAACAAGAGTAGAAATTTATTTGCAATACATGTCCCCTATCGATGTGATATTTTCGAAGTCTATAAGGGGCACAACGCTGTGAAAAATTGATGAAAAGCACTGAAAGTCAAACTTGTTCTGTAAGTTATCATAATAAAGGTGTGTACCAAGTTTCAGTAAAATATGTTAAAGCATATGAGAATAAAGTCTGAAAAACCACAGATGGGACAGGTGGATGGACAGACCGACGGACGGAGAGGAAACCTACAGTTCCCTCCGGTGAAATCAGTCGGGGACTAATAAGCTCAGGTGGCATCATAATGTGAAAACTTTTGCAGGCCACTGCAGATCATGCCTTACATACGAGTCCCCTTTCAAATAACTTCAATGCAAGCGGAGGCCATTATCTCCCATTAAACATGCACAATGTTTGCCAACTTATGGTTGATTGCCTATGCTCTATCCTGTTTAAATGCTAAGCATCAAGCAAGGAAGCAGCATTTACCTTTTTTAAAGTCTTTGGTATGACTCAGCTAGGGTTTGAAGCACTGACCTACCAAACTTAGAGCAGATGCTCCAACCATAACACCACCGATTACCACTTTCTTCACTCTTATCATTCCTTTATGTCGTGTGACTCAAAATGAGAAACATGGTTATGGCAACAGTTTAAACAACATTAATTATTTTGGAATCTTGGAGGGTTATGATGTTTATTTTTTGGGTTTCCTTATTTTATTTACAATTGGCATGTCAGGTAATGGTAGTCCAACAGTGTGTTCAGCCAGATCAGGTCCTGCTAATTTGGTGTTCCAACTCTCCAGTAAAAGAAGCATCTTTGTTTATGTGTAGCCTGGTCCAAAAGCTTCACTGCCTTAAAGGGAAACCTTTTGTCCTGTTTTCAAACAACATAATGTGCAACAGCTGATCAGTCTGATTACA
>NC_140973.1:34261011-34346011 GCF_056783735.1 Eptatretus burgeri
ATTTTACAAGCCATGGTTGTGAGGCCATCTGAATGGTCATGGCAAGAACAGGGGCAACTGGTGAAGACAACTTAGGTGTGAGAAGCACCAGGCACGTACATCGTTGGAATTGGTGGACCTTGACAGGGACTTGCCCAATTAGCTGGCAGGATGGGAAAGGTGTTAAGGCCCGGTCACACCTTGACGTTTTAGCCAGCGATGGCAACATATTAAAATGTATGTAAAACGATGGCTTACGTTGAACTTTTGATGTTTTTTTTTTAAAGATTCGGACGTATTCATAGCGACTTGGTCTTATGTATAACGCATTGGTAACGGACACAGAACGTTTCGTTGTGTTATAGATAACTTATACCAACGAATGCTGAACCTGTTGTCGGCCTACACAACCGATGCCCAACGATAGTCTAACTTAGGCATAGCGCGTTGCAAGCATCGCCGACGATGTCGTGACGTAGCCTATTAAAAGGCTGACGCACAACGATTCGAATCATAACTGCCGTAGAAATGGAAGTGTCAACATCGCGGTCACACCTTGGCGATCTTGCCAGCGTATGCCAACCTAAAAAAAATGTGTCTAAAACGTTGGGGCACGTCAAATACGGTATGAGTAAGTTTGGTATACGTGAGTAGAATGCTAAAGTACGCTATCATACGTCGTAGTAAGTAGAGTACGTCAAGAAATTTTAAACATGTTCAAAATTTTTGGACGTACTCGGCGTATGACACACGTTCCGCATGCGATGGGGATAAGTTTTACACACGATATGTGGACGCTTACACGCGTCCACAAAGGCTACTTATAAGCTACTCATAAGTCGAAACACGTCGCGTTAATGTCTTTTTTACGCAAAACTTATTTCTAACTTGTGTTTGACGTGCTTTGAACCAATTCTTTACGTAGTCCCAACACACATCGACGTATGTAGACGTATTCCAATGACGTCTTCCGGTCGACAAAAAAAAAAAAATGAACGTGTTTCTAACTTACAACTGCCATATAAAGACGTGTTCCCAGCGGTTTTGGGAATTGGTATATAAAAATGCTGCTCATAAAAGGGGAACCCAACAGTGTTTTCGAGACCTTTTTGAGTCGATGTCCATGTCAGCAGTAACAGTATCAGTATCAGTATTAGTATTAGTAGTAGTTTGTTCATGTTGGCAGTAGTAGGTGAGTGTGAGGGGGAGGGTGTGGGTTATGATGGATCGTCCTTGCGTCCGCGTGTCCACGGGTAGGAGACATCTTTTCACCATTGTTCGAAGTTCTTCGCGGCTAATTTTTTATGGGGCTTTTTCAACAATGAGCTATAGCTTGTTTTTATGATTAAGGTCTATTCATAATGGGTTGGACAAATGCACAATGAACTAATAATGTGCATAGAGCACTTTGATTACTTATAGATACGATATACCAACGAATAATTATCGTGAAGCCGGCGTTCACAAACTATGCCCAACGATAGCCTAACTTATCCATATTGTGTGGCAGTTTATCTTTGCCGGTGACGTAGGGTTTGCTATTCATAGGCTGCCACTCAACGATTTAAATGGCTGCATCTCCACGATTGAAAGTAGACGCTTGCGCTCAACAATTGGATTTTTTTTTTGCACTCAACGACTTTTAAACGGTACCACTCAGCTATTTTCATTGTTTACAATGAACGATTTAAATTGCTGTCACTCGCCTTTGTTTTTTGACGCTGGGGTTTTGAAATTTGAAGCGTTTCTTCTGAACGTGTTAAAACGCTCAAACTCGACTATTTTAAATAGACGCTGCCGATGGACAATTGGAATCATAGCCAAGCTTGACATCGAAGTGTGAACATCCTCGTCATGCCGAAGAAAAGTTTGAAGAATGTTGCAAATAAGTGTCCTGGCCGTGGCCGTGGACGCTGACGCAAGGACGATCCATTATACCGACGTCTTTCAGCCTATGAGTAACTTAAAAGTAACGTCTGTCGATGTGTGGCAACGATCGCGTAACGTGCCAGCAACACGTTAATCATCGGTTAGAAATAAGTTCCGGGTACGCTAAACATTACCTCGGCGTGTCTCAACTTATGACTAACTTACAAGTAGCATGTGTTGACGTCTGTCAACGATCGCAGACCGTGCATACAACTTGTGGCCAGCGTAGCGGAACGTGTGAGTCATACGCCGGCATACGTCGTGAAATTTCAAGCATGAAAAAAATTTGAGGACAACCAAAAAGTACAACGTTTAAAGCCAGCGTACAACGATGTATGGCAGTGTTTTTCAGCGTGCTCTCAATTTTATCAAAACTTACCCCTGACGTATTCAACGTGTGCCAGCGTTTTAGAAAAAAAAATCAAAAATCGGCATACGTTGGCTAAAACGTCAAGGTGTGACCGGGCCTTTAGGGTAAGGACTCCCATTGGAAGTTGAGCTGAAAAGCAGAAGGATGTTGTAGTTGATGGGCACTGTTCTGGAGTGACCACTCGGACATTTTGTGTCATATTTTTATTTTGTGTATAAATTCTGGAAATCTGTGTTTTTGTGTTATAGCTGAGTTGTTTGTGATAATATAAATGTTGAATAAGTATTGGGAGCTGGAGTTTTTTCATGTATCATGTATGAGCATGACATGTTAATGGTTTTGGGTGCAAGATGAGCATCTAAATGCTCATGGAAAGCCTGATTATGTCATACCTGTCGAATTGAGTTGTGGGAAGCAGGTGAGAAAAGGTAGTGTTCATAAGTGGTGAAAGAGGAGGAAAATGAACCAAACAATATATGTATTCCATTATTTTTGTTAAAACGTACTCATTTACTGATGAACAATTTGGATGAATTGAAAATGTGTTCAAAGTTTAGAGGTGAACGTCGTGATCGGTGATTGATGTGTTTTTGGAGACAGGATTTAAATCTGATAGAGATCCTTCTGAGCTTCGTCAAATGGACGATTTTACATACGATGTACATTTCGGCAGAAGCTTAGACTTGGGAAAAATCGGTGGCAGAGGAGTTTGTATATATGTGAATATTGCTGATGTTTTATCATCATGCGAATGTATCTAACATATCAGTATTGCTCTTTACTTATGGAGCTGTTGACAGTTGCTTCTCCACCCCTTTTATTTGGCAAGGGAATTCACGCAGTTATTTGTTACAGTTGTGCAGATGAGTCCATCATCTGATGTGAATGTTGCTGATATGAAAATTCATGAGATCATTCAAGATTTAGAAACAGGCTCTTCTGAAGCTGTGGAGTTAATTATGGGGGATTTTAATCAATGTGAGGTTACACTATACTTTCTAATTTTCATCAATGTGAATGTGCCAGATAAATGCTCTGCAAGTATTCATAAAGAAAGCAGGGAAAACCATCAAGGAAGCAGGACTGGGTACGTCAGATCACATTACGATTCAATTACTGCCAAAATATATTCAAAAATTAAAACAAGCTAATTCAATATTTAGGATGACCTGGGATTGGTCGGAGGATAGCACAGACATATTGAGGGCTTGTTTTGAATGTACAGATTGGGAGGTATTTTTATATCATGATCATTGGATGAGGTGACAGAAGTAGTTTCTGGTTGTTAGACCCCGACATTCAGTCCGTTGTTCCTTTATATGTTCCTATAAGTTTCTGAGATGTCAGAATTGGTTGTTAGGGTTAGGGTTATATAATATGTTCCTACGTTCCTTATACGTTCCTAGGGGCATGCTATGTTATGATTTTCCTGACTCCTGGGAGGATATACATTCCTGAGTGTTCCTCAGGTTCTTGTTTCTGTTCCTTGATACGTTCCTATATATGTTCCTACATTCCTACGTTTACGTTCCAACGATATCCTACATTCCTAAAGGAATAGTTCCTTACATTCCTACCATCCAACATTCCTATGCCAAGCTGTGAGTTCCTCATTCCTTCGTTCCTTTTCTATACGCAGGATATATGTTCTTTCAATGGGGAAAACATTCTACATTCCTACGTATATATATATATATATATATATATATATATATATATATATATATATATATATATATATATATATATATATATATATATATATTGTTACGGCTGTGGAAATTCGCATTACACCATAAAGGGCCCGTAGGTGAGATATCTCAAAGTACATGTGTAGTTAGCCCAAACCCGTTGTATAGAGGTGCAAAACATCCCGGTAAATAATCTGAACCGTCGAGGTCGACGATAACACCGCTCGGTTATCCCGATAGTATGGAATGGGCCGCCCAAGCGGCTCGTGTCCGGAGTCGACCTGCGGCGAGGTACGATCGCCCGGTCGACCATTCGCGCCGGTACTTAGGTGGATCGAATTTGGCGAGCAACCCTATCCTGCACGGGTGGGCAATTGGCACGGTCGTGGTGGGGTTAAACCCCCACCCGTGACTAGCTCCCGGCGTTGTTCTGCGAGGGTCACGACAGAATTGTCCGTCCGGTGGGTGACGTGCCGCGATTCGAGCTACGCGGCCGTTCGCACACCGGCGAGCGCGAATTCACAACAATATTGTTACGAATTTGGAATTCAATCGCACACAACATACAGGTTCCCTGAGTCAGCTATGTCGATAAGTGCATGTTCCCGAGATAGCTCACCTTCCATTGTTTAAATGTTTTGAAATCGATTAGATGCGCTGTGGATCGATTTAATAGTTAGGGAGCAAACAATGGAGACGTCCCTCCCCCTCTTTTGCGAAGAGGAAGAAGAACCCTGCGGTGACGTCAACAACTCCCTCCCACCCGTGGTTGAGTGGGGGGGGGGGGTTGATCACGAGGGCATGAGTCACGCCGGGTGCGGGGAAGGAGGGTGCAAAGGATAAAGAGGACATCTTTTCTTTGTCCCGAGAGAGTCCCAAAAGAGTTTGTGGGCTGAGTTCGTGAAAGTCCCGTAAAAAGAGTCCCGTGGGAGTCCCGTGGTAGGGCTGAGTACGTGGGAGTCCCGTGGCAGAGTTCGTGTGCTGAGTCCCGTGGGAGGAATAAACTTTTTGCTTCGGCAGTTGGGGGAGTCAGGAGGAAGCCAGAAGCCAAGGAGCTGCGTGGAAGTCCGGGCGTCACAAAGGAGATGCAAGCTGGAGGCGCAGCCTTGCCTGCTGTGTCGCGCATACCGCGCGTTCGTGTGGAGAGAGCTCGCCTGCCACACGGAAGGCCCGAGCTCGACCGCGGCTACGCTAGCTGCTGTGGGGACGGGACGTCGCGGGTCGCCCAAGCCAGACACCATGAGGGTGCAGGTAACCTGCAACGGTCTCGTGGGACTCGTTCGTTCTGCCAAGTCCCATGCCATAAAGACCCAAGAGGTCCAGTGGGACCCCCATTGCCTTTGATGGGGTCTTTTTCCTACTTTTCTTTTGAATGAATGTTGTGGCGCCGAGTCCGGTAAGTAAAACTGTGTAAGTGTGACTGTACATTAATAATTGCTTATCGATGGTTGTAGTTCTTTTGTCGTGCTTTTGTTGCTTGTTTGTATTATTGCATACGTGTTTTGCCTTATTTAATTGCATACGTGTTTCATTATAATAAATGTCCTTGTGTAAATGTAAACCTGCTCGTTTCGTCCATTCCCTCATTGACTGAACATTTCGTGTGTTGGGAGTTAGCCGTTGGTTTGCCGTAATAGGGGGACATTTGGACCGACGGTTCTCGGCGATTACGCCGCTCGGAATCTCCCACGGACAGGCTTTCCTCGGCGGTTTGTTCCATACGAGATCCGTCGAGGGTGGAATACCCCGGTAGTTGTATCACGTGGGTATTTAGGTACATTGAAGATTGGCAATCGACCCTACCCCACGTGATCTGCCGATTGGCGTATTTCGGTTCTTGTACAAGGACCCGTCGCTCGGAGTTATCCGGGCGGCGATCTATATTCCGGGCGATTGGTCGGGCTGACTCGACTTGCGGCTCCGTTCAGAGCGGTCGGTTGGCGGCTGACCCCCGGCTTGTAACAACAATATATATATATATATATATATATATATATATATATATATATATATATATATATATATATATATATATATATATATACTTGATGTATAAAATGTTTCTGTATAAATTGACTGTATCCAAATAATATATGTATGTATATATAGATATTTGTATACATATATATATATATTTGTATATATATATATA
This sequence comes from Eptatretus burgeri, assembly GCF_056783735.1. Taxonomy (NCBI): domain Eukaryota; kingdom Metazoa; phylum Chordata; class Myxini; order Myxiniformes; family Myxinidae; genus Eptatretus; species Eptatretus burgeri. Next base: position 34,267,133 of record NC_140973.1, read on the forward strand.
TATATATATATATATATATATATATATATATATATATATATGTATGTATATACATTCCTGCCATGAATGTTACGTTCCTTTACGTTCCTATATGTTCCTATGTTTTACGTTCCTACGTATAAAATGAATGTATCTAAATAATAAACCCTGGGTGAAAAAAGTCCTTTGGATTATTTTGCATGAACAAGTTGCTTTTAGAAAAGATGATTTGTTGGAAATGAAAAGATTACAAAAGGAGATTAAAAAAAATTGTTTGCTCGCAGTAAGAAATAATATGCAAATAAGATTGAACAGAAATTTAGATGAGGGAAGGATAAGGAAATGTTGAACGGTATGAATAAAATGACAGGTTATGACAAGAAAACCATCCTGGCATCAAATTTGATAATATGTTAACTCTTGCTAATGATTTGAATGAATTCCTTGTTCGATTTGATGAATGTATGATTTTATACTAGTTATGGATAATTTATCAGGATATATGAGAGACTCTGCGAGGAACGAGGAAGGGATTGAACTTAGTCATTCTGCAGTTGAAAGATCTTTAAAGAATATTTAATCTGGTAAGGCTGCTGGGCTGGATGGCCTGTCTGAATTTATTCTCAAGGAATGGTATCGGGAATTGGCTTTAGTATTCCATTAACTGATTCACTGGTCATTGCACTCTCAAGTAGTTCCAAAGTGTGGAAGACTTCTGTCATTGTACCTGTAGCTAAAATACCTAAACGGATTAATTTTAATGATTTGGAGTATAGAGTATAGACTTGTCGCATTAACTACTATACCCATTCAATATTTGGAAAGGATTGTGAGAAACATTTTTGTGGAGCAAACGAAGGAATGTACAGATCATTTTTAATTCGCTTATTGGGAACAGAAAGGTGTTGAAGATGCAGTTATAACTTTGCTACACAAAGTGTATGAACACCTTGGGAGAGCAACATCTTCTGCACGGGTTTTGTTTGTAGATTTTTCATCAGTTTTTTTAAACCATTCAGATTCATTTATTGATGGAGAAGTTGCAGGATATGGGTGTGAATTCAGATTTGAATCTTGGGATAATGAAATTTTTTGACAGTCGTAAAGTCGAACAGTCGTAAGTCGCATAGGTCGTAACTCGACGACTACGTGTGTGTGTGTGTATGTATGTATATATATATATATATATATATATATATATATATATATATATATATATATATATATATATATATATAAAAAATTATGTCTATGTCGATAGACGTAATCAATAATATATATGTATTTTTTTATATATATATTATAAAAAAACGATCCAAGTGTATATACTGTATATATACATATATATATATATATATATATATATATATATATATATGTGTATGTATATATATATATATATATATATATATATATATATATGTATTTATATATGTGTATGTATATATATATATATATATATATATATATATATATATATATATATATATATATATATATATATATATATATATATATATATATATTTATATTTATATATATATATATATATATATATATATATATATATATATATATATATATTATTAAAAACTATGCATGTGTATATACTGTATGTAATATATATATATATATATATATATATATATATATATATATATATATATATATATATATATATATATTATAAGAAAAAGATGCAGGTGTATATACTGTATGTATGTATATATATATATATATATATATATATATATATATATATATATGATTATATATATATATATATATGTATATTTATATGTATATATTTTTATATATATATATATATATTTATATATATATATATATTCTCATATATATATATATACACATATATATATATATATATATATATATATATATATATATATATATATATATATATATATATATATATATATATATATATATATATATATATATATATATATATATATATATATATATATATATATATATATATATATATATATATATCGCATTATCCGAAAAAGTTATGGACAGATACGAATGAAACTTGGTGGACAGGTATGCACTCTGCCAAGTGCTGTTCTCATATTATGTCATGTGACAGTTGCTTTGTAAAGGATTACTTAAATGGTTCATGGAAGTAGATGTCAGTGCTTTCATCAAAGGTATTCAATTGCCACATGGAGTGGATTTATTGCTCATTGTTTATTTCTTTACTGCACATTTATTGCACAACATGATTGGAAAGGTGATTGCCATGTTCTTACCTGATCAATAAAATTAGTCTAAAGTCGAAATGATTTACCAGGTAATGTGGAGGGAGAGGAGGAGGAAGAAATGGTAACCTGTGCAAGTAAGAGACTTGGGTTAGGTTAGTGATGGTTAATGGAGTTAGAAAATATTATAGGTACGGATGGTAAATGGGAAATCACGTTAGATGGTAGTCAGCTGCCTGCTCTAATCCTCGCATGGATATAAGAGTGGATTGAACAGCCTCAGGAAGGCAGTTCCAAAAATTGGTGAAATTGGAATAAAATTTTGAGATTTGCAGTGAGCTTCGATTTTAGACATTTAAAGAGTGGAAATTGACAAACTATGCATTGAGGCAAATATGCATCAATAAAATTGACAATCATTGTTTTCAACTGGAATATTTGAGACATGCAGTCAGCCTGGAATTTGGAAATTTTCATGAAATTAAGTTCATGAAAAGTTTGAAAATATCGTTTCGAAAACTATGTAAACCAATGATGTTTTATATGCAGCTTGTAGCTGCTGGTTGCATCATTTTCTGGAAGCACAGCTGTGCTGCTGATGCAGTGCCTCTGGTACCAGTAAGCTCTTGCTCATTTTGCCAATCTTGGAAGGATGACAGGCCGAGTCACCCCACCTGCTGTTATTTCAACAGAACAACAAGGGCCAGGCACCTCAACCATTAAGCCAACACCAGGCTCATGTAAACCAATGAGAAATATTTCAATAATCTAGCTACCACTTCTGTAATTGTCCCAATTATTTCCACCCTCCAGTGAGGTCGGTTGTGTAATCTTTTTGACCCCATTTCACAAACCGGCTGGCCAGGTTTGACTGAAGTTGACAGACTTTTGTAAATACACACACATTATTCATTAGTGATACCAGTGATACTGTAGCTCGCTTACTATTTGGTGCAAGAACATTGTGGGTTATTTTGTACTGCACGTGGAAACCTCAGGGACAAGCATTGGATGGTATTTGAAGGTGAGAAGTTTTGTGGATGTATTGTGGGTGGAGGGACAAAGATTCAAATTACATAATGTGAACTCCATAGATTAACTGATAGTGTTCACAGGGTGTCAATGATTATTAGAAAGATTAAAGCAGTTTTGTATTCATTTTACAAAGCTTCACAAAACAAACACTTAAACAATTGCCTTACCCATGGGGAAGTTGTTCCCAAATTTTTTGACCAGTTCGACCTAAAATTACAGAGCCTATGAATATATTTTGCTTTTTGCTTTGTATCACCAATAAAGTATATTCTAGTCTTATTTTGTTCTAAACAAATGAGAGATATTTATTCCAAAATATATATGAGCTGTATTTTCAAGCTTAGATTTTTCAAGCCTTGCAAAATATCTGATTAGCCTACCTAAAACATTTTGAGGCCTTTCCATAATCTGCCTTCAGTTACAGCCTTCCCCCCCTAGCCACAGCATATCCTTTCCATAACAATATAGGGCTGGGTAGGTTAGTGGCAGTGCTGGATTAACCATTAGGCAGATAGTGCATGTGCCTTAGGGCCAGCCAAATATTCTTTTCACATTAAATATTTGTCTTTTTTTGTATTAAATATTTTGTTCTTGAATCAGTTCATCTTTTGTCTGGGGTCCATTTCCATGAGCCCGAGATCTAATTTTAATTTTTCAGGCCATTCTCTAAAATTTCAAAATGTGCCTTAGGGCCAGCCGAGGCTTAATCCGGCACTGGTTAGTGGTGCTAGTTGTGGTGGTTAATATTATGCCTTCAGCCTGGTATCAAACTATGACTAATAATGGTGAGTGAGGTCGATATGAGCACAGTTTTGTGAAGTTGTCACTTAGCAATCAGGCTACGAACATACTGATCCCCCTTCATACCACCATACCCATACATGTAGCAGAGTTTCTGAGACACGTTTGTAATCACATACAAACACCGACACACTTTGTACGTTTTTACACATTGTACGTTGATGTAAGATAGCACATGGCAGTCATAGCAGTTAAAATCCGCTCAATAAAAGCTTAAAAAAAAATTCGACGGTAATTGAATCCAGTGACTTTGCTGTTTGGCGTCCTTTTTATTTGTATTAAGGTCAGGTTCATGGTGGAGGTTGTACATACAATGTAGGCAGGACAAGGACATTAGGAAACATCAATGTACTTTTACAGAAATTACTAGAACAGAAGAAAGTAGATCATGGACGAGCACTTGTGGTATATGGGATTTGAACTTTGATTTCTCATATTATACTCGTATTATCAGCCATTAGTTCAGATGAGGATGCTAAACTGACCAACATAGCAAGTGTTGACTCGACTGTTTTTAAATGCCTTCGTTGGCTTTTGGATCATATTCATATTTCATATGCAGTGAAGGATGAAAGGAGATTAACCAAGAAAAATATATTGAGGAATGTAAAAGGAAGGGAGAAGGTAAATTAAAGGTGGGGGAAGGAATGGGTGCATGAACATGTCATTGAACCCCCAGATAAGTTAATGTTTGGGATGGATTTTGAGATGAGCTTCCAGTGTTCCACCAATTGCAATGATAATTCAACAGCAGCTTTCTGTTTCTTTTTGTGTAGCCAAACATAATTTACCACTTCATTTACCACTCTCTCTGTGTCGAGTGCAGCCTGTGGCTGCTGGTTGCATCATTGCTTGGGACGCGGCTATGCCGCTGATGCAGTGTCCCCCTTACCAGTACACTGGTACTCATTTTGCCGACCTCGGAAGGATGACAGGCTGAGTCAACCTCCTGGTGTATATTAATTCAGCGGCCAACGGGGCTTGAACTCAGGACCATAGGATCCCAAGCCGCCACCCTAACTACTAAGCCAACACCAGGCTTATTTACCACTCCAAAATGAAAATTCAACCCCATTTACCGCTCCAAAAGTTGTACTGCTAGTACAGTCCACTGGGTGGCACTCCTTGACAGCACAGATGAACATTACTGGAAGATCTTCTTGCATATGGCAAATTGGCTGCCAGGTAGCTATCATTTTGTTGGGGCACAGCTATGCCACTGATGCTCATTTCACCAACCTCAGAAGGATGACAGGCTGAGTAAACCTACCTGGTGTTAATTCAGCAGAAAATAGGGCTCAAACTCAGGACCCTCAGATCCCAAACCAGCCACCCTAACCACTGAGCCAACACCAGGCTTACTGGAAGGTCATAATCAGTTATTCACACTGAGTGCCTTATGAAAGGCAAATGCTGCTGAAGTGGGCTTTTCCAGTGAAAAGTTGGTACATAACAGAGAATTTTGTAAATAATTGATGCCTGGGTGGTGCCTGTGAGTTGAAATATATGTACAACCATGAGTAGGGAATCTTTACATATCTCAGACCATCCTTATGTGATGATTGTTAAAAAAAAAACTTCCAAACCGTTGAGTGTTGCCGCATCACAGCAATGCCAACCTGGATAATTTGGCTGTTGTAGGGCTATTCATCTGATCTTGCAGGCTTTGCTTCACCGTGAGCCAATTGCTACTCTGCAGTTCATCTCAGCCTTTTTAGGTAGGTGGAGGTCACCTTGAAACCTCCCACAAGACTGAAACCAAATATGTTTGTTTTGAGATCTGCCAGATGCTAACGTTCGAGCTCATTTTCAATCTGACCTCCTGAACCTTTCTCTCCTTGTTCCATAACATAGTGTTCCTCTTTACAATCTTAATTACATTAGCATAATTATTTTCTTTCTCATTGCGTCTTTTCTTTGTTCTGATTAACAGATCTGTCATGACAGCTGTTACACCTCATGGCATTGAAAATTGCAAGAATGGCACTTGTTTCAAAATGGCACTTGTCGTGCATTCAAAATGTTCTCAGAACGAAATGCTCACGACAGTCAGAAATGCCAAAGCTTTTTTTTATTTGCAAGGTAGATATGGTTGGAAATTAAAATATTCCCTTAATATATGTATTATGTGCGAGTCCGCTTGTTTTTGATACGTTTCCAAACCCCCTGGGCCAATTTTCCCGAAATTTCCTGTTCCACATTATATTCGCACACGAAGGTCATCACACAAGTAAAAGCAACTTTCATTTATTCATCAAATTGATGTAAAAATAAGAAAACATGGCACTGTGGCCAATCAAGTTTCATTCGTCGGTTGTCCCCTTGAGCAGGGATCGAGGGATGGCGTTTGGACTACCCATGCACATTAGAATGGCGACGCTCAGTTTGGGAAGCAAATCCATTGCATTTAAATATGAATATTCCATTTGCAGAATGGAAATTAATGTACAAAGGGCCCACAGTCTCCGCTTGGCTACATTGAGTACCATGAGAGGTTGCACGATCCTCTCGTCCGAACACAGTGAAATGAGGAGGCTATTTGGCTCATCATTGCGTGTTGCACCCTGTGGTCATTTTGCTGCAGGTGTAGAACATCCTTTCTTGGCTCAGATGTTTTTTTGTGGTTATTTCTTCCCATCGCCCATTATTACCAATGCCACTGACGGTGAAGGAGTTTATGTTTTCACCCCTTTCTGTCTGTCCGTTCGTTTGTTTGTTTATGTACAGGATATCTCGAAAACTGGTGGACTGGATGAAATTTTGTGGACAGGTTGGGTGTGTGACAAGGACGAATTGATTCAATTTTGGTGATTATCCGAATCCGGATCTGGATATGAGAATTGTTTAATTTTTAAAGTGATTCTTCACCAGTGAGAGATAGGGCCAATAATGATATCGTGCTGTACAGCATGATATTTCAAAAACGTATTGGACCCGATATGTTCTCGTGGATCAGGCATTACGTGGCGGAGGTTTGCGCTCTACTGAATGCCCCTCTAGTCTTTCCAAGTGTCCCTCTACCTTGTTCTTGGTGTGTTTCCCTTTGCTTATTTATGACATCAACTTCCCTAACAACAATAGCTTTGCGAAAGTCTAAATAACCCAATCTTGATCGAGTGACCCAACTTGTCTGTATAAAAGTTGAAAAACAAAATAAAACTGTCGTTAATCGGATCATCACGAATATCTCATTCTGAGAGCTTTTTGAACCCCTTCATATTATGGATTGCATCGTAAAACTGTTGCTTTATGAGTTAACTTTTGTTATCGGTTGTCTGCGTGAGCAAAATATCGACAAGGGTGGGTTGCCAGTAAATCATTGGGCGGTACTTTAATATGGTAGTGCTGCTTGCAGGCCAAGCAGACAAATGCACTTTTGACATCTTATTGACTGAAATATGTCAAATGTATCCTTCCTTCCGATATAGTTGCACCAATGTCGTGCCCATCGAACAAACCAAGATTTGCATTTGTCCATTATTATTTTTTGTCTCTCTCATTCATTGCCACTCAGACCAACTCCAAAGATCACCTGGCATAAAGAAAGCCGCCCCTTGCCTCGAAAGCGCATGTTTCTTGAAAACTACAACAAGACACTGAGAATTTCTCCGGTCGAGTTGAGGGACGTGGGCCAGTACGAGTGCACTGCCAGTAACGACTATGGGAAGCAAAAGCACATATTCAATCTCATGGTGGAAGGTGAGCTCCACATGCTCCACATGCACTACCATTCACACTTTGGACATCTTGGTTTTAGGTACTTTTGTCAGTCCTTTAATTTTCTTCCTCCATGTGCACCTCATGCAACACGTTACACTATACATGAAACCCCCACCTCATTGGTTTTTTTTGGTCTTTTATTTTGTGCAAAGATAGAAGCACACTTTACCTTTGAGATGTCGAGTCTGAGTTTGATTACCGACCCGACTATAAACGGTTGCGTTGGTGCTTTACAGACAGTGCTCTCAAATTTGACTCTCAAATTACGTTATCCTTCGACGGATAGAAGTTAAGGCGGGTGTACAGTTTTTCTGGTATTATTGCTGATCGATGTTAAAGATCCCACGGTGTCTTTCAACCATGTGTAGTGAATTGTGGCACCCCAGTCAAGCTACAATTTCCAAACACTAACCTACAAGGGAAATACATCAGTGGCATAGACACATCCCCGAGAGATGATGGAACTATCAGCAATGTGCTGCATACAGATTAATGAATTTGTCTGTTATGTTCTTGTAATCTTCTTGGCAAGACACCTGGACTCAGCTGCATAAAATACAGCCCAGATAGCTGTTACCTCCAACTAGATACCTGTTTTAAAATCAGGGAAGAATTGCTTCAATGACACCAAAAGTCCAAAACATCACAGAAGCTACAGCTGAACTCACTGTATCCACACATACACACAAAACTTGTGCCTTTGTAATGAACTGGTGATGTGGTTGAAAAAGGTGTTGCATTCAACTTGATTATCCTCACATCAGGAATTATTGAGTTGCTTATCAGGTTGGTAACGTGAATAAAAAAATGAACAGGTCTCAGGTTCTCAGCTCACGCAACCATCCTCTCTAACCCACAGCGGCACCATACCTAACTGAACCTATCCAGGACAAACTAGTTTCTCCACATCAACAAGCTGTCCTCTATTGTCCAGCGAATGGGCACCCAAAGCCTGACATTTCCTGGATGATCAATGGGGTTCCTTTTAAAGGTAACGTCTTGTTGTACTTTGATATCGCTTGCACGACATTGATCAAACTGGGACATCGTGTGAAATACTGCTGCTTCATTGTGTACCAATGAGTCTCCTGATTTCGAGTGTGCTGAAAGCATGTCCCAGAAGGGGTGTAGATCATTAATGTGATCTGCAGAATGGAGCAGTTATATTCTGCAATATTGTTGGAATATGGTGGTGGAAAAAAAACAAAGGAGAAAAGATTTAGTATTCATACAAGCATTTGCATAATTTTATATGATTGCATGTTTGGGTTTGGGAAAGGGAGGTTGAGTGGTGTGGAGGGATGCTTATGCAGGGTGTAGAGGAATGGGGAGGATTTGGAGAGTGCCATGCATTGTGTCAAATGAGAAGGGAGGAAGGGAAGATGGGGATGGGGAGCTTTGTGGATGCTTCTGCTTGATGTTTAGAAGGAAGAGGGAGTGATTTTGAAAGTTGTGCAGGATGTAGAAGGGGTGGTATTTGGGGATGCAATGCAGGGAAATTAAGAAAGGGGAGGGGTTGGAAGCTTCAAAGCAAAGCATATAATTAGGGGAGGGGGAAGGAAGGATTTGGATGCTTATGCATGGCATATAATGCAGAGGTCGGAGGTGGAGGATGAGGAGATTTGTGGGTGCTTATTCAGGCCAATGTAGGATGGATATGGGTTGGGGTATGCTATGCAGGGTGTATGCGAGGGGGAGGAGTTGGAGGAGCATATATGCATATATGTAGGAGGAGGAGGGAGTTGGGGAATATCATTTAGGGTATGGGAGGGAGGGGGAGATTGGGGATGCTTATCCGGGATGTAAAAGAAGTAGATGGTGGTTTGGGAATGATGTGCAGGGCATGTAAGGAGCGGAGGGGTTGTGAGATATGATGTAGGTATTTAAGCAGAGGGGAAGAGGATGGAGACTGTAAGTGTGTCAATGGAAATCAAGATTAAAGATTTAGCCAGACTCAGTGGTGTAATGGTTAGAACATCCACTCTGAGTCTAGGAGGTCTGCGGGTCAAACTTTGGCCAAGTCTTACCAAAGACTTTAAAATGGTACATGCTGATTCTTTCCTTCATGTTCAGCATTGAGAATAATAAGAACATGGACAATCCCCATAGATTGTCATCCATGGAGAGGAGGAAATTCTTCTTTAGGATATGCCTCACTGTGTGCAGTGAGATTAGTGATGCCATTGTTGTTAGTCACTGGTACCCAGCGTACCTGGGAAATGATGGCATTTTCCACAAGCTCATTGGCTGTGTTTGTCTTGTCTAACAGTCTCATGTGTTGCGTATGTTCGTCTTCATGTCCATGTTTGTATGGCCAAAATTTCCCAAAATATATACTCGTATCTTGTACATGAATGGTAAATTTGCCTGATTCAATGAATCATATTGGATGGAGAATGAATGCAGATTAAGCATGCAAATGTCTGATTACAGCTGAAGAAGAATGAACGAAAGTTCATGTATCCAAATGTGTAGCCAAAGGAAAAGGAAAATATAGATTGTTTCATCCATTCTTGACACAACAAGGACAAATGTGTCCAAGAGCAGCGTCCTAAAGGTTTTGTCGGCAAAAAAAACAAAATAAAATAAAAACTTCCGGTATTTCGTCACGTGCTTTGATTAAGCCAATAGCGAGACCCGTCATAACGTATTTACGATATATCGTGTATTTACGAAATAAATAATGTATTTACGAAATTACAATACGATAAATGGAATAATCTTTAAATAGTAACGTGAACTTTTCGAAACTTTAAAGTAAATGTCCGAATATATTTAATAGTTCATGACAGACGCTCTCAAAAGGCACCGTCTATGCGAGGATGTGTACATGTGCTTAGTATTTAAGGAGATCCAGATCTTGTATATACAAGAGCTGATCCTAGAGGTTAAGGTTTTGTCTTGACAAGAAGAAGAAGAAGAAGAAGAAGAAGAAGAACAACAACAACAACACCGAGCTCTCTGAGCAGCGTTCGCTAAAAATAACTGTGGACTGTTTGTCTTTTCCATCTCAGCACACGGCTTATGATGTTGAGATTCCAGGTTAAAATTCGATATCCTGCATTATTTTATCTGTTGCCTCCTAATGTTCTTGTCCAACATCTCGCATAGATGTGCAAGCTCCTCCGTGACAGCTTTAAAAACTGCAGAAATAAGATTGTTACTTATTTGCTTGAATAGTCTTGTAATGATCATATTTTTGTTTGATGGGATGGTGCCGAGGTAGCACACTTATCTTTGACCTGTCTAGTCTCGGTTTGATTCCCGACCAATGATTAACTGATGACGGATTGTTGCTTTGCAGGTATGGCGTTGCATTACAAAGTGTGCCTTCCTTCAGATGGATGCTCATCCTTTGTGTCTCATTTGCAAGCATTAGTTGGTGGACATTGAGTATCCCATAGTGTCTTCTTTTTTGAAAACTAAACAAGTTATCGCCATTGCCCTAAACAACTGTCAATTTCTTGCCACCTTCAGTCCAACATCAGGCCTGGCCAAACGGATCTTGAAAAACTTGAGCCAAAAACTTTTTTTTAGCATACCCCGCAAAAAGATGGAAAAAAATTGTTGCCATTAAGTAACAGTAAAGTAATACTCGACTGATATTTTACATAAAGATAGGTGGTGAAGATCACACAGGGATGAGAAAAAATTGACATTGTAACATCAAATGATAACATATTGTGAAGAAACTATATCAGTAGAACTGATTATAGAATGTAATCAGTAAAAATTGGAATCGTTTTTAGAATACCAATAATTGACAGTTCATTTTCTCCTCTTTTTTACTAGATACACCAAAAGATAATAACAGGAAGATGAAGACTCCCGAAGCAATATTCTTAAAGAAGGTGAAGGTCGGTGGCAGTGCTGTGTACCAGTGTGTGGCAAAAAACATACATGGCTCCTTCATTGCGAACATCATCCTGAATGTGCTATGTGAGTGGACATTTTTATTATTCCAATTTTGGGACTGTCAATCACCCTGTTTGAAGAAGTACTACCTGGACAGTAAAATATGGGGAAATAATTGATAACAGAACAAAATTTGAATTTATAACTGGACTTGTAAGTCGCTAGTGATTGAATGGGTGATGGTGTCTGGGGTTGGTGTAGCACAGGCATGATGGGCTGAATGACCTCCTCCTGCACCAAAGTTCCTTATTTTCTTGCAGGTACCCACGGAAATTTCGCATAATGTAAAACGTGACTTCTAGTCCTCAACCCCCCCCCCAACCCCCAGTCCTCACCCCACTATATCCCAAACCCAAGTCCTCAACTCACCTCTCCAACCCCAAGTCCTCAACTCACCGCCCCCACCCCAAATCCTCAACTCACCGCCCCACCCCAAATCCTCAACTCACCGCCCCCACCCCAAGTACTCACTCAACTCCCCCCCCACCGACCCCAAGTACTCAACTCCCACCCCGACCCCAAGTCCTCAACTCCCACCCCGACCCCAAGTCCTCAACCCCCAGTCTTCACCCCTCTAAATCCCAACCCCAAGTCCTCAACTCACCTCTCCAACCCCAAGTCCTCAACTCACCACCCCCACCCCAAATCCTCAACTCACCTCCCCCACCCCAAGTCCTCAACTCCACCCCTCACACCGACCCCAAGTCCTCAACTCCCCTCCCCCCCCACTGACCCCAAGTCCTCAACTCCCACCCCGACCTCAAGTTCTCAACTCCCCTTCACCGACCCCAAGTCCTCAACTCCCCCAATGACCCCAAGTCCTCAACTCCGCCCTACAAACTCCAAGTATCGAATGCCTGTTCATCCTACCTGTGAATCGCTGCATTATGTGATGCAATTTTCCACGATATACTCTCATGGATTAATTGAAGTACATCATCGAAATATGATTTTGCTTTGAGGATCGGATATCATCCAGACTAAACAAGTGCAGAAATCTGATATTTTAAGGAAATAATGAGTCTTATAACTAAGCTGATATACCTATTTACTTTAAGCAAGCAAGGCTTGTGAGTGAATGGGTGATGGTGATCTCTCCTTCCTTCTCAATATAAACACAAGAAAATGTGAAATTTCCAAAGCATTAAACTTATCTTTTTCTACTGTTTGGAGAATTATATTGAGTGAGCAAAAGATTTAGGAATGTGCCAAAATTAAGCAGCTTCATTCAGCTACATCATTTAATGCATTCACTGCTTGACTTAATATTTTGTCCCTCAGAGGGAATGCTTATCCATAGCGTCTGCCAGATCTATGTCGATATTTTTGGAGGTTTCATGAGGTGCCCTGCGAGGAATCAAAGCAAATCTGTTGAAAAACGGACGTTTTAAAATAAAGCTATAACATTTGCACGGACAGCAAACCGATGAACCACATGACGCGTGCACAGATGAGCAGGCAACATGGTGGATTATCTGCAATTTATATTTCACGGTCGATGAAACTTTCTGATGTCTCCAGGGTTGTTCTATGTTAAACAGCAACTCTTTGTGGATAAAGTCATTATTTGAACGAATTCATTTCGCCTCTTCAATGACTGTGGGCACGGTGAAAACTGGCTTTTAAGTTCATGGGATCCTTTATGGTATGCAGCAAACAGCCTGGCTAGCCGTTACTTGTCAACCATATAATCAGAGTGCTTGCTTGAGTGCTTAAGCCACTTGACGACCACTCTACAGTCGATAGCAGTACGGTTCATGTCCCGATCGGGATGTAGTCGCGACACGATAGAGAGAGGTACATGATTTCCAAAGGTTATATGGTTTTTCTTTGTGAGTTTCAAAGCAAAATATTTCTGAGACATTTGCCATATTAACGTGTTTATTAAATTGCAGACAATTTTTTTTCCATCCATTACATGACATTTGGCAGCTGTTTATAAGGATTAAAGTTTATGCAAATCTCCCTGAATCATCGATAATGCAAAGTTGTTTTTGTAATTTGTTTATTGAAATTCACCCAAAACAAGAGTGAAAGCTACTCAAGGATTTTTGCGTTGTATACAGTACGTGCTGTAGTCGGTAATCACACTGACACCAGTCTGCCGGTTCCTGAAGAATTGCCTGATATCGGCCATGCACTAATACAGTGTGTGTGTGTGTGTGTGTGTGTGTGTGTGTGTGTGTGTGTGTGTGTGTGTGTGTGTGTGTGTGTGTGTGTGTGTGTGTGTGTGTGTGTGTGTGTGTGTGTGTGTGTGTGTGTGTGTGTGTGTGTGTGTGTTCAGAAAGCATAACATTTTCTCCCTAATAACTCCCCTCACCCACCCCACTCCCTGTCCCATCCTCGCTCTGCCCCCGCCTAATACAGAGAAGCACTCTCCCACATTCATTCTCTCTCTCTCTCTCTCTCTCTCTCTCTCTCTCTCTCTCTCTCTCTCTCTCTCTCTCTCTCTCTCTCTCTCTCTCTCTCTCTCTCTCTCTCTCTCTCTCTCTCTCTCTCTCTCTCTCTCTCTCTCTCTCTCTCTCTCTCTCTCTCTCTCTCCCCCTCTCCCCTCTCCCCTATCCCCGCTCCCCTCTCCCCTCTCCCCTATCCCCGCTCCCCACTCTCTACATATATATATATATATATATATATATATATCAACATCATAAGCCGGATACTCTGTACTCTCTCTCTCCCCTCTCTCCGGATGTGTCCCAGAGGTGATTATGTCTGGACCGTGTTTGTGTCTGGATGTGTCCGGACAGAGTTTGTCTCCAGACAGAGTATATGTCCGGACGTAGTTTGTCTCTGGATGTGTCCGGGCATTGTTTGTATCTGGACGTGTCTGGGCCATGTTTGACTCCAGATGGAGTTTGTCTCCGACGTGTCTGGCCGTAGTTTGTCACTGGACTTGTCCGGGCGTTGCTTGTCTCCGGATGTTTCTGGGCATAGTTTGTCTCTGAATGTGTCCAGGCGTTGTTTGTGTCCGGACATGTCCGGATGGAGTTTGTCTCTGGACGTGTCCAGACGCTGTTTATTTCCAGACAGAGATTGTTTATCTCCGATCAGTGTTTGTTTGTCTCTGGACTTGTCTGGGTGGTGTTTGTCTCTGGACGTGTCTGTGTTTGTTTCCAGACGTGTCTGGGCATTGTTTGTCTCCGGACGTGTCCAGACACTGTTTATCTCCAAACAGAGATTGTTTATCTCCGATCAGTGTTTGTTTGTCTCTGGACTTGTCTGGGTGGTGTTTGTCTCTGGACGTGTCTGTGTTTGTTTCCAGACGTGTCTGGGCATTGTTTGTCTCCGGACGTGTCCAGACGCTGTTTATCTCCAGACAGAGATTGTTTATCTCCGATCAGTGTTTGTTTGTCTCTGGATTTGTCTGGGTGGTGTTTGTCTCTGGACGTGTCTGTGTTTGTTTCCAGACGTGTCTCGGCATTGTTTGTCTCCGGACGTGTCCGGGCGGTGTTTGTCTCTGGACAGCTTACAGTACAATACTCGTCTTTGCTCTCCCCACTCATTTAAATATTCCCTTCTATTTACTTTCGGAAAGTTAAGTTTGGGGTACTTGTGCATCAAATTATTATGCATAAATTATATTAAAGGCATTACAATAACGAAACTTAAGGGAAGCTAGGATTAGGTTAATGAGGTAGGCGTGATGTAATATGCGAGTTTAAACCAATAAGAGCCGGAGACGTCGAGGCCATGTCCCCAAACCGGATTTAAAATTAAATTTAGGGATATAATCATGATTAATGGGTAAAAAGAGCAACAACAACAACAACAACAACAACAGCAACGACAACGACAACAACCAAGGAGCCAATGTTCACGACGAGGTCGAACTTGGTCCATGTGCCAGGTTTGGTGGCAATTGGCCCAGTAGTTTTGGCATGATTGGGGTTACACACACACACACACACACACACACACACACACACACACACACACACACACACACACACACACACACACACACACACACACACACACACACACACACATATACATATACATATACATATACATATACATATACATATACATATACATATACATATACATATACATATACATATACATATACATATACATATACATACACATACACACACACTGGCATTTATTTATTAGACTAGCAGAAAAGCCAGTCAAATGACTGCTCCCAAGCATATACCACATGCAAATATCAAAAGCACTTCGATATATTACATATACTAGTGCGTGCCCGTACGTGCGTGGCCGAACGTGCAAAAAAAAAAAAACTTTCAAACCGCATGCCAGAAACAGCAACCACACAGGCTGTTCCTTCGCTCTTGCGTGCCCGTACGTGCTTGGCCTTACGTGCAAATTTTTTTTTTTTAAACTCAAACAATCACACTGGAGGTTCCTTCGCTCTCTTAAACGACGACTGGATTGGGGCATTGTGTTTATCTATGAATGTGCATAAGAAATCGAGAAATTATTAGAATACAGTAAGTCATCACTATCCGGAAGTCCGTGCGTTGTAACCCATAATGGGGAACGCGGTTGTGGATCTCTTCCCCATCGGCCACGTCTACGCAGCAACGTGTCCTGTCATTAGTTTGGTAAATAAATGGCCATCACTTGTCCGATTAATATCAAACCTTGAAAAGGCACATCCTCAGGTCCCCAGCAATATAGGTGGCAAG
Source organism: Eptatretus burgeri (assembly GCF_056783735.1). Taxonomy (NCBI): domain Eukaryota; kingdom Metazoa; phylum Chordata; class Myxini; order Myxiniformes; family Myxinidae; genus Eptatretus; species Eptatretus burgeri. The sequence goes on from NC_140973.1 coordinate 34,283,466, forward strand.
TTTCAATTAGATCGGACTAGTGGTTGGCGAGAAACCGGTCACACACACACACACACACACACACACACACACACACACACACACACACACACACACACACACACACACACACACACACACACACACACACACACACACACACACACACACACTGCTGGAATTATAGATAGATATTGTTGTGGTTACCAAATTCGCAAACCACCATTCAGGTCCCTTAGGTGAGGTATCTCGGTAAGTGCATGTGTAGTTAGGCCCAAACCCGTTGTCTAGTGGGAATACATGTCATTTATACGTGCTGCGACTCTTCAGGATAGCCGTTTTTCTTTTACTATCTTTATTTTGGACCAACCGCCATGATTACCACCACAACCACAACATCAACCACCAACCACAACGCCGCTTCACCACAACCGCCACGACCTTCACGTCACACCTCGCAACCGTAGCATCGCCACCGTTCTTGCCCCGCTGTGGGTACCGGTGTTGGACTCGTGCAGGGCGCACGTTGAACAGCGTGTACAAAATCACGGATTTTGTGCTTCAAAAACGGATCAAAAACGACACACGCCCACTTTTTGCCGTCCAATCGGTGAGCGAGGGGCGATTTGGCCCCGCCTCCAGGACGATCGATATATGCAAATTTGTGGATCAAAAAGCCTTCACGCCCACTTTTTCTCGGGCCAATGGGGAGCGAGGTGAAAGGTCAAAGGGAAGGGGTCAAAGGCGAAGCTACGGGGGGATAAAAGGACGGTGTTCGTCAGTCAGCGGAACGAGAAGGAGTCGGAGGGTGGAGAGTCGGAGTGTGGAAGTCTGGAGCCCGAAGCCTGCAGTAGCTGGAGAAGCTGAAGAGAGTCGAACGAGGAGAGCCCAAAGAAGAGTCCAGGGTGGAGAGTCCAGAGGCGGAGAGGCGGCAGCGGCGAAGGCAGACGAGGGGGTGCTCGCGACGGTGCCGGGAGCTGCACGCCCGAGGAAGGCCGGCAGCGCGACCTGGCCGAGGTGGAGACGCACACCAGGGATAATAAAGATCCTCTATACCCCGAGCATCAGCAACCCCCTCCTGTTTCCCCCCGCGCTGAGATAGTGCGACCAAGGGGGCCCGTTCCCACCCCCTACCAGACACCGTCCACGAGGCCCGCGGGTTGGGGCGCCATCGCCGCTCCGCGTCTCATCACCAGACGGGTAGGCGCGACCCGGTCTCGGCCTCAGGCCCGCCTCATCCTTGAGGGTATTTCTTTTCCTTGGTTTTGGGTATGTGTTGTCGGCGCCGTCTGTGAAGTAGAATTGTATAAGTGTTGCCGTGTGCTCGGTAGTCGGTATTAGCTCTGCACTGTGTTTTCACTTTTATATTTGCTTTTTGTGTAAATGGAATTGTGTTTTCTTTTTTTGTGTGCTTTTGGTGGAATTGTATTTGTGTGCTTCCCGTGTGCCGCGAATAAATGTGCTTTATTGTTGAACTGTTCTCCCGCTTCGCTTCGTCTTTTCCCCCATTGAACCCTCATCTTGCTTCACGTAAAGGGTTGGTAGTGGGCTGAATACGCCCGATAATTAATCGAACCGTCGAGGTCGACGATAACACCGCTCGGTTATTCTGATAGTACGGAACGGGTCGCTTAAGTGGCCCGTGTCCGAAGTCGACCTGCGGCGAGGTGCGATCGCCCGGTCTACCCTCCGCGTGGGTACTTAGGTAGGTCGAATTTGGCGAGCAACCCTATCCCACGCGGGGGCTGATTGGCTCGATCGCGGTGAGACCGAAAGGTCCACCCGTGACTGGTTCCCGGCGTTAGTCCGAGAGGGTCACGACTGGATTGTCCGTCCGGTGGGCGACGTGCCGCGATTCGAGTTACGTGGCCGTTCGCACGCCGGCGGGCGCGGAATCCGCAACACTGGTGTCAGGAGTGGGATACAAATTCATCGCCCTCCTCGCGGCACTGGTATTGGAGAGCGGGACAACAGGCTCTCCTGTCTCCAGCGAAATTCACGGGAATCGGTCCAGGGGTGAGAGAAGCGACCCCCGATTCCCTCCAAATTACGAGCGAGTTAAATTAACCCTTCACGAGAAGCAAGATGGCGTCTCAAGGCGAGCGGGAGCCGGGGGTATTAGAAATGTATATGTGTAATAATGTAGAGTCCATGGTCCAGGATGGAATCCCCGTGCAGGAAATGTTGATTGTGCAGGAACACGGACTCGCCCAACTGAACCCAGGGCCCGAGGTGGGTGCGGCAGCGGCCGCGGTGTATGACACCTTCCCCCCCCCTCTCCACCAAGACCCTTCCCCAACCCCTGCCGAAACGGCTCACTCAAGCGCACCCGACGTGGCCCAGCTATGCGCCATGCTGGCGGCAATGACAAATGAAATAAAAAACGAAATGAAAAGCATGGGCAAGCAAATGAAAAAAGAAATGAAAGAACTACGGGGTGAGACGCAGAACATGGGCCGATGCCTGCAGGCGGGCATGAAGGCCGTGAGCAGGGAACTTAAAATGGCGACTCCACGTGTCGGAACAAACGAGCTGGAAGGGGGTGCAACGGCTGACAGGCCCGCGGTGGAGGCGGGTAAGGAAAAAGTAATTCGGGAGACAAGAGACGAGGTGAAAGTAATTGCGAGGGAGAGAAAAGAACAATTAATACGGAGAGCAAGGATGAGGTACGCGGAGATCGTGAAAGAGCAAGGAGTGAAAAACAGGGAAGGACGGGAGCGACTTAAAGAGAAAGCAAGGTTGACCTACATAAAGATAAGGGAAAGACGCCAGAAAGAAGCAGAGACCAATAAACACGATGAAGACGGGGTAAGTGACGCGCACACACACACGGAGGTAGTGGAGGATAATGGGGGTGAGCTCGCGGAGCGTGCAGGGACCCGGTGCGAGCACCTGGATGGCCTCCTCCAGGAACGAGGGGAGGGAGTATGCCCCCTTGAGGCGAGTCACGACCAGGTGAGTTCGGTCGTGTTTTGCGAGGTTGAGAGAACGGGTGCTGTGGACGGGTGCACGTAGAGCTTGGGGGGTATAGAGGCCCCGGAGACCCTTGTGGGGACACGAATCCCCAGTGTGGTTGTCCCTGTGTGTGTGGTGCAAGGTGTGAGTGCCCCCGCGTGTGTGGATGAGGCACGGAGTGCGAGTGAGGCACCGCGGGTGAGTGCCCCCGCGTGTGTGGGTAAGGCACGGAGTGTGAGTGAGGCACCGCGGGTTAGTGCCCCCGCGTGTGTGGGTGAGGCACCGTGTGTGGAAGAGACCGCGTGTGTGAGTGTCGCCGCGTGTATGAGTGAGGCACGGTGTGTGGATGAGGCACAGCGGTTGAGTGCCCTCGCGTGTGTGGGTGAGGCACCGCGGGTGAGTGCCCCCGCGCGAGTGAATGGAGCACCACGTGTGAGTAGTATGGTTTGTGTGAGTAGTGAGGCACGCGTGAGTGAACGGCCGTGTGCAAGGTCGCTGTGTGCCAGGGAGACCGTGTGTGTGAGAGAGCGGTATGAGAGGGAGATGTCGGTTGGCATGCGGGAGCACGCAGCCGCGTCTCCCCGTGTGAATGTGATGGAGTGGACTGTGTGCGTCGTAACACGCAGGTATGCGTGTGTGGAATGGCGACGACGACGACGACAGATGAAAGAAAGCCGTGTAGCGGCTGTAGTTGTTTCGAGGAACGTGCCGGGTTCACCCAGCAGTGAGCACGCGGTCTGTGCTGTGCAACGCACGAGACCGCCACGTGCTCGCTTGCGAGAGTGAAGTCCCGGTCCGGAAACGCACGCGGTGGATTTGCCGATCCCGCGGACGGACAAAGTTTAGGCAGGTAAACGGATTTGGACCGGACGGGTTCTCCACGCGATCGTGTGTGTTAAGCTCCAACGGGCAAAGCACATGTGTTCGCGTGGGGAACCCCTCGAGACGTGGGGCTTGTGTTTTTTTTTGCGCACGGTGACGTCATGGCTGCACGTGTGGTTGGAATCCGGCAGGAGGGGTATCTCTGCCGGATGGTACCGTCCAAGGAGGGACGAGGAACACGTGCAGCTGCATGACGTCACGGGCAGGTGTAAAGTGCGCGAGCTCTGAGTTGCCGCGCAGGTGCTGTGCATGAAAAAAAAAAAAACAGCAAGCCTCACTTTCGGGTACACAGGATTCCTGGGCAAGGGGTGGAAGACCCCCTTGACCTGGGCACAGGATGGAAACTAGTTAGGGGGAAGGGTTAGCTTAGTTAGACCGACTTCATGGGGCAGGGGTAAGTCCTCATGGAGTCCGTGGAATGGATTAGTTAGAGGGATTTTAGCGAGATTTAGTTTGGGAAAGAAAATGGGATTATTTTGGAGACAGAGACAGACTTTGGATGTGTAGCGGGGACGTAGCTTAGCTACATAGTGTTAAATGGAGCGTGCTATAGTTTAAGGGACGACGTGGGAGCACGAGTTAGTTAGGGGATGTAGATAGAAGGATGGCAGAGTTCAGCGGTGTGTGTGTTGAAGAGTTGTGGGTTGTGAGGTGAGTACATGTGCTTGGTGTGTGAGTGAGGCCAGCGGGTCTGTGTGTGTATGGAGCGAATGGGGAATGCATGGTGCGATGAGTGATTGGGGGGAGGAGTGACTCCCACCCAAGGGACCCCGGGGTCAGAGTAAAGTGAGTTAGCTGGGTTAGTCAAATTGAAAAATGGAGGTCGTTTTGTTGTTGGTGGGAAAGTAGGCTCGAGACCCATTTGGAGGGGTGCAGGAGCCCTGTTGACGGGTTGGGAGCGTGGCTGCGAAAGGTGAGTATCGCTGAGTGGGTACCCCGGGCACCAGGCTAGTCGGCCGCGGTAGGCCATGGGCCCATGGGGGGCCGGGATAGAGTAGTGGGCACGGGTGCGCCTGCTTGGTGCGGGGGCCCGGGGCGCCATTAGCCGCCTGGGCAGTGTTGTGGGCACGGGTGACCCTCGGAAAGGGGCCCGGGAGGCCGGCCTGCCACGTGTGCGTTTCAGGGGAGGTGCCATGGGGGCACTCCCCGGTGTTAGGGAGCTGGTAGGCTCGGAGGCAGTGTAGTGCCCGGGGGTGCCATAGCGGGAGATTCGGCAGAGGGTCGTGCCTGCCAAAGGGAGCCACGTGTCCCAGCCAGGAGACCGTGTGAGGGCACGGAGAGAAAATTGGGGGGCGAGCCCCAAAATTGTGAGGACACCAACACAGGCGACGGGAATCTGGGTTGTTAGAACCAATAGTTTAAGCGAGAGGCGCTTGTTGAAAGCCCCGGGGTAGTTTAACAGTTAAATGGTTAGGGTAGATTAGGAGATGTACCCCTCCGCACCATCCATCCCCTCGCTGTCGTTGTGGGCCGCTGGACCCACTTTGGTTATAGATCGCCGAACTCTGGGGAGGCCATTCTGAGGCTTGAATTGGGCCTCGACACAGGACATTAGCTCTCCCTTATTCCCCTCCGGGAAGGGAACGTAGGGGTTGGGAGTAGGCTAGGTGACAGGATAGGTTAGCCGAACAAGGACGATAAAGGGGGTTAGGGGACGATTTATAGTGGGGAAGTAAAAATAAAAAAATAAAAAAAATAAGTTGGGGCTAAATTGGGGTTTGACAAATTAAGGGAGTGGGTATGTACAGTGACAGGCAAAGGCGATAGGTGGGAGGGAGACAGGTAGGTAGGTCCGAGCCCGCCTTCCAAGTGGCCAGCACCACCGCACTCCCTCCACCAACCTCCACTGAACGGCAAGAGCTGGCCAACTTCATCGGCTGGCCGTGTTTTGCTTCAAGGCGGAGGCCGGCCAACTTCGTCTGCAGCTGCTGTGCTGCAAGGCCTGTGCCGGCCAGTTCATCTGCTGGCTGTTTTTCTTCAAGGCCTGTGCCGGCCAGTTCATCTGCCGGCTGTGTTTGCCTGCAGCGGCCTTCTTCTGCGGGCTGTGTTTGCCTGCTGCCTTTGCCATGCCATGCCCACTGCCCACGTTCACCAGCCCCGTTCAATTTTTGCTTTGCCCCCCCCCCCTGATCATTTCCATGTGCGCCAGGATCAAGGCAACAGTTTGCAAGCTGCGAGAACTGCCCTGTTGGCAGCTACAACACGGGCCTGCAGTGGCGGCCCGTGCACCGTGTTTGTGTTCATCCATCCATTCGTTGTGCTCATTGCGTGTGCCACTTGAGCTGGCACGGAGACTGCGTTGTGCAGCCCATGCACCGTTGTGGTTCACTGCGTTCAGTTCAAAAGGGAAGGCCTTGGACTGCGTGTGAGCAGCCAGCCACGTTCCCTGTCACCTGCATTGTTTTGAGCCAGAGACTGCATGCGGGCAGCCTGGCTCCCTGCTAACTGCTTTCTTTTTGCAGAGTTCAATGATCCTGGGCCATGGTTTAGTGTAAAATTTGTAAGTTAAGGTTAAGATGTACTGTAAATATGAGTGCGCCCCCGGCATGTATGTCTTAGCGCCGGCAATTTTATTTAAGTCGTCCGTATGAGTGAGTTTGTTTAGATAGTTCCGCAGCCCTCAGGTTATTTATTTTGGGGACACGAATACCATGAATGTCGCACTCAGGGATCCGTAGGTAAAATGTACTAGGGGAAAACTACACATGATGGCACACGAAAATTTGACGACTCGGGACGAGTCTGTAAAAAGGGGAGGGGGTAGTGTTGTGGTTACCAAATTCGCAAACCACCATTCAGGTCCCTTAGGTGAGGTATCTCGGTAAGTGCATGTGTAGTTAGGCCCAAACCCGTTGTCTAGTGGGAATACATGTCATTTATACGTGCTGCGACTCTTCAGGATAGCCGTTTTTCTTTTACTATCTTTATTTTGGACCAACCGCCATGATTACCACCACAACCACAACATCAACCACCAACCACAACGCCGCTTCACCACAACCGCCACGACCTTCACGTCACACCTCGCAACCGTAGCATCGCCACCGTTCTTGCCCCGCTGTGGGTACCGGTGTTGGACTCGTGCAGGGCGCACGTTGAACAGCGTGTACAAAATCACGGATTTTGTGCTTCAAAAACGGATCAAAAACGACACACGCCCACTTTTTGCCGTCCAATCGGTGAGCGAGGGGCGATTTGGCCCCGCCTCCAGAACGATCGATATATGCAAATTTGTGGATCAAAAAGCCTTCACGCCCACTTTTTCTCGGGCCAATGGGGAGCGAGGTGAAAGGTCAAAGGGAGGGGGTCAAAGGCGAAGCTACGGGGGGATAAAAGGACGGTGTTCGTCAGTCAGCGGAACGAGAAGGAGTCGGAGGGTGGAGAGTCGGAGTGTGGAAGTCTGGAGCCCGAAGCCTGCAGTAGCTGGAGAAGCTGAAGAGAGTCGAACGAGGAGAGCCCAAAGAAGAGTCCAGGGTGGAGAGTCCAGAGGCGGAGAGGCGGCAGCGGCGAAGGCAGACGAGGGGGTGCTCGCGACGGTGCCGGGAGCTGCACGCCCGAGGAAGGCCGGCAGCGCGACCTGGCCGAGGTGGAGACGCACACCAGGGATAATAAAGATCCTCTATACCCCGAGCATCAGCAACCCCCTCCTGTTTCCCCCGCGCTGAGATAGTGCGACCAAGGGGGCCCGTTCCCACCCCCTACCAGACACCGTCCACGAGGCCCGCGGGTTGGGGCGCCATCGCCGCTCCGCGTCTCATCACCAGACGGGTAGGCGCGACCCGGTCTCGGCCTCAGGCCCGCCTCATCCTTGAGGGTATTTCTTTTCCTTGATTTTGGGTATGTGTTGTCGGCGCCGTCTGTGAAGTAGAATTGTATAAGTGTTGCCGTGTGCTCGGTAGTCGGTATTAGCTCTGCACTGTGTTTTCACTTTTATATTTGCTTTTTGTGTAAATGGAATTGTGTTTTCTTTTTTTTGTGTGCTTTTGGTGGAATTGTATTTGTGTGCTTCCCGTGTGCCGCGAATAAATGTGCTTTATTGTTGAACTGTTCTCCCGCTTCGCTTCGTCTTTTCCCCCATTGAACCCTCATCTTGCTTCACGTAAAGGGTTGGTAGTGGGCTGAATACGCCCGATAATTAATCGAACCGTCGAGGTCGACGATAACACCGCTCGGTTATTCTGATAGTACGGAACGGGTCGCTTAAGTGGCCCGTGTCCGAAGTCGACCTGCGGCGAGGTGCGATCGCCCGGTCTACCCTCCGCGTGGGTACTTAGGTCGGTCGAATTTGGCGAGCAACCCTATCCCACGCGGGGGCTGATTGGCTCGATCGCGGTGAGACCGAAAGGTCCACCCGTGACTGGTTCCCGGCGTTAGTCCGAGAGGGTCACGACTGGATTGTCCGTCCGGTGGGCGACGTGCCGCGATTCGAGTTACGTGGCCGTCAGCACGCCGGCGGGCGCGAAAACCGCAACAATATATACGTATACTAGAAGAGGGTCATTTGTGTGCCTGTCTGTTTGTCACCATTTTTCTCAGAGATGACTCTACGGTTCTTCATCAAACTTTCTGAGGTTCATCACTAAGTGCTGGGGAGTGTTTTAGCCAGTAAAGAAAAGATTTTTTTTGAATATTTTGAAAGAAAGTTGGATTTTTCTCCAAGCCTTTTTGCTCTGTGAAAGGTAATATGAAATGATCCTTGACCCCATTCTTTTGTGGGTGTAGGGAAGTGTTTTCAGCCCCCACAAAAAAAACACAAAACAAGAAAAAAAATTTAAATAATTTCTTTAACGTACCAACAACATTAGATCAGCATCAGGCATTGCCGGGTACACCTGCTAGTCAAATATACTGTATATGGAAGGTGAAGCTGATGTTTTGCATGTGGGGCGATGCCGATTCATCAATGTGTGCCATCCATCAGATGATCATTAAGCCTTCTGCCAGGACTGGTTGTTGGTGAATGTTAAAGATCCCATGCTGAGAAAGTAGGTGAGTTATCACCGGCAAAAAAAAAGAAATTACAAACTCCAGGCAATTGGCCAATTCCAGACAGACTTGAACCAGAACTATTCCCCAGAATAATTATAGTCACAAAAGAAGAAGAAGAAGAAGAAGAAGAAGAAGAAGAAGAAGAAGAAGAAGAAGAAGAAGAAGAAGAAGAAGAACATGGTCCTTTTGTACATGTGACATGGTGCTTGTTTGAATGTTGTATCGATTTGTTTTTTAGATTTTAAAGATCGATAACAAGAAAAAAGCAGAAAGAAGAGATAAGAAAGACGAGCAAAAGATTTATGTCTGTTTTTTTCCAAGACCCTTTATATCATTCGCATAATAATTGGGTCAACCACTCACGAGGAAGGATGGATTAAAATGGGAGAAAGAGAGAACGAGTGACAGAAGGGAGCGTTGAACAATTCATTCAGCTTGTACATCACCAGACATGACATTTAATATCAGACAATACAATCTCAGACATTGCATTGTCAGATAAGTACAACTGCCTTTCAATAAAACAGACTATTACTCAAGTGTGCTGTCACTTCAACAAATATTGCTCAAGTTCTCTTTCTCTTTCTTCTTACTGAGGCCTTCATCATTCTGGCCACCTTTGTCAGCCACTTATCCTGATAGAGGACCAAGTTTTAGTCCCCGGTCATGTTTTGTGTCTGCCAAGCATCAAATTCGAAGGTGGATGCATTCGCTTGACTGTAGGTATAATCCGGGCAGGAAATTGCAATTTGTTCACAGTAACAGTGATAACTGACCTACTTTTCATGTAAAGACATTGTGGGATCTTTAATATCCACGAGATAATGAGCACGTGGGACACCCAACTTAACATCCAACCAAGGGAAGGTCTATTTTGTGATGCAATGCCTTGTGATGCAATGCCCTGCATGCAAAGCACCATTTTGACGTGTTATAGTTGGGCCGACAAATTAACCAAGACAAGCCGACGCGAAATAAGATTGATTGTGCCATCTTCTTCCTAAAGTAATATTGAGTTAAGAGCAGGATTTGAGCAAAAAAATATATAATTTTGACATCTTCAGAGAGTAGACTATACAATTTGAACGATAGACAATGCTCGCCTATGTGCTTGAAAGGTTTCACGACGTCACACATTTTACCTCTCAAACGTCTCTCGTGCTAACGTAAATCCAACCATTTCCGAGCCAACTGGAACATCCCCGCTGAAGCATGATCCAAAATAAACTGCGAAAATGAAAAAAATTAATATTTTATGAAATACTACTTAACAATTGACAAGTCTTGAGAGTCATCTTAATTTTCGTTTGGTTCTCCATTGGCGTTTGGAGTTTCCTTTCAAATATAACGCAAAGATATAATTTAAACAATTTATATAGACTTGTTTCTGTCTTACTTTTTGAGTTTCAAATCTCAATGGTTTAGTCCCTTGTTGAGGATCGAGTCGTAGAATAAAGATCATTGAGTGCACGTGAAAACTCAAAGCTGAGTTGTAGTTCAGTGCTTTTTATCCATTGGCAAAAACGCCATATAAATATATTTATTATTATTGGTTGTATATACCTACATACAGGTGTTAATGAAGTAGCTGGGCAATGCAATTTGTTTTGATGGTGTTACTAAATGTTGCTGATGTTTAATTTTAATTTTTTTTTTGGTTGTTGAACAGCTGTCTCCCCAAGGATGATGACACCAAACGACACCATTTATAGCGTGGTGGAAGGCCAGAGTGTGTCGATGGACTGCAGAGTATTTGGCTCCCCAAAGCCTCACTTGGAATGGTAAAATCATCTGCACTTCTTTATGCTGAGCACTGTGTTGTATATACTCCTCTCTGTGTTGGCACAAGGAAGCTTCTTCCACAAGTGTGTGTGTGTGTGTGTGTGTGTGTGTGTGTGTGTGTGTGTGTGTGTGTGTGTGTGTGTGTGTGTGTGTGTGTGTGTGTGTTGGAGTCTCGGGGCTCAAGCCCACTACGAGGGGGAAATCCCTGGTTTCTCTCGAACTCACCCGGAACTAAGGCCACCGGGAACGAATAACTTCACCCCATGCGACGCAACTATGACACTGATGACACAACTACGAATGCCAATCGAGCAACCATGAGTCCGTGTCTGTCCGTTTAACAACCGTTTAACTGGGGGTCCTGTGGCCCCCCGACTGGGAAACGCACCCTCGGCAAATGTGCTATTTACCTTATCTGGTGATCTTGAATGCAGCTGAGCTGTACCGCTAGCATAGGCCGGACACTGCAAACCTCACCATCGTGAATCTCAACCTCCCAATCTATCTCTCTGCGGACAGTGCGAGACCAATGGTGGAAAAGACGGATATGGACAGATCGGAAATAGATTCAACAAGAACAGGTTTATTTACACACATGAGGAGCAGGATAAAAATGGGGGCCGGGGGAACGTAAGGATATCAATGGCACGGGGGAGAAGTTGGGGTTAAGCAATTTGTATCGCAACGAGATCAGAGAAAGAGACAAAGAGCAAACTTAACACGCACCTTACCTACCACTAACACAGTGAACGGGCCCAAGCATTCACAACCGCTGTTCACTTCTGAGGGAGAGAAGTGGGAAGAAAGACCGTGAGGTGTCTCGGGTGTGTGGAGAAGAGTGACGTGTGTCTTGAGTGTATTTGAAAAGGGGAAACTGAGAAAGGTGCAGCAGATTAATCATCTTGATTTCGGTCCTATTAATCGTCTTGACTCCACTCGCCCCCTCGCAGCCCTGACTCCTCGCTCGTGATAACAGTTCATGAGGTAAAAACCAAAGGGGCGAAAGTGCCAAGAACCGGCATTGTAACCTCAGGAAACAGTGTCTGGCACCCATTGAAAAAGTGTCCGCAAACGACCAATGAAATAGTGCAAACAACCATTGGAAGGAGACAAACGACCGTTGAAAGGAGACAAACGACCATTGAAAGGAGACAAACGACCATTGAAAGGAGATAAACGACCGTTGAAAGGAGACAAACGACCATTGGAAGGAGACAAATGACCATTGAGAGAAGACAAACGACCATTGGAAGGAGATAAACGACCATTGGAAGGAGACAAACGACCATTGAAAGAAGACAAATGACCATTGGAAGGAGACAAACGACCATTGGAAGGAGACAAACGACCATTGGAAGGAGACAAACGACCATTGGAAGGAGACAAACGACCATTGAAAGGAGACAAACGACCATTGGAAGGAGACAAACGACCATTGGAAGGAGACAAACGACCATTGAAAGGAGATAAACGACCATTGGAAGGAGACAAACGACCATTGGAAGGAGCCTCGAACGACCATTGAAAGGAGCCTCGAACAACCATTGAAAGGAGATAAACGACCATTGAAAGGAGATAAACGACCATTGGAAGGAGACAAACGACCATTGAAAGGAGACAAACGACCATTGGAAGGAGACAAACGACCATTGAAAGGAGATAAACGACCATTGGAAGGAGACAAACGACCATTGAAAGGAGACAAACGACCATTGGAAGGAGACAAACGACCATTGGAAGGAGCCTCGAACGACCATTGGAAGGAGCCTCGAACGACCATTGGAAGGAGCCTCGAACGACCATTGAAAGGAGCCTCGAACGACCATTGAAAGGAGACAAACGACCATTGAAAGGAGATAAACGACCATTGGAAGGAGACAAACGACCATTGAAAGGAGACAAACGACCATTGGAAGGAGCCTCGAACGACCATTGAAAGGAGACAAATGACCATTGAAAGGAGACAAACGACCATTGAAAGGAGATAAACGACCATTGGAAGGAGACAAATGACCATTGAAAGGAGACAAACGACCATTGGAAGGAGCCTCGAACGACCATTGAAAGGAGACAAATGACCATTGAAAGGAGACAAACGACCATTGAAAGGAGATAAACGACCATTGGAAGGAGACAAACGACCATTGAAAGGAGACAAACGACCATTGGAAGGAGCCTCGAACGACCATTGAAAGGAGACAAATGACCATTGAAAGGAGCCTCAATGACATTGAAAGGAGCCAATGTAAATGACCATTGAAAGACAGCCTCACACAAATGCTCCGGGGTTCACTGTTTTATAAGGCCAGCCTGGAAGCTTCGAGAATGTTTGTGTCATTGGGCAAGGCCTGCGCGCAGATTGGGGTTCCGCCTCCCAAGCTCCACCCACTCGAGTTTCTGCAGTGAGTCCTCTCAGTCGGGGCTTCCGGCTGTCGTAAGAGTCGAACCTCGCTTGCTACCGCTTAAGGCGAGTGAGCCTTTGACTGGTTTGAGGAACGCAAGAACGATTATAGGGAGACGAATGGAGCTGATTCCTCTCAGATCAGTGCTGACCAAATATCGCCCAGGCACATGATAGCCATCACGAAGGCTTACAAAGGGCTTAATGGTTGAGGGATGTGGGAAGAGGAATCTCCTTTAGAGCGAGGGAGTTTGAGGTTATGTAACTGGACTTAATGTCGTGATTGCTTTACGTGTGTGTGTGTGGGAAGAGGTCGTGTCAAACTACAGTCTGTATTAAATAGAAGTGTGTGTACTTATGTTGGGGGGGGAGAGAGAGAGAGAGAGAGAGAGAGAGAGAGAGAGAGAGAGAGAGAGAGAGAGAGAGAGAGAGAGAGAGAGAGAGAGAGAGAGAGATAGAGATAGAGATAGAGATAGAGATAGAGATAGAGATAGAGATAGAGATAGAGATAGAGATAGAGATAGAGATAGAGATAGAGATAGAGATAGAGATAGAGATAGAGATAGAGATAGAGATAGAGATAGAGATAGAGATAGAGATAGAGATAGAGATAGAGATATATATATATATATATATATATATATATATATATATATATATATATATATATATATATATATATATATATATATAGAGATATAGGATTGGCACACGCCCACAGAAAATGGCTCCGAACACTGTGCCAACAACCTTCCATGTGCAAAAGAAAAATAGCGGGTGAATTCCAATTTTCCCGTTCTAATGCAGTTTGGATCCCACTGACCCATCTAAAGCTAAGGGACTTATGATGAAAATAACTATGAAGTGTTATGAAAATAACTACACTGAAGGACCTACATGTCGTGAGTGCACATTTACAATAGCGGTTTCTTTTAAACCACAACAATATATAACTATGTGTATATATATATATATATATATATATATATATATATATATATATATATATATATATATATATATATATATATATATATATATATATATATATATATATATATATATAGATATATATATATATTATGAGGTGCATCTATCTCTGACCTTGAATGTGACATGATGCTGATGTCATGCATATAGAGTACATTACACCAATGCATCGCCTCCAAATTAGCATGGTCTCCATGAGGTACTACATAATACATAATATAGCAAAGTCTTCCTTGGTTTCCTGTGATGTGGTTTAAGCATCTACTCCCTTCGAAACATTGACAAACATTGCTTGTGTTGTGATTAACATTTGTGGATTATCCAGGCTTTATAAAGGATAATCTCTCAGGTTCAAATCAAGACTGTGAGCATTCCATGGTAAAAGGTTGATGAAATGATTGACAAACCGGACACGAGTATTTATAGCATGACAGGCAATTCTGTTCTTTTGAACGCATTATTTTGTCAATGACTTCCAAACGTCTTGGCTGCTCTGGAATGTGTCCTTTTGTGATGTGCTGTTACTTGATGCCATTCAGGCATGCAGGGACATTTCCGATATTGGTCCTCCCTGTCTGTGTGTATTGTGGCCCGTAACATTTTACTGTGACAGCTATATATTCTTCACCATAGCAATAACACACTGCAACTCAAACCTTTCATTTTCTCTTCTTCAAATGCATACATGGTTGTCAGTTTGAAACAGTGTGAACTACACTCATCCCTCATCACTTTGACCAATTTGAGTGATTCTAGTGTTTTTGGCACATTCCAGGACAGACGACAATGAGCAATGACAGGTGGGATGAGTGCTTTTTTCCTCCACCCAGTCCTTCAAAAGAGCAAAATTTCATGCAATGCCAGCGGCATGCATCTCTCAAATTATGTCCCAGCCAACATTACTATCAGCAAAGGTCCTGCAAAAGTTTTCAAGGAACTTTGCAATCCAACAGCAACAGTGGCATCAAAATGTGTCCATGAGAAAGGTTTGCAGCGACAATCCAATTTTCTACATATTTTTTTTTGGACCGGTGTCTAAGTCTTAAAAGGAGCTTGTACAGATATCACATCCAGGACAAAGACATGCTTTTACTTCGATGGGAACTATAAGGGCAATACAATATGATGATGATGTCAACACCTACTTTTTAAAATTCCATTTAATTTCGATAATTTTTTTTAACGATGCTGTATTATCATATGTAGTATTCTTTGTTGTTGATCTCAAATTGTCCTGAAGGTATTTAGAGTCAACTACAAAGTGTGGATTCACCCTGAAACAGAGCGGAGACCTGTCTGGGCTTGGTTCTCAGCAGGGCAATGTTCACAACTTCTTGTCAGTGCCTATATGCTCTGTACCTCTATGGCAGGCAGATTACCCCATCTGTTAATGTTGTTAATGAATGAGTTGGGTTCTTTACCTGATAATCTGATCATAACATGGCAATTCTCTTGAGACTCCAGATGCTGAGAATCAAAATCGATATCCGTCTACTGCTACTTTGAAGCAAAATACTTAATAATGGTGATTTATTTTTCTGGATTTGAACCCACAACATCGGAGATACCTATGTAGCATCTCAACATGAAACCACCACCGAACCCAATGGGCTTTTAACCTATGAACCTAGCATCATGAGTTAATTTACTCAGAGGGTAACATTGAACCGTCCATCCAATAATGATATTGATAGTCTTTTCTCTTATAAAAATAAAAGTGTACAGGATATCATTTATTCTCTCTTACTTTGTACATGTTTTGTGAAGTTAAAGGTCTTTTAAAATTTTTGAAAATTTAACATTTCACACTGTTGGACCTATCCTCTTGTTGCGAGTTCTTGCCTTGCTTGATTGGTAAAGCTGTATGACCACAGGCTTTGACCTACGTTGCTTGAAAACCAAATGCACAATATAGCAAGTGCTTCTGGAAGCAGAGCATCAAGCAAACAGCTCATTTGCTTTGGCCTGCAGTCTTCATATTGGAGCTATTTAAGAATTCCATTTAAACATGATGCCTCAGTCTTTCTCATCCAGCTAGCCCCCAATGTAAAGTTACCGTATAGCTCCCCTCGTCTTGCAGTCTCTATTTATGCCATCTCCTGAGCATTCTCTCTTGCACATGTATTGTTCCTTATGTTAAAGTTTAATCTCTAACTATAGCCTGGTGTTGGCTTAGCAGTTAGGGTGGCTGGCTTGGGATCTGAGGGTCCTGAGTGTGATCCCCTGTTGGCTGTTGAATTAACATGAGGTGGGGTTGACTCAGCCTGTCATCTTTCTGAGTTGGGCAAAATGAGTACCAGTGTACTGGTATAGTGGCACAGCATCAGTGGCAGAGCTGTGCCCTCGACCAATGATGCAACCTGCAGCCACAGGCTCCACATGAAGAAGAAGAAGAAGAAGAAGAAGAAGATCTCTAACTGAGGATTTGTGTGCCATTTAATAAAAGTAAAAAGTAAGAGACAAACAAGTGAATATGAGGAAGAAAAAAATTACAAACGAGAAGAGTTCCCAGGAAATGGACCACAGCAGCCATCTGTAATGTCTATATTGGTGACTGCAGTGGATATATGATAGGATGGTGCAGAGGTAACATGCTTAATTATCTTTGAACTGTCCGGTCTGGATTGATTCATGACTTGACCATAAGAAAAGGAAGTAGTACTGATCAGAATGAAAAAGGATGGTGCGAGAGAAGGTGAGAAAACAGGAATTGTGGTTTTAAGGAGATCGGAGTGAGGATATGGGTGTCTGAGTGCAGGGTAGAGGTTCTGGTCTCTCTTCTTGCATGTTCCATTTTGCATACGCAACACAAAGATGGTCCCAAGGGAAGTACAAAATTACTCTGACAAAGTATGATATTAATTTTGTGAACCTGTGCTGACAATCTTTAAAAACGGGCAATACTTAGGTTAGAAGCAAGCAAGGTTAGAAGCAAATCGGATGATTCAATATGAATTTGCATAAATAAAATGGTTATGTATGTATAAATGATCTATTTGTCATACTCTATTAATCTGTACACAGTTTACTCAAAACAGCAACAATTTGTTTATTTTCATTTTTGTATTGTTGATGTGCTTGCTTTATTTGAAGACTGTTTCTTTTTCTTTTTTTTCCACGCAGGTCTCAGACAAATATTCCCCGTCGGGCATTTGAAGTCTCAAAGGATGGCTCTATCAGGATACCTTTCTCCCAGAAGTCAGATGAGGGAGAATACATCTGCAATGCCACCAACGAATTGGGTTTTAACATCACCAAAGCACTTCTCCTTGTGAAAGGTATGGAGAATGTTTCGCTAACAATTGTGAATGCCAAATAATGTTTTTTTACTCCATGATTCCTTAGTATTTTTCTCCTGCACGATAATGTTTATT
Organism: Eptatretus burgeri; assembly: GCF_056783735.1. Lineage (NCBI taxonomy): Eukaryota > Metazoa > Chordata > Myxini > Myxiniformes > Myxinidae > Eptatretus > Eptatretus burgeri. Next base: position 34,300,818 of record NC_140973.1, read on the forward strand.
TCCATGTCTTCCTTGGCCTTTGTAGGCAGTGCTCATACATTTACTTAATTGCTGCTTCATTTATATAATGTGTTTTATTTTTTTTAATAAACATGGCGCGTAACACCTGCATGAGAATTGTACATCTCGACGTCGAATCTCAGTCGCTTGAAAGGTCCTGCTTTACCCCTTCCTCTCTGATGTATTTGAGGAAACAAGCTTTGAATCACTTTTATTTCCCATGAGAAAAGATTTGATCTTGACATCTATGGAAAGGGAAAACCGATGCCAGGATGATGTCACTGCAGTTTGTCATGTGCCAAACCATCTTCAGACCCTTTTGGTTTGAGGTCATGCAAAATACGAGTATTTTTTAGCCAATGCAAGATTTTTGTTTCAGAATTAGGAGCAAATACATTTTTTGGCCTTAGAGAATACTTGGTATGATGTGCAGTCCGGAACTGGAATGCAATGTAATGCTGACTTTACTTCATATAAACTTGAACTACGCACGTGGCGTTCAAAACATTCCCGGAACGAGAAACTCAGGCCATTTATTGGTCCAAAGTCCAAAATATTCCATTGAAATATCTATCAATCTAATCAGTAAGAATATGATTTCAACATCTTCGCAACGAATATGAAAAATTGGTAGAACAACTAAGGGTAGTAGAATGGTACTCCAAGGGCATTCAAATGGAATTTGGCCAATATAAGTGTGCCAAGTGCACATTCATACAAGGTAAACTAACAAAAATGGAAAACACAAAATCAACCTCGATACAACAATATAGGTGATGGAAAATGAAGCATCATACAAATAACCCCGGAGTAGAAGGACAACAAATATGTCATGAAGAAATGTGCAAAACAATTTCCAAGGAATATCTGCATAGATCATAATGATGATGATCCAGAAAACTTAACTCACCCCAAGAAACAAAATCAAAGGTACAAACCAACTCGCAGTACCAGTATTCCAATACAGTTCTGGAAAAGTAAACTGGCCACAATCAGAAATCGACAAACTAGATATCAAAACAAGGAAACTCCTCACCATACACAAAATCGTTGCAGCCCGAGGATGTGCTTGCCGGGATGAGAAGGAAGTAGCGGCCTGATGGGGTTTAACCAAGGGGCTTAACCAATGATGACTGTACTCATCATATGTAGCTCCAACAGACTACTGAATCCGGTTTGTGCGCAAACACGAAGATGACGAGAGAAATGGTATCACAAACTAACCTTGTAAAGCATTTCCAAGAACAGCTGCAAATAGAAGATGACACATGGAATAATAACAGCAATGAATACAGCCTTAATGATTGCAAAGAAGACAAAAGAAAAGTACAAAATGAAATATCAACAAATGTACGCCGACAATTTGGCGAATGACAAAAGAGTAGGAAGATTCAAAAAAAAAAATGGACAGATTGTGGATAGATGAAAAAGGCTCATTGGAGTGGCTAATAAGAGGTCAAAAAGTTAACTGGCAATGCGAATGAGTCATAATACATGCTCAAGATCAAGGACACAATACCAATGGCTTTAAGGAGATGGCAGGATTGAGTCTATTGAACAAGTGTAGGTTCTGCAAGGTAGAAACAGAAAGCATGAGCCACCTCCGATTACAAAACTTTCCTCCGAGCCACCTCTCACCTCCACTTAGTAGAAACAGAAAGCACGAGCCACCTCCTAACAGGAAACACCAGCCACTATCGGGATGTAAAAGACTCATGTCAGAACAGCTGTATACATGAAGGCACAACAAGGTGCTGTATAATTCCCGGTTAAACTGCATCACACCAGTGAGTAATCCACTGGCACATATGCAAAAATTTCAATATTCCAAGTTCAGAAAAATCATGGAAACAAGAACCAAAATAAATCGTTGAAAATGATGACTTAGTGCTCACGTACCACCTAATCAAGCATGGACAAAGTAAACAATACATTACGACTGGGCAACTTCGATACAAAAAGGAAAAGATGGAATTGCTAATCAACGTGTCAGTACCTTGTGGCTTTCGTCTAAATAGTGTGTAAATTAGAAAAATGACCAAGTACTCTGGTATGAAAAATGAAGACAAAAGAACCTGGAAGCTGAAGAGTCCTAACATTGTGCCAGTGGTAGTAGGAGAAACGAGAGTAATAAAGAAGAACCTCACTGACATTGAGAAAACGATACCGGGGAAAATGACTCCTAATGAACTACAATTGGAGGCTGTCGCATGCGGTTATTATTATTATAATTTTTTTGTATACACGTTTGAAGCTCGTATGAGAGCAAAAAACTCTAAAAATCATTTCATTGATGACACTGATAATAATTCTCGGAACAAAAATTTAACAACATCAAAACTTCACAATTTGGTCCATGAAACGTGATCCTTTACCAAAATGAAGGTGAATACTTCAAGACCTGGGAGGACTCCATTTGACCTTCTGAAACTCACAAATTGAGATTTCCAACTAAAATAAGTTATTTTCTTACCAATTATTTATAACTAGCAGGGGTACCCTGCGTTGCTCAGGAGAAAAATTGAGAGGGGGGGGGGGGTTGAAGAGTTGGAGGGCCAGTGGGGTGGCATAATTGCCAGGGCAGGAGGGGTGGTGGGGAGTTCAAGGGCCAAGGGGTGGGAGAATTGAGGGTCTGGGGGGAGAGCTGATGGGCCAAGGGCTGGGAGGGGGGTGGGAGAACCGCTGGGATGGGGGGGGCAGGAGAAGTGCCGGTGTAGGGGTAGGAGCATTGGCTGGGCAGGGAGGATGGAGTGGTTGGACCAGATCAACAACCGTTGAGCCCCACATTCCACATTCCTGAGGGGGTGGTAAAGACGGCTCAAACTCCAGCCATGGAGCCTTTCCACCCAAACACAAACACCCTGATAGCTTGCAGTCAAAGTTAATTGCTGATATGATTTCTCAAGACATAAAGGAAACTATACACCTCCCTTAGCCATGCGCTTCCCGCGTAACCACATGATACGTTTCCACCCTTTGCGTTTAAGGATTCAAATTCACCATTCACCTCACGATTTTTTTCTACAACCTTCCCATTACCTAATCTGATGAAAACTCTCTCTCAAAAAACAAATAAATAAATAATAATAATAATAATAATAATAATAATAATAATAATAAACACCAGCCGGGAGGCGACGATGGTTCGTGGGCATTATTGAACAATGCCACGATATATACAATTGAGTTAGTAGAAGCTTTTGAGGAAGCCCTACTGTGAAAACCTATCTCTTCTGTCAAAATTGACCAAATCAAATCGGATTTTTTTATATGTTGTACTTATGGACATTATGCACAGCTTCTAGGAAATGAAATTGTGAGAAAAAAATCGAGAAAATAAATAAATAAAAAAGTTGAAGTGGGCGTGGCTCCGCCCACAAGGGGCGTGGGACGCCCCTCACACAAAAAGACACAACTAGACCATGATATCTAGCTTGTGTCCAAGTTTCATCAAGATCGCATCAAACGTCACAGAGCTATGCTCTGGAGAGAGTCACAAACAGACAGACACACAGACGCAACGAAAATAGTGGTCACTGCTGGCGCCCGTGAACCAAAAAACATCTCTAATAATGCTTCATTTTCCTCTTTCACACGTGTGGTTCTCTTTACTGTATCATAATTCACGACTTTTTTTTCTATTTCAACAGAAAGCTCCAAATTCGGCTCTTCCTTCATACCTTGCCTAAAAAATCCAACTGTTACAGCGTTTCTTCTCTCCATTCTCTGAATTCGCCTTCATTGCATCCATCAAGAAATGTCCTTAATCGCATAACTGACCTAAACATTAAAAAAAAACCCAGTTTGCTATGAATGTTCACTTTCCATCAACCATTCTTTTCTTTCCAACTTCAGTGCCATCTCACCCCTCTCACCCCTTCCTCTCGAAGCAACCATCCCACTCTTCTCCCTCCAAGCTTCCCCTCACCTTTCTCCCTCAATTCTCCCCACTCACCCTTCTCCCACCATTCACCCCCCTCACTCACCCTTCTCAAATTCCCTCCCCCCCTCACATCCACAAAGCTGCCTCCTTCCCCTGGCCTCTCACATCCATCTCATCACTCCACCTCCTCAAATCCTCATCTGCCTTCTGCCCCTCTCTTGCCCGTCCTTTCCCCCAGCACCATAGAGCCTTTTATCCTCCTCATCTGGCCCCCTCCCTGAGCTATTCTGCAACCCCCCACACTCTTTCAACAACTCTCCTTACCTCCGCGCCCCCTTCTCCCTTGTCCTACTCTCCCCCTCCCCTCCCATCCCCTGCACCCAAAGCCTCCTCCCCTCCCTCTTCATTAACAGTGTGGACCTCAAATATCCGGGGTCTTCACTCAAACCTTACAGATCTTTCCATACAGGTTGCCACGAACAAACCAGACATAATCTGCCTTACAGAAACTTTCCTCCCTCAAGACGTCTCTGACTCCCAAGTATCTCTCCCCGGTTACTCCCTCCTCCGGTATGACAGACCTGAGCCTCGTCCTGGTGGAGGAGTTGCTCTCTTCATCAAAGTCTTTATTCCTCACTCTCCATGCACTGCCCTCACTTTCCTCACTCTCCCTCCATACACTGCTTCTGGTGTATGTTCCCCCTCCATCCCATCCCTTACCTCAAATGTCCGCACTGCTGATACCGCACATGAAAAGGCTGAATGCCTAAACTCGGTGTTTGCATCGAAATCTTGTGTACAAAACCCATTGCTTTCTGTACCCACCTTACCCAGTCACACCCAACTGTCCCTGGACTCTGTGTCTTTCCTCCTGATAAGGTGGAGAGCTTGCTGTCAAACCTCGACTCAGATTCTGCAGACGGCATCAGCCCACGTGTCCTAAAAATCTGCTCATCTGCCCTTGCTCACCCTCTCTCTGTTCTATTCACCCTCGCATTTGCTCAAAGTCATCTGCCATCTGCTTGGAAATCAGCAAACATTACTGCCCTGCATAAAAAAGGTGCAAAAACAGATCCGTGCAATGACAGATCAATCAGCCTTCTCCCAATCATCTGCAAGGTTATGGAATCCATCCTTGCTTCAGACATCAAATCCTTCTTCTTCTCCAATGGCCTGATTTCCGATCATCAATTTGGTTTCAGACCAGGTCCCTCTACTCTGGATATGCTGCTTCTGCTCTCCCAAAAATGGATGGAGGTACTCATTGCCAGACATGAAATCAGAGCCATATCCCTCGACATATCGCGTGCTTTTGACATGGAATGGCACCCTGCCCTGCTCACCAAACTCTCTTCCCATGGGATCCAAGGCCATCTCCACACATAGCTCACAGACTTCCTCTCCTGGCTCAGTCAACGTGTGGCCCTAAATGGAGTTCTTTCATCCCCTCTTCCTGTCCAAGCTGGAGTTCCTCAAGGTAGCGTTCTGGACCCTGCTCTTTTTCTGGTTTTCATCAATTATCTCTTGGACTCTTTGGAAAATCCTCTTTCTCTGAGCTGATGACTCCACCCTCTGCCGTACCATCGGTCATCCCTGACTGGCAAGCAGCAGCTTCTTCGCTCACTGCAGATCTGGGTAAAATCACAAACTGGTCCATCACGTGGAACATGTCTTTCAATACGGATAAATCTCAAACTCTCAGTTTGTCTCTCCGAAAGGACCATTTGGAAAACCCCCCATCTACTTTCTCAACAATCCTCTGGAAGTCCTTTCTTTCAAGCTTCTGGGTCTAACGATCTGCCATGACCTTTCCTGGGAAAGCCACATTTCAAACCTCGCCTCCAAAGCCAGTCGCCGACTGGGAATCCTCCGTCGTGCAAAGTCCTTCCTCGGCCAACCTGAGCTCCTGACCACATACAAAGCTTTCGTCCACAGCTTGATGGAGTACTGCTCTCCCCTTTCGGCTGGTGCTCCCGCCTCTCACCTTTCTCGGCTTCACACTGTGGAAACCAAGGCATTTCGGATCATTGGCATCTCCCGTGATGAGGCTGAGTTTTTGGGCCTCTCACTCTCTCACCACAGGCAGGTCGGTGGTCTTTTTGTCTTCTACCATCTCCTGTCCAGTCTCGCCCCCCTGCTCTGTCTGCGATTTGTCTCCACCATATTTCTGCAGGGCCCTCAAGGTCCGCCAACAACCCCATTCTGGTAAAATGAACAAAATCACGAATCTCTGCTCACCTTCATTCTTTCATTCCTTTTTTTCCCCTGCTTCCTTCCTCGCAGACACTTCCTCACTCTGTTCTTCCTTCCTTCCTCTTCCTGAACAGAGTGAGGAAGGAAAAACTTCCTCACTCTGTTCAATCTCATTCTTCCCTCCAGGCCTTCAAAACAGCTGTTCACCACAGCCTCTTATCGTCCCCCATCCAGATCCTCGATCTTTTCTCCCCCGTTAATCCACCCCAAACCCACCTCCTTCAAATTCCCTGCTTTCCTTCCTTTAAGTCCCTTGTAATGTCCATCTTGTATACCCCATGTCCCCCACCCCATCCCTCTCCCTTCCACAGATCTCCTAATATCTCTGTTCCCCACTGTTTTGTCCTTCCCCTCCCGTCCCTATTGTCTCATGCCCCACTTGCTGTGCGGTGTGTGTTAACTCTCATACGAGCCTCAACAAGGTATACAAAAAAATAACTCTTCAAAAGAACATAACTACAAATGAACATAACTTACCCAAACTTTCGGTAAGACCAGCCATTGTTATTGTAATTCCCTTAATATAATTTATGGATCATAACCTCGAGTCGTTTTCACGGAAAGTTAAGTTTGGGGTCGTTGCATATCAAAATCGTGAATTATTTTGCATAAATTATATTAAGGGAATTACAATCACAACATGAAAAAGAGCAATCAGAGAATGCAGACTCTCATCAAGACTTCTTTTGAGTGGTGTATTTTTTTTATAGGTTTTAGGGTAAATCCAATATATCTGCCAAATTATGTGACCTAAGATGTCAAATGTGTGAACCTTTTGTTCCTCATGAACAGGCGGTCACATGTGTAAAGTTTTGCCTCAATTTGTTCAGCCACTTCAGAGAAGAAGATTTTTGAAGGTTAAAAAACAACAATGTGGCGAACGAATCACGTCACCGATGATGTTATCAGTTTTTTTTTTCTCTGGACTATTTTATCCATCGTTGACCCTCAAAAATTTTCATACTGATCGGATGTAGCATTTACATTTGCAAGTATGACATCATAACGAAGGCACCTATGATGTCATAAAAATCAAACTCATTCCCCATGAGGAGTACTTGCTATGTGCTAAGTTTCAATTTTTTCCTTTGTGTGGTTTCAGAGATGCAGAGCTCCAATTTTTTTCCTGTTTTTCCAACATGGCTGCCATACCCCGTGACCTATGACATCATAATTATCATTAAAACATTCCACATGAATAGTCGCACCAATGGTGAAAATTTCATCTCAATCCGACAAGCGGCTGCGGAGAAAAGCACGAAAGGTCTGTGCGGACAAACAGACAAACAAACAAACAGACCCAAATGCAATACCCTCTCCTTTGGCGAAGGTCATAACTAATCTTACAGAAAGCTAGGAATAGGGCTAGACAGGACGAAATGATGTAAGGCGTGACGTAATATGCAAGTTTAAACCAATTAGAGCCAGAGACGTCGAAGTCACGCCTACAAACCAGCACAATATAATTTAGAATGTATTTTTGGGATACCATCATTATTTATGGTCAAAAAACCCCCCAAGTAGCCTATGTTCACCACCAGGTCAAACTTGGTCAATGGGCCGTTTGGTGGCAATTGGCCCAGTAGTTTTCACAAGATTGGTGTTACGCGCGCGCACACACACACACACACACACACACACACACACACACACACACACACACACACACACACACACACACACACACACACACACACACACACACACACACACACACACACACACACACACACAGAAAATGACATTTATTTATTACATTATTTGGTGAAAATACAAATAGAACTGGTAGAAATCGTGTGTGTGTGTGTGCGTGTGCGTGTGTGCGTGCGTGCGTGCGTGCGTGCGTGCGTGCGTGTGTGTGTGTAAGCCTATCATTGTGCTGGTGTGAAAATGTCTCAGTTTCAAAATTGACACATTTATAATTGGTGCGGCACATTCTCAGATGCAACTCGAATTTTGAAACTCGAGAACCTTCGTGTGCCTCGACTTGGCACGGCCTCTTTCCGGTGTGACGTGTCCCACGATCCTGAGCTGGAAGTCACCATATTTTGGGGAGAAGGCAGACCGGACCTCATGTGGAATGATCGGTATGATGGCTTTGGGGAACATTTCAAACGTTAGTAAAACTGAAGGTATTCTCAATATGTCAATAATTTGATGAGATCTCCCATTGTCACACGTAAGCATCGCAACACATAAGCACTGGTCCCAGGTAAGCATTTAACCAGACTTGGCAGCATCCCCTTTGAGTCTGGAAGGTCGATGGTTCGAACCCGAGCTGAGTCATACCAAAGACTTTAAAATGATACGTGCTGCTTCCTTGCTTGATGCTCAGCATTTGAAAAACAATCAAGCATGGACAAGCAACCATAGGTTGGAAACCATTGTGCATGCTTTATGGGAATTTATTTAATGGCCTCCTCCTGTGTTGAAATTCCTTATAAGAGAACTATATTTATTTATTTATTACACCACAGTCAGTTTTGGGTTCACTCGAACAGGCTCGATTAACTCGATTAACTCGAATCAGTAAATTGGACTTGAGTTGTAAATTGAACCTTGAAGATGATCAATTAAAGTGATTATGACTTTATGTCATTTGTCCTTCGAGCAAAAGTGTTAATGACTTAATGTTTTGTGAGTTTATTCGAGTGTTTAAAACAACATTTACTGCTCAATTTATGTTGTAGACATCAAATATTTCATGGTTTCTCTCAAAAAGTGTAGATCATTGTGTGCTGGTATCATGACCAAATTATTTGCCTGTGCATGTGAAAGAGATGTTGGAGTAACTTAATGGCAATAATAGGGTGACTAAGTCCATATAAGTATGAACTGCCATCAAGGTCATGGGCCCAGGTTAACGACGAGGCAAATGGTGGGCTAAATTGGACCCCTCCTGTGTTTATGTTCCTCACACACATATTTTTGTATATCCTTGTGTGAAGCCGACTCTAACTCAGTTATCTCAACAAAAAACTTACAGCACCACGACATGCCACAATATTAGTAGTCCAAGGCAATACAAGAAATAAAAGCTCCAGAGCAAGGTAATTTTGTTCATCTAACCTGCTTCATGTCACCGCTACACATCTTCAAACTTGGAACTTGTATTTCATCCCCAACACAGAATACCAGAACCAATTGTCGATGATGAATCAATCAACCGTTCCAGGATGGCGGTGTTGCCGAAGCAGTTATGCGGCTAAGGAACCTTCTAAGAAGTTTCCCATTGTCATCTCGGAGAATCCAATTTGGTTTTTATAATTCGCAATTGGCAATCTAGTGGATGAGGGGCTTGTTTGCTTTTTGCAAAAGAGGGAGAAAAAAAGGATCAATAGAGGAGAGATAAAAGAGGGGGAAAAAATCAAAGGGAAGGTAGGAGACGGGCAAGAAAATTCCTCGGCAAAGGTATACACACTGCATGTAGAACACCAACACTGTATCAACGTTGCAACCGACCATTGTAACCTTTGCCTACCTTGGACCAACGTCTGTGTGCTCGCTGGGATGTAGCAAAGCAAAGCGCATGCTCATCCTTGGCTACTCACCCAAGCCACCTGTACACATGTATAGTTGTTACCTCAAGGTATTTGATAATTTGTTTTGAACTCATTAGCAGGCCATATTCTGATTAGTTTTCCTGGAAACGATTTCACATACGAAATTCTCTCCAAGTATAAAATCCCTATCTCATCTCAGTTCTAACTTTCTATTTTTTTTTTCTGCTAGCTGTGTTCTCTCGGTCCTGTACATGCCAATCCACCATCTCAAAAATTACACTTCATATTACTGTAAATCTCTTTGTACATCTTAAATTATTCTATCATATACCCATATAATGTTGTTTTGTCTAATATAAACAACTTCAATTTATCCACTCTTTCCTCATCAATACGATCTGATATTCCCGAACAATGTTTCCATGCTCTGTGCTGGACCCTCTCTCATTGCACGATGTAATCCCTCTTATAACATGATGATCAAAAGTAAATTCAGGGCCAGACATCATCTGAATTAGCCTGAATATCCCATCCTAATTCATAAGAACTAGAAGGGTACTCGGTAGAGCGCATACCGCTGCCACCTCATGCCTGATCCACGAGAACATATCTGGGCCAATAAATTTTTGAAATATCATGCTATACAGTACGATATCGTTTTTGGCCCTGTCTCTCAATGGTGAACAATCACTTAAAATATTTTAGTGACCGGATCCAGATTCGGATCTTCACCAAAATTGAATCAATTCTTCCTTGTCACACACCCAACCTGTCCACGAAGTTTCATCCGAACCCGTTCACATCTTTTTGAGATATACTGTACACAAACAGACAGACAAACAAACAAACAGACAGACAGAAAGGTGTGAAAATATAACCTCTTTCAGCTTTCCTGGCAGAGGTAAAAAGAGCAATCAGAGATTGCAGATTCTCATCAGGACTTGTTTTGTGTGGTGTTTGTGTAGTTTTGTCTCATGTATTTTGTGTAATGTTTGTGTACTGGTGTGTCTCACAATTAACTAGAGGGTAATTAACATCGGTAGAGTGCAAAACCTCCGCTGCCAGTACTGCTGGGTCACTTAAGTGAACCTGATATCTTATTAATTGTAGGTCAAAACGGATCAGACTCGACTGAACCACGATTGAATAAACTAAACTGGATTGACGCGCATGTAGAAATGCCCAAAAAAAAAATGGAATTTTTTTTGAAAAAAAAGTTGCTAAATTTTTTTTTTTCCTCGAACAAATTTTTTTGGGGGATGGAAATCACTTAAAACATGTAGAAATGCAAAAAAAAAAATTCAAATATTTTTCAAATAAAATCAAAATTTTTTTGAAAAAAAGTTGCAAGAATTTTGTTTTTTTTTCTCCAACAAAGTTTGTTTTTTTGGTTGGAAATCACTTAAAACATGTAGAAATGCAAAAACAAAAATTCAAATCTTTTTTCAAAATGGCCGCCATAGCGGCCATATTGGACTTTGGACCAACTCCAAAATCTAATGGCATGATCCTTGGACCATACCTAATCCCTCCACCAAGTTTCGTCGAAATCCGTCCAGGAGTTTTTCCGTAATACTGTTCACAAACAAACAAACAGACGAGTGAAAACAGTAACCTCCGTCCATCTTCGATGGCGGAGGTTAATAATCTACATATAATGGAGCAAGTGTATGTGATTATGTATGTACGTATGTTTGTATGTATGTATTGTTGCGAATTCGCACCCGCCGGCGTGCGAACGGCCACGTAACTCGAATCGCGGAACGTCGCCCACCGGACGGACAATTCAGTCGTGACCCTCCTGGAACTATCGCCCGGAGCCAGTCACGGGTGGGCCTTTCGAACTCACCACAATCATGCCAATCGGCCACCCGCGTAGGATAGGGTTGCTCGCCAAATTCGATCTACCTAAGTACCTGTGCGAATGATCGACTGGGCGATCGTACCACGCCACAGGCTGACTCCGGACACGAACCGCTTAAGCGGTCCGTTCCGTGCTACAGTGATAACCGAGCGGTGTTATCGTCGGCCTTGACGGTTCCGATTAATTACCGGGATGTTGAACCCACTACGAAACCCTTACGTGATGCAAGATGGAGATTCAAATGGAGAAAAGACGAAGCGAAACGGGCACAGTTCAACATGCAAGCATTTTATTACGCGACACACGGAAAGCACGTATATACAGCCATACACAAAAAGCAAAGGCAAGAAGAAAACAGTTGACACCGACCTAACGCGTACACACGGCAACACTTACACAGTTTTACTTCACAGACGGCACCAACACCCATTTACACAAAAGCAAAAGAAGGAAGCCACCCTCACAGACAAGGAGGCAGACAGGCCCGTAGGCCAAATGTGCGCGGGACCTAGAGGAGCGGCCAGATCCGCGAGACCGGGGAGGTCTTACCCACGTCCTCGTGACGCGTTGGCGGGCAAGCCGGAAAATGTCCGTGCCGCTGTGCCCCGACTCCGTACCCCTGGCGTGCTCGTTGGCACCACGTTTGGGGTGGGGGAGGAACGGGGCCCCCTTTGCACTATCTCAGCGTGGGGGAAGGGGAAATTGTTGATGCCTGGGGGAGGGGAATGGCTGGCTGGCTTGGGTCCCGCGACGAGACAAGCGATCCCCCACACCGCGACCTCGTCGCCGACCGCCGTCCTCCTGGCCTCGGACCCGAGCTCCCTTGCCCCGACCCGCCGCCTGCAGCTCCACTGCGCGCACTCCCCTTCTTCCAGCTCAACTCTCAACTCCGCTCCCCAACGCTCAATGCTTCTCGCTTCTCTCACCACGCTTACGCTTAGCTCCACCAGTTCCACATTCTTCTCTTTTTCAACTCCCCCAGTTCCACACTCTCCTTTTTTGCGAGTCGCCTTCCGCTCACACCTTTATAGCTCTCAGGAGGCGCCGATATGAAAATTCCCGGATCAGACCGCGATTAGAGGCGGGGCCACACCGCCCCCCGGTCAGCCATTGGTCGGGCAAAAATGGGCGTGAACCTCCCCTGATCCGATAATTTGCAAAGACGGACATGGACCGAATTCACCTATACGCGCCTGGAGGCAGGGCCAAGCCGCCTCGCGCTTGCCCATTGGACGGAGGAGAAGTGGGCGTGAAGCATTCCTGATCCGCGGATTGACGCGTTCGGCCTCCATGGCCGAACGGCTCCGGGAACACGACGTTTGGTGTTGACTGGTGGTGTTTGGAAATGGCCGTAGAAGCGATGATGGGGGATGAAGTTGTGAAGGTAAAGGCGAAGGTGGTGGTGTTTGCGAATGGTTGTAGAAGCGATGATGTGGTAGCGAAGGTGGTGGAGGTGGCGTCGTTGTGGTGTGGTTGGCGCTATGGTGGGGATGGCGTGGTTGTTGAGATGCTGTTTGTTTGAAATAAAAGATAGAACAGAAAAATGGCTAACTCAAAGCGTCGCAGCCCAGATGGATCACATAAATTCCCTCGATACAACGGGTTTGGGCGAACTACACATGTACCTCTGGAGATATATCACCTGAGGGCCCTTTATGGTGTAATGCGAATTTCCACAGCCGTAACAGTATGTAATGTGTGTATGTAATATATGTTTGTTATGTATGTGTGTATGTATGTATGTAATGTGTGTATGTAATGTATGTTTGTATGTGTGTATGTAATGTGTGTATGTATGTGTTTGTATGTAATGTGTGTATGTAATGTATGTATGTATGTATGTGTGTACTTAATGTATGTATGTAATGTATGTGTGTATGTTTGTTTGTATGTTTGTATGTATGTATATAATGTATGTTTGTATGTATGTATCTATGTAATGTGTGTATGTATGTAATGTACCTACAGTATTGTTGCGGATTCGCGCCCGCCGGCGTGCGGACGGCCACGTAACTCGAATCGCGGCAGCGGCACGTCGCCCACCGGACGGACAATCCAGTCGTGACCCTCTCGGACTAACGCCGGGAACTAGTCACGGGTGGACCTTTCGGTCTCACCGTGATCGTGCCAATCGGCCCCCGCGTGGGATAGGGTTGCTCGCCAAATTCGACCTACCTAAGTACCCACACGGAGGGTAGACCGGGCGATCGCACCTCGCCGCAGGTCGACTTCGGACACGGGCCACTTCAAGCGACCCGTTCCGTACTATCGGGATAACCGAGTGGTGTTATTCGTCGGTCTCGACGGTTCGATTAATTATCGGGCGTTTTAGCCCACGACCAACCCTTTACGTGAAGCAAGATGGGGATTCAATAGAGGAAAAGACGAAGCGAAGCGGGAAAACAGTTCAACAATAAGCACATTTATTTCGCGATGAACGGAAAGCACACATATACAATTACACCAAAAGCAAATGTAAAAGAAGAAGACAATGCAATATTACACAAAAAGCAAATGCAACAATGCAGATCTAACCAACTACCGGGCACACGGCAACACTTATACAATTTTACTTCACAAACGGCGCCGACAACACATATTCCCAAAAGCAAAAGAAAAGAGAACCACCCTCCAGGATGATGGGGGTAGGCGGGCCTGGGGCCGAGACCGTGTCGGGCCTACCGTCTGATGATGAGACGCGAAGTGGCGGTGGTGCCTCAATTCCGCGGGCCTCGCGGACAGTGTCTGGTAGGGGGTGGGAAAGGGGCCCCCTTTGTCGCACTATCTCAGCGCGGGGGGAAACAGGAGGGGGTTGCTGATGCTCGGGGGAAGGAGGATATCACCCTGTCTCGGGTCCCGCGGCGAGCGTCTCCTCCTCGACCTCGGGCGAGTTGCTGGCCTCTCCCTGTGCAGCTCCCGGCACCGACGCGAGCACCCCCTCGCCCGCCTTCGCCGCCGTCACCTCTCCACAGCTCCGTCTACTCGCCCTCTCCGTCTCCTCTCTTGGCTCGTCCCAACTCTTCACTCTTGACTTCTCCCACTTCTTTCCAGCTCCACCGACGACTCTCTTGAACTCCGCACAACTGTCTTTACTGACGAACGCAGCCGTTTATATAAGCCCCGTAGCTTCGCTCTTTCACCCTTGACCCTCTGCCTCCGACCCTTCACCTCTCTAACTGGCCCCCCATTGGCCCGAGGAAAAGTGGGCGTGAATGCTTTTTGATCCATGAATTTGCATATAGCGTCCGCCCTCCAACGCCCTGGAGGCGGGGCCAAATTGCCCCTCGCTCACCGATTGGACGGAACAAAAGTGGGCGTGAGTCGTTTTTGATCCGTTTTTCTTCGGAAAGTCTGTGATGTCTCTGAATACGCTGCTCGGTGCGCGCCCTGCACGAGTCCAGCATCGGTGCCCACTAGTGGCGCGAGATGGTGTGGATGCGATGGTGGCGAGTTGTGACGGTAAAGGTCGTGGCGGTTGTGGTGAAGCGGCGTTGTGGTTGGTGGTTGTTGTTGTGAAGCGGCGTTGTGGTTGGTGGTTGTTGTTGTGAAGCGGCGTTGTGGTTGGTGGTTGTTGTGTGATGGCTGTTGAGACGTGGTTGGTGGTGATAATAATGGCGGCTGGTCCAAAATAAAGATAGTAAAAGAAAAACGGCTATCCTGAAGAGTCGCAGCCCGCATGAATGACATTTATTCCCTCTAGACAACGGGTTTGGGCCTAACTACACATATA
Source organism: Eptatretus burgeri (assembly GCF_056783735.1). Lineage (NCBI taxonomy): Eukaryota > Metazoa > Chordata > Myxini > Myxiniformes > Myxinidae > Eptatretus > Eptatretus burgeri. Next base: position 34,316,051 of record NC_140973.1, read on the forward strand.
CTTACCGAGATATCTCACCTAAGGGACCTGAATGGTGGTTTGTGAATTTCGTCAACCACAACACTACCCCTCCCCTTTTTACAGACTCGTCCCGAGTCGTCAAATTTTCGTGTGCCATCATGTGTAGTTTTCCCCTAGTACATTTTACCTACGGATCCCTGAGTGCGACATTCATGGTATTCGTGTCCCCAAAATAAATAACCTGAGGGCTGAGTAACTACCTAAACAAACTCACTCACACAGACGACTTAAATAAAACTGCCGGCGCTAAGACAAACATGCCGGGGGCGCACTCATATTTACAGTACATCTTAACCTTAACTTACAAATTTTACACTAAACCATGGCCCAGGATCAATGAACTCTGCAAAAAGAAAGCAGTTAGCAGGGAGCCAGGCTGCTCACATGCAGTCTCTGGCTCAAACAATGCAGGTGACAGGGAACGTGGCCGGCTGCTCACACGCAGTCCAAGGCCTTCCCTTTTGAACTGAACGCAGTGAACCACAACGGTGCATGGGCTGCACAAACGTAGTCTCCGTGCCAGCTCAAGTGGCACACGCAATGAACACAACGAATGGATGGATGAATGGATGGACACAAACATGGTGCACGGGCCGCCACTGCAGGCCCGTGTTGTAGCTGCCAACAGGGCAGTTCCCGCAGCTTGCAAACTGTTGCCTTGATCCTGGCGCACATGGCAATGAACAGGGGGGGGGGCAAAGCAAAAATTGAACGGGGCTGGTGAACAGGGGCAGTGGGCATGGCATGGCAAAGGCAGCAGGCAAACACAGCCCGCAGAAGAAGAACTGGCCGGCACGGGCCTTGAAGAAAAACAGCCAGCCGGCAGATGAAGTGGGCCGGCACAGGCCTTGCAGCATAGCAGCTGCAGACGATCCAGCCGGCACAGGCCTCGCAGCAAAACAACAGCTGCCGATGAAGTTGGCCAGCCTGTGCCGTTCCGTGGAGGTTGGTGGAGGGAGTGCGGTGGTGCTGGCCACTTGGAAGGCGGGCTTGGACCTACCTACCTGTCTCCCTCCCAACCTATCGCCTTTGCCTGTCACTGTACATACCCACTCCCTTAATTTGTCAAACCCCAATTTAGCCCCAACTTATTTTTTTGTTTTTATTTTTACTTCCCCACTATAAATCGTCCCCTAACCCCCTGTACTGTCCTTGTTCGGCTAACCTATCCTGTCACCTAGCCTACTCCCAACCCCTACGTTCCCTTCCCGGAGGGGAATAAGGGAGAGCTAACGTCCTGTGTCGAGGCCCAATTCAAGCCTCAGGATGGCCTCCCCAGACTTCAGCGATCTAACCCAAAGTGGGTCCAGCAGCCCACAACGAGAGCGAGGGGATGGATGGTGCGGAGGGGTACACTTCCTATCTACCCTAACCATTTAACTGTTAAACTACCCCGGGGCTTTCAACAAGCGCCTCTGGCTTAAACTATTGGTTCTAACAACCCAGATTCCCGTCGCCTGTGTTGGTGTCCTCACAATTTCGGGCCTCGCCCCCCAATTTTCTCTCCGTGCCCTCACACGGTCTCATGGCTGGGACACGTGGCTCCCTTTGGCAGGCACGACCCTCTGCCGATTCTCCCGCTATGGCACCCCCGGGCACCACACTGCCTCCTAGCCTACCAGCTCCCTAAACACCGGGGAGTGCCCCCCATGGCACCTCCCCTGAAACGCACACGTGGCAGGCTGGCTTCCCAGGCCCCTTTCCGAGGGTCACCCGTGCCCACAACACTGCCCACGCGGCTAATGGCGCCCCGGCCCCCCGCACCAAGCAGGCGCACCCGTGCCCACTACGCTATCCCGGCCCCCCATGGGCCCTTGGCCTACCACGGCCGACTAGCCTGGTGCCCGGGGTACCCACTCAGCGATACTCACTTTTCGCAGCCATGCTCCCAGCCCGTCAACAGGGCTCCTGCACCCCTCCAAACGGGTTTCGAGCTTACACTCCCACCAACAGCAAAACGACCTCCATTTTTTAAATTTGACTAACCCCCTAACTCACTCTACACTGACCCCGGGGTCCCTTGGGCGGGAGTCACTCCTCCCCCCAATCCCTCATTGCACCATGCATTCCCCATTCGCTCCATACACACAGACCCGCTGGCCTCACTCACTCATCATGTACTCACCTCACAACTCTTCAACACACACACACCGCTGAACTCTGCCATCCTTCTCACTACCTCCCCTAACTAACTCGTGCTCCCACGTCGTCCCTTATACTATATCACGTTCCTTTTAACACTACGTAGCTAAACTACGTCCCCGCTACACATCCACAAGTCTGTCACTGTCTCCAAATATCCCAAAAATCAATTTCCCAACCTAAATCTGACTACAATCCCTCTAACTAATCCATTCCACGGACTCCATGAGGACTTACCCCTGCCCCATGGAGTCGGTCTAACTAAGCTAACCCTTCCCCCTAACTAGTTTCCATCCTGTGCCCAGGGTAAGGGGGTCTTCCACCCCTTGCCCAGGAATCCTGTCCACCCGAAAGTGAGGCTTGCTTTTTTTCTCTTTTTTTTTTTTCTTTACATGCGCAGCGCCAGCGCGGCAACTCACAGCTCGCGCACTTTGCATCTGTCCGTGACGTCATGCAGCTGCACGTGTACCTCGTCCCTCCTTGGACGGTACCATCCGGCAGGGATACCCCTCCTGCCGGATTCCAACCCCACGTGCAGCCATGGCGTCACCGTGTGCATAAAAAAAAACACAAGCCCCACGTCTCGAGGGGTTCCCCACGCGAACACATGTGCTTTGCCCGTTGGAGCTTAACACACACGCCCGCGTGGAGAACCCATCCGGTCCAAATCCGAAATCCTGCCTAAACTTTGTCCGTCCGCGGGATCGGCAAATCCACCACGTGTGTTTCCGGACCGGGACTTCACTCTCGCAAGCGAGCACGTGGGGGCCTCGTGCGTTGCACAGAACGGACCTCGTGCTCACTGCTGGGTGAACCCGGCACGGTTCCCGAAACAACTACAGCCGCTACTCGGCTTTCTTTCTTCTCATGTCGCCTTCGTCGCCATTCAACCCACGCACACCTGCGTGTTACGACGCTCACACTCCATTCCATTACATTCACACCGGGAGACGCGGCTGCGTGCTCCCGCATGCCAACCGACATCTCCCTCACATACCGCTCTCTCACACACACGGTCTCCCTTGCATAAACCATACCACTCACACGTGGTGCTCCATTCACTCGCGCCTCACTCACACACGCGGGGGCACTCACCCGCGGTGCCTCACTCATACAGGCCGTTTCATCCACACACACGGCCTCTTCCACACACGGTGCCTCATCCACACACGGCGTGCTGGGAAGCACGTACTCTGGCACCATCGCCACCACACCACTCACACACGGGGTCGCTTCCACACACGGGGACGCACTCACGCCTTGCGCCACACACACCGGGACAACCACACTGGGGATTCGTGTCCCCACAAGGGTCTCCGGGGCCTCTATACCCCCCAAGCTCTCCGTGCACTTGTCCACAGCACTCCTCCCCTCGACCTCGCAAAGCACGACCGAACTCACCTGGTCGTGACTCGCCTCAAGGGGGCATACTCCCTCCCCTCGTTCCTGGAGGAGGCCATCCAGCTGCTCGCACTGGGTCCCTACACGCTCCGCGAGCTCACCCCCATTATCCTCCACTACCTCCGTGTGTGTGTGTGCGTCTCTAAACCCGTCATTATCATGCAGTCTCTCCTCTATTTTGTCTGTCTTCCGTGTCTCTATACATTTTCTCTCCTGGTTCCTTTTTCTGTCTCTTCCTGGTTCCTTTTTCCTTCCCATCTGAGTCGTTCTTTCTCTCCGAGCCCCATTAGCTGTTCGTTCTCCCTCCGTAGCTCCTCAATTTCCGTTGACTCCAATCTCGCTCTCCGTTTTAGTTGTTCAATTTCACACTCATATAGTTGTTGTTTTCTCTCCCACTGTTCCTCCTGCTCTTTGTTTTCCAATCTCATAGTTTCTTTCAATTGGCTCATTTCCTTCTTGTGTTTCATTCGCTGTTCTCTCACTACTCTTCCTCGTTTCCTCTCCTGTCCTTCCTTCTCCAGTTTCATGGTTTTCTTGATTTGGTTCATCTCCATTTTGTGTTTCATTCGCTGCTGTCTCATTACTCTTCCTAGTTTCCTCTCCTGTCTTTCCTTATCCAGTTTCATGGTTTTCTTCATTTGGTTAATCTCCTTTTTGTGTTTCATTTGCTGTTGTCTCATTACTCTTCCTTGTTTCCTCTCCTGTCCTTCCTTCTCCAGTTTCGTTGTTTGCTTCATTTGGTTAATCTCCCTTTTGTGTTTCATTTGCTGCTGTCTCATTACTCTTCCTTGTTTCCTCTCCTGTCCTTCCTTCTCCAGTTTCGTTGTTTGCTTAATTTGGTTAATCTCCTTTTTTTGTTTCATTTGCTGCTGTCTCATTACTCTTCCTCGTTCCCTCTCCTGTCCTTCCTTCTCCAGTTTCATGGTTTTCTTGATTTGGTTCATCTCCATTTTGTGTTTCATTCGCTGCTGTCTCATTACTCTTCCTCGTTTCCTCTCCTGTCCTTCCTTCTCCAGTTTCATGGTTTTCTTGATTTGGTTCATCTCCATTTTGTGTTTCATTCGCTGCTGTCTCATTACTCTTCCTAGTTTCCTCTCCTGTCTTTCCTTATCCAGTTTCATGGTTTTCTTCATTTGGTTCATCTCCATTTTGTGTTTCATTCGCTGTTCTTTGTCTATCTCCTCGTACTCCAGCCTCAGCTTTTCTTTCAATTGGTCAACCTCAGATTCATGTTCTTTTTGTTTTCTATTCCATTGTTCCTCTCGTTCTTTCCTCTTCAATCTCGTTGTGTCCTTCAATCTCCTGATTTCTCCTTCCTGCTTCATTCCTTGCTCCTTTACCTTCTCCTCGTATTCAAACCTATTTTTTTCCTTTTGTCGTTCAGTTTCAAATTCATACTCTTTCAGTTTTCTATTCCACTGTCTTTCTTGTTCCTCCTTCTGCAATCTCGTCATTTCTTTCAACTGACTGATTTCTTTCTCCTGTCTCATTCGTTCTTCCTTCATTACTCTTTCTTGTTCCTCATTCTTTAGTCTGGCCTTCGCTTCCAGCTGTTCGATCTGTACAGTGTGGTTTCTTAAAGTTTCATTTTCCGTTCTCTTCCTTTCCTCTTTTAACACTCTCAGTTCGTTTTGTAGTTCCCTCTCTTTGTTTTGGTGTTTCTGTAACTCAGAAACTTTCTTTTCCAATTCCTTTCTCATCTCCGCACACTCAGACTTTGCTTTGGCTTCTAACTGTTCTTCCGGCTTGCGCTTGTGGCTTTCTACCCGTCTTCCCAGTTCCTCTGTCTCCGTTTTTCCCTCCAGTCCCAGCTTATCAACTCTCTTCGTCATGTCTTGAAGTCTTTTCTCACACTCCACCGTTTCGACCTTCAATCCCTCCTCTGTCTCCTGGCTTTCTTTTAATTTTTCTAATACCTTCTTTACCTCGTGTCTCGTCTTACACGTCCCCGAATTATTTTCTCGCCCGCCCCGACCGCGGGCCTGACAGCCGTTGCACTCCCCCCAGCTCGTTCGTCCCAGCACGTGGCAGCGCCATTTTCTCGCCCGTGGTCCGCGTTTCGCTCCCCAATTTTCTCTCCTGTCTTTCCTTATTCAGTTTGTCATTTATGCTCTGCGCGAGTTCCATAATCTGCCGCATTGTCACCTGCCCTGGCCACTCCCACTGACTACATTTAGTGGTGGAGTTATAATAAAAAAACTGACCAGATGAACGGCATCGATGCCTTTCCCAACCTTCTGGTACGGGTTTCTCTTGCACGGTGATCTCATCCTGAGCCATGGATTCTACATTACTATTACACATACCTAATCCACCCGGCACCCGCTCGCCTTGAGACGCCATCTTGCTTCGCTTAAAGGGTTAATTTAGCTCGCTCGTAATTTGGAGGGAATCGGGGGTCGCTCCTCTCACCCCTGGACCGATTCCCGTGAATTTAGCCGGAGACAGGAGAGCCCGTTTTCCCGTTCTCCGATACCAGTGCCGCGAGGAGGGCGATGAGTTTATATCGCACGACCTGACACCAGTGTTGCGGATTCGCGCCCGCCGGCGTGCGGACGGCCACTTAACTCGAATCGCGGCACGTCGCCCACCGGACGGACAATCCAGTCGTGACCCTCTCGGACTAACGCCGGGAACTAGTCACGGGTGGACCTTTCGGTCTCACCGCGATCGTGCCAATCGGCCCCCGCGTGGGATAGGGTTGCTCGCCAAATTCGACCTACCTAAGTACCCACACGGAGGGTAGACCGGGCGATCGCACCTCGCCGCAGGTCGACTTCGGACACGGGCCACTTCAAGCGACCCGTTCCGTACTATCGGGATAACCGAGCGGTGTTATTCGTCGGCCTCGACGGTTCGATTAATTATCGGGCGTTTTAGCCCACGACCAACCCTTTACGTGAAGCAAGATGGGGATTCAATAGAGGAAAAGACGAAGCGAAGCGGGAAAACAGTTCAACAATAAGCACATTTATTTCGCGATGAACGGAAAGCACACATATACAATTACACCAAAAGCAAATGTAAAAGAAGACAATGCAATATTACACAAAAAGCAAATGCAACAATGCAGATCTCACCGACTACCGGGCACACGGCAACACTTATACAATTTTACTTCACAGACGGCGCCGACCACACATATTCCCTAAGCAAAAGAAAAGAGAACCACCCTCCAGGATGAGGGGGTAGGCGGGCCTGGGGCCGAGACCGTGTCGGGCCTACCGTCTGATGATGAGACGCGAAGTGGCGGTGGTGCCTCAACTCCGCGGGCCTCGCGGACAGTGTATGGTAGGGGTGGGAAAGGGGCCCCCTTTGTCGCACTATCTCAGCGCGGGGGGAAACAGGAGGGGGTTGCTGATGCTCGGGGGAAGGAGGATATCACCCTGTCTCGGGTCCCGCGGCGAGCGTCTCCTCCTCGACCTCGGGCGCGTTGCTGGCCTCTCCCTGTGCAGCTCCCGGCACCGACGCGAGCACCCCCTCGTCCGCCTTCGCCGCCGTCACCTCTCCACAGCTCCGTCTACTCGCCCTCTCCGTCTCCTCTCTTGGCTCGTCCCAACTCTTCACTCTTGACTTCTCCCACTTCTTTCCAGCTCCACCGACGACTCTCTTGAACTCCGCACAACTGTCTTTACTGACGAACGCAGCCGTTTATATAAGCCCCGTGGCTTCGCTCTTTCACCCTTGACCCTCTGCCTCCGACCCTTCACCTCTCTAACTGGCCCCCCATTGGCCCGAGGAAAAGTGGGCGTGAATGCTTTTTGATCCATGAATTTGCATATAGCGACCGCCCTCCAACGCCCTGGAGGCGGGGCCAAATCGCCCCTCGCTCACCGATTGGACGGAACAAAAGTGGGCGTGAGTCGTTTTTGATCCGTTTTTCTTCGGAAAGTCTGTGATGTCTCTGAATACGCTGCTCGGTGCGCGCCCTGCACGAGTCCAGCATCGGTGCCCACGAGTGGCGCGAGATGGTGTGGATGCGATGGTGGCGAGTTGTGACGGTAAAGGTCGTGGCGGTTGTGGTGAAGCGGCGTTGTGGTTGGTGGTTGTTGTGAAGCGGCGTTGTGGTTGGTGGTTGTTGTGTGATGGCTGTTGAGACGTGGTTGGTGGTGGTAATAATGGCGGCTGGTCCAAAATAAAGATAGTAAAAGAAAAACGGCTATCCTGAAGAGTCGCAGCCCGCATGAATGACATTTATTCCCTCTAGACAACGGGTTTGGGCCTAACTACACATGTACTTACCGAGATATCTCACCTAAGGGACCTGAATGGTGGTTTGTGAATTTCGTCAACCACAACAGTATGTAATGTATGTATGTATGTAATGTGTGTATGTATGTAATGTGTGTATGTAATGTGTGTATGTAATGTATGTATGTATGTAATGTGTGTATGTTTGTTTGTATGTTTGTATGTATGTATGTAATGTGTGTATATATGTAATGTATGTATGTATGTTTGTATGTATGTTTGTATGTATGTAATGTATGTACAGTATGTAATGTATGTATGTATGTAATGTGTGTATGTATGTAATGTGTGTATGTAATATATGTATGTAATGTATGTATGTGTGTATGTATGTGTGTATGTAATGTATGTATGTATGTTTGTATGTATGTAATGTGTGTATGTAATGTATGTATGTATGTTTGTATGCATGTCTGTATGTAATGTATGTATGTATTTATGTTTGTATGTATGTAATGTGTGTATGTAATGTATGTATGTATATCTGCTCTTCACACTTTGGTTAGACAGCTGATCTGACGTCACCCACAATTGTCACCTGAAATACTTGACTTCAAGTACCGAGAGGACCCAAAAGAACCAAATTACCCCGAAGACCCAAAGGATCTAAAAGACCCTGAAGACCTAAAAGACAAAAAGACCACAAATACACCGAAGCCCCAAAAGACCGAAAATACCCCGAAGACCAAAAAGATTGAAAAGACCCCAAAGAAACAAAAGACCCCAAGGACCCTAAAGACCCTGAGGAACCAAAACACCCCAAGTACTTGAAAGACCCCAAGCACCCTGAATACCTAAAATACCCAAATAACGCATCAGACGCAAAAGGCCCAGAGGATGCAAACGACTCTGAGGACCCTGAACACTCAAAAGATCTAAAGGACCCAAAATACCTCAAAGACACAAAAGACCCATGAGGTCCAAATGACCCAAAATAACGAGAGGACACAAAAGACTAAGGGTATCGAAAAGACCCCGATGACCTAAAAGACTACAAAGACCCAAAATACCTAGATAATTCAAAATATCCAATGGGACTATCTGGGACCCATGAAAATTCTACATCATGTTAAATGTGACTTCCTCCATAAATATTGATCATAAAATAATTAATTTCTCAATCAATTGCTGAATAGCATACGTAAACTACCACTGTTTCATCCGAATCTGTAACTTTTTGAAAATTAAGTAATTAATCAAAAAATGAGTCATTAATCGATTAATTGATTATTCAATAAATCAAAAACACCCTTTATAGCCAAATCACTTGGTCACTGTCATGTCCAAATATCAGCTTCCTCGCTCAAAATATGCTTGAGATATTGCCAGGATGAGAAATAAAATAAATAAGTAATTAATAAATCTATAATAATGAAGTAATTAATCAATAATTAATTAATTAAAATAAAAATAATTCTTTTTTGCCAAAGCACATCTTCACTTTTGTTCCCCAAATTTCAGCTTTCTAGCTCAAAGGATGGCTGAGATATCGCCCAGAAAAACAAACAAGAAAGAAAACAGAGTAAAAACTGAGTACTCCCTTCCTTTGGTGCCCGGTGATGACGTCATACATCGCCGAGATATAGAATTGGGAAGGAGTAGGATACAAAAATAACCCAAATCAAAAAAATCAAATAATTCTGGCTGCCAGACCATGCGTCCGATGAAGTTGAATTTTATAACCTTTATTCCCCATCACTACGAGATCATACATAATTCGATCGATGAAGTGGTTCAGGAGCAATAATTTTTTGAGATTTTTGCTCAATCCAATATGGCTGCCAGACCATGTGACCTATCAATTATTCATGAATATTCTTGTATTCCCAATACTTGGGGAACATTTGTGTGAAGTTTCCCCATGATCTGTCCAGTCGTTCTGGAGAAGAACATTTTTATAGGTTTCAGTGTAATTCGAATATGGCTGCCAAACCATGTGACCTATGATGTCATATGTGTGACGCATTTTGTTCCTCATGGATAGGCGGTCATACTTGTAAAGTTTCACCTCAATCTGTTCAGCCGTTCCAGAGAATTAGATTTTTGAAGGTTTTTAAAATAAAAAAAACAATATGGCTGCTGAACCACGTCACCGATGACATCATCAATTTTTTTTTTCCTGTGGACCACTTTATCACTAAATGACCCTCAAAAAGTTTCATACTGATCGGATGTAGCATTCTACATTGAAATTATCACGTCATAACAAAGGTACCTATGACAAAAAAAACACACATTCCCCATGTGAAGTACTTGCCATGTGCCAAGTTTCCATTTGTGCCTTGTTGCGGTTTCGGAGATACAGAGGTCCAAAGTTTTTCCAACATGGCCACCACACCACGTGACCTATGATGTCATAATTATCATTTAAACATTCTAAATGAGTCGTTGCTCCGATGGTGAAAATGTATCAATCCAAGTGGTTGCAGAGAAAAACACTCATGTTTTGTGCGGACAAACAAACAGACAAAAATACGGATCCAAATGCAATATCCTCTGGCGAGAATAATAACATTTCATCCATCTTGCTAATTACTGCCTGACATATATTCCTCCATCTTATTATTCATCTGCTACCACCTGTTGGAGTGTTCAAGCTCCTCATGTTTGTTTATGAAGGTTTTAATCCCTAACTATCCTTTTTTCCCCTTCATCGTACTTCCCCTTAACTCCCCATCCCATCTCCGTACGAAGCGATCCCACTTCTTTTTCAATTAACTCTGCTGTCTGACCCACATCATCCTCAGTCTTCTCATTATCAGCAGAGAAAATAAATGAATATCAGGTGAGCGGGGAAGATTAGGCAGGACAATAGGTTTGAATATCTATTTTTGAATATCAGGAAAAATGTCCCACCATATTCTTCTTCAGGTACCTCGTCTTTCTGAAAGTTTAAAACTCTAATATTTCGACCTAATTTTAATTGCTGATTGTAGTGCTGAAAACATATGGCTCTGTACTTCTTCCTCCTATTCAAGCATATCCTATCTGTCCAAATCCTTTCTTCATTGCCAATATTTTTTTTTCCTCATTTGTCACAGCTGAACAACAACCAACTACCATTCTATTTCACTATTATCTTCTTTTAATATTATCTCAAATACCATACGGGCTTCTTTCACGTATCGTATAATTATATGTTTCTTAATTTCCTCCTACAAAAGTCAGTGATGTGATCGAGTGCAGTATCGTCCCCTCCCCTGCCCCACTGTTTATAAGGATGTCTTCCCTTCCCTGAACTTGGCATTGGGTTCTTACCCATTGTCCTGACCCATAAGTCCTGCTCACTTCCCTGACTCTGACTCTTATTACCTGGATCCTCGCTTTGCAAGAAGACCGTGATTACACTTGTCCCGTGTTGGCTTTACTTCTGTTCTGGTACATTTTTACCTCCAACACCGAACGTGAAGGAGCTGATGTTTTCAACCATTTCTGTCTGTTAGTTTGTTTGTCTGTTTGTTTGTTTGCCTGTGCACAGGATATCTCAAAAATTTATAGTGGATTCGGATGAAATTTTGTGGACAGGTTCGGTGTCTAACAAGAACGAACTGAATCAATTTTGGTGAAGATCCGGATCCGACTACTAGATTTTTTTAAGTGATTCTTCACCATTGAGAGATAGGGCCATAAACGATATAGAGCAGGATATCTCAAAGTTGTGGACAGATTCGGACTAAACTTTGTGGACATGTTGCGTGTGTGACAGGGAAGAAATGATTCAATTTTGGTGAAGATCCGAATTCGGATCTGATAATTTTTAAAGTGATTCTTCACCATTGAGAGATTGGGCGAAACTGATATATATATATATATATATATATATATATATATATATATATATATATATATATATATATATATATATATATATATATATAGCATGATATTTCAAAAATGTAATGGGCCCGATATGTTCTTGTGGATCAGGCATTGTGTGGCAGTGGTATGCACTCCACCGAGTACCCTTCGACTTTCCTTCTGTGTTCTATTTACAATTGCTTCTCTCTTCTCATACCAGTTAGATATGTATATTGTCATTGAAATTCCCACATTATCCACTTGCCAATATAAATTGAAGTCTACCTTCCAGCTCTGATATTTTTCCTTTTACAACATTATCTCCATCCAGGTAGACTCTAAGATTATATTTCTAATTCTGAGTGTCATTATCCACCCAATTTCTGCAATGAATGGGATATTTGCCTCTACCCCTTGCACCCTTGTGAGCATATGGCATCCTTCACAATCAATTAGCCTTCCCTCATTCATCATATCTTTCATATCTTTAGCTCCAAGCTCTTCTTTACCTTGAAACCTGCTTGCTCAAATTGCATGTACCTTTATTGCTTTTTGGAGGCTTGAACCTTCCTGCTCACCCTCACTCAGAATGACAATGAAGCACTCAGACTATTGTCACATCAAAACAATAGAATGTGTGACTCAGGTTTCCAAGGCAAGACTGCAAAGCGTTTTCAATGTGCAGGGTATTTTGGCTCTTGTATCCTTTTGTCCACATTATTTTTGATTTCCTCAAGACTATTCTCCACCAGCTCTTGTGTTAGAACTAAAATTTTTTTAAAAAACTATCACTTTGTAGTCGATGTTCCCTCTCTTTTCACCGAAGGTTGCTGAAGGCATTGTTATTTCATGTTTTTACATCAATTTGATGGAGAATTGAACGTTTTTATTGTGACATTGACCTGCATGGGAAAATATTGTGGTGCAGCAAATTTAGGGGGAATTGGAAAAGGGACTTGGAAACGTAAAAGGAACAAACAAACAAAGAAAAAACATAATTGGGGAATAAACAAACTTTTCTGAAAAACAGATGATGACCAATCATGTCCAGAAAGTCAGCCTTTGTGGCAGGACTGATGGATGCAATCCATTGTAACAGCTTTTTGTTCTGGCCATCCTGCTTATTTTGCTTTTGGCCTTCCTTTTTATTTTATTCTGCCAAGCACTGTATTGCTTCCTCTCTTTACTTTAATATATAATGCAGCATGCTCACGGATCAAATGGCCACAGGTGTCAGTCAGATGACCATGCCCAAAATACGGTACCCATACCCCAATTGATAGTCGGTTGAGACCTGGATTACAAGTGGTTGGAGTAAATAGGCCATTTAACAAAACTAGCCAAGAACCCATCCTTAAAATAGGTTGCCATAAGAGCCCGGTTTACATCAGATGCATTCCTGAAAAGTGTGACGAATATCGAAACAATCATCATCATCATCATCATCATCATCATCATCATCATCATCATCATCATCGATCTTTGTAAGGCCATTGGCCCCATCATGATCATTTACAAGGATGGGTTTCACAAGGTACATTTATGCAGTGTTTTGCCGATTTTAAAAATGAAAATCTGTTTTCAAAATCTACTCATGAGACACATCCAGGCTTGGAGTCCCCATGGCTCAAGGCTTGCTCGGCCAGGACACACGGAGCGCCAACATCAACGATGAGATCGCCTGCACCGTCTCCGCAAACGTTGAGCAGTCCCTGTACACACCCACGGCGATTACGGAGCAAGGAACGAGCACTGCTGTGGTTTGGTGTATCAAGGCCATGTAAACAGGCTGCAGGAATGGACCTGTAGAGACAGAACAGTAGGAGCTGCAGGCTCAGGACCTGGGACTGTGCATTCCCAGACAACACGAGACCGAGTGCTTCCCGCTCCAACGCCCGTAGCATTTCGTTCGTCCCGACGGTGAATTCACTCAGAGCGTTACGTGAGCTCCACCTGCTCAGCTGCCCTTCCTTTAGGGCCTAGGTCATTGTCCTGCCATCCTCCTTCTGCGACTCCATTCAATTCTGCCATTCTCGTGGGATGTAGTTCCGACGCAGCGGTCAGGGCCATGTTCAACAGATCGGTCATAGCCTCGGTGATGGACTTGGAGAGATTCAGGTCACATGACTTGGAACGGCTCGTCAAGCGACCGGCCACCCTCCACACTACATCCTGGACAGGAGGCCATGGCAAAGCATGTCCCATGTGGTGACGATGCAACTAACAAAAAATCAAAGCAATTTTTCACATAAAAATTAATGGAATTACATTATTAATTACAGGGGATGTGTTCCCAATGTCACCACTTCATACAGTATATTACATTTCGCTTTTTACCTATGATAATACCCTTTTTAAAAATTAATAAACAGTTATAATGAAGTATACATACATCTAAAAAAACAACACATTTACCAGATACATTTAAATAAAAATAAAGTTCTTCCAGAAGTGGTCGAAGTTGGTGTTACCTCTTCTCCCTCATACTCAAATGAACGTCAGCATTTTTATAGGTGGTGTGCATCGTACTCAGAGGCAAAGTTAATAACCCTACACTATCAATGGCACATTCACCAGCATCCATTCGACACATAACATCGAATTTCATCACTTTTAAGGTAACACTTTTACAATGCCTCTTAGCCATTCCACAGTTCAGTACATTTATTGGTGCTATGCGAAGTACTTTAGTTCTTTCAGTGATGTTTTTTTGCGATCTCCCAATTTGGTACTTTAGCAATGTATTCTGGCATCTGAATCAGTCTTGTAAGTTCTGAAAATGCTCGAGAATAAAAGGTATAACTTTTAAAGCGACATAAGTGAGAGTTGAGACGACAAAAATCAGGTTGTGGTATTTATGAAGCCACATTTCCAAGCTGGCCTCCAAAGCCAGTCGCCAACTGGGCATTCTCCGTCGTGCAAAGTCCTTCCTTGGCCCACCTGAGCTCCTGACCACATAAAAAGCTTTCATCCACAGCCTGATGGAGTACTGCTCTCCCCTCTGGACTGGTGCTCCCCCCTCACCTTTCTCGGCTTCACGTTGTGGAAACCAAGGCATTAAGGATCATTGGTATCTCCCGTGATGAGGCTGAGTCTTTGGGTCCCTCACTCTCTCACCGCAGGCAGATCGGTGTATAATGTATTTGATGAACAGGGACGAAGGCTCTAAAGTGGGAACAAAAGGTTTTATTCGGACATGGGCACAACACAGCACAGCACAGCATCCGCACATGGGTGGGTCACCTGATTCTGCTTGACCACGCCCTGGTGCATGCATTATCATAAACTACCGATACATCTCACGGTGGTCTTCCTGTCTTCTACAGTCTCCTCTCTGGTCTCACCCCCCACCCCCACTCTATTTGCGATGTATCCCCCCCCCCATATTTTCACAGGGTGCTCAAGGTCCGCCAGCAACCCCCTTCTGGTAAAACTACCAAAATCAAGAATCACTGCTCACCTTCACTCTTTCATTCCTCTTTTTTTCCCACCTTCGGAACAAACTCTCACACTTTCTTCAATCCCACTCTTCCCTCCAGGTCTTCAAAACAGCTGTTCACCACCATCTCTTATCGTCCCCCATCCAAAACCATGATCTTTTTTACCCCCGTGAATTCACCCCAAACCTACCTCCTTCAAATTCCCTGCTTTCCTTCCTGAAAGTCCCTGTCATGTAAGGACCTGAAAGTCCCTGTAGCATCCATCTTGTTTACCCCATGTACCCCGACCCATCCCTCTCCCTTACACAGATCTCCTCATGTCTCTGTTCCCCACTGTTTTTGTTCCTTCCTTCTCCCACCCCTCTTGTCTCCTGTTCACCTTGTTGTACGTTCTGTGTTAGCTCTCATATGAGCCTCGACATTGTATACAATTTTTTTTTTAATTACGTGATGCCGTTTTTGCAAAATGACATAAAACGGGGAGACATTAATCAGGGTACAGTATTACTGCAATTCCCACAATATTATGGATGGGTGAAATCCTCCAGAGTTTAACAATATACTAATACCACTCCTTTCACACCATAAAGTTGCATGGGGCTGGCAACACAATGTTATTGGCCAGGAGTACAGTCCTGGACAGGTCACCACTCTGATGCAGGTTACCCAAAATCGTTATTACCCTCGTACACTGGTACTCATTTCACCAAGCTCATAAGGATGACAGGCTGTCAACCCCACCTGGTGTGAATTCAACAGCCAACAGGGGGCTGAAACTCAGGACCCTTAGGTCCCAAGCTAGCCACATTAACCACAAAGCCAACACCAGGCTCCTCCAGAGTTTACAGATAGGAAAATTCCTCCAGTATTGGGGTATTTTAATGTGACTTGTAATACCCACCCCACTGGAAGCAATGCTACTGGGAGTATTATCTTAAACCTATCCTTAATTTAGCAAAAATACCAAGGGAATAGTTCACCAAAATGTGTGATGCACAAACTATGAATTTTGAAACCAGGGCAACAGTTACAGTTTGAGAGCGTGTTTTTACGTTGTTTCAAACATGTGATGATCGACTTGACTGTACAGCGAGCGGTAGAGGCATTTACAACTCCAACTTCAAACTAGATATTGCGATCACAAAGCAATTGCCAAGGGTAAGCCTCCCCCAGCTTACCCTTGATGATCGTCGGTGACTTACCCTTGGCCTCCTATCCAATGATGGCATATTATGTTAAGAGCAGCATATGACCTTGACCTTTGACAACATTTTGGTTTGAGTGTAAATTAAGAAAATATGTCCCCATCTACAATCTATCCATAAAATTCAACATGATGAAAGTCTGAGGGAAATTGTTCAATTTGTGATCAAAAATGTGTTTTTTTTTTTTGTTAATTAGGTCACAATCCGAAAAA
Source organism: Eptatretus burgeri (assembly GCF_056783735.1). NCBI lineage: Eukaryota > Metazoa > Chordata > Myxini > Myxiniformes > Myxinidae > Eptatretus > Eptatretus burgeri. The sequence continues at coordinate 34,332,521 of NC_140973.1, forward strand.
GTAGGTCAAGCACACAAATCAAATATTAGGTGCACAACTTCAATGCAAATCCACTATTATGATGCAAGAACATATTGGAAGGCTATGCGGTCTTTGAGATTCCACATTGGCAAGATTGAGCGATGACAAAAAAAAGTGTTATTTTTTCCACACTGCCATTTGACCTTGATCTTTAACTAGGAGGTGTATGATTTAAATTTAGCAGAAATGTGCTTTTCTCTAGGCTATCGAAACAAGGTAATTTCATTCTGATCGAATAAACCTTGGTTGAGTTTTGGTGAAAAATGTTAAAATGTCTATAATTGGGACATGTCCTTAAAATTAGGTCAAGGTCAAATATAATTAGGTCAACCCCACAAGCGTTTAATTCTCATTGATGCAAAATTTAATTCTGAAAATTGGCATAAAAAAAATGGAGAAAAACCTAAATAGTGTTTTCGTGAAGTACACACGGGGAAGGGTAGGGTGGGTAATGGGCCTGGTTCTTACTTGGTTCGTACAAGGGGTGATGGTAGGAATTTGAATTCGGCTTTAATTGTGGGAATCAATAAGTGTATATAAAATACATTCCATGCTTATTTGACACAACTCCACTAAAATCATTTTTGATTGACACAAAACGTAAAATAGCCCTGCTTACTTTAATAATGTAGCAATTTTGGGAAGTTTGCAAACTTTCAAAATGGGCGATGCCATCCAAATTTTTAAATGCATTCTGCATCCAGATCAGGTTTGGGGTTGTGCATTTAACCGTTTTCTATAGGTGTGTATTGTGTGGAGTATAGGAGGGGAGATTCCATGGAAACAAGATATAAAGCAGTTTCAAAGGAAACACTCAGAAAAATAACGAATTTGAACGTGAATTAATTTTTTTTTTCTGTGAGTTTTATGTTTGCCATATGTCTTGAACCAGCATTAAGACAGAAGCAAGAAACACCTGAGATTTTGTAATATTATAACAAAAAACAACCTCATTTTATGCCTTTGCTGATGAAGTCACCAGAGGCATTACGTTTTCGGGTTGTCCGTCTGTCCGTCCGTCTGTCCTTCCGTACGTCTGAGCTAATTATTTTCTCTCTTTTCTCTGCAACTGCTTATCTGTTTGACACACAATTTTCACCATTTTAGTTTTTTTGATGGTGCGACTACTCATATAGAATTTTTTAATGATACTTATGATGTCATCGGTCCCGTGGTGTGGTAGCCATGTTGGAAAAAAGGAAAAACATCTGATGTTGGATGTCTGTATCTCTGAAACAGCTCATGGAAAAAAAAATTGAAACTTGGCACATGTGAAGTACTCCTCATGGGGAATAAGTGATTTTTTTTGTTGACATCATAGGTGGCTTCGTTATGACGTCATAATTGCAAATGTTGAATGCTTTATCCAATCAGTATGAAAGTTTTTGAGTCATGTAGGGCTAAACTGTACGGGGGTGGGGGAGTGAAGGGGGGGGGGGGTGGGGAATTGATTATGTCATCAATCACATGGTTCAGCATCACAGTTATGATCTAGTAGTCATGGGGAATATATTGTTTTAAATTTCAACCTGATCGGATGCATGGTCTGGCAGCCAGAATTATTTAATATTTTGAATCTGGGTTCAGGGATTTAAATCAAACTTGTTCTAATTCTGTATCATGATGTAATAATGTGGGTGGAGGCATATCTTTCAATGTCGAAGAGAGCCGTTCAAGTTTACTGTATAATCTATAAATTTACTGCAAGCCACAATTCCAATATCATGCTTTCAAGTAGTAGCATGCTGTTTTTACTAAATGCAATGAACATCATGTTTTTCACTTCAGGGTGACCTTTCTCAACAACACTCTGCTCATTTCCAATGTTACAATTGAGGATGAAGGCAAGTACGTCTGCACTGCAAATTCCGAGTTGGATGTTGTCACACAGGAGGCCAACCTGACTGTCATCGGTGAGAACATTTATTGCAGTCCCTCCCCACCGCCACCCCCACCACCCAACCCCTGCCCCTGTCTTGGTGATTGTTATGCATGTCATCATATGTCATTGTTCTACCAATGAAACCTTTTGGCCTTGTACAGAATTTTTTTGGGGGATTGATGAAGAACCGTCAGTGTAAAATAATGTTTCCTGTATGAAGACCATCCAACCATGCTGAAGCCTATGGCTTCAAAGACAACCAAGCTGTTGATCTTTATTCACAAACCTACAGCAAGCGGTGAACGTCAACCTGTGCTCACCAAAGGGTTTTCCCTTCGTGTCCCTTGATATAACACCATGCCAGTTAGTAATGAGGATTATGACCAAAGTAACCCTCTCGGGATACCAATTAAACCCACATGCCAGTGCTTTAAAATGGCATACACACAGGATGCACACAATCTCTTCAGAAATAGAAAATTTATTAAATACAGTACATGGTAAAATTAAATCCCAAAATACAAAATAATACACAGAGAAGTATCCCAAACACCCCCTCCTCCCCCCCACTCATGAGGCCAATTTCCACACACAAAAGCAACCACTCATACAACAACAGAGAGAGAGAGAGAGAGAGAGAGAGAGAGAGAGAGAGAGAGAGAGAGAGAGAGAGAGAGAGAGAGAGAGAGAGAGAGAGAGAGAGAGAGAGAGAGAGAGAGAGAGAGAGAGAGAGAGAGAGAGAGAGAGAGAGAGAGAGAGAGAGAGAGAGAGAGAGAGAGAGAGAGAGAGAGAGAGAGAGAGAGAGAGAGAGAGAGAGAGAGAGAGAGAGAGAGAGAGAGAGACAGAGAGAGAGAGAGAGAGGCACAGACACACAGACACACAGACACACAGACACACAGACACACAGACACACAGACACACAGACACACAGACACATACCCTCACACATACCCTCACACATACCCTCACACATACCCTCACACACACACTCCCACACACACTCCCACACACTCCCACACACACACTCACACACACACACACACACTCACATACACATACACATACACACTCACACACACACTCACATACACATACACACATACACTCACACACACACACACACTCACTCACTCACTCACTCACTCACTCACATACACATACACATACACATACACACTCACACACACGCTCCCGTACACACATACACACACACTCCCACACACACACTCCCACACACACATACTCTCACACTCCCACACACATACACTCCAACACACACACCTCAACCATACACACACACACACACTCCAACACACACACACACACACTCACACACACACACACACTCACATACACATACACACCCACACACACACACACACACATACTCACATACACATACACACTCACACACACACTCACATACACATACACACATACACTCACACACTCACACACTCACTCACACACTCACCCACTCACTCACTCACACACTCACTCACTCACTCACGCACACACTCACCCACACACTCCCATACACACATACACTCACACTCCCACACACACACTCCCACACACACATACTCTCACACTCCCACACACATACACTCCCACACACACCCTCACACATACACACACACACACACTCCAACACACACACACACACACTCACACACACACACACACTCACATACACATACACACTCACACACACACACACACACACATACTCACATACACATACACACTCACACACACACTCACATACACATACACACATACACTCACACTCACACACACACACACACTCACTCACTCACTCACTCACTCACTCACTCACTCACATACACATACACATACACATACACACTCACACACACACTCCCATACACACATACACTCACACTCCCACACACACATACTCTCACACTCCCACACACATACACTCCCACACACACCTTCACACATACACACACACACACTCCCACACACACACACACACACACACACACACTCCCACACACACACACACACACACACACACACACACACACACACACACACACACACACACACACACACACACACACACTCACACACACACACACACACGATTACTTTCTAATCCTCTGACTTTTACTGATTACGATATCAATGCATCCACTCGAGTTTGTTTTGTTGAGTGTTATGGTATTCTACATTATTAAGAGCAATCCCTGAAAAATAAGATAGTTATAATTATGTGGTAACTCGTCTCCAATGGCAGCTGTGTCATTTTCAATTATAATTAATGAATGAGATATTATGGAAACGCTGGTTAAAAGCAAATGTTAAGTCAATGGAATACTCTGGGATATGGTAAAAAGTAAATGTTATTTCAGTGGTTTTGAAATTTACCATTGTAATCATTTCTGGTGCAATGATATTTTTTTATGGGATGTGACTAGTACATTTTTGGGAAGGAGAGCTTGTCAATATTATTCAAAGTAATAAATGAGATGTGGAGTTGGTTAACATAAGATATAAATCTCAAGGATACCCCTCCACGCATCAGTCTGAGTATTAAGCAAAATATTTGCCACAATTGCATACGTAATGAATAGTTTAAAAGATGTTTTCATTGCAGCATTTAAACTATATGCAACAACAGATATCAATGGTGACGTCTTTCTTTCATTAACATCCACAATTATTCCCATGTTCTTGTAGAGTTTGCTGGCGGAAGTATTTGGTCTAAGTCTTTCACGAACCGCCTGGCCAGGCCTGACGTTCGACTGAGTCGTTAGGGAAGGAATTTGGAATTTGTTCAGTGTGCTAGGTATGGCTCACCTAGATTTTAATCTAGATAGCCCAGCAGTACACACATTTGCTTTGGAGCTGTCTCGCCTGGGTTTTTAATCTTGGCCCAGATATAAACCATCATCCCAGTGTTTCACAGGCACTGGGTTATTCATCATTGTGTGCGCCATTCCTCAGATGGATGTTAAATTTGGCGTCCCGTCTGCCAGCATTAGTTGATGTCCGTTAAAGATCCCATGGTGGCTTTCGTGAAGGATAGGGAAGCTCGAGCCAGCACCATGAACAGATTCCAAATCATTGCTCCAACCGAAAGGGGGCACTGCATCAGCGGCACGGCTGTGCTCACAGCAAATGATGCTACCTGCAGCCATGTGCTCCATACAAAGAAAGAAATTAGAATTATTGACAAGTTTCGTTTGTTATTTTAACGATCGTTGCTCTTGTTTCAACATAAATTTATAAAATAGAATTCATTAAGAAAATTTGTCGATAATCTTTAAAGGGGGAACTGAAACGCTCAGACCACCTCGATGCTAATCTATCACTTGATAACCTACAAAATAGATATAAAGTGTCTTTTTTTCTAATTAGTAAAGCAATTTTGTGATTAAAAGTCGAAATCTTCTTCTTCTTTATGCTTAGTCCTGACATCACACTCAAGTTGACCGCCATATGCATACCGTCTATGGGTTGCATCGCGGTACCATTTGAATTAAACGGTGAATAATTCTCGATTTTCCATACATATGCTCAGTTGATACATCCTTGGTGGTTGTGCTAATACAAACCGAGATGGTTTCCTGCAAAACCAATGGCCAAAAGACCCCAAGTTTAGCAGAAATTGGACGAGGTTTGTCCAAAATACCCGAATGTGGATCAGGCCTACAAAATATTCACTTTTGTGCTCGGAACATTTTACAGAGCACTGTTATGAAACAACAGAGATGGCTAGATCTTGTAGTTATCCGTCACAATAGAGAGATGATGCCATCCCCACGATCCATCCATCCATCCATCCATTGGGACCATACTCTGTACAGAGCGTTGGTGCTGCCGAAGCAGTCTCCTTGGCTATTGGACACAATCCTGGACGGGTCGCCACTCCGGCACAGGACACCAGCAAGCTGGTACTCATTTTGCCGACTTCGGAAGGATGACAGGCAGAGTCAACCCCACCTGGTATTATTTCAAAAGCCGAGGGGGATTTGAACTCACAATCTTAGGATCGCAACATCCCCACGATGAAGCGGAAGAAACAGCCGTCACTCAAAATTGTAAGAACATCTCTACCCAGCTACTAGCACATGTACTTTCTCTTCCTGTTGGCATTGCCTGTCAGTTACCACAAGAGCACCTGAAAATAATTATCAATTATCAACACAAATTTCTACAAATCAAATGAACCACCACCTATTTATAGTGGAGAGAAAGTATTAAGTATGTATCGTCTACTCCTGAGAGGATTTGACTGAGGAAGTTAAAACTTTCTGGGTCCCCCCTTCAACACACCATCCATGCTCCTCCACCCCAGCATCACTACCCCCTCCACCATGCCCCCATGATCAACCATCACCCTGACAATACCCACCACCCTTCCCCCACCCCCCCAGCACCACTCCCCCCTCCACCATGCCCCCGTGGTCAACCACCCCCCCAGCATCACTACCCCTCCACTGGGGTGGGATATTGACATGGCACAACAGGGTACAAATCTAAAATTGACACTTTTTTTTCTCTTCAAATTAGACCGTGATTAATTATTTTGAATGGTTTTCAGAAAATAAAAAAATTGCGTTTGCATTCCCCTTTAAGATTCAACGTTTGTGCCTCGTGTGGTCCAGATTGCTCTTTTCATTCCATGACAAGGATTTGTCTTGTTGTTGTTTTTTTATAGCATCGAATGCTCATATAATTTCATTGTGTTGCAATTCCCCCTTCCTCCACCCCTCCGCACGCCTTGAACATACTTCAAGCAAGCCAGCAGGGAAATTTGAGCAGCTGCGAAACTACCCTTTCCATCTTTCCTCCCTCCCATAACCCCATTTTAGTCTCTCACCTATCTTTTTGCATTACCCTCTTCATAACTTGTTTCTTCAGAGTATTACTAGGAGATGTCTGCACCATTAATCTTTCTTTTTCCCCCATTGGATGACAACATTTTCAAAATCTACGACCAAAGTGGGGCCCTTACAGCTGATATACGAGTCCTTTGGGAGGACGTGCAACCAGCTAGTCTTGTTGGTTGTGAGCAGTGCCAGCAACTCGTTTCAACATCTTTCTCCAGCATGCACTTCACATCCTATTATTCATGCTGCCTACTGAGCCTTCGGGAGACAAAATCCAGTGGAATGCTAAGGCAGCAGCAGGTATAGGCCTGAAGCTTGTAAGCGAAGGCTATTTCTGGGTTTATGCTGGACTCTTACTCTTCATCATTCTTACTTGTGTTTGTCATCGCAGAACACACCAAATTGAAGTGGTGTAACTAAATCTAAGCTTGACTTTAATTAGGCTCACATTGATTAATGTACCTCACTTGGGACTTACGTCCTCATTTCTGGCAGGTTATAAAATCTAAACATGCCCTCGCCGGGTTGATCACTGTGTGTGAAACAACTGAGATTTTCCAGGAATGATAAATACTTCTCAGGGGTGTAGGACAAGTCATCTGTTTAATGCTCCTTCCCAGTACCATTCAAAGTATAACTATCTGACAAAGCACGAGACGCAAAACCAGAATTGCACAAGTATGCTTTGACACAGTTACAGGCCGAGGAGACTAAAAGTCATCCATTATCATATGATAAGGGCATTAGTAAATTTGCCTATAATGCTGTTTGACAATGCACTTTTGACAACATGAAAGCATTTTTAATGGAGGTTCAGACTCAGGGAAAACACGAATAACTAGAAGGGCACTCGGTAGACGGCATACCTCCGCTATGGAATGCCTGATCCACGAGAACATATCGGGTCCAATACATTTTTTAAAAAATATCATGCTATACAGTACTATATCGTTTTTACCCTCTCTCTCAATGGTGAAGAATCGCTTTAAAAATTAAATAATTGTCGTATCCAGATCCGGATTCGGATCTTCACCAAAATCGAATCAATTCGTCCTTGTAACACACCCAACTTGTCCACCAAGTTTCGACCGAATCCGTCCAAAACGTTTTTTTAGATATCGTGCTATATATCATTTTTAGTCCTATTTCTCAATAGTGAAGAATGCTTAAAAATTCCAGATGTCGGATCCGTATCTTGATCTTCACCAAAATCTATTCAGTTCTTCCTTGTCACACACACCCAACATGTCCACTAGGTTTCACCCGAATTCATCCACAACTTTTTGAAAACATCGTGTTATATAGTAGTTTAGCCCTATCTCTCAATGGTGAAGAATCACTTTAATTATTTTATCAGATCCGTATCCGGATCTTCATCAAAATTGAATCAATTCTTTCAAGTCACACACCCAACATGTTCACCAAGTTTAATCCGAAACCGTCCACAACTTTTTCAGATATCATGCTATATAGCAGTTTAGCCCTATTTATCAATAGTGAAGAATGACTTTTTTTAAATTTCAGATCCGAGTCCGGATCTTCATCAAAATTTAAGCAATTCTTCCTTGTCACACACCCAACATGTAAACCAAGTTTCATTCAAATCCGTCCACAACTCTTTGAGATAACGTGCTATACATCGGTTTAGCCCTCTCTCAATGGTGAAGAATCACTTAAAAATTATATTAGTCGGATCCGGATCCGGATCTTCACCAAAATCTAATCCGTTCGTCTTTCTCCTGCACCCGACCTGTCCACAAAATTTCATCCGGATCCATCCACAACTTTTTTGAGATATCCTGTACACAAACAGACAAAGAAACAGCCACACAAACACAAAGACAGAAATGGGTGAATATATTACCTCCACCTTCGGTGGCGGAGGTAACAAAGGTTAGAAGGACAACATACCAGCAGCAGAATGTAGAAAATCATGTTGACATGGAATACACAAACAGCGCAGCAGAGTAGTAAAAGTAGCACGGCAGTAAAAAAAATAAAAAAAACAACCAATGATGGAGGTTAAAAGAAAGACTGTGAGTACCGGGTTAGGAACAATAATTATAAAAAAAAAGTTTGTTAGTTAAAAAGGAATATATTACAACGTGGTGTTGAGCAGCGAATCTTAAGGTCCATAGAGTAAAAATATAGGAAGATAGTCCTTCGGAGAAGAGAAAAGAGTGGCAAAGGAGTGAATGTGAGTTAAAATATTTGACTTGGGGAAGGCAAAAACAATGCGTGATGTGATGAACACGTGCATCCTGTTCAGGCAGGGGAGAGGTGAGAGGCTGTAACGGCTGGCTGGCGGGTCGGAGAGTGGACAAGTGAGGCAATACCAGATATGAGCCGATCAGTTATTGCGAGGACACCAACCTATCTGTCGTAAGAGAGCAGTGGGCCCTCTGCTTCAATCCCCTGCCAAAAGACATCAATTACTCTCAAGGCAGTGGATTCAACTGCCTCCATGGTTTTGAGATGAGAAGCAGCAGCACCAACCCAAAAATGGAGAACAGCACTTCCTCGTGTTGTGGATGAATGCCTTGTGTATTGTTTGGAGTTGAGAGTGACCACGGAAGGCCTTACAGCAATGTGAATTATTCTTCAGCACCACCCAGCACTGCAAGCTGGTTTGACATTTAGAATACATGAATTCAAGACTGCAAGACAGCAAATTGAAAATCATTTCACTTTACTGAAAACTACCAGATGTTTCTTTGAAATTATTTGGTACTGGATCGTGTTAACTTACCATTGTTGACATTACACTCTCAAGTTATGCACCATGGTGCTTGATTTTTAACTTTCTGATCATCGTAGAGACGAGCATTAAACCATGATTGAGATGTTTTGAAAAATGTATTTTGTTCTTGTTTTCCCTTTGCTTAACTTAATGATGCTCATTGCCTCACAGACCGTCCTGATCCTCCACTCGACCTGTGGTATTCTGATAAAGAGGCAAGAAGCGTAAAGCTGCAATGGATTCCTGGAGATGATCACAATAGCCCTGTTACCGGTATGCATCCAATGTGACTGTTCTCATTGTGCATGCAAGCATTGACTTCTTGAGATGCATGAGAGTTGGTAATTTCTCCAAACTTTGCCCAGGTGACCGATTTTGATGACACTGCATTGGTACCACCTCCATGTAGGGGATGGGGTGGGAGGTGGGATGGAGTTAAATGAAAACAAAAGAGTTGGAGAAATGGAAAAGAAAGAGAGAAAAGTTTTGGAGGAAATAGGAGTAAATGGGGGAAAAAAAAGGTTTTGGAACTTTTACATACATGACTTGCAGTTTGCCCCAAAATTGAGGTTTTGTCACTGCTGTGTGATTACACGTCCGATAACACTGAGAGAATTGTATTTGACATCTACAATAGAATTAGTAAAATCTCCATCTTATTGAATAGTTAATGAAACTTTTCTACATTGCCAAGTTTGAAATGACAATTGTAATGACATCGTTGTGGACGTTCTATCAGGTAATGTTTATTTTCACAAGAAAGCAACATCTGGCAAAGTAATTATGGAGTGTAATTGAATGCTGCTTGAATATGCCAAGCTGTCGAACTTCACAATCTTCTCTCTGCCTTTCATTTGCAAAAAAAAAAGAATATGTGGTGCAGTTTGAAGAGGATGACCACTTTCCTGGAGTGTGGCGAACTCTGGCCAAATTGCCTGGCACTGTGACAAAGAAAGAGGTCAACCTGAAGCCAAATGTCAACTACAAGTTTCGAGTTCTGGCCTTGAACGAGGCAGGCCATAGTGTTCCTAGCGATTCCCCACCACGATTCCGACCCAATGCTACTGGTGAGGCACACTATGGTCAACCTAGAATTCCAGTTTCATTCCCTAGTTTAAATTTAATGGCACAAACCTTATTTGGTGCTTGTATCCAATTGTTTGTCTGATTAATGGTCTCTTTGCTGCTCCCACCTGAACACTTTGATCTCATGTGCAAAGTGATCTCATGTGGACGTGTCGCTGCCCGAAAACCTTTGCTGAAGAGAGGAAAAACCAGCAAAGGATTTCTAGCAGATACACATCAACAGGAGACCACTTTAACCTAATGTGTATATTACTGCTCTTGAAGAAATGATAACACCCACACTTTCAGCTGGATTATATTCGCAAAATCTCGACTGGGACATTGTCTACGACGTGTCCTCGACTGTTCCTAATGTCAACAGTGCCATTTCTGCATTTTCTCTTCAGTCTTCCGTTCAGCTTCTGCTCAATCATGAAGTTAGGCTGCAATCTACCATATGGAATGGTGTTCACTCACTAAGACTTTGATTTCTATATGCTTGGCATGTGGTATTTCCATCGCAAGAGCCCAAGTATCTACCACACATTAATCGTGCAGCATTGTCACTGCCAATACTTTCATAGTTCAGGTGTGGCACCTTCTGGTTGCTTGCATGACAACCAATCAAAGTGAACTACAGTATATCAATGCATGATTGTACTGTGGAGCATTTAATTTTTTAACATTCAATGTGAATCTATGATGTTGCGTTTTATACCCGTCTTTCCTCGATTCCCAAAATTATTTTTCAAGAAAAAGGTGTGTCCACCAAAGGAGTAACTAGATCTATCCTGCTAATCTGGTAATAAACGAGCAAGAGCAGATCTGGTCTCAGACAATGTTTCACACATTTCCCAGTGGGTTTCTTCGAATGCCATTAGATCCAAAACCTCACCACGTGCCATTTTTATTCGAGGAGCACGACACTTTATTTCCAGTCACGTTCTGGTGTGAGGGGTCAATTGAAGAGGGTTTTTGTTTTGCCCACCCGAAGTAAAAAAAAAAAACACCAATTGCATCATCAATTCTCTGCTCTGCTCTTTTGAATCACTTGCGATCTGGTGTTTTATATATGGGGTGAGTAAATGTGTTTTTTGTTTCCGGGGCATAAATATGGCTGTCTTCATGTCTATGTCGGACATTGTGGCGGGTGGGTTGCGTGATTGGTGGAAGTATTGTTGAGTGTCGTTTCATCTGTGGCGTGATGTTTGGCATCAAGTGTTGTTTTTTGCTCACCTTACCCAGCTGTTTCCACAATCCAGTTTTTGCCATTTGCTTCAAAGGAGTGTATTGTGTGGGTACCCACAGTCTCCCCAGTTGGAACACCCTCTCAGCTCTTGACGTGACATGCCTCCAGAATCAATTTTTGTCATTTGTTGGATGTCGAGTCTTGGACACTGGGCCCATCCAAGTCAAATTTGTGACCAGATTGCAGGCAGAATGCCTGGTGTTGGCTTAATGGTTAAGGTAGTGGGCTTGGGATCCTAGGGTCCTGAGTTCAAATCCCGCTCAGCTGTTGAATTAACACCAGGTGGGGTTGACTCTGCCTGTCATCCTTCCGAGGTCGGCAAAATGAGTGCCAGCATGCTGGTATACTGTGTCGGAGTGGTGACCCGTCCAGGATTGTTCCCAATAGCCAAGGAGACTGCTTCGGCGGCACCAACGCTCTGCACAGAGTATGGTCCTAATGGATGGATGGATGGATGCAGGCAGTGGAATGCTTTGGCTGACTGTGTCACCTTCCCAAGCCTAATTTCTCTTTCATGTTCTTCTAGTCCAGAGGAACCTCTCTCACGTTCATCTAACATAACAGAGGCTACAGGAACATAATGGAGCAATTTGGCTTGGAATAGATCTGGAATAACATCCCTCAAGCTTTTTTCAATCTTGTGGCATCAATGAGGTGCCGTTACCAAGCAATGTGTTGAGGCTAAGGCCAAAAAAAAAAAAATGTTGCATTGGCGTAACGGGTCACTGAAAAATAGGGTAGGTCGGTCGGGATCTTTTTTTTTTTTTTTACTAATAAATCCCTCCCAAAATCTCCCCCGGCTCGAGTACCACCCTTTTTGTCGGCGGGTTCTGTCCGAAACACTTCCGGGTTTTTGCGATCGCGATCGCAATCAACAAGATACTTGAAAACGATAGCAAAACAACAAAAATAGCAATAAAATAGGGTCGGCAAAATTTTTCGATAGCAAAAAAACAAAAAAAAAATGTAGGGTCGGCGGAATTTTTAGGGTCGGGCGGGTTACACCAATGCAACATTTTTTTTTTTTTGGCCTAATGGTGGTGACAACAGATACTGACTTTGTATGATGACTTTTGTCCCCACCCCACTTCGAGCTCCTATGAACATGTCATGCACAAATCTGTTGACTTTTTGACTTTGGTTTATTGTACACCAGATATTAAGAAACAACATGACCAACCACCATTATGTGTTGTATCAAAATACTCGTTAGCCCACGCTCACAATCCAGAAAGCGGGGTTAAACGATCGTTCCGTAGGTGCGAACATACATGCGTACTTGTGTGCATACGTGTGTGTCTGCATTTTGTTATTCCCTTTTCACTGGAATCTCTTGTCGGACTGACATGAAATTTTCACCATCGGTGTGACTACACATGTAGAATGTTTAATGATATGTATGACGTCATAGGTCACATGGTATGGCAGTCATGTTGGAAAAAAAAGGATAAACATCGGACCTCTGTATCTCTGAAATTGCTCCATGAAAATAATTGAAACTTGACACCAGTCAAGCACTCCCCATAGGGAATAAGTGATTTGATTTTTATGATGTCATTGGTGCCTTCATTATGACATCATAATTACATACGTCGAAAGCTTTATCTGATCAGTAGGAAAATTTTTGAGGGCTATCTTGGGCTAAATTTTATGGGGGAAAAAAATTGAT
>NC_140973.1:34351011-34356011 GCF_056783735.1 Eptatretus burgeri
GATCGCACTGCAGGCAGGACAATGGCGACTAAGCGTAAGCTTACAACTAAAACCTACCAAGAAAATACGACATTATCCAGTTTTGTGAGGCAAATCCACTGATGAAGAAAACAGACATAGCTGAGAAGTTGGACATCAAACGGCAGACATTGAACGATATCTTGAAGAATAAGGGCAAGATATTTGGACAAGTGGAGAAGATCGTGAGGCCGGTGGGAAGTGTGAATGTGTGTCCTTTGAAGATGTCGATGACGTGCTCATCATCTGGTTTCGGCAAATGTCGGCTCAGCCAAATATGCGGTTTCGGCCGATTCGGCCAAATATTCGGCCGATACTGTCTTTCGGTGTAGGATTGCCCAGCCAACATCATGGAATACAATGTCCGGTTTGAATCCTTTCTCATGCACCAGATGCCCAAGAGTTTGAGGCAGTCAAACATAACGGATTACTTCGCGAAGAAGTAAAGGATCGATCGAGCTTAGTGTTGAAGTCCGATCATGGTTTTATCTTGGCTTGTTTTGTACATTACCGCACTCACTTACACATAGGCATTGAGTGGTAATCATCACCACAATGACTGTGTGTCATGTAATTTGTCACCATACCATCACCGATGGTATACAAGTTGTCTTACAGAGTTGTTCATGATCTTTACTTTTGATAAATTGATTCATGAATTCCATCTTTGCTTGATCACTTTCCAACTCACCAACTCACCCACACCGATGCCACAAGGATTGTGTTTTCCTTTTGGTACAATAGCCGGCTCTCACACATATGTGTCCAGGCCACGCGTGACTTCATCCTTCACCCCACAGTCATCATGAATGTTCGCATACGCGTAAGTCGTCACATTTCTAAGTCGTCACTTTTTTCTCAGTCCCGATGGTGACGACTTACGTCTAGTCTACTGTATATTTGTATAAATAAATATATATATATATATTTAAAAAATATCTATATATACATATATTCATGTATATATCCCACTTGGTTATTGAATTAATACCAGCTGGGGTTGACTCTGCCTGTCATCCTTCCGAGGTAGGCAGAATGAGTGCCAGCATGCTGGTATACGGCATCGGAGTGACGACCCGTCCAGGATTGTGCCCAATCGCCCAGGAGACTGCTTAGGCAGCACCAATGCTCTGCATAGAATATGGTCCCAATGGATGGATATATACAGCATATATATATATATATATATATATATATATATATATATATATATATATATATATATAATATACTCTATATGTGTATATATATATATATATATATATATATATATATATATATATATATATATATATATATATATATATATATATATATATATATATAATTATACACCTGGTGTTGGCGCAGTGATTAGGGCAGCGGCTTGGGATCCAAAGATCCAAAAGGTCCTGAGTAGTTCAAGCCCCGTTAGGCCACTGAATTAATACACTAGGGGGTTGACTCAGCCTGTCATCCTTCCGAGGTCGGCGAAATGAGTATCAATATCCTGGGCCGGTGTATACCCCGGTTAAAATAGGTGTACCATATCCCTGTGTCGTAAGAGGCGACCAGGGTTGCGTCAGGTAGGGCATCCGGCATAAAACATGTGCCAAATCACAATGCGGATCATACGGATGATCCGCTGTGGCGACCCCTAACGGGAGCAGCCAAAAGAAGAAGAAGAAGAAGAAGTGTGTGTGTGTGTGTATATATGTGTATATATGTATATATATATATATATATATATATATATATATATATATATATATATATATATATATTTGTGAACCTGTGGTTTGGGGTGAGGAAGACCACAAGGGGTGAGCTGCCTTTGGTTCCCACCAGACCCTCTGGAATCGCAGGCCATCGTATTCGAATAACTTTGTGACGCGGTGGGTCGCTAATCGATTGTGAAAGCCAATAACTCGACCATCTGACTTCGGGTCCTCCATCTGATACCATTTATCTAAAGGTCACATGATTTAATTTCTGGGCGTCACGCCATCGGTGTGCACCTGCTCAATCCAGATCACCTCACCAGATCAGATGCAGCCGAGCATAACTTCCAAGCATGTACCGGCTCGAAAACAGGTCGTTGGGGGATAATGCCCCGGCTTGACTGGAGTACGAACCATGCTGGACCAATGAAGAAACGACAAAAACGAGTTGGGAAAATTTCTATACAAGCATTTATTTCCAATGGCGAGGAAGGGTCTGTGGCACAGTGAATTGGGTTTAGTCATTTGTAGAGCAGGGAAAGCAAGGAATTTATGGGGTGCGGCAAAAGGCAAGCTGTCCTTCAAAAAAGACACATTGCAGACTTAACCCCTGATAACTTCCATAATCTTAACTTAAGCTAGGACAGGTGCCATCTCACACACACACACACACACACACACACACACACACACACACACACACACACACACACACACACACACACACACACACACACACACACACACACACACACACACACACACACACACACACACACACACACACACACACACACACATACACACACAGAAGATTCGATATAGCCCAGAGAGAAAGAGCAGATGAGGATAAACGGCCTCCAAATACCTAGCTTGATCGACGGACCAACACAACCAAGTACACTTAGGGAGAGGTAGGAGGGAGGAATACTGGTTGTGTCTAATGTGTGGGAGTGGGAGGTGCAACATGGGGGGTGCAGTGTCATGCCAGAGGAAAATGGGATTGCTCGTCAGTAATGATGCTCTTTTGTGTGTCCAAAGGAGACGGGATCGAGATGTGGATAGAGAGAGAGAGAGAGAGAGGAGAGAAGATGCGTGAGACAAAAGATCCTTTACCGAGCCGTGTATAGGTCTGTTTGTGTAGTGTGTACCTCCATGGAATGCTCCGCCTGAGTGTTCCCACCTCGAGATGTGGCTCGTTATCTCCGGCTTAGTCACTTTGCTGGGGCTCGTGGCAACATGCCCTCTGCACTGGTCTGTCTAGCTGCACGGGAGTGGTGAAAGTTACCAGCCCGGCCGGAAGTCTCAGCAGTCTCCCCGGACCAGACCCTCAGGAAGAAGCACGTCCTCGCAATCACACGCCAACAGGGAATGAAGAGCCAGTGAAGAGAGGCATTGAGGAAGAGGCAACAAAGTGAAGCCAATGTCTATGCATTTTTATCATCATGGGTTTGAAGGTGATAAAATAAATAAATTGATGATAATTAAAACTTGGTATTAAAATAAATATATTAAACCTGAAATATGAATGTACTCAAATATGATACGATTCCTTTTTAAGTATGTATCCATTTAGAATTAACATAATTATATTTTTCCTTTGTATGGAAAGATCACCTGAATATGAAAATTTGTATCAGGGTGACCTTTGCGAGTAAGTTGAATTCAATAAAAAGAACTGCCTATCATTTTAAAGCTATTGAGAGGAATTTTTATGAAATACACCAACAAGTTGGAATGTGGATTTAAGAAGGTGTCCAGATGTATTCACTAAGCTCTAGTCACTTCAAGATAATATATCTTTCCAGTTTGGGAGAAGCAGACTGACTTTTAACCTACATACAATAGAAATTTATCTTAAATGGCCATTTGAGTTGGCATTTGATGTCATTCTAACATTCTGTGCGTTTTTCTGTGCTGGGAGAGGATTAACACATCTGGATTTGGAAAATGTAAAGACCAGACAAGCTGACGCCAGTGCAAGCAAATGATATAAAAAACTGTCTTACTGAAAACAATATAAGGACTAAGATTCTCCATTTGTATTTGAGAGATCTGGAATGAGTCTGTATGTCCAGAATCTCCTATGTGCATATTAAAGTGTTTGTTTGTTGAATAAATGTTCTAATTCTACAGATGACTTGGAAAAATTATTCTCCACCAACGAAGAGCAGAGAGGAGCAGAGAGGAGGGGTGAATGGCTTCGTGCTCCCACTTTTATAAGCCCCGGGCAAAGGGTGGGGTCATGACCTGAAAGCAATGCGCTGTGACCTGAATTCCGCTCCTCTGTTGGGCCACAGTGGCCCAAATCATGCCCTGCCAGGCTCTGGGGCCGGAAATTGTCCCAGTCGCCCATCCAGTTTGACACGGTTCGGAGCTCCTGACTCAACATAGGGCATGCTCCTCGAGCCGGCACCCTGGTCCTGAACATGCTCCGAGTGCAGTCTGATTGCCGAATAGCAACGGACTTTCCCCGCCACCCATGGGCCCCCCTCATGAGCCATAATGCACACCCCAGCCCCATACCAAACTACCAGATCGCCCTTCCGGTGACACCTCCTCGCCACCCACGTCTTGCTGTGGTCTCGCGATTGTATGAGTGTCGTATAATTTGTGTGCCCACCCAGCACATCCCCTGTGAGATGCGGTCAAGCTATTCATGTCCGTTGCTCAGCCCCACATCGCGCAGTTCCGAGGGCAGTCTGAATCATGCAGTACTCCTCTGTATAGTGGCGAATTGTAGCGATGCAGTGGTACAAGGGGGTATGGGAATATTTTTCCTGTATGCGGGAGGCGTTTGTGGTCGAAGTGGTAAGGTTTGGTGAGCGAGTGTGAAGCAAGGTGAGATGCTGGTTGGAAATTGGCGTGCAGATTTGAATGACATAATGGCACGCGATACCCGTGTGGTATAGTATGTAGTGTTTAATGGAGGGAGTGTGGTGATTCCAAGCCACGGGAGGCATCGTGCGGTGCTCATTATTCAATCGAATGGCGTATGTGCTTGCCTGCTTGTTTTTTCCATGGCTAAAAGGAAAGGGTTGGAGTAGAAATCACAAAAGGAGATAGAGATAGTTATTAGACCTAACTATGAGACCCATGCAACACACTTTGTCCCGTCAACCCACTACACATGAGGGGGAGGTCTAACTGCACCAAGATTAACGAAATAACTGCCTGGGGATCACTATATGATGGGTGCCATTGCCTTAGAGGCATACAGTTTTGTAGAACCGCAACAATATTTATATAAATAAATATATATTTTTTTATATATATATATAT
>NC_140973.1:34363511-34393511 GCF_056783735.1 Eptatretus burgeri
GGCAGCCAACAACTTTTGAGCTAGAAGACTGTTAAATGTAGAGAGGAACAATATCTGGTCTCACATCAACAAATTTTGTACAATGTGTTACGAACAAGTTCAGAGCTATACTTTGTTGCCAAGAGTAGACCAAATACCCTGTCAAAAGTCAATATTAATGGATATAATTTAATGATCCTGCATTTTCCTCACTGTCAATGTTTTTCAAAATACCCCTGCAACAAAAGGTAATTTTGTTTAAATGCAATGGTCTCAGGGTCATGTGGGAGCATGCACAAATTGAAATGTACAAAGACATTAGAAGACAACAGATAAGACAGTTAAATGTATTATTTTAAGTTGAGATACCAACATCATTATGAGAATGCCAAGTCGGCCAACCTGAGTATTCTCCACACACCTATTCCAGAAATAGCTAGTCCACAGCATAATTTACAGTGTCTATCGAAAGTCTACACCCTTTTTCAAGATTTTCACTTTTTGTTGCCTTGTAGCCGGGAATCATATTGCATTGAATCAAATGTTTTCCACCTTTATTTACACATCGTAACCCACACCTTCCAAGTGAAAAAAAAAATTCTACAAATTTCAGAAAATTAATTTAATATAAAAAATTAGAATATCTTGGTTGGATAAGTGTTCACCCCCCTGAGTTAATACTTGGTGGAAACACCTTTGACAACAATTTCAGTTGTGAGTCTGTTGGGATATGTCTCTTCCAACTCTGCACACCTTGATTGGGCAATATTTTCCCATTCTTCTGAACAAAACCGTTCAAGTTCAATCAAGTTGCATCGAGAGCATTTATGGACAGCAATCTTCAAGTCATGACAAAGATTTTTGATTGGATTTAGGTTGGGACTCTGACTGGGCCAATCAAGGACATTTATCCTTTTGTTCCTCAGCCACCCCAGTGTATATTTGCTTCGGGTCGTAGTCGTGCTGAAAGGTGAACTTCCATCCCAATTTCGGCTTTCTTGCCAAGAGCAGCAGGTTTTCCTCTCGGACGTTTCTGTATTTTGTCCCATCCATTTTCCCTTCTATCCTGACAAGTGTCCCAGTCTCTGCTAATGAGAAACATCCCCATAACATGATGCTGCCACCACCATGCTTCACAGTCGGGATGGTGTTCTTTGGGTGATGTGCTGCATTGGGTTTGCACCAAACGTAACATTTTGCATTTAGGCCAAAAAGTTCCATCTTGGTTTTATCAGACCACAAAACTTTTTGCCACATGGCTTCAGAATGTTCAGAGTGTTTTATTTTTTTTTGCATACCTAAAACGGGACTCAAGGTAGGCTTTTTTGAGTCATGGTTTCCTTCTTTCCACCCTACCATACAGGCGATACTTGTGGAGTGCTTGGAATATTATCACATGCACACAGTGACCAGTCTTTGCCAAAAAGGCATGTTGCTCTTTTAACGTTGCCATTGACCTCTTGGTGGCCTCTCTGTGATCAGTCTCGTTGCTTGGTCATCCAGTTTTGGGGGGACACCCTGATCTCGGCAGGGTCATGGTGGTACCAAACGCCTTCCACTTCTTAATGATTGTCTTGACTGTGCTCCAAGGGATATACAAGGCCTTTGAAATATTTTTTTACCCATCCTTTGGTCTGTCCCTTTCCACAATTTTATCTCAGAAGTCTTTTGAAAGTTCCTTGATGCTCATGGTTCAGTCCTTGCTGTGAAATGCCCTACCCAATAGAATAAACCTCCAGGAACAGCTGATTTTATTTTGAAATAATCAGAATCACTACAATTTAACACAGGTGGAGGCCAATTAACTTGGTGTGTGATTATGAAGGTGATTGGTTACACTTGAGCTAATTTACAATTGTTATTATAAGAGGGAGGTGGACACTTATCCAACTCAGATTGTCAACACTTATCCAACTCACACTCAACTCAGACACTTATCCAACTAGTTTTGTATTTTTAATTAATTTTCTGGAATTTGTAGAATTTGTTTTTCACTTGGAAGTTGTGGGTTACGATGTGTAAATAAAGGTGGAAAAAGTCTGATTTGATGCAATTTAATTCCAGTCTGTATGGCAACAAAAGGTGAAAAATTTGAAAGGGGGTGTACACTTTCTATAGGCACTGTCACAAGAGAGAATTATGTTGTTTCATCTCCCAATGTGAGATTGATGATGGTAGCTGGCACTATTTCTGAGATTCCATACGAGTCGCTTCTCTGCAGCTTTGTCGCGGTATATTCTTCAGTGGAAGTGCACTCTCTTTCAGTGCGAAACCCTTGGCCTCTCACGTCTTTATTTCAGTCGATCCACACTGACATTTAGAAAATCTTTTTCACTTACTGACAGGTTTTGCTCACTGTGCCTGTCTCGTCTTGGCATTCTGCCTGCGTTTTTTCAGGAAATTTTACAGATGAATTGATGGCAGGCTCAGCCAGTTGTATTAGAAAACTGACGTTTTAACTGAAGTTTGTGAGCAAGAGGTCAGCTTTGTCAAGTCGGGAGGGAAATAGACTGTGGAAAAAGGATGTACTTTCTTGTGGTGTATCTTCCTCATAGAATGAACCATTCTTTAGGGCAAACACTGCATTGGAAGGCCAAACTGATTTAATCCCATTGGAGGCCTGATAAGCCCTAGCGAATCGTTAATCTTTTTTTCCTTTATCATTGCAGTTCCATTGAGTTTTCCCAAAGAGTTCAGGCACACTGAGGAGAACAGCACTCAAGTAATGCTGCATTGGCTTCCTGTTCCTGTGAATGAACTACGTGGACATCTGAAAGAATACTTGGTAGGCAGGCAACTCTACCTCACCATATTCTCTCCATCTGTGCCAAATCCTTTTGGGTTTAACACCTCATGGATTTTATTACCTCTGCCACTGAAGGTGGAAGGAGGTTATGTTTACATCTCTGTCTGTCTGTCTGTTTGTTCCTTGTGAAAGTTGAAGATTTTTCGAGTATATTGCTTGGTTGCATGCATTATTCTGTCTGTCTGTCTGTTTGCTTGTCTGTTGGTTTGTGTGTTTATCGCCGATAGGTCACAATTTTAAACCGACCTTCGCAAAACTTTACCACATGGTTGAGTTCGTCATAAGCAACAAGCCTATTGTTTTGAGGTCAAGAGGTCAAAAAGCTAAACATCAGCCAAAGGTCAACAGATTTCTCAAATTTCTAAAATCCTCAATTTTCATCTGATTGATTACAAATTTGAAGAGGATTTGCATATCAGGTCACTGAATTAAACCACCAATTATTTTTGAGGTCAACATAGGCCAAAAGGTCTGCATCGGTCGACTTTCTAAAATTGTCAATTTTCATCCGATCGACTTGAAATTTGAAGAGGAGTTACATATTTGGTCATTGAATTCAACCACTTATTATATTTGAGGTCAATTTAGACCAAAAGGTCGACATAGGCCAAAGGTCAACAACTTAGGTGGAATTTCTGAAATCCTCAATTTTCATCCCATTGATTTGAAATTTGAAGAGGATTTGCATGTCAGGAAACTTAATTCAACCACCAATTATTTTTGAGGTCAACATCAGCCAAAAGGTCAACATAGGCCATTTTTCTAAAATTGACAATTTTCATCCGATTGACTTGAAATTTGAAGAGGAGTTGCATATTTGGTCATTGAATTCAACCACCGATTATTTTTGAGATCAAATTAATTTTATGGATTTCGCAAGTTTCGTGCTATGCATGACATATCTTTCTTTTTTTGTTTGTCTTTTTGTATGCAGGATATCTCAAAAAGTAGTGTACGGATTTGGATGAAATTTGGTGGGCAGGTTGGACGTGTGACAAGGAAAAATTGATTAGATTTTGGTGAAGATCCGGGTTCGGCTACTACAATTTTTCAGTGATTCTTCACCAATGAGAGAGAGAGAGGGCCAAAAATTATATCTAGCATGATATCTGAAAAAGTTGTGGACAGATTCAAACATAACTTGGTGGATGGGTTGGTTGTGTGACAAGGACAAATTGATTCCATTTTGGTGATGATCCGAATCCAGATCCAGATATGAGAATTTTATAATTTTCAAAGTGATTCTTCACCATTGAGAGATGAGGCCAAAAACAATATATAGCATGATATTTCAAAAATTTATTGGGCCTGATGTGATCTACTGCATCTGACATTGCGTGGCAGAGGTTTGCACTCTACCAAGTGCCATTCTAGTTTTCAATGTTTTTGCACTTTTGTGGTTATTGTTGTCTTCTCATATTGCTCTTAATGAGGTTTCAGTGGGATTTTGAATCAATGTGTTTGGATTAAACTTGACTCATGTGAACCATTGTTATCAGGAATACAAAATGTATGCAAAACTTAGTTTAATGTGCTGGCCATAATGCTTTAACAGAATCATTCTACATGAAACTGTGGAAAAGTAATTGCACACTGGTCGGAGCTGATAGCATCCAAGGAAGGACTTTGCTTTGTGCAAAGTTCTAAGCAAGGCCCAACCTTAGAGGCCAGATTGGCTCAAAAACACGATGGTGAATAATCTGCAAAATTGTATAAAGGATTTTCCACAGAGGCATACCTGTTATTGATGTAAACTAGAAATACAAGAAAACCCAGTTCACTGCCCTGAGAGACACCAGCATCCAAATGAGAAAGAATGCCACCCAGGGAAATGTGCTACTTTCTTACATGAAATAAATCCACCAGGCGTTCAAGCAGGAGATTATTGGAGGATATTTTAGAGAGTAGAGTGGCATGTCAGTATTAAATACTTCTGACATGTCCAATGACATTGCCCTCACCTCTTTCTTGAGGTTCAGAGTAGATATCCATTGCTTAAAGCAAACACTCACAGCACATCTATAGTGTATTGAGTGGCTGGAATTGAAACCAAACTTATTCTGTGACTACAGCGTTGGAGGAAATATAAGACTGAAGGTCAGCAGAAATTCTTTATTCCATTGCCTTGCAGATGGTGTGCAGGAGGTTACACTGGTCTGTAGTTCAAAATAATACTCTTAAGGTTTTATTGACTTCCCCAAAGGATTATTTATGATTTTTTCTTTAAAATCAAGAACTAGAAAGAGCAATCCTACATTGCAGACCCTTGGTCGGACTTGTTTTGTGTGGTACATTTTGTGTGTCAAATAAATGGAAGGATTTATGAAACGAAAGGTCAATAGTTGCAAATGAAAGGTCTAAATGGTCTAAAGGGCAAAGGGTTGAAAAGGGGGGAAGGAAGGTCTGAAATGGTCTGAAGTTGTGAAAAAGTCAGAAGGTTTAAATAGGTCAAAAGATCTAAAGTGTCTTAAAAGGTCTTAAGGGGTCTAAAGGGTGTAATTTGAGGACTAACTTGTCTAAAGGGTCTTAAAATGTCAAATAGGGGGTCAAAATTGTTGAAAGGATATTAAATGCTGTGAAGGTCTGAATAGCGAAAGGGTCTAACAGAGTTTAAAGGGTCATATGGTTTTAAAAAGTTCTCAATAGGATCTAAGGGGTCTGAAGAGTAGAAAGGGGTTTAAAAGGTAGAAAAGGTACATTTCAATAATACATAATTAATGGACATAATCACGGTCTAATAGTACATCATTTATCGACATACTCATGGTCCAATTCACGTTCAAACAGGATGGATTTTATAGACGTTCATTATGTTCCATTATAATTATCATTATTATCATTATGGACAATTATCATATTATTATTATGATCATTATCATTTTGTAACATTTTAATTTTGTTTGATTATAATTATCATCATTATTATCATAATCATTATGTACCATTGTCATTGTCGTTATGTGTTATGATCATTATCATGACCATTATCATTTTAATAGAATGTAATTAATAGACATATTTACATTCTGTTTGGACAAACAAGCAAGGAAGATGTCTTGCATAGCACGATACTTGCGAAATCCAAATAAAGACAGGTTTTGATTGGTGAATCAATTCAGTGACCCAGTATGCAAATTCTGTTCAATCGAGCAGAGTACCTGGCCTCTGGGTGGGTGGAGATTGTGCATTATTGCTGAAAAATATAGTCTGTGTATTGCAAGAAGACTCGATACATGTCTGTGCTGTGTGCATTTATACATGTCTGTCAAACACTTGGAACATGTCATGCAATCCTGAGAAATCCTGTTTCTCAAAAACCATCGCAAAGAGGTTCAGTCACTCAAACTCTTGAGTCTCACTCTCAGCCATGTTCTCTCTTGAACAAGCCACATTTCAAAGTTGGCCTCCTCCAAAGCCAGATGGCGACTGGGCATCCTCCATCATGCAAAGTCCTTCATAGGCACACCTGAACTCCTATACACCTCCATGGTTTTCAACTGCAGCTTGATGGAGTACTGCTCTCCCCTTTGGGCTGGCTCCACTGCCTCACACCTTGCTCAGCTTGATGCCGTGGAAACTCTGTCCCCCCCAAGTATCTGCAGGACAGACAGTCCACCAGCAACTCCCTCAGAGTGAAACTGCCTAAATCTCAAACCACTACTCACCTCCACTCATTTATTCCTCTCTTTTCCCACCTGTAGAAACACTTTTCATACTCTCTTCAATCTCATTCCTCCCTCCAGGTCTTCAAGACAGTTGTTCACGTCCATCTCAGGTCACCCTCCATCCAAAGCCATGATTTTTTCTGCACTTGTTAAGCCACCCCTACCCCTCCCAAGATTTTGCTGATGTATCCACCTTGTCCACCCCTTGCATTCTCCCATAACCCTCATCATTACCTGCATCCCTGGTTTGTCCATCTCTGTATACCTTCTCCCTCTACCCTGCTATTTGCATTTCCCCTTTCTCCTGCTGTTCCCTTTGTCTGTTCTTCGTCCTAGCTTTTCCACGATCTGAGACCATATGTGAATGTGAAAAAAGACGTGATGTCATTCCAGTGTGTATATGAGAAGAACTATAATTTACTTGTTTGCGATCTTAAAAACATTAAATTGTTGAGCTTTAATCTTCATATGAATTTTTTTTTTAAAACGTTCCAGTTATAACAGGATTTTGAAACTTTACCTTGAAAGTTGTGTTTTTGGTAGAACCATACATTGACTAAGAAACCTGTATCTGAAGACTGTGAGAGGTATTAGTTTTGCATCAGCTTTGACTTTTCACCCTTGAGAACTGAGTGTTCCAATTCAGTCATCAAGTCCTATTGTTGCTGTACATATGTTGCTGCACTGGTTGACGAATGTGGATCTTGGTGATAACACTTTCATGTGACTTTAGTGATCACACCAAAGTCACAGATGATTGGATAGTGAAGGACTTTTGAAAATGGATCGGGGTGCTGCCACCGCAACAGCCTACTCTTTGCAAAATATATTGTGGAATAATTAACAGCCTCCAGAAAATCTCACAGAGTAGACGCAAGGCTTCATGTCCTTCTAAAAGATGGGACACTGATTGATACATTGCTCTGTCCACGAAGCACCAAAGATGACAGTTTATGATTGGGTCAGGAATCGAGCCAAGACAACACAACTCAAAGGCAAATATGCTCCCTCTGCACTATCCTGGCCCCATCACTTTCATCCCCCCATGTAATTAAAAATAAATAAATCACTCGGTTTTGCATGCCCAACTTGTGCATTCATCAGGAATTTGCATATTTTGTGTTGCAGTAATGCTTCGAAATGTCTGAAATATTGACAAAAAGATAATTGCATTTATGTGTCGCAAGATTGTTAAGCAATTCCTCCATATTTGTGCCGGTTGTTTCCTGCAAAAGTATATTCTTGTCAAGGGCCTTTCAGAAGCCATTGCCTTTTCTACAGCTATTAGACAGGCTGTTCAAGTGGGTGTCATTTCTCATCTAATCTACCATTTGTTGCCTCCAGGTGTCCTACCAGAAAACGAGGGAAAATTCAGGTCGACAGCGGCGACACGTAAAAAAGGAAGTGTTCAAATTTCCGCCAACGCAGACGTCTGGGATTTTGCCTGGCCTAAAGCCTTTCAGCACATACAAAATGGATATCCGGGTGGTGAATGGAAAGGGGGAAGGCCCTCCAAGTGACCCCCCCATCATCATTCATATGCCAGAAGGCCGTAAGTATTGCGATTCACATTGGCAGTTTCTGCCGATCAATTGTCGAAGTTCAAACTCTTCAGCTTCTTCTTCTTCATTTAATTCTTTCACATGCAGCACAAGGCTACAGGGTAGCATAATTGGCTGAGGGTGCGGCGGTGCCACTGATGCAATTCCCTCTGAAGGTTGGGAATTTGTAATTTTTTCAGGGTGCTGGCAATAGCTTTCCTACTCTTTGTGAAGGACACCATGGGATCTTTAACATCCAACAATTAATGCTGGTAGACAGGGCACCCATTTAACATCCATCCGAGGGACGGCACACCCAATGACGAATCACCCTGCCTGTGAAACATCGGGATGATGGTTGACAGCTGGGTCAGGATTCAAACACAGGTTAGAAAGTTCAGAAGCAAGTGTGCATACCTCAAGGCCATCATGTCATTCCCATAATCTCTTCTATGAATCGTTCTATAAGTAAATGCATTTATCTCCCTGCCTTATACTGCAGCGCACTTGTTTAAAAAGACCCATTTTATGGAAACGTTCAAACTCAAACACCTTATCCACCTTAGTTTCCTTCTTCATTTCACTCATCCTATTATTCCATCGCAAAAGAATGGTACTTGTTTTTTGTTGAGGCAGAGATACCTCTGTCCAAAGATACTTTATTTGTGTCTTCTCTTACTTTGTAGGGTAAATGCAGTATGTCTCTTTTTCAGCACCTGGGCCTGTGAAATACCTCCGGGTAGTGAATCACAACCTCACATCAGTGTTGCTGCAGTGGAAACCTCCGAGGCATCCCAACGGCATCCTGAAAGGATACAAAGTGGCTTATCAATCCAGTAAGTAGCTTACTGGTCTTGTAACTCACTAACTAAGTCTAGTAACTCCAAGTAACTGCGGGTGGATGTCCAACAGGAACCGGTTGTTGCTTTTCATTGCAGATGATGTTTTAAACATTGTAAGGCTCCTGATAGCCCTGAAACGTTTGCGTACGGCTCCCGAATTGCCTGAAAAATACACACAGTTGCCTGTGTTTGTGGTTACAAGGCATTCCTTCTTAAAATGCTGCTTGGTGTACCAGAAACTGTTGAAATATTTCCAATTATGTTGGTGTTTGTTACTTTGTTTGATCAGTAATTTATTATTGAATATGGTTTTGGAGATTTGATTCAAATTCAAATTGAATTTTGGTGTGTCATCAATTCTGTGACTGAGGGTGGTTAGAACATGGAATTGAAATCTCAAATTTTATGGGTTTAAATCTAACGACAAGCATTTTGATGATAAGCTTCTGGAAAACACATCAGGGTACTTTTATATTAATCACAAGGAGGAGGATTGCGGGAGTGAAGAGGGGGGATAGAAAGAGGATGGATGAACTGAGAGAGGAGATTTGTGTGCAGATGAGTTTGAGGGGGAGATTGGTGAAATGCTGGCTGAGATTGGCTGGACACTTGGTGTGAAATGGAGGACGAGAGAATGGCAAGAGCGGATAGGTTGAGGGAGCAAGATAGGAGGAAAAGAGGTAGACCATGAGTGAGATGAGAGGATTGTGTGAGGAGGGACAGGTGAGGGTAGTTAGAGAGTGGAGGGAGTTGACTGAGAACAGAGGGAGATGAAGGAGTATTGTGGTCAAGGCAGGGCAGAAGAGGCAGGAAGGGAATAAAGGGAAGAGGAGGAGGCAGAGAACATTATTAGATCATGTAGAAACGCATATGGTATAGGGGATTTGAATCTTAGTTTTCTGCTAGTATGGTGAGCCAGGGGTTCAGAAAGGAACATAAACAGGCTAACCCATTATGATACCTGCTCGTTTTTCAACATAGAAAACACTCAGTTGGTTCATTAATGACCTTCAGGGAATGGATATCCTTTCTGTACCCACCCTGGTCTGGTCCACACATGACGCCAGTCCATTGAATGTCGCTGGTACTTAATTATAGTTTTAACTCAAATTAAACATGCCTTAATTATGTTTAGAAACAATGACCTTTTTGAAAATTCAAACGGTGGTTTACATTTTAATACTGTATGGTATAAACTTGATTTAAAAAAAATGATTGGAATCTCCTGCGATGAAGCTGAGTCGATGATCCCATCACTTCGCCATTGCAGACAGGTTGGTAGTGTCTCTGTCTTCTACCGCTTCCTTTCTGGTCTTGCACCCTCTGCTCTTGCCGTGTTTTGTGCCCCCCCCCAAGACCCCCCTCCTTATGTTTCTGCATGGTACACACGGACCACCAACAACCCCCTTCTGGTTAAACTACCTCGATCCAGGATCACTGCTCACCTCCACTCATTTGTCCCTCTTTATCCACACCTGTGGAACCAACTTCCACATGCTCTTCAATGTCATTCTTCCCTTCAAGTCTTCAAAACAGCTGTTCACCACCATCTCATCTCATATCGTCTCCAATCCAAAACCATGATATTTTCTCCCCTCATTAACCACCCTCGCCAACCCCACCCAAATCCCTCCTCCTTCCAAATTTCCAGTTTTCCCTCCTGAGAGTTTCCTTCTATATCCATCTTGTCCACCCCATGCATCCTCTCCTGCCTCCAATTATCTCCCACCATTGTTTGACTAAGTCTTCCTCTCTGTTGGTCTTCAACTCTGTTGCTGGTGTTTCCTCCCTCCCTCTACTGTTCTTTTTGCATCATGTTTTGTGTCCATGTTTGCATCCTGTTTTTGTCTTTTACGTCCTGATCCGTTCTGTGTACTTGTTCATCCAAGAGCCCCGACCATGTATACAAAAATACCACGAGATATTGTGATGACGTGCACCTTGTTCAAGACCTTTGTGAAGACCACTTTAATATGGAATCCCTGCGGATGTTACTGTATATCCAAACTGCTAATAACTTTCCTGGGTTTTAATGAACTAAATTACAGACTCTAAAAGCCTGCTACATTTATTGCACCCTTGACCAAAATATGGTTTTAAAAATAATCACCGATGTTGAGATTAATTGTTTCAAATAGATCATACATGCTATGAAAATGATATGATCATTTAAAGACCTCCAGATAGGTAGCTTTCTTTTAAAGAGTTCCAAAATATATGGCAAATGGTAATTTCTGTAGCTGTGTGTTAAAGTATCACCTTTAAGAGAAAAGGATGAAAAGAACACCAAGCTCTCCTCTGAGCATCGACAGTGTACATATATATTTAAAGAAAGAAAGAACTCTTCTTCTTCTTCTTTCGGCTGCTCCCGTTAGGGGTCGCCACAGCGGATCATCCGTATGATCCGCATAGTGATTTGGCACATGTTTTACGCCGGATGCCCTTCCTGACACAACCCTGGTCGCCTCTTACGACACAGGGATATGGTACACCTATTTTAACCGGGGTATACACCGGCCCAGTACACTGGTACTCATTTCGCCGACCTCGGAAGGATGACAGGCTGAGTCAACCCCCTGGTGTATTAATTCAGTGGCCCAACGGGGCTTGAACTCAGGACGTTTTGGATCCCAAGCCGCTGCCCTAACCACTGCGCCAACACACCAGGCTTAAAGAAAGAAAGAACTACAGATCATAAATGGAGTTTGGATTTAAAATGCCCTGAAGAGCAACTGTCTGTCAACTCTACAAAATAATTCTTATCCTTCTTAATTATTAACAACGAAACTATTTCGGTGAATCGAAATATAAACTGCAAGCATTTTTGTCAGATGGAATGCTAACCTCCTTCATCAATTCCCATGCTGTTATTAATATTATTAAAACATGAAAGTTTTATCCTAATGAAGATGTATCATCATAGAGATCATTATCATTAGCATCATAATAAACCAGCTGTTGAACATCGGATATCAGCGGCGTTTGAATCCTGATGTCCACCTTTCGTTCATCATCACTCTATTTATAACCATAGCTAAATAACATCACAATCACCATTTTCACAACTGGAAGTTTCTCAACATGGTGAATGTTGTCATTAATTTTACTCTCATTACAGTTTTCATTATCTGCAATACAAAGATCATATGGCTATCAATGGTTTGATTAGTGATGCTTGCTTGTTCGATAAATGCTTGTCGTAGGATAGATCCACCATTGAGAGGCCAACTCAACAATGACGACAGTTTAGTGAGAAATAGATAAATGATCCTATTGGAAACATTGTCAAATATGTGGGGTGATATTTAACCAACAAAAACTTTTGAACTGATTAACATTAGTCATTTTTCGGTTGATTTTATTGTGTTGACAACATTGTGAGGTTACAACACGTTATGGTTTATTGGCACCTCATCAGCTGACCACGTGAGTTGAGCGAGGCTTCAATCTAAAGGCCCGGTCACACCTTGACGTTTTAGCCAGCGATGGCAACGTATTAAAATGTATGTAAAACGCTGGCTGACGTTGAACTTTTGATGTTTTTTTTTAAAGATTCGGACGTATTCATAGTGACTTGGTCTTATGTATAACGCATTGGTAACGGACACAGAACGTTTCATTGTGTTATAGATAACTTATACCAACGAATGCTGAACCTGTTGTCGGCCTACACAACCGATGCCCAACGATAGTCTAACTTAGGCACAGCGCGTTGCACGCATCGCCGACGATGTCGTGACATAGCCTATTAAAAGGCTGACGCACAACGATTCGAATCATAACTGCCGCAGAAATGGAAGTGACAACATCGCGGTCACACCTTGGCGATCTTGCCAGCGTATGCCGACCTAAGAAAAATGTGTCTAAAACGTTGGGGCACGTCAAATACGGTATGAGTAAGTTTGGTATACGTGAGTAGAACGCTAAAGTATGCTATCATACGTCGTAGTAAGTAGAGTACGTCAAGAAATTTTAAACATGTTCAAAATTTTTGGACGTACTCGGCGTATGACACACGTTCCGCATGCGATGGGGATAAGTTTTGCACACGATATGTGGACGCTTACACACGTCCACAAAGGCTACTTATAAGCTACTCATAAGTCGAAACACGTCGCGGTAATGTCTTTTTTACGCGAAACTTATTTCTAACTTATGTTTGATGTGCTTTGAACCAATTCTTTACGTAGTCCCAACACACATCGACGTATGTAGACGTATTCCAATGACGTCTTCCGGTCGACAGAAAAAAATAAATGAACGTGTTTCTAGCTTACAACTGCCATATAAAGACGTGTTCCCACCTGTTTTGGGAATTGGTATATAAAAATGCTGCTCATAAAAGGGGAACCTAACAGTGTTTTCGAGTCCTTTTTGAGTCGATGTCCATGTCAACAGTAACAGTATTAGTATTAGTATTAGTATTAGTAGTAGTTTGTTCATGTTGGCAGTAGTAGGTGAGTGTGAGGGGGAGGGTGTGGGTTATGATGGATCGTCCTTGCGTCCGCGTGTCCACGGGTAGGAGACATCTTTTCACCATTGTTCGAAGTTCTTCGCGGCTAACTTTTTATGGGGCTTTTTCAACAATGAGCCTTGCTTGTTTTTACGATTTAGGTCTATTCATAACGGGTTGGACAAATGCACAATGAACTAATAATGTGCATAGAGTGCTTTGATTACTTATAGATACGGTATACCAACGAATAATTATCTTGAAGCCGGCGTTCACAAACTATGCCCAACGATAGCCTAACTTATCCATATCGTGCGGCAGTTTATCTTTGCCGGTGACGGAGGGTTTGCTATTCATAGGCTGCCACTCAACGATTTAAATGGCTGCATCTCCACGATTGAAAGTAGACGCTTGCGCTCAACAATTGGATTTTTTTTTTACACTCAACGACTTTTAAACGGTACCACTCAGCTATTTTCATTGTTTACAATGAACGATTTAAATTGCTGTCACTCGCCTTTGTTTATTGACGCTGGGGTTTTGAAATTTGAAGCGTTTCTTCTGAACGTGTTAAAACGCTCAAACTCGACTATTTTAAATAGACGCTGCCGATGGACAATTGGAATCATAGCCAAGCTAGACATCGAAGTGTGAACATCCTCGTCATGCCGAAGAAAAGTTTGAAGAATGCTGCAAATAAGTGTCCTGGCCGTGGCCGTGGACGCTGACGCAAGGACGATCCATTATACCGACGTCTTTCAGCCTATGAGTAACTTAAAAGTAACGTCTGTCGATGTGTGGCAACAATCGCGTAACGTGCCAACAACACGTTAATCATAGGTTAGAAATAAGTTTCGGGTACGCTAAACATTACCTCGGCGTGTCTCAACTTATGATTAACTTACAAGTAGCATGTGTTGACGTCTGTCAACGATCACAGACCGTGCATACAACTTGTGGCCAGCGTAGCGGAACGTGTGAGTCATACGCCGGCATACGTCGTGAAATTTCAAGCATGAAAAAATTTGAGGACAACCAAAAAGTACAGCGTTTAAAGCCAGCGTACAATGACGTATGGCAGTGTTTTTCAGCATGCTCTCAATGTTATCAAAACTTACCCATAACGTATTCAACGTGTGCCAGCGTTTTAGAAAAAAAAAATCAAAAATCGGCATACGTTGGCTAAAACGTCAAGGTGTGACCGGGCCTTAAGATCAGCTCAGGGTTATGCAGCATGTATGATGTACGTCTATATGTATATACCGGGCATAGTGGCGTGCGCCTGTAATCCGGCTACTTGGAGGCTTGGGTTGGAGAATCGCTTGAGGAGACGGGTGCTCTGTGCTGGGCCACGCTATGAGAGGGTGTAAGGCAGCCCGGAATCATGGCGAAACCCAATCCTTATCCCTGTGTCGTAAGAGGCGACGAGGGTTGCGTCAGGAAGGGCATCCGGTGTAAAACCTATGCCAAATCGGCATGCGGATCATAACGGATGATCGGCTGTGGTGACCCCTAACGGGAGCAGCCGAAAGACGAACAACATGTATATGTATATATGTATATATATATATATATTTTTTTTTTTGAAGGTAAATCGAAACATGTGGAGTGTGACGATCACTCCACCGATCCCCATTGGACACAGTCCACACCAAAGCGTCGCCTCCAACACAGAGACCTTGGCCCGGTGACTGTCAAACAGATAAAGATTATATGGTCATCATCAGCTAAACATCAAACGGAACCACAATCCGGATTTTGGGCATATTTGCTCTCATCAGGATGGCATACTGATAAATATCTAACCAATAATGACCACATTCATCGTTTATACATCAAACGCACCTCCTGACTATTATGGTGAGCATCGCCGTGAATTATGTCTCATGATGTGATCGGTGGGAAAATCGAAACATAAGTAGTGTGACGAGCACTCCGCTGAGCCCCATTGGACACAGTTTGATGTATAAATGACGAATGTGGTCATCATTGGTTAGATATTTATCAGTATGCCATCCTGATGAGGGCAAACAAGCCTGAAATCCGGATCACTGGTTCTGTTTGATGTTTATCTGATGATGACCATATAATCTTTGTCTGTTTGACAGTCACCGAGGCCTCTGTTTTGGAGGCGACACTTTGGTGTGGACTGTGTCCAATGGGGATCGGTAGAGTGCTCGTCATACTCCACATGTTTCGATTTCCCCACCGATCACATCACGTGCTTTCTGGTTGAATGGCTTGCATTAGCAGGAATAATTGTCTGGGTGGCAGACGGATGGTTGTTCTGTGCGGATTGTGCGGTTTTACTGTGCGAGACATGATCCATATCGATGCTCACCACACCAGTCAGGAGGTGCGTCTGATGTATTAATGATGAATGCGATTATCATTGGTTGGATATTTATCGGTATACTTACCTGAGGGCAAATAAGCCCGGAATCTGGATCAGTGGTTCCGGATGACGACGACGACTATAATCTTTGACAATCGCTGGGCCGAAGCCTCTGTGTTGAAGGCGATGCTTTGTTGTGGACTGTGTCCAATGGGGATCAGTGGAGTGCTCATCACACTCTAAATGTTTTGAGATATATATATATATATATATATATATATATATATATATATATATATATATATATATATATATATATATATACATACATACATACAGTAGGCTAGGCGTAAGTCGTCACCATCGGGACCGAGAAAAAAGTGACGACTTAGAAATGTGACGACTTACGCGTATGCGAACATTCATGATGACTGTGGGGTGAAGGATGAAGTCGCGCGTGGCCTGGACACATATGTGTGAGAGCCGGCTATTGTACCAAAAGGAAAACACAATCCCGGAGCATAGGTGGGGGTGAGTTGCTGAGTTGGAAAGTGATCAAGCAAAGATGGAATTCATGAATCAGTTTATCAAAAGTAAAGATAATGAACAACTCTGTAAGACAACTCATATACCATCGGTGATGGTATGGTGACAAATTACATGACACACAGTCATCGTGGTGATGATTACCACTCAATGCCTACGTGTAAGTGAGTGCGGTAATGTACAAAACAGGCCAATATAAAACCATGATCGGACTTCAACACTAAGCTCGATCGATCCTTTACTTCTTCGTGAAGTAATCAGTTATGTTTGACCGCCTCAAACTATTGGGCATCTGGTGCATGATAAAGGTTTCAAACCGGTCATTGTATTCCATGATGTTGGCTGGGCAATCCTCCACCGAAAGACAGTATCGGCCGAATATTTGGCCGAATCGGCTGAATCGGCCGAAACCGAATATTTGGCTGAGCCGACATTTGCCGAAACCAGATGATGAGCGCGTCATCGACATCTTCAAAGGACACACATTTCACGCATTTTACACTTCCCACCGGCCTCACGATCTTCTCCACTTGTCCAAATATCTTGCCCTTATTCTTCAAGATATCGTTCAATGTCTGCCGTTTGATGTCCAACTTCTCAGCTATGTCTGTTTTCTTCATCAGTGGATTTGCCTCGCAAAACTGGATAATGTCGTATTTTTCTTGGTAGGTTTTAGTTGCAAGCTTACGCTTCGTCGCCATTGTCCTGCCTGCAGTGCGATCAACGTGTGTATGCAGTTATAAATAGCCTATCACTGGCGGTGTACACCAATGAGCGAGCATCACGATTCCATGAAATCGGGCTTCTCATGAGGCAGCAGTTCCGTGTGACGAGTTAGGAGTGGTAATTTACTTGAGTTTCCTTTACGTGGGAATGGACAACATCTGACGACTTAGACGAAGTGACAACTTAGAGATGACGACTTACAGAGAGAGGGATGACCCTTTATTCAAAGGGATTTAACATGAGATAAATTCGGGACTTTTTGACGCTGCCGACTTACAACTTGTCTACTGTATATATATATATATATATATATATATATATATATATATATATATATATATATATATATATATATATATATATATATATATATATATATATATATATATATATATATATATATATATATATATATATATATATATATATATCTCACACTGTTTGTAACCATGAGTCAAATAAGAAGAATTGCAGCAACGAACCTGCTTGCTTAACGATCATGGAAGGGAGTGAAGGCTTTGAATTCGTATATTGATACTACAAGGTAACCCAAAATTCCAAAATTGAATATAAGATCATTAACTGTGGAATTCCTGTGAATATTTTGTTGAGCAGACACTTTGAAGGCACAATAATCTACAGGCAACCCAACTTGCTGGTTGAAGAACACACATTGGGGCTTTCTGCACACAACTGTAAAATCACTGTCTGAGACTGACATTTTTTGAGCATTAAGACGTAGCTTAACAATTTTATTTTACTTCTGGAAGTGCTTTAATGAATGCCACTAATTAAAATGTCTACATTTGCTGGCATTTCTGCAATGGCAAATTTGGCGAGATCGCAATAGTTCTGAAAAGTTTTTAATTTAGAAAGTACTTTGGTTTTGTGAACCAACACGGCAATGACAGGAGAGAAATGCCTAAGCAAGTTTCTTCCTCCTTGGTTTTAACGATCTCTCATTAGGACAGCTTTCCTGTTTGCTTTTCTCATCACTGTGGTTCACTGCTCAAAGAAAAGGCCACACTAGTTGATTGCATTGACCTATGGGGTATTCCTTGTTCAGCACTGTGATAATCGTGGGTTTTAGTTAGATGTGTCTTCTTTGAGGCATCAACACCAGAAACAGTTGATTTTATGCTTTCATGTATCTGAGCTGAAAATTTCATTTTTATAAACCAGAATACATTATTTTTAAAGTTTTTTTTTTTCTCCCCGTAAAATTATCTCAGTTGTACAAACACACATATGAAGATGTTAAAAACGGCTTAAGTGCAAGAACTATTCGTTTATTGCAACAGTTGAAATAAAATAATTATACTTATGACTGAAGTTTTAAAAAATTACCACACGCAAGCAGAGTTAAGCAATTGGTTCACTTGACCGGTCTGTCTGTCTGTCTCCAGACATCCGTACAGTATATGAAGGAGGAACAACTTGATTTTAATTGAAATTTATATGTGGAACATGAAGTGGAACCCAAACCTGCAGTTTAGTAGTACTTTGGCTCTGAAATTGGCAACATGTACGGAATCTTGTCCCAATCATACATGCACACAGAAGAATACGGTAATATTTTTTAGACCCAAAGACTCAGCCTCATCGCGAGAGGTAGCATTTATCCTAAAAGCCTTGGTTTCCACAGTGTGAAGCTAAGCAAGGTGAGAGGCAGGAGCACCAGCCCAAGGTGGAGAGCAGTACTCCATCAGGCTGTAGCCAAAAGCTTTGAATGTGGTCAGGAGCTCAGGTGTGCCAAGGAAGGACTATGCACGACAGAGGATGCCCAGTCGGCGACTGGCTTTGGAGGCCAGCTTGGAAATGTGTTTTTCCCTGGAAAGATCATGGTAGATAGTGAGACCCAGAAGCTTGAATGAAAGGACTTCTTCAAGAGGATTGTTGAGAAAGTAGATGGGGTGGTTTTCCAGATGGTCCTTTCAGAGACACATAGTGAGAATGTGAGATTTGTCAGGGTTAAAAGACATGTTCCACATGTTTGACCAGCTTGTTATTTTATCCAGATCTGCAGAGAGTGAAAAGGCTGCTGCTTGCCGATCTGAGGGATGACAGGTGGTACGGCAGAGGGTGGAGTCATCAGCATACAGATGAAGAGGATTTTCAAGAGAGTCAGAGAGATCATTGATGAAAACTGGTAAAATTGATGATCATTGATGAAAAACATTGACTGGTAAAAAGAACAGGGCCCAGAACACTGCCTTGAGGAACTCCAGCCTGGACAGGAAGAGGGGATGAGAAAACTCCATTTAGGGCCACACGTTGACTGCGCCAGGAGAGGAAGTCTGTGAGCCATGAGTGGAGATGTCCTTGGATAACATAGGAAGAGAGTTTGGTGAGCAGGGCAGGGTGCCAGACTGTATCGAAGGCACGGGATACATCTAGGGCGAAGGCTCTGATTTCATGTCTGGCATTGGGGATCTACATCCATTGTTGGGAGAGCAGAAGCAGCATATCCAGGGTAGAGTGACCTGGTCTGAATCCAAATTGATGATCAGAAATCAAGCCATTGGAGAAGGGGAATGATTTAACCAATGACATCATATGTGCGATTTAATGTCTGAAGCGATGATGGATCTATAACTTTGTAGATGATTGGGAGAAGGCTGATTGGTTTGTAGTTGCAGGGATCTGTTTTTGCACATTTTTTATGCAGAGCGGTAATGTTTGCTGATTTCCAAGCAGATGGCAGAATACCTTGTGCAAATGAGAGAGTGAATATAACAGAGAGAGGGTGAGCAAGAGCAGCAGAGCAGGTTTTTAGGACATGTGGGCTGATGCCATCTGGACCGGTTCCAAATTTGAGTCGAGGTTTGACAACAAACTCTCCACCTTGTCAGGAGAAAAGTACACAGAGTCCAGAAACAGCTGGATGTGACTGGGTAAGGTGGTTACAGAAAGTGATGGCTTTGGGACACAAGATTTAAAAGCAAACACGGTGTTTAGGCATTCAGCCTTTTCACATGCTGTGTTAGCTGTGTGTCCATTTGAGGTAAGGGAGGGGAACCTACACCAGAAACAGACTTAACTAAACACCACCAGGATTTGGAGGGAGATGGGTTTGTGTGTTCAGACTTGAGATTAGAAAGATGTTGTTTTCTGGCTCTCTTAACAGTAGACCCTTACTTGTTTGAGCTTTGTGGAAGGAACTGAGATTGCCTTCAGTTGGATTAGCCTTCCATGAGGCAAAGGCAAGCTGTTTCAGGACAACTGCCTTGCCACAAGCTTCACTGTACCATGGACAATGAGATTAAAATGGGAATTTAGAATGGGATTAAAATAAATTCAATTCAAATCAAATGGAAGACCAAATCGGTACAGTCCTGCATTTAACTAATCAGAAGGAACCCAAACAAGCAAAAAGCAAAGATGAAGTCATCAGGAAGAACCTGGATAGGATTAGCATTTCAGCTGCGACTCCCTCTACCCTCAAACCCATCCAGGCACAGTCAAGTGAGCCTTATTAAAAAAAAAACCCAAAAAGAACCCATATAAAAATATAAAATAATTATGCCTGCCAGACCATGCTTCCCATCAAGTTAAAATTTAAACCTGAAAGTCCCTAGTGTCCATCATGCTTACCCTGTGTACCCCACCCTATCCATTTCCCTTCCAAAGATCTCATGTCTCTGTTCCACACTGTTTTGTCATGCCCTCTCCTGCCCTTCTCGTCTTCTGCTCCCTTTGTTGTATGTTCTGTGTGTTCGCTCCCATATGAGCCTCGACAGTAGATACAAAATAAGGACAAATGTGTCCAGGAGCAGCGTCCTAAAGGTTTTGTCGGCTAAAAAAAAAAAAAACCAACAACAACTTCCGATATTTTGTCACGGGCCTTGATTAAGCCAATAGCGAAACCCGTCATAATGTATTTACATATTTACGATATTTCGTGTATTTATGAAATAAATAATGTATTTACGAAATTACAATACGATAAATGGAATAATCTTTAAATAGTAACGTGAACTTTTCGAAACTTGAAAGCAAATGTCCGAATATATTTAAAAGTTCATGATAGATGCTCTCAAAAGGCACCGTCTATGTGAGGATGTGTACATGTGCTCAGTATTTAAGGAGATCCGGATCTTGTATATACAAGAGCCGAGTCCTAGAGATTAAGGTTTTGTCTTCACAAGAAGAAGAAGAGCAAGAACAAGAAGAAGAAGAACAACAACGCCGAGCTCTATGAGCAGCGTTCGCTACGCGAGGCGCTGCTAAAAAAAAGAAAAACATATTCCCCATCACTACTAGATCATAAATGTGTAGTTTCACATCGATTGATTAAGTAGTTCCAGAGAAAACATTATTTAATATTTTTCTTCAATCCAATATTGCTGCCAAACTGTGTGATCCATCAATTATTCCTTAAAAACTTGTACACCAATGGCTTGGGGAACATTTGTGTGAAGTTCCCCTCGATTTGTTCAGCCGTTCTGTAGAAGATTTTTTTTATAGGTTTTAGGGTAAATCCAGTATGGTTGCCAAACCATGTGACCTGTGACATCATATGTGTAAATTTTAGTTCCTCATGGATAGGTGGTCATATGTGCAAAGTTTCGCCTCGATCTGTTCAGCCACTTCAGAGAAGATTTTTGAAGGTTGAAAAACAAAACAATATGGCTGCCAAATCACGTGACCAATGACATCATCAAATTTTTTTCTGTGCACCATTTTATCCCTATATGAACCTCAAAAATTTTCATACTGCTCAGATGTGGTGTTCTACATTTGCAATTATGACATCATAACAAAGGCACCTATGATGATATCAAAAAAATCACACATTCCTGAGGAGGAGTACTTGCCTTGTGCCAAGTTTCAATTTTTTCTTTGGTGCAGTTTCAGAGATTCAGAGGTCCAAAGTTTTCTGTTTTTCCAACATGGCTGCCACACCACATAATGTATGACATCATAATTAGACAGACAAACAAATGGACCCTCCAGGTCTTCCCTCCAGGTCTTCAATTAGACAGACAAACAAATGTACATCATAACTGAAATTTAAACTTTTTTCTGTAACTTATCAAAATAAAGCCATGTACCAAGTTTCAGTTGAATATGTTAAAGGGTATGGGGAAAAAAGTCTGAAAAACCACAGGTGGGACTGACGGACAGACAGTAAAAACGTTGCTTTCAATACAATCACCCTCCTACTTCACAGGATTAATATGCAAGGATTTGTCAAAAAAAATGTTAGCTCATTCATTCACATTCATTTTACAATTCCCAGCAATTGTATATCATTGGTTTAAGACTTTTGACAAGCAACTTGAAGAAGCAAAATAACACAGGAAGCAAAATAGAAAGCAACTTGAGGAGGAAGCTGGCAGACTACTTAACAGCAAGGAGCATTTATTTCTGCTCCTGATTTTAAGCATTTTTCATACTGTACGACAAGCAAACAAAAGTATCCAGTTTATTATGTGCAAACAGTGATTTATTTTGTCCACAAATCTCATTATTTAGCATTTTGTCACCAGCTACATGAACACCTAATCAACTGAATGATGCATTGAAGGAGGCTGTCAGTTCCTGGGACAGATGAGCTATCTGTTTGAGGTGCAAGCTCACTAAATGACGGAAGTGCATGTGACTGCAATGTTTGTTATCGGAATGCACACACTGCTCTGCTGCTGTTCACAGAAGCACAATGCACTATAATTACATTCACAACATTCCATCCAATTTCAAGTAGGATTCAAACAAACACAAATCCCCCAAAAATATGCCTCAGCTTGGAGGGTTTTTTTTGAAAGTCTTAATTAATGCATTGTTTTCCGTTAACTTATACTTCTAATAATGCATTGTTCTTGTATTTTGTGAAACTAAAGAGGGGAGAAAAGTCATGTTAAGAGAAAAAAAAACAAAGCATAGTGAATTGTTTGCAACAATTAGTAATTTGACTCCTTAACAATGAGCTGAATTTCCTGGTGAGCCTGGTGTTGGCGCAGTGGTTAGGGCAGTGGCTTGGGATCCAAAAGGTCCTGAGTTCAAGCCCCGTTGGGCCACTGAATTAATACACCAGGGGGTTGACTCAGCCTGTCATCCTTCCGAGGTCGGCGAAATGAGTACCAGTGTACTGGGCCCGGTGTATACCCTGGTTAAAATAGGTGTACCAGATCCCTGTGTTGCAAGAGGCGACCAGGGTTGCGTCAGGAAGGGCATCCGGCGTAAAACATGTGCCAAATCACTATGCAGATCATATGGATGATCCGCTGTGGCGACCCCGAACGGGAGTAGCCGAAAGAAGAAGAAGAAGAACAATGAGCTGAATTTCATTGTCCTCAATATCCCAATGGTCTTCTGTGCGTGATTTTATTTGTATGCAGAATGCTTTCTTTATTTATACCCCCTTAATAAAATTTAATGAACAATCTATGTAAATAATAAGCTTATTCTGTTTGTTTTATTCTTTGGCTTTCTGACGATTTTCTCTTCAGCTGCTCAACCAGGGGCCATAAACCCATATCATGATAAAGGTCTTTTTCCGAGGAGTTCTGCTTGTATATTATTCCTTCCATTACTAATGACCATATATGTTTTTTTTTGCCATTTAGCTTGCTTATCTGCTATTTTTACTGAAGAACCGAGAGATGACGAATCACACGAGATTGTGAATTAAACGTTTTTATATTTACTTTTAACATTGTTCTTAATGAACAGTAACAGGAATGTTGTTAAGAAAAAAGGGGCAGGGGAGCTCAGAGTTGTGGTTAGAGGTTGGGGGGAGTTGTGGTTGGGGGGAGGAGGCATAGAGGAGAGAAAAATTATTTTGGTTTGGGGGGGGGTGGTTGAGTACTTGGAGTTGAGAGGGGGTTGCAGACTTAGAGTGGGGGATGGGACTTGAGGATTTGAAGAAGAATAAAACAAAAAGGTATATACAGAATTGTGCTACTACATGGAAAACAGCATCCTGGTTGCCATGGCAACCACTTTAGATGACGAACATATGTCGCGACACACGGTCTCCACAGTCTGTACCTATGTACCAAATATAAAACGTGAAAGTTGAAAACTTTGGGAATTAGAGTGCGGACAGGAATGGACGGACGGACAGACAGACAGACAGAGTCGGACGGACGACCGGTATCACATAATACGCCCCGATATATATATATATATATATATATATATATATATATATATATATATATATATATATATATATATATATATATATATATATATATATATATATATATATATATATCGGGCGTATAAAAAGGGGTAGGGGAGGACAGAGAGTCGGGGCGGGGGGCATGGTGTTGGGAGTATGAGTTTGAGGGTTGGGAGGGGGTTGAGACTTGTAATTTGGGGGAGGGGGAAGGGTTGAGGTCTTGAAGTCACATTTTACATTACGCAGAATTTACATGGTCCCTGCTAGTTATATTATAAACCAGTGATTCACTATTTGAAGCATTATTCTACTACAGACACGTACCGTCTATATTTTTACCGTCTCAAGATGAATCAAAGTAGAATACAGTTGACACATGATATTTAATTATTTTCAACACTTCTCACTGCTTTTCTGTGTTTCTCAATCCAAACACCCTCCCCTCACCCCGCCCTCCACTCCTCCTCCAGTTAATGATTCCGAACCTCTTGGAGCTCGCCAAGCTTTTGAGGTCTCTGAAGAAATCTGGCTTACCACAGATCTTGAGCCATATACCAAGTACAAGTTTTACGTGGCAGCTTACAACAGTGCTGGTGCCAGCAAGGAGGCAACAGAAGAGACCGTAACCATTGAAGAAGTTGGTATGTTTGGTGAAAGAGCTTCTTGATATTTAGGGAAAATTACAAGACTTCTGGGATTCTACCTTAATATATAAAAAAAATTTGCACTAGATCTTCACTTAATTTTTACATCCCTTTTCATATCGTCGTTATTCAGACGATCAAAATCCTCAATCAAAAAATCAGACAATAAAATGCAAAATGAAGGGTATTGTAATCCTATGTTAAGAACTAATCATAACAATAATAACTGTAATACCAAGACAAGATGATTGCTATAAGAAAAGCAAACAGTAAGTGAGCAATATGACAGAAGAGAATATTAGAGGAATTTCCTTTTAAAGGGAAGTACATTGTCATTGGATGTCAGAGACTCCAATTGTTTATAGAAAACACTGTGTTTGAAAAGTTTGCCGTTTCAAGTCGCCGTTCACTCTGATACGCAATGGGAGGGAGTAGCTGTCAGCTCAGATGCATTGTGAGAGGGGTGATATTAATTCTCACACATTGCACTTGTGGTCTCGAGTTACCTCCACAAGGGAAAGTTGTAATAGATCAAGTATTGACAGCAGTGTATCCTTATACCAATATCATAAGTCAACAGTAATCGGACTTTTAAGGTAGGGGATTGTCTGGCAGGACTAAATCATGCTGGAGAATGCTCTATAGCTGTTAAACGAGCCATACAATACTAAAGTTCACTTTATCCTGACCAGAATGCTGAGTATTGTATGGATGCATTATGCTTTTATAGTTAAGCTGAATACTTTTTTTCCATAATGTAGATCACAATTAATACAATTGGTAAATCAAAATCAAGCATTGGTATGTACACAAGTTTCATATGATGTTTACTTGTTGAATTCACTGCATATTTATTGTCATGATTTGTTTTTAATTTTCAATGACTTTTCCAGTGAAATAATTATAATGGCCCAGTTGAACCATTGATGACCCCAAACCTGCCCTTTTGATAACTTGCAGGCACTGGTTGGTCATGGTTTTCTGTGTGCCAAGCGGATTGTACGAGAGTGTTTGATTTCCGAATGGCTTAGTTTTGTGCTTTGTGATGGTGATGTGATGTGCCGTGCTGTGAACTTTTTGTTGCTCTTTTTTGTCCTTATCACAAGCTGTGAAAATATTTCCAAGACTTGGGTCAGCTGACAGAGGTAATGTCT
Source organism: Eptatretus burgeri (assembly GCF_056783735.1). Lineage (NCBI taxonomy): Eukaryota > Metazoa > Chordata > Myxini > Myxiniformes > Myxinidae > Eptatretus > Eptatretus burgeri. Next base: position 34,389,332 of record NC_140973.1, read on the forward strand.
GTGCCAGTTCAGCGGCCCAGCGTAAAGCTTGCAGCTCGCAATTACTCTTTCTGCACAAGGGGCACCTATGAGCTTCCACGTTAAAAACAAACAAACCTGCCTCTTGCAGTTGTTTGGCTTCCTTGATTTGCAAACTTCCATCAAAATATATTTCCTGGAATCACATGGTGTCTCATTCGCAGCTTCTATCTATGGAGCTATTTGACGAATTTTTTGTTGGCAACAAAAAAATCTAATTTGTTATCATTCACAATCTGGTCACATTCATTATTTTCTAATTTTAGGAGAAGCACCAATTTTTTTTCATTGGGAGCAATCCTGAAATGACTAAAGTGTGAAAAAGTACAAAACATTTTGAGCTGTTTCCAATTGCTTTTGCTTTTTGCCAGCTTTGCAGCCCTTTCCCTCTTAACCTGCCTGTCCCGCAGTGTCCAATGGACAATGACTAACCCTGATGCTCCTACATAAGCCACAACATGAAGATTACACTCTTGAGGCCATTACTCGGGCATATAATTCTGTTTCATGGTCACTACATTGTGCAAATGAAAAGGTTTTTAATCGTCGGAATTTCATTGTAATAATATTTCTTTCAAAGTTTCCTGAAACAAAATTATTATAAAAGCAGTAGTTGTAGCATTCTAACTCAAAACCAACAGCTTTTCAAAGGTATGATTGCTCAAATTTTGAAAGCCAGTAATAGAAAAATAGATTAATTTCAGTTTTCTTTATAAAGGGAGTTTCTTCCATTATTATTATTTTTCTGCATACAAAGTCTAAGCTCAGGAATGAGGGAGAAAAACATTTTTTTCACTGATTTTTTTTTTTCTTCTAAACACCATGTTTTCTGAAAGTACAAACCAGGAGGTTTTACACACTAAAATATTTTCCTTCTTGCTTCCAACAAAACTCATTAATTGTTGAGTGATAATAAGTTCATGATGGTCAGGTTTTAGCACTTTGAAAAACTGAGCACTTTGAAATTGGGTCTGCTCTAATGGAATAAAAATCTACCTAAATAAAATGTGGTGTGTATTTGTCTGTGCCCTTTCATAAGGACAATTTCAGTGGGGTTTTCAAGACCATTTTTTTTAAACATGACTGTGTGTTCACTACAGTCTATTTTAGAGGATAAAAAATGTTCAAAAAACATTTTCCATAAAAGAGTAATAACATCTCTTCTCTTGGAATTGTAGACGGTGGCTTGCAAACCGAGCCTCAAGGGTGGTGTACAGAAACGTTTTTAAAAATAACAACACATACAAGGCGCAGGGAGGTAAAATTCCGTGCACATGATGTGCAACTCGTGCAGAGTAAAGCAAGTGTTCATTTACATCCGTAGGATGTCCAATAAATAAAGAATAAAAAAATTACCCCCGTGTAGGGGTGACGGTCATCTCTATAATGGTTTTTATTATCATAATTGATGAACCGTTGCCAGATATCCCCTAAAATGACAGACTCGATAGGTTTTGAAAATGGCGACTTTCACAACTTTCGTGACCTCGTGACCTTGACCCTGACCTCGAATCCGGGAAAAATATGTCGTTGGGTATCACTCATCGACCTCTACCCACAAACCAAATTTCATCAAGATCGGAAGTAAAAAGTTTTCTTTGCACTGGGAGGTGTTTTTGACCATCTTCCAGGTAAGGTTACCTGGTGGCCAAACGGGACGGAAATTCAAAAATCTGTCTGGTGAGATACAACATAATATTTTTTACTATCATATTCAATAAACAGTTGCCGAATATCTTGTAGAATGGCAGCCTAGATAGGTTTTGAAAATGGCAATTTTTATAAGTTACGTGACCTCGTGACCTTGACCCTGACCTTGAACCCGGACAAAAGTTATATCGTTGTGCAGCACTCATCGAACTCTACCCACATACTAAGTTTCATCAAGATCGGAAAGAAAAATTGTTGACGGACGGAAGGACGTCTGTACGGACGGACGGACATTTGGTCCGGCTTTATTAGGTCATCTCGGTAGAGATGACCTAAAAAGCACACCTGAAGCTAGGCCGAGACCTCAGACTGGCACACTTATGAGGCTGTACCATCGGAAATAAATGTCCCAGAAGATAAAGAAAATTGATCATATTTGTGCATGTAGTGTTTTGAAATTATGCTTTTTCTTGCTACGAAACATCATACTCATATCTTCCAGTCTCCTTGACTACTTTGAATAAAATAACTCCAACCCATAATTTTGACGAGCTTTAAATGAGTATTAAAATAATACATATTATTTAAAATTATTCTTAATCATAAATTAATTTCAAAGTGAGTACACTAATCTTTCGAAAATAGAGTGAGGTGGAACAACATGCCCCTGTTATGCAAGGTGGGGCAAGATCTTACAATGACATTAGGAGAAAGGAAAAAAGAATCTGCAGAGTATATGGGATTTGCGGCTGAGATCTCCAACTACAAATGGATCCTGGATATGGTCAGATGTTAAGGTTCACTGTGTTAAGGCACAGTGTTCATGATGTCGAGGTTATGTCTTAACATCATGAACACTGTGCTCGGATGAGAACACCAAGTAGGCTTGCTCCATTTTCTCTAGCATAAATCTTGTTCAAATAGTTTACTCTGATTGTTTCAGTGTTGCGATTATTTTGGTGGATTTCCAGATGCTCCAGCTTGAGACAGCTACATATCTGGAGAACTCAATATTTCATTTGCGAAAATACTGAGACACGTCGTTGTGCAGCAATAAATCTGAGTTACATCAGAGGTAATTAAAACAAACCTACAGTTCAGAGAGGTTCGAAGTTCAAAGGATCGAAAATATGGAGATCTCCCTCTTTGTAATGTCAAATCATACAAAGTCAATATAGGCAGAAACATCAACCTTGCGGAACACATGTTACCCCAGGGGAAAAATGTAAATAATTCACAAATAAATATCATTCCAGTACATTCTCTGAGTCAATTGTTTCTCAGGAAGATGCACGACCTTCAACCAAATGGATCCCAAAAGGCAAGCCTAGGTCAGGTCTAACTTGGTGAAGAATCTTCTATATTTATGTTTCCCAGTGGAAAACAGTTTTGGACAGTTAATGTAGAGTAAATGACCACAGCTGCCTTTATGAGTGAGGGATATTATGGCCATTGAGTTTGTCGAGATAAATAAAAAAGAAGAAAATTTTAAAGTAAACTACTTCCAATTAATTATATTTAAATCAGGTCCTCACCAACTTTCCTTAACATGTTTTACATGCTGGTGGCCTTCTTTGTAGCAGTCAGCAGGCCCTTGGTCATCTTCAGCTGTGTTGATCAGGGACCTGAACTTGATGTCCAGTTTAGTGCACGTGGTAAACAGCTTTTACACTGAGCCTCAACGGCCTCCCCACTTGAGAGTTTTTGCTCACAATAGAAAACTGGGATATAGACATAGTTATATATTAAATGTTGGGATAGAGAACAAAATATAACAAATGGCCAATATTTGAGATGCTGTATTCATGTTTTCATTCATGTTTAGAGGTGCTGCAATGTTTCTCGATCATTCCAACAATGGGAAATATCCATGTACTATACTGGCCAAAATAAGCACAAAATTCAAATGTGTCTTCCTGATCACCTTGTCTTGTTACAGCAAACTCTGCTCTTCATTCATTTCTGAAGTCTCAGACTCTCTAGTCTCAGTCACAGACAATATCTCAGCCACCATTTATTTTTGACATTATTTCATCACTTTTTTCCAACAACAGACCGTTTTTCAAAACGCAAATATTGTGACTTTTTTGTGTACAAAGTCGAGGCTCGTGAAAGAGCTACAACACAGAACAGACCAGACCAGAACAAAAATAACATAGTAGAAAGTGGTGAAACACACCAAGAGCAGGATATTGAGACAATTGGAGGAAGAAATGGCAGGGGAAAGAAAGAGTAAGGTGAGGGAGATGAGAACACAAGGGGTGACCAATCTGGTACAAGTTCAAACACAGCAATAAGGGGGCTGAAATAAAGAGGTAGGGAAAACCGCAGATGATGCAGTAATGGAACAGGTAACGGAAAGGAGGGTGGATGAAGATGGGAGAAAACACAACCTGAAAAGGGGGTTAAGGGAGGGTTCAAGAGTGTAGAAAATATCATGAGTATATGGATATGGGATGAATGATGTGGAGGCAAACAAACAGCTTGAAGCATGAGAGGGAAGAATGAGATT
>NC_140973.1:34403511-34411011 GCF_056783735.1 Eptatretus burgeri
TATTTTATGTTGTTCTGGATATGCACCTTATCAACATCCCCCACGTACCTTCTCTCCATCATAGATTATTCACAACGCTCAGAGAGTGCGGCCATGCAGGCTTGGTGGATCGTGCTTATGTGTATCATCGCACTGCTCATTCTTATCCTCCTTATCATTTGCTTCATCAAGAGGAACAAGGGTGGAAAGTACTCTGGTAAGCTGAGATCAAGAACAAACAATGATAAATGACTTGCAAATGATTGTGACAATAGCAAGGTATTTTTTGGACAATGAGTTCCATCATATTTTTAAATGCACAAGACTGTGATTAAGTATTAAAAAAAAAAAGACAAAGTAGATCGAAAAAAAAACATATGTATATGTATGTATATATATATATATATATATATATATATATATATATATATATATATATATATATATATATATATATGCACATACATATATTTGTATAAGATTGTGGAAGTTGGGATTACACATTTTTTTAAAGAAGAAGAAGGCGCTTCCCACCAAAAGTAAAGACCTCGATCGACTCCACTAATTTGAGCAAAAAAGCGAGAGCAGACCCGGTCTTAGGTCAATGTTTTGCTGGCTTCATCAGGCACAAAAGGCACAATAGCAATAGGGGTCAATTGTGCTTGATGAAGCCAGCTGTGAAGCCGGCGAAACGTTGCCCTGAGACCAGGTCTGCACTCGCTGTTTTTGCTCAAATTAGCCGAGTTGATCGAGTTTTTTTTACTTTTGGTTGTAAGTGCCTTCTTCTTTAAAAAAATAAAATAAAAAAATTAAAGAATAGATATATATCTAGATATACATTTTATATATATATATATATATATATATATATATATATATATATATATATATATATATATATATATATATATATATATATATATATATATACATATATATATATATATATATATATATATATATATATATATATATATATATATATATATATATATATATATATATATATATATATATATATATATATATATATATATATATACATATATATATATATATATACATATATATATATATATACATATATATATATATATATATATATATATATATATATATATATATATATATATATATATATATATATATATGTATATATATATATATATATATATGTATATATATATATATATATATATATATATATATATATATATATATATATATATATATATATATATATATATTGTTATGGACCCAGGGAGGGGGGAAGCTACGTCGAGTTCCCACCAGACTCTGGAACAGCAGGCCATCGCACACGAATAACTCCATAATGCGGCGGGTCACTAATCGACCGTGAACGCCAATAACTTAACCATGTGACTTAGGGTCCTCCATCTAATGAATACTGGTTACCTAATGGTCACATGATCCAATTACTGGGGGACATGCCCTTGGTATGCCTTGTTCAAACCGGATCACTTTACCAGATCAGATGCAGTTGAGTGTAACTGCCCAAGGACGTACCAGCTGACAAAACAGATTGTTGGGAAATAACGTCCCGGCTAAGCTAGAATACGAATCTTGCTGGACTAATGAAGGAAAAGATGAAAACGAGCTGGGAACATTGCTACACAAGCATTTCTTTACAATTGAGGAAAGTTATGTGGCACAGTAAATGGGGTTTATTATTATGTACAGCAGGGAAAGCAAGGAATTTGTGGGGTGCGACAAAAGGCAAGCAATTTACAAAAGCAGACACAGATCAGACTTAACCTGTAAGAAGTTCTACAATCTTAACTTATGCTATGACAGGTGCCATCACACACACACACACACACACACACACACACACACACACACACACACACACACACACACACACACACACACACACACACACACACACGATTAGATTGCCAGAAGGAAAGAGCAGATGAGGACTAACGGCCTCGCAATACCTGGTGCGGTCGGCCGACCAACGCAACCCAGTATGCTTTTGGGGGAGGTCGGGGGAGAAATACTGGTGTCTAAGGTGTGGGAGTGGCAGGTGTGGTATGGTGGGGTGTGGTGTTGTGCCAGAGGAAACGGTGATTGCGAATCTGTAATGGAGCTCTGTTGTGCATCCAAAGGGGATTAGATGAGATTGAGGGGTGGAAAGAGAGAGTGAGGAGAGAAGATGCATGAGGCAAAAGATTCTAGCCTAGTTGTGCATAGGGCCCTGTCACACCTTGATGTTTTAGCCAGCGTATGGCAAGGTATCAAAATGTATGTAAAACGCTGGCGTACGCTGAACTATTGATGTTTTTTTCCAGTTTTGGACGTATTCATAACGAGTTGGACGTATGCATAACGTATTAGTAATGTACACAGAACGTTTCGATAACATATAGATAACTTATATCAACGAATGCTGAGCGTGTTGTCGGCGTTCACAACCTATGCCCAACGATAGTCTTAACTTATGCATAGCACGGCAGCGTATCGCCGACGATCACGTGGTGTAGGCTATTAATAGGCTGCAGCTCGACGATTCAAATCATAACCGCACTAGACATCGAAGTGTCAAGCTGCTGTCACACCTTGACGTTTTAGCCAGCGAATGCCGACGTATGAAAAATTTGCCGAATACGCTGGCACACGTCGAACACGTTATGGGTAAGTTTTGTATACGTTAAGAGCACGCTGAAGCACGCTGGCATACGTTGTAGTACGTCGACAAATTTTCAGCATGTTGAAAATTTTTCGATGTACTCGGCGTATGACACACGTTCCGCATACGCTGGCCATAAGTTGTAGGCATGTTACGTGATCATTGACACACGTCGACACACGTTACTTGTAAGTTACTCATAAGTCGAAACACGTTGAGGTAATAGCTTGCGTCAGTGTTCCAGACTCCCTGGTTTTTTTATTTTTTTTTCTTCGGTATGACGGTGATGTTGACGCTTCGATTTCCAGTGCGGTTATGATTTAAATCATTGAGCGGAAGCCTATTAATTATATTATATTATAACCGCACTAGAAATCGGTGTCAACATCACCGTCATACCGAAGGAAAAAAAACCAAAAAAAAAACCAGGGAGTCTGGAACACTGACGCCAACCATTACCTCGACGTGTTTCAACTTATGAGTAACTTACAAGTAATGTGTGTCGACGTGTGTTAACGATCGCGTAACGTGCCTACAACACGTTACTCATAGGTTAGAAATAAGTTTCAGGTATGCTTAACATTACCTGACATGTTTCGACTTATGAGTAACTTACAAGTAACGTGTGTCGATGTGTGTCAACGATCGCGTAACGTGCCTACAACTTATGGCCAGCGTTATGCGGAACGTGTGAGTCATACGCTGGCATACGTCGAAAAATTTCAAGCATGGAAAATTTGTCGAACAGCTCGGCGTACTACGACGTATGCCAGTGTGCTCTTAACGTATACAAAACTTACCTATACGTATTCGACAAATTTTTCATACGTCGGCATATGCTGGCTAAATCGTCAAGGTGTGACAGGGTCTATAGGTCTGTGAGTGTAGCGTGTACCTCCGTGGGACGCTCCGCTTGAGCATTCCTACCTCAAGAGTTGGCGCGTTATCTCCTGCTTAGTCACTTTTCCGGGGCTCGTGGAATTGTGTGCTCCGCACTGGTCCCAGAAGAATGTCTGTCACACACCAACCCCAAGTGTAGATGGAGCGACGGGCGGACAACGAGGAGCAGTGAAGAGGAGGGCGGGGCAGAGTGGCGAAGGAGAGGACGAGGAAAACAGGCGAAGACGAGGGCGAGGCAGGCAGGCAAAAAAGGGGGAGGATGGCTTTGTGCTTCGCCTTTTATAAGCCCCGGTCGAAGGGGTGTTGAGACGAAGCGACATGCTGTGACCCAAATCACGCTTCACGATTGGGCCACGGCAGTCCGAGCCATGTCCTGCCAGGCTCCTGGGGCCAGAAGCGGTCTCATTCACACATCCGGTGCAACACGGCCTGGAGCTCCACACCGAACACCCTGACCACTCTTCCCGCGACCCCCATCCCTTGCCGCCCATCCTGCCGTGTTATGGTGACTGGATGAGTGTCGTATCAATCCCACGTGCCCATTCGGGGCACCCCAGGCGAGATGCGGTTGGTGCTGCTAACATTCTTGGCTTGTTCCCGCATCATGCGGTCAGAGTAATCTGAGCCGTGAAGCATGCCTCTGTAGTGGCAAATTGTATCGATACTGAGATACGAGGAGGCACGGGATAATTTTTCCCCATGTGCGGGAGATTTTGGTGGTCAAGGTGGTGAGTTTTTGGTGAGCGAAGGGTGAGCAAGTTGGGATTCCGTTGTAAATTGGCACGCAGATTTGAATGAAAGGGCCATGCTCGCCGGTCAGCGTCTTCGTTCTTGTTGTGATCCTTTCACGGGTGGCTGCGCGGCTGCTATTATTTATATTGTGTGTGTTTGCTTGCTTGCTTGCTTGATTTGATTTGTACCATGGATAAAAGGAAAGGGTTGGGATGGAAATCAGGATTGAATTGAAGATAGAGATATAATTAGACCCAGCTATAAGACCCACGCAACGCACTTCGTCCCGTAAACCCACTAGACATGAGGGGAAGATCTGACTGCACGAAGACTAACGAAACAAGTCTGAAGACGACGATGGTTCAAGAGCGGTATTTGACGATGTAGATTGTTTCAGAAGTCAAGGATGAGACAATGTGATAATGTTTGTCCAAGTTATAAAAATGATCAACATGATGTGGAACGAGTGTGACAGGTTATGAGCTGCAAAATGTCGAAAACCCGGTTTCGTTCAACAACTTTAAAAATTTGACCTTTGCATAACCTTTAAAGGTCAAAGGTCAAGGATTATGACCTTTGGTGCAAAACTTCCTGTGGAACATTCCAGGAACAATATAACGTCATATCGGCTATATGGCATTTCACACTCATCGGATTATCCATACTTTGATGAAATCAGCATAAAAACAGACTTGAAGGGGGGCGCCACGGGCAAGGTGTTTGAGATAGAGCAAAATGGTTTCAAGACCTTAGGTGGGGAATGACCTTAAGATTATGCATAAAAAATATTGTCATCCAAGCTCTCAAAGTTTGGGCGGTCGTATGATTTTTATGTCAAAATTCGAAATTTTCTAAGTTCGTGACCTTGTGACCTTGACCTTGTGACCTTGACACGAAAATGAAAAATGGAGCTCCATGGGGCTATGCAGGTTCCATTGGGCTAACCAAATACCGAAACCACTGCCAGATTCGACAAACCCCTCGGAGAAGATGGATTTTTATGTCAAAATCGCAATTTTCTAAGTTCGTGACCTTGTGACGAAATTGAAAAATCGAGCTCCGTTGGGGCTATGCAGGTGCCATTGAGCGAACCAAATACCGAAACCACTGCCAGATTCGACAAACCCCCAAGGAGAAGATGCAAATTGAAATCGGCTACCCCCAAAAAACACAATTCGCAATTTTCTAAGTTTGTGACCTTGTGGCCTTGACCTTGGGACGAAAATGAAAAATCGAGCTCCGTGGGGCTATGCAGGTGCCATTGTGCTAACCAAATACCGAAACCAGTGCCAGATTCGACAAACCCCTCGGAGAAGAAAATTTTTATGTCAAAATTCGCAATTTTCTAAGTTCGTGACCTTGTGACCTTGACCTTGGGACGAAAATGAAAAATCGAGCTCCGTGGGGCTATGCAGGTGCCATTGTGCTAACCAAATACCGAAACCCCTGTCAGATTCGACAAACCCCCGAGGAGAAGATGCAAATTGAAATCGGCTACCCCCTAAAAACACGTTTTTTGGGCGTGGCTCCGCTCATAATGGGTGCACCACGCCCATTTTCAGGAAAACACAACTAGATCATGATATAAACCTCCCACCAAAATTTTGTCAGGATCGGATCAAAACCCACGGAGCTATGCTCGGGACAGACACAGACAGATACACAACAATAACGAATATAGTGGTCACTTATTTTTTTCATGAAAATATTTTTTCGTGAACCAATAGTTACCTGGAGATCACTGTATGTTGGGTGCCATTGCCTCAGAGGGATGTGGTTTTACAGAAATGCAACAAAATATATATATATATATATATATATATATATATATATATATAAAATATATATATGTAGATATATTGTTGTGAATTCTGGCGCGCCCGGCGTGCGATCGGCCGCGTGTTGCCAAAAGCGGCCGCCTTACCCACCAGAACGGACAATTCAGTCGTGACCCTCCGGGAACTATCGCCCGGAGCCAGTCACGGGTGGGGGTTTAACCTCACCACGGTCGTACCAATTGTCCACCCGCGCAGGATAGGGTTGCTTGCCAAATTCGACCTACCTAAGTACCTGCGCGAGTGGTCGACCGGGTGATCATACCACGCCACAGGCCGACTCCGGACACGAACCGCTTTAGCGGTTCGTTCCGTATCACAGGGATAACCGAGCGGAGTTATCGTCGGCCTTGACGGTTCCGATTAATTACCGGGTATTTTAAACCCACTATCAATCCCTTACTTGATGCAAGATGGAGATTCAATAAGAGGAAGGAGACGAAGCAAAGCGGGAAAACAGTTCAACAAGCAATGCACTTTATTTACACACACAGAGACAAGCACGTATATACAGCCATACAGTCATGCTCATATAACAGTTAAAACAATAAAAGCAATGCAGAGATACAACCGAATAAAAGCAAAGGTTTATTTACATGCACTTAAACAGTTTCTACTTTACAAGACATGGTGCCACAGCATGCATTCAACCCAAAATAAACGAAAGCCACCCTCACAGGCAAGGAGGCAGACAGGTCCGTAGACCAAATGTACGTGGATCCTGGAGGATCGGCCAGGTCCACGAGACCGGGGAGGTCTTACCCGCATCCTCGTGACGCGATGGCGGGCAAGCCGCAATGTTCACGCAGCTGCGCCTCGACTCCGTGGCCCTGGTGTGGTCGGCGAGTCTTCTCTGGCGTGCTCTGCACCAGCGGTTTTGTTGGCACCACGTTTAGGGTGGGGGAGGAACAGGGGCCCCTCGGCACTATCTCAGCGCGAATGGGGGGGGGGGAAATCGCTGATGCTCAGGGAGAGGGGTATGGTTGGCTGGCTTGGATCACGCGACAAGACGAGCGACCCCCACACCGCAACCTCGTTGCCGTCCGCCTTCTCCCCTGCAACTCCTCTGCAACTTCTCTCCAACTCTTCTGGAACTCCTCCCAGCTCAACTCTCGCGAACTCCTCTCGAACTCCTCCCAGCTCAACTCATGCGTGCGAGTCGCCTTGTGCTCGCATCTTTATAGGTCTCAGGAGGAGCCCATATGCAAATATTCGGATCAAAACGCGGTTGGAGGCGGGGCCACGCCACCCTCTGTTCAGCCATTGGTCGGGCAGAAAGGGGGCGTGAAGCATTCCTGATCCGAATTCTGCTCGTGGAGAATCCACCTTCATCGTGCTTGGAGGCGGGGCCATACAAACCGACGCTTGCCCAATGGACAGGGAAAAAGGGGCGTGGAGCCT
>NC_140973.1:34416011-34438511 GCF_056783735.1 Eptatretus burgeri
ATTGCCAATCTTCGATGTACCTAAATAACCACGTGATCCAACTACTGGGGTATTCCATCCTCGACGGATCTCGTACGGAACAAACCGCCAAGGCGATCCTGTCCCGTGCGTGATTCCGAGCGGCTTAATCGCCGAGAACCGTTGGTCCAAATGTCTCCCTTTTACGGCAAACCAACGGCTTTCTCACTCTCCCAACACACGAAATGCTCAGTCAATGAAAGAATCGACGCGACGAGCTGAAAACATTTAACAATTGGGGTATTTATTAACAATAAAGGGGAACTAGGGAACCACGTAAGAGCAGAACTATATCGACTTTACGAAATGCGATGCAAACATTTGCAGCACAAAAAGCACTTTACAATTTCCTACTTATTAGACGGGCCCACGGACACACGTACGCGCACGCACACAAACACACACACACACACACACACACACACACACACACACACACACACACACACACACACACACACACACACACACACACACACACACACACCCAATAAATGGTGGCAGAGGCCTTTAATAACGAGCTCCAGCTCGGAGGACAGGTGAGCTGAAACCCAGAACCTATCTCGAACCTCTCCACCTCATGTGGTCTTCAAGTTGTTCGGACCAGGGCTCCAGCGAGAGCGAGCTGGATCCAATCGCCGTGAGCCGCGATCCTTCCCGAGCTCCAGCGAATCCTCCCGCACTTCTCAACACGTGCTGGTGAGACGAGGTGCCGATCCTTCCCGTTGATGCGCCGATCTTTCCCGTTGATGTGCCGCTTCCCCAAGGAACCACCTCCAAGAAGAGGTCGATGAGTCGCACCAAGCCAGGAACCAAAATGGAGAACAAAGAGCTCCACGAACCAAGAAGAAGAAGAAGCCACCATTCGCAGCTCGAGCCGAGCAACCGGCTCAACTTTCTTCCAACACAAAGCAGCTCGAAGCCAAAAGCTCTCCCGAGCCAAGCAGAAGCCAAAGCTCTCTGAGCCAGAGGAAGCAAAAAGCTTCCGAAGGCCTCAACCCTAACCCACGCCAAGCAGGACCCGAAGGTCTGCTGAACGACTACTCTCTGCAGAAGCAAAAACTGACTCCTCGAGAACAAAGAAAGGAACTCGTCCTTATCCTTCTCCGCCCCCCCCCTCCCCCATGCCCAGCGTGACTCATGTCCTCGTGATTCATCCCCCGCTCAGCCACGGGTGGGAGGGAGTTGTTGACATCATGAATCACAGGACGGCAGGGTTCTTTGTCCTCTTCAAAGAAGAGGGGGAGGGACGTCTCCATTGTTCGTTCCCTGACTATTAAATCGATCCACAGCGCATCTAATCGATTTCTGAACATTTAAACAATGAAAGGTGAGCTATCGAGGGAACAAGCACTTATCGACATAGCTGACTAAAGGAACCTGTATGTTGTGTGCAATCGAATTACAAATTTGTAACAATACATATATATATATATATATATATATATATATATATATATATATATATATATATATATATGTATACACACACATATACATACATATACATACATACACACTCAGTCATATACATACACACTCAGTCATATATATATATATATATATACACCAGGGGGTTGACTCAGCCTGTCATCCTTCCGAGGTCGGCGAAATGAGTACCAGTGTACTGGGCCCGGTGTATGCCCCAGTTAGAATAGGTGTACCATATCCCTGTGTGTCGTATGAGGCGACCAGGGTTGCGTCAGGAAGGGCATCCGGCGTAAAAACCTATGCCAAATCGTTATGCGGACAACAAAATGAATTTCCATACCGGATCAGTCGAGGCCCGGGTTACCAACGACCGCCATCGGTACCGTTGGTCACCAGGGTACCGGTGGAAATTGTGCTACTGCTGGGCGAAGGAGGGGAAGGAGACGGGGAAGGCGGGTCCGGAGGCAGTGGGAGAGGGGGAAGTGTAGAAGTGTGGAGGGTTGAGTTTGAACTCTGAATGTTGGGACGATGACTGGCAAAGGGTGAGAGTTGGCTGATATGATGGAGAGAAGAAAGGTGGACATACTCTGTGTATAAGAGACCAAGTGGATGGGGAGTAAGGCAAGGAGCATTGGAGGTGGTTTCAAACTGTTCTACCATGGTGTGGATGGGAGGAGAAATGGTGTCGGAGTAATCCTGAAGGAGGATTATGTCAAGAGGGTATTGGAGGTGAGGAGAGTGTCGGACCGAGTGATGAGTGTGAAGTTGGAAATTGAAGGGGTGATGATGAATGTCATCAGTGCATATGCTCCGCGAGATGGAGTATAAAGAAGATTTCTGGAGTGAGTTAGATGAAGTGGTGGAGAGTGTATCCAAGGATGAAAGAGTGGTGATTGGAGCAGATTTCAATGGGCATGTTGGGGAAGGGAATAAAGAGGGTGAGGAGGTGATGGGGAGATACGGTCTCAACGAGAGGAATGTGGAAGGGCAAATGGTGGTAGAGTTTGCAAAAAGAATGGAAATATATATATATATATATATATATATATATATATATATATATATATATATATATATATATATATATATATATATATATATATATAATGGCAGTGGTAAATACATATTTCAAGAAGAAGGAGCAACACAGGGTGACGTACAAAAGTGGAGGAAAGTGCACACAGGTGGATTACATCTTAAGCAGGAGATGCAACCTGAAAGAGATTAGAGACTATAAGGTGGTGGCAGGGAAGAGTGTAGCTCGACAGCATCGATTGCAAAGGCAAAGGCAAAGGCAAAGGCTAAGGAAATGGCAAAGGCTAAGGAAAAGGCATATGGCGAGCTGTATGAGAAGTTGGATACAAAAGAGGGAAAAAAGGATTTGTACCGATTGGCAAGACAGAGGGACCGAGCTGGGAAGGATGCGCTGCAGATTGGGGTGATGAAGGACGCAAATGGGAATGTGCTGACAAGCGAGGAGAGTGTGTAGAGAAGGTGGATGGAGTATTTGAGGAGCTGATGGATGAATTAAATGAGAGAGAGAAGGTTGGAAGAGGTGAGATAGTGAATCAGGAAGTGGGGTGGATCAGTAAGGATGAAGTGAGGACTGCTATGAAGAGGATGAAGAGTGGAAAGGCGGTTGGCCCAGATGATATTCCAGTGGAGGCATGGAAGTGTTTAGGAGAAATGGCAGTGGGGTTTTTAACCAGATTGTTTAATAAAATCTTGGAAAGTGAGAGGATGCTGGAGGAGTGGGGATTAAGTGTACTGGTTCCGATTTTCAAGAATAAGGGTGATGTGCAGAGCTGTGGTAATTACAGAGGGATAAAGTTGTTAAGCCACACCATGAAGTTATGGGAAAGAGTTATGGAAGCGAGGTTCAGAGGAGAGGTGATGATTTGTGAGCAGCAATATGGGTTTATGCCAGGAAAGAGCACCACTGATGCAATGCTTGCTTTGAGAATGTTCATGGAGAAGTATAGGGAAGGCCAGAAGGAGTTACATTGTGTGTTTGTGGATTTAGAGAAAGCTTATGATAGGGTGCCAAGAGAGGAGTTGTGGCATTGTATGAGGAAGTCGGGAGTTGTAGAGAAGTATGTGAGGATTGTGCAGAATATGTATGAGGACAGTGTGACAGCGGTGAGGTGTGCGGTAGGAATGACGGACCGGTTTAAGGTAAAACTGCGATTGCACCAAGGATCGACTCTGAGCCCTTTCCTGTTTGCAATGTGGATGGACAGGTTGACGGACGAGATCAGACTGGAGTCTCCATGGACTATGATGTTTGCGGATGGCATCATGATCTGTAGGGAGAGTAGGGATCAGGCTGAGGCGAGCCTCGAGAGGTGGAGGTACGCACCGGAGAGAAGGGGAATGATAGTCAGTGGGAGTAAGACGGAGTACATGTGCGAAAATGAGAGGGAGGGTGGTGGTATGGTGCGGTTGCAAGGAGTTGAGGTGGGGAAGGTGGATTGGTTTAAATACTTGGGATCAACTGTCCAAAGTAACGGAGAGTGTGGGAGAGAAGTGAAAAAGAGAGTGCAGGCAGGATGGAGTGGGTGGAGAAGAGTTGCAGGAGTGATTTGTGACAGAAGGGTAGCTGCAAGAGTGAAGGGGAAAGTATATAAGACGGTAGTGAGACCAGCTATGTTGTATGGTTTGGAGGCGGTGGCGCTCACAAAAAGACAGGAATCGGAGCTGCAGGTGGCACAGTTAAAGATGCTGCGATTCTCGTTGGGAGTGATGAGGATCGATAGGATAAGGAATGAGTATATTCGAGGGACTGCGCAGGTAGGACGGTTTGGAGACAAAGTGAGAGAGGCTAGATTGAGATCGTTTGGACATTTGCACAGGAGGGAAGCTGAGTATATCGGGAGAAGGATCTTGAATATTGAGCCGCCAGGCAGGAGGAGAAGAGCAAGGCCAAAGAAGAGGTTCATGAATGCAGTGAGGGAAGACATGAGGGTGGTTGGAGTGTCAATGGAAGATGTGGAGGATAGAGTGAAATGGAGACGGATGATCGCTGTGGCGACCCCGAACAGGTGCAACCGAAAGAAGAAGAGATATATATATATATATATATATATATATATATATATATATATATATATATATATATATATATATATATATATATATATATATATATATATATATATATATATATATATACATACATACATACATGCATACATACATACATACATACATACATATATATATATATATATATATATATATATATATATATATATATATATATATATACATACATACATACATACATACATATATATATATATATATCTATATATGCACACATACATACATATATATATACACACACACACATACATATATATACACACACACATACATATATATATATATATATATATATATATATATATATATATATATATATATATACATATACATATATATATACATATATATATATTTATTTATATATATATATATATATATATATATATATATATATATATATATATATATATATATATATATATATATATATATATATATATATAAAAACATAAACATACAGACACATATTACACCTTGCCATACGCTGATTCTCAACATGCTTGTTTCCATTTTATTTTATGTTTCTTTTACATGACTATAGGAGTTGACATATCCTGGTGTTGGCACAGTGGTTAAGGCAGTGGCTTGAGATCCAAAAAGTCCTGAGTTCACTCCCCGTTGGGCCACTGAATTAATACACCATGGGGTTGACTCAGCCTGTCATCGTTCCGAGGTCTGCGAAATGAGTACCAGTGTACTGTACTAGGCCCGGTGTATGCCCCGGTTGGAATAGGTGTACCATATCCCTGTGTATCGTATGAGGCGACCAGGGTTGAGTCAGGAAGGGCATCCGGCGTAAAACCTATGCCAAATCATTATGCGGACAATAAAACGGATTTCCATTCCGGATCGGTCGAGGCCCGGGTTACCAACGATCGCCACCGGTACTGTTGGTCAGCGTGGTACCGGTGGAAATTGTGTTACTGCTGGGTGAAGGAGGAGAAGGAGACGGAGAAGGCGTGTCCATAGGCAGTGGAAGAGGGGGAAGGGTAGAAGTATGGAGGTGAGACTTAGAACTCTGAATGTTGGGACGATGACTGGCAAAGGGTGAGAGTTGGCTGATATGATGGAGAGAAGAAAGGTGGACATACTGTGTGTACAAGAGACCAAGTGGATGGGGAGTCAGGCAAGGAGCATTGGAGGTGGTTTCAAACTGTTCTACCATGGTGTGGATGGGAGGAGAAATGGTGTCGGGGTAATCCTGAAGGAGGATTATGTCAAGAGGGTATTGGAGGTGAGGACAGTGTCGGACCGAGTGATGAGTGTGAAGTTGGAAATTGAAGGGGTGATGATGAATGTCAAC
Source organism: Eptatretus burgeri (assembly GCF_056783735.1). Lineage (NCBI taxonomy): Eukaryota > Metazoa > Chordata > Myxini > Myxiniformes > Myxinidae > Eptatretus > Eptatretus burgeri. Next base: position 34,421,872 of record NC_140973.1, read on the forward strand.
AGTGCATATGCCCCACAAGTGGGGTGTGAGGTGGAGAATAAAGAAGATTTCTGGAATGAGTTCGATGAAGTGGTGGAGAGTGTATCCAAGGATGAAAGAGTGGTGATTGGAGCAGATTTCAATGGGCATGTTGGGGAAGGAAATAAAGAGGACAAGCGATACCCCGTGCACATGCATGGGATAGCCGTTCAACAAAGCTGGTTGCAGACGACAGACCGTACATGGGGAATGACAAAAATACGCATTGTGCAAAATGCAAGTGGTACCATGGAACGCCAAGATTTCCCAAACATTGTCGGCATGTCCGCTAAGTGCCACAGCAATTTCACAGGGATCGTGTGACGTCGAGCCGAGTTTTTAGTGTGCAAGCTTGGTATTATAATAGAGATGAGGAGGTGATGGGTAGGTACGGTGTCAACGAGAGGAATGTGGAAGGGCAAATGGTGGTAGATTTTGCAAAAAGAATGGAAATGGCGGTGGTAAATACATATTTCAAGAAGAAGGAGGAACACAGGGTGACGTACAAGAATGGAGGAAAGTGCACACAGGTGGATTACATCTTAAGTAGGAGATGCAACCTGAAAGAGATTCGAGACTGTAAGGTGGTGGCAGGGGAGAGTGTAGCTCGACAGCATCGATTGGTGGTCTGCAGGATGGTTTTGGAGGTGAGGTTGAGGAAGAGAGTGAGGGCTGAACCAAGGATCAGATGGTTGAAGCTGAAGGAGGAAGACTGTTGCATGGAATTTAGGGAAGAGGTGAGACAGGTGTTGGATGGTGCCAAGAGAGGAGTTGTGGTATTGTATGAGGAAGTCAGGAGTGGCAGAGAAGTATTTGAGGGTGGTGCAGGATATGTATGAGGACAGTGTGACAGCGGTGAGGTGTGCGGTAGAAATGACGGACGGGTTTAAGGTAAAGGTGGGATTGCACCAAGGATCGACTCTGAGCCCTTTCCTGTTTGCAATGGTGATGGACAGGTTGACGGACGAGATCAGACAGGAGTCTCCATGGACTATGATGTTCGCGGATGACATCAAGATCTGTAGGGAGAGTAGGGAGCAGGCTGAGGTGAGCCTCGAGAGGTGGAGGTATGCACTGGAGAGAAGGGGAATGATAGTCAGTCGGAGTAAGACGGAGTGCATGTGCGTAAATGAGAGGGAGGGTGGTGGTATGGTGCGGTTGCAAGGAGTTCAGGTGGGGAAGGTGGATGGGTTTAACTACTTGGGATCAACTGTCCAAAGTAACGGAAAGTGTGGTCGAGAAGTGAAAAAGAGAGTGCAGGCAGGATGCAGTGGGTGGAGAAGAGTTGCGGGAGTGATTTGTGACAGAAGGGTAGCTGCAAGAGTGAAGGGGACAGTATACAAGACGGTAGTGAGACCAGCTATGCTGTATGGTTTGGAGGCGGTGGCGCTGACAAAAAGACAGGAAGCGGAGCTGGAGGTGGCTGAGTTAAAGATGCTCCGATTCTCATTGGGAGTGACGAGGATGGACAGGGTAAGAAATGCGTATATTAGAGGGACAGCGCAGGTAGGACGGTTTGGAGACAAAGTGAGAGAGGCGAGATTGAGATGGTTTGGACATGTGCACAGGAGGGAAGCAGAGTATATCGGGAGAAGGATGCTGAGGATGGAGCCGCCAGGTAGGAGGAGAAGAGGAAGGCCAAAGAAGAAGTTCATGGATGCGGTGAGGGCGGACATGCGGGTGGTTGGAGTGTCAATGGAAGATGTGGAGGATAGATTGAAATGGAGACGGATGATCTGCTGTGGCGACCCCTAATGGGAGCAGCCGTAAGAAGAAGAAGAAGAAGAAGAAGAAGAAGAAGAAGAAGAAGAAGAAGAAGAAGAAGAAGAAGAAGAAGAAGAAGAAGAAGAAGAAACATGACGAGAATATAAGACCCTTTGCTTCGCTGATAGAAATACCAATCTTTGCTGTGATGACTAATCAATAGGGCAAGAAGAAAAAGGATTAATTGGAGTGCAGTTGGCGTTTGCAATTTCACCACGTGTTCCCATGTACCCATAAAAATGAAGAATTGTTTTTCATCGCAAACCTTCTTGGGGGTTCCCTGAATTCACTGTTGTTCGATTTATCGAAAACCGTTAAACCATTCTCAAGTCATAACATGACAGACAAAAAGACAGGCCAATGTATATCTATTATATATCTATCTATCTATTTATGTAATATATATATATGATAGCGATACCCGTGCACCTGCACGGGATAGCAGTACAACATAGCTGGTAGTCGACGACAGACCGCACGCGGGGAATGACAAAAATATGAATTGTGCAAAATGCAAGTGGTACTATGGAACGCCAAGACTTCCCAAACATTGTCGGCTTGTCCGCTAAGTGCCACAGCAATTTCATAGGGATCGTGTGACGGCGAGCCGAGTTTTTAGTGTGCAAGCTTGGTATTATAATATGTATGTATATGTATGTTATATATATTTATATATATATATATATATATATATATATATATATATATATATATATATATATATTGTAACGTCCACGGGACTTGAACAGTCCCGCCAACGTAGAATGAGCCGAAACGATGGAGGCGGTTTATTTTTTTAGAACCAAAAGATGGCGGTTTTAATCGCTCTACCGCAAACGGGACGAGGAATGGTGGCACGAGTCGCTTTTCACTGATTTAATAGTGTTTATTTCTCTAACCAGAAATAATAAGACTCGGCAAGAGGAGGGATCCGGGGCGATTCAACGGGATGGTGGTGTGGGTTCGGGCGTGGGGAAAACACAAACAATTCCAATGGATATATAAATCTCAAACCCTCTAAGGCGCCATGTACACACACACACACACACACACACACACACACACACACACACACACACACACACACACACACACACACACACACACACACACACACACACACACACACACACACACACACACACCGTAGCTGGTCCTGGTGGTCAGGCTGGCCCGTGGTGTAGACGCAACAGTCCCTGGATTGGCGTCGGACGAGTTGGCATTGCGCTCGTCTGGTGCAGGAGACACCGTGGTGCTGTCAACCTCCTGGTGTCGGCCCAAGACCGCTCACAGCCGCCAGGGAGCCAGTTCTGGCACCAAGTTGCGAGCAGGAGAGAGAGGCAGGTCCGCCCGCCGTTCGACCCCGTACTCCGAGCCAGCAGAACCCCAGAGCCAACTGAGGTGAGGCACGCAGCACAGCAAGGCCACGAGACACGATCAATCCAGGATCGAATCAGCGCAACAAAACAGCACGCTCCCAGCACAACAGCCTCCACCAAAACGGTTTTTCTTTACCGATTTTCTTCCTCCCACCCCTTTTCCCCAAACAGAACCTTTTTATCCTCGAGTCCTCGTCACTTCCAATCGAGCCGTTTTATTGGCCCTCCGCCGTCGCCTTCCGCCAATCGTGATCACGGGGCGGAGCCATCCGCAGCACTGTCCTGTGACGTCACGGCAAGCCTCCAGGGAATACTAACAGGGTTTACGCAGACACTCTTACCCTATCCTGTCTCCCTATCTAATTACGTGACAATTATCATTTCCCCCTTGAAGAAATGGACAATTAATAGACAACTTATCACCACTGAATTGCTACTTATTACATCGAGATCCTGGTAAACTCGAACAGCATGGCATATCTAATTAAACATCCTAATTACCCTTTGAATGCATACCCCCCCCCCTCAGACGTAACACTGCCCCCTCCTCTGGTACCGCAGCTCCTGCAAGGTATATCACAGGCACTACCGTACCAGCCTTAACACTTACTGACTCACACCTATTTAACCTAACGGAATAAAGTAGGAGGGGCAATGGGTAGCGAGCCGCAGCTAACTTACCTATCCTGCTTAATGTACTACCCCCTTATGGCCTTATCCTCGCCTAAACAATCATTCATTTTTTTATTTTTTTTTTATTTTATCACATGAGAGCACTGAGCGAAGTTGCACTCCATCCTCTGGATCATCGCTCTTGCCCAACACTCTTCCAGTGATCTGGAGAGGGGAAACAAAAGGTTCCACAAAAACACAACACTTATACTTTACATTCCTACTCTAAGCCTTAACGACACTATTCATGGGATATTTACACTTGACCGCGTCCCCCAGTGGATGCTAATTGACCCAGCGTTACCTGGGGAGCCAATTTTCAAATTTGCTTGCCCCAAAATTATGCGGACCTCATGCCCTTGCTGCACATGTCAAGTTGTGCGGGATCGAGTGGGACTCACACATCTTCACAACACTCACACCATGGTCATCATCACATTTCTAGGTCATGGTCCCCATTTTAGTGATACAGGCTGAATCCCGTCATGGCCGTGGGGTGGGTTACCACAAGATAATGGGGGCATCTCAGGTGCAACCATGCCCACAGGTAAGCTTTAGTCCAACCCGGACGTTTCTCCGCCCCCGCTCCCTTTGATTCCCACCCCCCTGGTAGCCATCAGCTCTAACCCCGTACAACACACTGGAAGGGTTCTCACTGGCTCCTCTGGCCTTCCTGGGTCGCCAAGATCCTACCCGCCTTGGTCGCCCAACCAGACCCTCTCCCAGTTGCCTCCAGACACTGTCACCGTTAGCCACCAGGGGTGAATCTCCTTGAAGGGGGTCGCAATTCCCGCTCACCATGAGCTTCAGCAATCCCTGCGGACAAGCACATAATCCCCACCCACAAAACCCACATGACTCCCCCACCCCATCGGCCTTACATGTGACACCTGCATTTCTAACACTTCACCGACCATGACCTTCCCTGTTACCACACCATGTCCAATAAAAAATCAACGTGTGCACCATACATTTCACTTCTTAACTTGAAACAACTCACACAGCACTTCTCCTCACCCGATCCACGCACCAGCCATTGGACAGCCACTCGTTCCCTCTTTGTTACCAATTACCCACTGTCCCGATTTTCACTCTACAACCGAGCAGAACTTACAAACCCATGCCAATTTTCCCACAATTCACTTTTTTTTTACCAAAGGAGGCACTTCGCCACAATCTCACCAGCCGTGCATGGCCCTATATGCTCAGCCCAATCTAGTCTCCCCGACCCGCGACAGTGATCTCCGGAATCGACCAAGGTAAGGGCACCTCGGATAGACCTGGCAGTTCAGCAGGAGGATTCATCCTCTCCGGGCTTGAAAGTCTATTGGAGGGTCTCTCCATCGCCGGGTACCGGCAATATCGTTGCATGTGTCCTCTTCGCCCGCACCGGAAACAACTCCCCATAAAAGGCCCCCGTGGGTACCGGTGTAATGTCTCTTCCGGTTCCGGACCCCCTCGGCCATAATCGAATTGCTCTATTGGCTGGGCTGGACGCCACCGCTTTGGCGCACCAACTACCGAATTACCCCTTATCAAACTTGACAGTTTCTGGCAAATTTCCTGAAGCATTTGGGTAATGCCAATTTCTCCCAGCCCCTCTCCTTGATCCTGAATCTCCGCCTGTCGGACCGTCACCGATGGCCTCTCTGGCACCCGACCTGGCCGACCCCATGAGGCTAGCCTGGCTGCGCACTCGGCCGCTCGGTGAACGGTGGGTGGATCCTGTAACTCCACTAGCGCTCGGACCTCAGGGTCAGGAAGAGCAGCTAAAAATTTCTCTAGTGCCAGTCTGTCCCATGCCTCCACTGTTAGGTCCCGATACGCAATCCTAACTGATTGGTAAATGTCCTGTGCCAGCTCCTGCACTGTCTCACCCGGCTTTAATCTTCGGTGCTGGAGCTGGGCCCGCACCAGATCACAGTTCGCTGCGAACCCAAACCGACGGCTCAATGCCTCGCAAATGTGGGAGCTGGTCAACATCCCCTCCGCGATCACGTTTAACACATCTGCGGCTGGTCCCCGCAACGTTGCCACTAAATTCCCTGTACGTTCCCGCTCATTCCACCCGTTTCGTCGGGAAATGCACTCAAATTGCGTCAGAAAAGCTTCAAGGCTCCCTGACCCGTCAAAATTTACCAGTGGGATCACTTTCCCGGTGGCCCGCTTCCCAGTTTCTCCCTTGTCCGAATCCAGCCCAGGGATCAAACACCCTTGTGGCTGCGTATCCAATTTCGAAGCCCACTGTGGCCAAAGATGTTTTGTGGTGAGGGTCTCATGGGTCAATTTTGCCTCCTGTTCCAAACGTTGAATGGACCGATTCACCTCTTCCCGCAGGATCTTCTGGGCCCGCACAACCTCCTCCAAGGCTCCGTCGCGAGTTTGTAGCTGCTCCTCAACTAACCCGGACACTCTACTTACAAAAGACGGCTCTACCAGGCCTTTATCCAAGACTTCATCTTGGCTCATAATTTTATCTTGTTTGTCCAAACGAGCCTCCAATCCTTTTACCTCCTCCGCCAAATTCATCCCTTGCTTCCTCAGCTCTCCCCACTTCTACTTGCAGCTGCATACGAGCATCCACACAGGCACGATGACGTTCCAGGCCTTCATCCACTTTATCAACCCGAATGTTCGTTGCATCAATTTTATCTACCAACTTTTTTCGTATATTTTCCCCCTCCAATGAAATTTCTACCTTTGTTTCCTCCAATCTATCCTCAAATTTACTTTGTATTTCCCCCAATTGAACATCCACACACTCCTGAATCTCAGTTTTCATTTTCTCCATCTTTTCCCCCAATTCATCCCTCATTAAATCAATCCGTGCACCCAACTGTTCCCCCATTAACCCCAATTGATCTGTCATTTCTGCCCTCTGTGTCACGAATTGATTTGCCATTTCTGCCCCCTGTGCCGTCATTTTTGCCAGTTGTGCCGTCATTTCTGCCCTCTGTGTCACGAATTGATTTGCCATTTGTGCCGTCATGTCTCCTATTAAACGTTCCAACATTGTCTGGATCGTCATCGCGCCGGTTTCCGGCGCTGCCGGCCCCGTTATGGGCGATGAAGCACGGTCCACGCTTGGAATGGGGGAGGTTCCAACCCTACCCCCGTCTCTCCCTTCTTCCCCCGACTCGCTGCCAGACACGTGGCCTTCCTCCTAAAACATCTGCACATCCGCCATGGTGCAGAAGTCCCGTTTGCCGCCAATCAAATTTAATTTGAAAACTCCAGCCAAAATTTTCCCGCGCTCGCGCGCTTTTCTGTAGTACTTTTATATTCCAATTCGTGGCGAGATTTCAGTCCTGGTATATTCTCCCGATACCAAATATAATTTAGAGGGGTTCGAACATCCAACACCCTGGCACCAATGTGACGTCCACGGGACTTGAACAGTCCCGCCAACGTAGAATGAGCCGAAACGATGGAGGCGGTTTATTTTTTTATAACCCAAAGATGGCGGTTTTAATCGCTCTACCACAAACGGGACGAGGAAGGTGGCACGAGTCGCTTTTCACCGAGTTAATTGTGTTTATTTCTCAAACCAGAAATAATAAGACTCGGCAAGAGGAGGGATCCGGGGCGATTCGACGGGATGGTGGTGTGGGTTCGGGCGTGGGGAAAACACAAACAATTCCAATGGATATACAAATCTCAAACCCTCTGAGGCGCCAGGTACGCACACGCACGCACACACACACACACACACACACACACACACACACACACACACACACACACACACACACACACACACACACACACACACACACACACACACACACACACACACACACACAACGTAGCTGGTCCTGGTGGTCAGGCTGGCCCGTGGTGTAGACGCAACAGTCCCTGGATTGGCGTCGGACGAGCTGGCGTTGCGCTCGTCTGGTGCAGGAGACACCGTGGTGCTGTTGACCTCCTGGTGTCGGCCCAAGACCGCTCACAGCCGCCAGGGAGCCAGTTCTGGCGCCAAGTTGCGAGCAGGAAAGAGAGGAAGGTCCGCCCCCCTTTCGACCCCGTACTCCGAGCCAGCAGAACCCCAGAGCCAACCGAGGTGAGGCACGAAGCACAACAAGGCCACGAGACACGATCAATCCAGGATCGAATCAGCGCAACAAAACAGCACGCTCCCAGCACAACAGCCTCCACCAAAACGGTTTTTCTTTGCCGATCTTCTTCCTCCCACCCCTTTTCCCCGAACAGAACCTTTTTATCCTTTGAGTCCTCGTCACTTCCAATCGAGCCGTTTTATTGGCCCTCCGCCGTCGCCTTCCGCCAATCGTGATCACGGGGCGGAGCCATCCGCAGCACTGTCCTGTGACGTCACGGCAAGCCTCCAGGAAATACTAACAGGGTTTACGCAGACACTCTTACCCTATCCCGTCTCCCTATCTAATTACGTGACTATTATCATTTCCCCCTTGAAGAAATGGACATTTACTAGACAACTTATCACCACTGAATTGCTACTTATTACATCGAGATCCTGGTAAACTTGAACAGCATGGCATATCTAATTAAACATCCTAATTACCCTTTGAATGCATACCCCCCCCCCCTCAGACGTAACAATATATATATATATATATATATATATATATATATATATATATATACATATACATCTACATCATATGCATATACATATACATATACATATACATATACATATATATATATACATATACATATACATATACATATATATATATATATATATATATATATATATATACATACATATATACATACACATCTCTGGAAAAAATTAAGAGACCACTTCAAAATTATCCGTTTTTCTGGTTTTACTATTTATAGGTTTGTGTTTGAGTAACATGAACATTTTTGTCTTATTCTAAAAACAACTGACAACATTTCTCCCAAATTCCGAATAAAAAGATTGTCATTTAGAGCATTTATTTGCAGAAAATGACAACTGGTCAAAATAACAACAAAGATTCAGTGTTTTCAGACCTCAAATAATACTGTTGTGGTTACCAGATTCGCAAACCACCATTCAGGTCCCTTAGGTGAGGTATCTCGGTAAGTGCATGTGTAGTTAGGCCCAAACCCGTTGTCTAGTGGGAATACATGTCATTTATACGTGCTGCGACTCTTTAGGATAGCCGTTTTTCTTTTACTATCTTTATTTTGGACCAACCGCCATGATCACAACCACAACATCAACCACCGACCACAACCACCGCTTCACCACAACCACCGCTTCACCACAACCGCCCCGACCTTCACGCACACCTCACAACCGTAGCATCGCCACCGTTCTTGCCCCGCTGTGGGTACCGGTGTTGGACTCATGCAGAACGCGCGTCGAACAGCGTGTACAAAACCACGGATTTTGTGCTTCAAAAACGGATCAAAAACGACACACGCCCACTTTTTGCCGTCCAATCGGTGAGCGAGGGGCGAATTGGCCCCGCCCCCAGGGCGATCGATATATGCAAATTTGTGGATCAAAAAGCCTTCACGCCCACTTTTTCTCGGGCCAATGGGGAGCGAGGTGAAAGGTCAAAGGGAGGGGGTCAAAGGCGAAGTGACGGGGGGGGGATAAAAGGACGGTGTTCGTCAGTCAGAACGAGTAAGGAGAGAGTCAGCAGAACGAGAACGAGGAGTCGCAAACAAGAACGGGTCGGAGAGTCAAGAAGAGGAGAGTCGGAAGCAGAGGGTCAAGACTTCGCGGGCGGTGGAGCTGCTCGTCGTGTGCGTTGGAGTCGGAACGGAGGGGACGGAGCTGTGGAAAGGCGGCGACACCAGACGAGGGGGTGCTCGCGTCGTGCAGGAAGCTGCACCCGAAGGAGGCCGTCAGCGCGACCTGGCCGAGGTGGAGACGCACACCAGGGATAATGAAGATCCTCTATACCCCGAGCATCAGCAACCCCCTCCTGTTTCCCCCCGCGCTGAGATAGTGCGACCAAGGGGGCCCCGTTCCCACCCCCTGCCAGGCACTGTCCACGAGGCCCGCGGGTTGCGGGGCCATCGCCGCTCCGCGTCTCATCACCAGACGGGTAGGCCCGACCCGGTCTCGGCCCCAGGCCTACCTCATTCTTGGGGTATTTCTTTTCCTTGGTTTTGGGTATGTGTTGTCGGCGCCGTCTGTGAAGTAGAATTGTATAAGTGTTGCCGTGTGCTCGGTAGTCGGTATTAGCTCTGCACTGTGTTTTCACTTTTATGTTTGCTTTTTGTGTAAATGGAATTGTGTTTTCTTTTTTGTGTGCATTTGGTGGAATTGTATTTGTGTGCTTCCCGTGTGCCGAGAATAAATGTGCTTTATTGTTGAACTGTTTCCCGCTTCGCTTCGTCTTTTCCTCCATTGAATCCCCATCTAGCTTCACGTAAAGGGTTGGTAGTGGGCTGAATACGCCCGATAATTAATCGAACCGTCGAGGTCGACGATAACACCGCTCGGTTATTCTGATAGTACGGAACGGGTCGCTTAAGTGGCCCGTGTCCGAAGTCGACCTGCGGCGAGGTGCGATCGCCCGGTCTACCCTCCGCGTGGGTACTTAGGTAGTTCGAATTTGGCGAGCAACCCTATCCCACGCGGGGGCTGATTGGCTCGATCGCGGTGAGACCGAAAGGTCCACCCGTGACTGGTTCCCGGCGTTAGTCCGAGAGGGTCACGACTGGATTGTCCGTCCGGTGGGCGACGTGCCGCGATTCGAGTTACGTGGCCGTCGCACGCCGGCGGGCGCGAAGACCGCAACACTGGTGTCAGGAGTGGGATACAAATTCATCGCCCTCCTCGTGGCACTGGTATTGGAGAGCGGGACAACAGGCTCTCCTGTCTCCAGCGAAATTCACGGGAATCGGTCCAGGGGTGAGAGAAGCGACCCCCGATTCCCTCCAAATTACGTGCGATTCAAAGCGATACGAGATACCCTTCACGAGAAGCAAGATGGCGTCTCAAGGCGAGCGGGAGCCGGGGGTATTAGAAATGGATGTAGAATGTGTAGGATCCATGGTCCAGGATGGAATCCCCGAGCAGGAAATGTTGATTGTGCAGGAACACGGACTCGCCCAACTGAACCCAGGGCCCGAGGTGGGTGCGGCAGCGGCCGCGGTGTATGACACCTCCCCCCCCCCTCTCCACCAAGACCCTTCCCCAACCCTTGCCGAAACGGCTCAGCTGAGTGCATCCAACATGGCCCAGCTATGCGCCATGCTGGCGGCAATGAACAAACAAATGAATGAAGTGAAAACGACGATGGATACAAATACAAATGAAATGAAAAACGAAATGAAAGACATGAACAAGCAAATGAATGAAGTGAAAACGACGATGGATGCGAATACACAGCAAATGAGAAAAGAAATGAAAGAACTACGGGGTGAGACGCAGAACATGGGCCGATGCCTGCAGGCGGGCATGAAGGCCGTGACCAGGGAGCTGGGAATGGCGACTCCACGTGTGGGAGCAAACAAGCTGGGTGGGGGTGCAACGGCTGACAGGCCCGCGGTGGAGGCGGGTGAAAAAATAATTCGTGGAACGTGTTGGGCGAGGGTCGTGACGATGACCGAAAGGGAAAAATTAAATGGGGAGACCAAAACGTGTGAGACGAGACACGAGGTGACGACAACAGAAATAATAGTTGAGACAAGGGAGGTAAAGGGTGAAGAGTTGGCAGAGACACGGGAGATGGGAACGATAGAGGGAAGACTACACGATGAAGACGGGGTAAGTGACGCGCACGCACACACGGAGGTAGTGGAGGACAATGGGGGTGAGCTCGCGGAGCGTGTAGGGACCCGGTGCGAGCAGCGGGATGGCCTCCTCCAGGAACGAGGGGAGGGAGTATGCCCCCTTGAGGCGAGTCACGACCAGGTGAGTTCGGTCGTGTTTTGCGAGGTTGAGGGGACGAGTGCTGTGGACGGGTGCACGGAGAGCTTGGGGGTATAGAGGCCCCGGAGACCCTTGTGGGGACACGAATCCCCAGTATGGTTGTCCCTGTGTGTGTGGTGCAAGGTGTGAGTGCGTCCCCGTGTGTGGAAGCGACCCCGTGTGTGATTGGTGTGGTGGCGATGGTGCCGGAGTACGTGCTTCCCAGCACGCCGTGTGTGGATGAGGCACCGTGTGTGGAAGAGGCCGTGTGTGTGAGTGAAACGGCCAGTGTGGATGAGGCACCGCGGGTTAGTGCCCCCGCGTGTGTGGGTGAGGAACCGTGTGTGGATGAGGCACGGTGTGTCGATGAGGCACAGCGGTTGAGTGCCCTCGCGTGTGTGGGTGAGGCACCGCGGGTGAGTGCCCCCGCGCGAGTGAATGGAGCACCACGTGTGAGTAGTATGGTTTGTGTGAGTAGTGAGGCACGCGTGAGTGAACGGCCGTGTGCAAGGTCGCTGTGTGCCAGGGAGACCGTGTGTGTGAGAGAGCGGTATGTAAGGGAGATGTCGGTCGGCATGCGGGAGCACGCAGCCGCGTCTCCCGGTGTGAATGTGATGGAGTGGACTGTGTGCGTCGTGACACGCAGGTGTGCGTGGGTTGAATGGCGACGACGAAGGCGACATGAGAGGAGAGAAAGCCGAGTAGCGGCTGTAGTTGTTTCGAGGACCGTGCCGGGTTTGCCCAGCAGTGAGCACGCGGTTCGTGCTGTGCAACGCACGAGACCGCCACGTGCTCGCTTGCGAGAGTGAAGTCCCGGTCCGGAAACGCACGCGGTGGATTTGCCGATCCCGCGGACGGACAAAGTTTAGGCAGGTAAATGGATTTGGACCGGACGGGTTCTCCACGCGATCGTGTGTGTTAAGCTCCAACGGGCAAAGCACATGTGTTCGCGTGGGGAACCCCTCGAGACGTGTGGCTTGTGTTTTTTTCTGCGCACGGTGACGTCATGGCTGCACGTGGGGTTGGAATCCGGCAGGAGGGGTGTCTCTGCCGGATGGCACCGTCCAAGGAGGGACGAGGAACACGTGCAGCTGCATGACGTCACGGGCAGGTGCAAAGTGCGCGAGCTCTGAGTTGCCGCGCAGGTGCTGCGCATGGGAAAAAAAAAAAAGCAAGCCTCACTTTCGGGTGTACAGGATTCCTGGGCAAGGGGTGAAAGACCCCCTTACCTGGGCACAGGATGGAAACTAGTTAGGGGGAAGGGTTAGCTTAGTTAGACCGACTTCATGGGGCAGGGGTAAGTCCTCATGGGGTCCGTGGAATGGATTAGGTAGAGGGATTGTAGCCAGATTTAGGTTGGGAAATAAAATGATTTATTTGGAGACAGTGACAGACTTGTGAGTGTGTAGAGGGGACGTAGTTTAGCTACGTAGTGTTAAAAGGAACGTGCTATAGTTTAAGGGACGACGTGGGAGCACGAGTTAGTTAGGGGATGTAGTTAGGAGGATGGCAGAGTTCAGCGGTGTGTGTGTTGAAGAGTTGGTGAGTTGTGAGGTGAGTACTTGTTGAGTGAGTGAGGCCAGCGGGTCTGTGTGAGTGGAGTGAATGGGGAATGCATGGTGCGATGAGTGATTGGGGGGAGGAGTGACTCCCGCCCAAGGGACCCCGGGGTCAGTGTAGAGTGAGTTAGCTGGGTTAGTCAAATTGAAAAATGGAGGTCGTTTTGTTGTTGGTGGGAAAGTAGGCTCGAGACCCATTTGGAGGGGTGCAGGAGCCCTGTTGACGGGCTTGGGAGCGTGGCTGCGAAAGGTGAGTATCGCTGAGTGGGTACCCCGGGCACCAGGCTAGTCGGCCGCGGTAGGCCAAGGGCCCATGGGGGGCCGGGATAGAGTAGTGGGCACGGGTGCGCCTGCTTGGTGCGGGGGCCCGGGGCGCCATTAGCCGCGTGGGCAGTGTTGTGGGCACGGGTGACCCTCGGAAAGGGGCCCGGGAGGCCGGCCTGCCACGTGTGCGTTTCAGGGGAGGTGCCATGGGGGGCACTCCCCGGTGTTAGGGAGCTGGTAGGCTCGGAGGCAGTGTAGTGCCCGGGGTGCCATAGCGGGAGAATCGGCAGAGGGTCGTGCCTGCCAAAGGGAGCCACGTGTCCCAGCCAGGAGACCGTGTGAGGGCACGGAGAGAAAATTGGGGGGCGAGGCCCGAAATTGTGAGGACACCAACACAGGCGACGGGAATCTGGGTTGTTAGAACCAATAGTTTAAGCGAGAGGCGCTTGTTGAAAGCCCCGGGGTAGTTTAACAGTTAAATGGATAGGGTAGATTAGGAGATGTACCCCTCCGCACCATCCATCCCCTCGCTGTCGTTGTGGGCCGCTGGACCCACTTGGTGTTAAGATCGCCGAACTCTGGGGAGGCCATTCTGAGGCTTCGTCGGGCCTCGACACAGGACGTTAGCTCTCCCTTATTCCCCTCCGGGAACGGAACGTAGGGGTTGGAAGTAGGCTAGGTGACAGGATAGGTTAGCCGAACAAGGACGATAAAGGGGGTTAGGGGACGATTTATAGTGGGGGAGTAAACATAAAAACAACAGAAAAAAATTAAGTTGGGGCTAAATTGGGGTTTGACAAATTAAGGGAGTGGGTATGTACAGTGACAGGCAAAGGCGATAGGTTGGGAGGGAGACAGGTATGTAGGTCCGAGCCCGCCTTCCAAGTGGCCAGCACCACCGCACTCCCTCCACCAACCTCCACTGAACGGCAAAGGCTGGCCAACTTCATCGGCTGGCCGTGTTTTGCTTCAGGGCGGAGGCCGGCCAAGTTCATCGGCAGCTGTGTGCTGCAAGGCCTGTGCCGGCCAGTTCATCTGCTGGCTGTTTTTCTTCGAGGCCTGTGCCGGCCAGTTCATCTGCGGGCTGTGTTTGCCTGCAGCGGCCTTCTTCTGCGGGCTGTGTTTGCCTGCTCACCTTTGCCATGCCATGCCCACTGCCCCTGTTCACCAGCCCCGTTCAATTTTTGCTTTGCCCCCCCCCCCTGTTCATTTCCATGTGCGCCAGGATCGTAAAAGCAACAGTTTGCAAGCTGCGAGAACTGCCCTGTTGGCAGCTACAACACGGGCCTGCAGTGGCGGCCCGTGCACCGTGTTTGTGTTCATGCATTCATTCGTTGTGCTCATTGCGTGTGCCACTTGAGCTGGCACGGAGACTGCGTTGCGCAGCCCAAGCACCGTTGTGGTTCACTGCGTTCAGTTCAAAAGGGAAGGCCTTGGACTGCGTGTGAGCAGCCAGCCACGTTCCCTGTCACCTGCATTGTTTGAGCCAGAGACTGCATGCGGGCAGCCTGGCTCCCTGCTAACTGCTTTTCTTTGCAGAGTTCAGTGATCCTGGGCCATGGTTTAGTGTAAAATTTGTAAGTTAAGGTTAAGATGTACTGTACATATGAGTGCGCCCCCGGCATGTCTGTCTAGCGCCGGCAATTTTATTTAAGTCGTCCGTGTGAGTGAGTTTGTTTAGGTAGTTACGCAGCCCTCAGGTTATTTATTTTGGGGACACGAATACCATGAATGTCGCACTCAGGGATCCGTAGGTAAAATGTACTAGGGGAAAACTACACATGATGGCACACGAAAATTTGACGACTCGGGACGAGTCTGTAAAAAGGGAAGGGGGTAGTGTTGTGGTTACCAGATTCGCAAACCACCATTCAGGTCCCTTAGGTGAGGTATCTCGGTAAGTGCATGTGTAGTTAGGCCCAAACCCGTTGTCTAGTGGGAATACATGTCATTTATACGTGCTGCGACTCTTTAGGATAGCCGTTTTTCTTTTACTATCTTTATTTTGGACCAACCGCCATGATCACAACCACAACATCAACCACCGACCACAACCACCGCTTCACCACAACCACCGCTTCACCACAACCGCCCCGACCTTCACGCACACCTCACAACCGTAGCATCGCCACCGTTCTTGCCCCGCTGTGGGTACCGGTGTTGGACTCATGCAGAACGCGCGTCGAACAGCGTGTACAAAACCACGGATTTTCTGCTTCAAAAACGGATCGAAAACGACACACGCCCACTTTTTGCCGTCCAATCGGTGAGCGAGGGGCGACTGGCCCCGCCCCAGGGCGATCGATATATGCAAATTTGTGGATCAAAAAGCCTTCACGCCCACTTTTTCTCGGGCCAATGGGGAGCGAGGTGAAAGGTCAAAGGGAGGGGGTCAAAGGCGAAGTGACGGGGGGGGATAAAAGGACGGTGTTCGTCAGTCAGAACGAGTAAGGAGAGAGTCAGCAGAACGAGAACGAGGAGTCGCAAACAAGAACGGGTCGGAGAGTGAAGAAGAGGAGAGTCGGAAGCAGAGGGTCAAGACTTCGCGGGCGGTGGAGCTGCTCGTCGTGTGCGTTGGAGTCGGAACGGAGGGGACGGAGCTGTGGAAAGGCGGCGACACCAGACGAGGGGGTGCTCGCGTCGTGCAGGAAGCTGCACCCGAAGGAGGCCGGCAGCGCGACCTGGCCGAGGTGGAGACGCACACCAGGGATAATGAAGATCCTCTATACCCCGAGCATCAGCAACCCCCTCCTGTTTCCCCCCGCGCTGAGATAGTGCGACCAAGGGGGCCCCGTTCCCACCCCCTGCCAGGCACTGTCCACGAGGCCCGCGGGTTGCGGGGCCATCGCCGCTCCGCGTCTCATCACCAGACGGGTAGGCCCGACCCGGTCTCGGCCCCAGGCCTACCTCATTCTTGGGGTATTTCTTTTCCTTGGTTTTGGGTATGTGTTGTCGGCGCCGTCTGTGAAGTAGAATTGTATAAGTGTTGCCGTGTGCTCGGTAGTCGGTATTAGCTCTGCACTGTGTTTTCACTTTTATGTTTGCTTTTTGTGTAAATGGAATTGTGTTTTCTTTTTTGTGTGCATTTGGTGGAATTGTATTTGTGTGCTTCCCGTGTGCCGAGAATAAATGTGCTTTATT
>NC_140973.1:34443511-34446011 GCF_056783735.1 Eptatretus burgeri
ATATATATATATATATATATATATATATATATATATATATATATATATATATATATATATATATTCACTGTCCCGATACGTCACGGAAATGCAGCGTGATGGGAGTGCAAGGTAAGGCAGTGTGAGGGGAGGGTCCGTCTCAATGTCACTACTATTCAGCCTCATCCGGAGATAACCATCGTCTGGGCGACAGGTATACTAAGGGGGGAGGAGAAAAAGAGGAGTGGGGTTGTGAGAAGGTCTGGGGGAAGTGAAGGCAGCATGAAGGTAGGGGAAAGAAGTGTGATGGGAGGGCAGGGGAAGGCAGTGTGAGGGGAGGGGCTATCCGGGCAGAACCATCTGGACATGTCCAGAGATAACCACTGTCTGCCCAGACAGAACTACCGTCCAGATATAACCACCGTCCAGATACATGTGAAGGTTACCACCATCCGAATACGTGTGGTGACAACCACAATCTGGGAATAACCACCGTCCAGATACTTTCGGACACAGAAAGAGGGGGAGAAGGGAAGGTAGAGAAGGAGAGAGGGGGGGGGAGACATGGAGAGGGAATCTGGCAGATGTGAAATCCAGTTTAACAGCACAAACATTGATGAAGCGCCCTGCCTGTGAAACGCTGGAATGGCAGTTTATAGCTGGGTTGGGGTTCAAACCCAGGCTCTGCAGCTTAGAGCAAGCGAGCATGGAAACAGAAGACAAGTTTTACATCATGAATTAATTGTTCCGTTTTTTGATAATTTCTCAAAAATGTGCAACTTTTGACAAAAAGAACATGTGTATTTGACATTCTAATCTATTAATACATCTTTTGATGCAATATTTACAGAATGAGTAAGCTAACGAAACTCAAAAACTAAGCCTTTTTGAGCATTCATCCCCCAGCCTATTAAGCCCATCAAGCCTGCTCAGTGGTTGTCAAACTGTGGTAGTTTGTCCATGCTCTATCCTTTTAAATGCTGAGCAACAAGCAAGGAAGCAACACAACACATTTTAACTGTTTGGTATGACTGGCCAGGATTCGAACCGCCGACCTTCCAGACTCAAAGCAGACTTTAACCATCACACTGCTGAGTCTGGTGTTGTGACATTCTTTCTGATATGTAGTCAAACGTGGGCTTAATGTGTTGAAGTGAATCATTGCATCAATTTTGAGCTTTCCAAGAGCTAAATTAATTGACTTTCATAGAAAGAAGGAATTTTTGTATTCACAAGAGAAAAATTAAGTAAGCTAAAATCCGTAATAATGATGAGATTACCCCCCACCTCCATATCCCAGGGATTTTGTAAAATGTGAGCTTCTAAAATTGTGTTTTAGCCAATTTGTGACGTTTTTCACTCCTTTACTGTCAAAGACTCAAAATTCATATTACGGAAAAACACTTTCAAAAGTTTAAGTGAAAAAAAAATGTGAAAAGTTTAAGATCTACGTTAAATTTACAAGACTTGAAAACAAAAAATAACTGAGGCAGTGTAATATGTTTGGCCTTAACATTGCCATTATTGTTTAATCAACTAAGAATAAATTTTGGAGTTATAATTACTTCCACCACCAAACATGGAGATTATGTTTTCACCTCTGTCTGTCTGTCTGTCTGTCTGTCTGTCTGTGAGCAGGATATCTCAAGTTATTGACAAATTCAGATGAAACTTGGTGGACAAGTTCAGTGTCTGATAAGGGCGAATTGATTTGATTTTGGTGAAGATGTGGATCTGGATCCAGATGCTAGTACTTTTGAAGTAATTCTTCACCATCGAGAGATTGGGCCAAAAATGACATATTACATGATATCTCAAAAAGTTACAGATGGATTCGGACGAAACTTGGTGGACATTTGGGTGTGTGAGAATGACGAATCGATTCGGTTTTTGTGATGATCTGGATGTTTTTTAAAAAGTCATTCTTCATAATTGAGTGGCAAAGCCAAAAACGATATATGGTGCGGGATTTCAAAAATATTTGGACGGGTTATATCAACACTTCGTGGATGAGTTGGGTCGGTGACAAGAACAAGCAGATTAGATTTTGGTGAGTGTGCATTTTGCATTGAATGGTTTTTATTTGATTTATGCTGTGTCTGCATATGTATTTATTGCGGGGAAGCATTATTTTATTACAATCTAACAGAATGGTGGGTGGTAAAAGGATGCTGACATCAAAGTCTCTGCTTGTGAATAAATTTTCATGCAGAATTTTCATGAGTGTGCACAATTTACAGGTGGTCTTCATCGTGCTGTAATAAAACTCCATTTCTGGTCTCTGTCTCTGTCTCTGTCTCTGTCTCTGTCTCTGTCTCTGTCTCTGTCTCTGTCTCTGTCTCTGTCTCTGTCTCTGTCTCTGTCTCTGTCTCTGTCTCTGTCTCTGTCTCTGTCTCTGTCTCTGTCTCTCTCTCTCTCTCTCTCTCTCTCTCTCTCTCTCTCTCTCTCTCTCTCTCTCTCTCTCTCTCTCTCTCTTTTTCTCTTTCTCTTTCTCTTTCTTTTTCTCTCTCTTTCTCTCTCT
>NC_140973.1:34451011-34486011 GCF_056783735.1 Eptatretus burgeri
TCTGGTACAATCAAAGGCGTGCTCAGTGGAAAACATTATATTAGATCATGGGCAATTCACGAAAGCTTCAGTGAAGCGCTGCACCGTCTGTTCCAAGAAGCTTATATGCCAAACTTATTGAATGGACTTATGGACATTGTTCACAATAAAGTCCTCACAGATGCTGCTCAGGAACTTTCAGAAGAAGTTGGCTTCTCTAGTGTTGAACAACAATACCAGCAGACAAAATATCAGTGTCTTCGAGGAGACTATGGCAATACTCCACAGTTCTGGGCAATCTACATTGAAGCTGTTGATTGTCAACATAAACTCCATTACTCGATAAACCTGAATGAGTATGACCTTTGACTGAAATGCTGGACAGACTCATTGCCATTTTGTTTTGCTATGAACAAACAGATCTACGCTAGATATGGAACATTCTATTGTCATCAACTCATGACACTTGATGATATGCATCCTGGTGCCAAGGATGATCTTCTGAAGAAAGGCCTGTCTGTCTGAAGGAACAATACTGGTATCAAACTGATGCAGCTGGAGAGCAGACGTTTATGAAAAATTCAAAGACACCAGGTGGCATCAAGAACTTCACTCATCAGGAAACAGCATACAGAAAGTGGGTGCTGAATCGTCCATTTACGTCTGCTATGGTTTCTTCTCTGCTGGAACTTACCAAGCTCGATGACACGAGTCACAACCCAAGGAAGTGCATAAGACCACACGAGATCCAAAAATCAAATGATCATGTAAAAAAGACTATGCAAGTTATCAAGTCAGATTTTATCAATCCATTCTCACATGAAATTGATCCTAACAAACTGTTCAACATAGTTTCAGGCAAACCATTACCGGATGATGTCGCTACCCACCTTTTGTCAACACAACAACGAGGAAGAGAACTCTACAATGCGTTCAACTCCCGACTCGATACCGAAAAGAATAGTGAAACCACACGCTTTTTTAATCCGATAGCAAGAGTTCCATGGAGAAGCTTTCAAGACTACCTGAAGAAGACAACAGTAAAATCTGCAGCAGGAAAGACCAAAGATGTAACAGTACAGAGAGATATCCTTGGATTACTGGCAGCAAAGTCATGTAAAGAAAACATATCCGTCAATTTGGATAAAGCATTGAAGTATCCTTTAGCCACGGTACCTCTACCTCTTGCGACAGCAGATGGCAGTCGTCGGACAACACCAAAAAGTAAGATGATGGAAGCTGCACTCACATCACTGAATTTACCGAACACAGCCTATGATGTCCCAGAAAATGCAGTTTACGTGATTGACCTTATTGCGTATTTTCGTTCATTGGTGAATGTACCAGATACGTTTCGGTTGTTAGCCAGTAGAATTATGGCTGACATACCCACACGGTACAAAGTGGTATATTTCGCATGTGACACATACAATGCATATTCCATAAAACAGGCTGAACAAACTGCAAGATGGCAGTCAGATGAGTACATTCTGCGCACACCTGATATCAGAATTCTGGCTGCATTTGGACAGTTTATGTGCAATGGAGGGAACAAAGAGAGAATGATGGAGCTGATTGAACAGGTTCTCTGTGAAGAGGAAAGTCTCATTGGAGACAGAGTTGTGTACTATGCAAGGGGGAATCTCTGCATGAAGATAACGTCACACTGCTCAGAGGAAATACCAGCCCTGGCTACTGACCACATAGAGGCTGATACAAAGATCTGCTACCTCACCCAACATGCACTAGATGAAAACTCTGGTGGTCCCACGGTCTGTGTAGTGCGTTCAAGTTCTGGGGATACAGACATTCCAATCATTTTACTGGCCAACGAATGTGAAAATTTAAAGATCATCATAGATCACGGGAGTGGCAAAGGTTGGCGATTCCTTGATCTGAGTCAATGTCAACTCACTGAACTCCAGAAATGTGCATTGCTTGGTATCCACGCCTTTTCGGGAAATGACTAAGTTTCTTCATTTTTCCGAAAAGGGAAGAAAACTTGGTGGACACTGATAAAAGATGACGAAAATATGCAGAAAGTATTCGCAGAACTGGGTAACGAGCAACAACTTTCCAGCGTAGTGTTTGATGGACTTCAAATATGTACTTGTGCAATCTACACTCAAAGGAGATGCAAACGTATTAATGAAGCCAGATCTACTATTTTCTGGAATCGATTTCGTGACGGAAAGGTAGCTGATCTGTGTGCATTACCCCCATGTGAGTCAGCACTGGCATTACATTCAACTCGAAGTAACTATGTAGCTAGGATGTGGCGTCTGGCTCACAGACCCCAGCAATTCTTGGACACTCCAGTAAACCATGGGTGGACTGAAGATTTATCAATCCATTGGGTTGATATACCATATCCTGTGGATGTTGTGGAACTTCTGTGTAATATTTCTGATGAAGATAGTGAAGACGAGTTATCAAACTACGGTGAAGACAGTGATTGTGATGAAATGTCCGACTAACATCTATATTTGGTGATTGTATCCAGTGACGTAGGTATACTACTTCCACCATCTTCAGCTAGATTTCTTAAATGTAATAACTGTTGATTCATCTGACTGTCCCTGATTGAAACATGTTTTAGGGGCATTAAATACTAAAGCATCTTAATGTTTCATCTAGAATCTATGAGGAGCAGGGGCAGTTCAGACAAAAGGGCATTTATGCATTAAGAAAAAGATTTTCAGATATTTTAAAGAAAAATGTGTGATATATATTTTTTAAGGGAATGTCTGAATAAAAATCAATAGACAATGCATGAATTTTTATTACTATAGTGGTTAGAAACTACATATGATAATGAAATTTAAATAGAAAAAAAACTAAGATTTAAAAAAACTTTTGGGAGCAAGTGAGTGCCCTTGTGGCACGCTACAACAGTGGGGTAGAAATAACGGACGTAGGACGGCCCGCACCTCTAGTTTAGCTTAGATGAAACATTAGATGATTACTATTTTGAGCAACCGAGTTATCTCGGTGTCAGCATCGTATCAGTTTTTGCATCGGTTGTTATTTGTTGACCTTTGACCTTTGAGTTAAGGTCACCCATAAAAAGATGTGAGTTGTGGTTTTTTTTTCTAAATACTAGTGCATGCCCGTAGGTGCGTGCCCGTAGGTGTGTGCCCATAGGTGCAAACAAAACAAAACAAAAAACTTTCAAACCTCATGCCAGAACCGTCTTCTGTACAGGGGATAGGAGTCATCAGAGAAGCTTGTCGTTTCTCGTCGGGCTTTGGGATAGTCCTTTGTGCACTTCCGGTCTGCCATGCAAGGGCTCGAGATGTTCCATTCCCCACATGGGCCGTGAATCATGTGTGATGTCATGATACGGTGTAGTTCCGGATTTGTGCGTTTGTCAGGAATCTCAGCAGAGACCACGCGATCGACATCTGCTGGTGTTCTGGGCTTGTCGCGAGGTACCACGGTCAGGAGCATGTGTATATGGGGAAGGTGACGCTTTTGCGTTTCCTTCACCATCACATAAGCATCCACATGCCCCAAGATGTCATTCTTGAGGAGGTCTGCTTTGAGTGCTTCCACCTTCATATGAAACACCTGGGCGATATCAGGTCTTTCATTGGCTGACTGACCCTCAAAAAGTGATTGTTTAATTTCTCGCCACTTTGGGTTGCAGGTGAATGTTAGGAAAAAGTCAGGTTTTCCTTTGACTCAGACAAAGCCATTGCATCCTGAAACTCTTTGGCATACCAACGTGGTGACCCATAAATTGACGGCGGCAGAATGGTGAGGCGTCCAGGTAGCACCTCAGCGTCACTGTTCAACACATCAATGATGATCTTATACTTTTCTGCCTTAATTGACTTCTGGTTGCAGCGAATCCAATTGAGACGGTGCGACTCAATTTTTGCAATCATGTCGCATACGTACTGCTGTGTCAACTTTCCACCACGAAGTAGCAGATTGAAGTGATGAGTAGGATCACGTACTTGGAGATGGTAGCGGTAGAAAGATGTTGGCGTTATCCCTGCTAACTCAGTGTGGTACCCCTGGGAGCCGCAGGGTAGCAGAAGTATGTATGATAGAGGGTCATACGCTGGATGCATGGTGTCTATTGTCTGTAAACCTCCTCCTCTGAGGTGAACACCGACTGCCAGCCTTCCAAACTGCTCTGTTGTCATTGCCCCTGGAGCAATGACAGCCACATCGCTGTCTGGTGAGGGAAGGTTGATGGTACCATGATGAAGGTCTCGGCGCCGCGTACGACCTGTTAACACAATTTTCAGTTCATTTGCGCTATCATTATGAACCACAAACTCAATGACTGATTTGAATTGCTGGACGTATGGGTTGCACTCATGAATGGCCTGTTGTGCTCTTAGCAAAAAATACTCATTCAGGCTACTGTTCGAGGTGTGGGCACGACGAAACTCCAGCTCATGGGCTGGATCGTGAAAGTAGATCTGAGCAAAGCGTGGGGTACAACCCAGATCGGCAAAAGGAGCACCAATGTAATGGTAAACCTTACCTTGTATGCGCACTCCAGGATTGAAGCCAGGAATACCTATCTCTCGGACACCGATACTTGCCATTGCCAGCGGGTTGTTATACTGTTTCGCGCGCTTCACAAAGTCCTGGTTAAGGAAAAGGTTTTTAATAGCATCTGGAGGTTGTGATGGAATTGAACCGGGTTTTGGATTCGTAGGATCATGCTTAAGGTCGACCTTACCGTGGTTGCAGCAAAATCCTCTTCTCTCCTCGGTCCACACAAAAGCATCACAATGTGAGCATTTAGTGCATTGAAATAATGAGGTCCTGCTTAACGCGTGCCTGTACTCAACATGAAGTTGCTCTCGGAAGAAATCTGTATCATCGTATCGAGCAAGGTTGCGATTCTCACGGTGAGCCTGCTCTAGTCTCGCACGGTGTACGCCCTGATGGCGCAGGGCATCCCTTACTTGCCGGTCTTCTCGCTGGTGAGGAATTTCTTCTGCACGATGCCTTGCCTCGCGTCCAGTGTTGTCTGCCAAGCGAGCAGTTCGTTCTTCATCCGTTTCAGCTGCACGACACCTTGTCACGTGTGTAGCGTCGCGTGTCAAGCGAGCAGCTCGTTCTTCATCCGTTTCCTCTGCACGCGCCTTGCCTCGCGTTCAGTGTTGTCTGCCAAGTGAGCAGTTCGTTCTTCATCCGTTTGAGCTGCACGACGCCTTGTCATGCGCGTTGCGTTGCGTGTCAAGCGAGCAGCTCGTGCTTCGTCAGATTCCATTGCGCGTGCACGGCGCGCAGCTTCGTTCCTTCGCTGTCGTAAACGACGATTGGATTGGGGCATTGTGCTTAATAAAATCGAGAAAGTACAGAAATCGAGAAAGAAAGAATACAGTAAGTCGATAAATCAAGAAAAAAAATCGAGAAAGAATACAGTAATCGTCACTGACTGGATTGGGGTATTGGGTTTAAGAAAATCGAGAAAGAAATCGAGAAAGTACTGAAATCGAGAAAGAAAGAATCGAGAAAGAATACAGTAATCGTCACTCTCCGGAAGTGAAGTCCTCACTGTCCGGAAGTTCGCATATGGCAGTTACGATTATTCGCAATTTATTCTTAATGGCCAATTATTCAATTAGCGCCAACGTATTTTGCCTTTTCCCAATGTCATCGCAAGGAAAAACACAAAGAGAAGAGGAAAGAGGAGAAAAAAACATGCAAAAAATAATTTACTTCCTGCTTCGGAGCATACCAGCTAACTCTGATGTTCCCCAAATTTATGCACCGTCTAATATGAAAACGATCATAACTTGGGGCATTGTGTTTATCTATAAATGCGCATAAGAAATCGAGAAATTATTAGAATACACGAAGTCATCACTCTCCGGAAGCCCGTACGTTGTAACCGTAATGGGGAACGTGGCTGTGCTTCCCTTCACCATCGGCCACGCCCACGCAACTACGTGTCTTGTCATTGGTTTGGTAAATAAATGGCCATAACTTGCGAAGCACTTGTCCGATTAATATCAAACCTTGAAAAGGCACATCCTCAGGTCCCCAGCAATATATCTGGCAAGTTTCAATTAGATCGGACCAGAGGTTGTCGAGAAACAGCGGACACACACACACACACACACACACACACACACACACACACACACACACACACACACACACACACACACACACACACACACACACACACACACACACACACACACACACACACACACACACACACACACTGCTGGAATTATAGATAGATTAGATACTTGAAAGCAGAAACGAGTCATAAAAATACTGCATTTTAGCTTTCAGAATCAGTTTTATTGTAAAAACTCATAATTGGATAAATTTGACCCCGGTTGACATTTGACTCGCAATATCTTGGAAACGCCCCCGAACCTGGCTGATCACCTTTCTTATTCGTCATCTACACAAAAAAACTGATCTAGAAAAGTTGGATGAAAATTTGTCCCTCTTCCGGTGGTGATTCTCCCCCTCCCAGCACCGGTCTATCTCAAGGTGAAATAGATTTCAATGTCTGCAGAAATTTAGAAGTATTGCGAACGTCATGTGTGGCCAAAAAATCGATCAAGGTTATTTGCAATATATTCAGTGCAATGACAGGAAGTTAATTTAGTTGATTTAGATTCTGAAAATCACTGCATCTCAACATAAACTGCAATAACACATGACAGACTTAAAAGACTTCTCAAAACCTCAAATGGTTAATGGCAGTTGTATTAAATGGTAATTGCCAGTCAATAAATAATCTATTAATGATGCAGCTTTCATTTACTTTCCCTCTTTGGCCATGCCAAGTTATGACATTTACAAGTTTCATTGAATTAGGTTTTTAATTTGTAGATGCAATCGTCCTTGTGTTTTTGACATAATCTTGATCACCTGGGATATTTTTTAAGTTGGAGGTGACACAGTGAGATGATTGCCAATTATAACTAATGAGGATTGCATTGAAACTGTTGCTACAATCTGATAAAGTAATGCCATGACTGATTGTGTATCTGCCTATCTCATAAGGATACCGTGAATTAACAATCTCACCTGCCAAACATTGCAATAAATTTTCACTTAATTATGCATCCTTTTGTAATATATATATATATATATATATATATATATATATATATATATATATATATATATATATATATATATATATATATATATATATATACATATACATATACATATATATTCCACTGTAATTGGGTGGGGAGGAGCTTTTGCTCTTTGCTCATGTGGACCTACTCCTGTTGAGGAATGGTCCAACTGTATGACCGTGCATTCTGGCCCTTCGGGGTTAGCATGTGTGTGTTTGATTGACCATGTACTGCAGCCTTCGGGCTGAGGTACATGTGTATGGTCATGGGACAGTCTTGTTGGACTGTGTACTTTGGCCATGGGGTTAAGGTGCACGTCCCATGCAGTTTAAAACTTTGGATTTTTTCCCCCTTTTTTGTGTAAAAAAAAAAAAAGCTTCCCTCATAAGGCAAGGGCCAACAAGCCTGAAACGTGTGTCTGTGGATGTTCCCTCTCTGGGGTGGACAAGTCTATAAAATAATGAGAATTAAATTCTCCTCCCAGTGTTGGCTGCAGTAAAATCCGACTGAGAAGTAGGGGGCAGGTAGCTCTGCTAAGTTCATGCCTAATAGGCAGAGCCTATGCAACTGTTTAGTGAGAAGAGCCTTTAAAACACACACACCATACACATTCTGCCATAACAAAACGAACATGTGAGAAAGTTTGAATAATATTAATTTCATTGTGACGTAATCATGTAATGCTGCAATGTGACAAATATTTTCATACAGGGATCCAATGTGGAAGTAACAAGCTCAATACCAGGTGTGTCCACCTCCAGCAGCAATCACTGCATTGCACCATCATCACATTGACTGGAGGAACATCTAAATCTCAGCCTGGGGAATGACATTCCATGCTAGAATCAGCTCCTGTTCCAGCTCATCAAGAGTCTGTGGCTGTCTTGGCAAGGTCTGAATGCGACGATCAGTGATATATCAAAGATATTCAACTGGAATTATATCTTGCAAGATGGCAGGCCAGGGTGTCATGACATTAATGATGGCATTGACAAGAATGTTCCTTGTTTGAATGGCACTGTGAGCAGGAGCATTACTGTGCATAAAGCTTGATTCCGAGACCATGTTGTTGAAGGGTAGGAAACACGGTACTGTAAAATGCAATTTATGTATTGATCTGTCGTCAGATTGCCATTGATACAGATCATGTTGGTGCAAAAGTTTCAGCAATAATACCCCAAATCATAACACTTCCAGGTTCAAAATTTGTGGCCTCTTGGACACAGACAGGGGCATATCGCTCATCACGTCTTCTGTGGACCCTTGCATGGTCATCATGCCTTTCAGGGATACACCTCAATTTGTTACTGAACATAATACTTTCCCATCAAGTCCCTGCTCATCAGATGTTCTGATTTGACGACTGCAAGGATGCTTGGATGTGTTGCGGTGCAAATCTTGGAATCTGAACACAGATCCCTGTATTATGGAGACCCCCTGTAGACCATGTTGGCTCTTATCCTGTGAGTTCTGAGGAGTGTGATTGCAGTACTCTATGCAGTTTGAAACTGATTGCGTAGATGGGTCATGCAAATGTATCGGTTCTGAGTGGGAGTCATTTTCCTGCGACAGCCACTTCTTGGCATATATCTTGTTGATATAGTGGCTTGAGACCATCTTTTGATGTCATAAACAGTTCCTATCCTCACGTTAAAGAGCCTTGAAACCTGCCAAATGGAAGATTCAGCTTGAAGATGTCCAACGATTTTTTTCCTCACATTTTCAGACAGACTTGCAATTAAATAATGTAATCATTGTGGTTTTTTGGATGATCCACATGCTGGTGTTTTGGAAAGACCATTTAAAATTTGCTGAGAATGCTTCATGTCACCTCTAAAAACAGAATTGCATAAAAGGTTGCACATACTGACTGGTTATTGCATGAGGAAAGTACATGATGTGTAAACTTGCAATCATGTGTTCTGCACATACAAAAAGGCACTTGGAATGAATGCTGGAACAGTCCTTCAACAATTCCATATCAATTCTACATTTTTGGTTTTTCATGGCAGAGTGTGTAGTTCACATGATATTTTGCAGTCACTGTCCAAAGAATGTTGCACGGTTTAACACATTCGCTAAGCAAAAACCAAATGATGAGTCCTCTCTGTTCAATAGCAGTGCACTCTTGTAGTGGGGCAGCCATCTTTACGACCACCAAATGCGAGGTAGTCTGGTAACAAGTTGTCAACAAATGACTCAAAATTGCTCCTGCAATGTCGCACATTATACAGTTGTATTGTTACGAATTTGGAAGCCTTTTGCACACAGACAGTCAGCAGTCCCATAGCTCAGTTATTTCGTTAAGTATATGTGGATAGCTAAAATGCCTCCCCTATATCTAATGGGTTAATTTCATGTGTGCGCTGCGAGTTTCTTTCTGGTTAGTTTTCTACATCAATTCCCTTCACACCACGACGCCATAACGCACGTGCTCGAGGCCACAGAGACAGGCGGGGGTGAGATCACCTCAGGGCCGACTCCACCCCAGCAAGATGGAATGTTCGCCTCGTCCAAAGAGGGGAGGACACCGATCGCCCGACACCCTCCGACCAATCCGGAGGCGAGTTACCTCAGAGTGGATCCCTCCACCTGCCCGGGGGGAGGAATAAGAAGGATCGCGAGCTGTATCCAGTGTTGGTTGGTGGTGTGTCACGGTCTTGGGTTTTTTTCGGGGTTCCTTGGTGGTCGATGGTCATGCTGGTGCTCGTGTCGTCGATCGTCGTTCGTGGCAGCCAGGATCGTGGGCTCGTTGGATTCTGGGTCGTGGGTTCGAGTCCCACCGTGGTGGGTTGTGTTGGAGCGCTCGAGCTGGGGATCCCCGTTCCTGCACACGGACTCCGACTCGCATATAAGACTGCACGAGACGGCCAGGTACCCGGCCAGACTCTGACCCTCAGCTCGCCTTCCATCCCGAGCTGAAGTGCCGAATAAAGACCCACGAGGTCCATTTCTTTTTGGGTGTGTGTGTCTGTCTGTGGCCAGTCTGAGAAGTAGAAATCGTCTAAGTGATTGCCTTGTACATTTGCTTACATCTACAGTGGCGAGAACAAGTATTTGATACACTGCCGATTTTTCAGGTTTTCCCACTTACAAAGCACGTAGAGGTCTGTAATTTTTATCATAGGTACACTTCAACTGTGAAAGACGGAATCTAAAACAAAAATCCTGAAAATCACATTGTATGATTTTAAAATAATTAATTTGCATTTTAATGCATGAAATAAGTATTTGATACATCAGAAAAACAGAACTTAATATTTGGTACAGAAACCTTTGTTTGCAATTACAGAGATCAGACGTTTCCTGTAGTTCTTAACTAGGTTTGCACAAACTGCAGCAGGGATTTTGGCCCACTCCTCCATACAGATCTTCTCCAGATTCTTCAGGTTTCGGGGCTGTCGCTGGGCAACAAAGACTTTCAGCTCCCTCCAAAGATTTTCTATTGGGTTCAGGTCTGGAGACTGGCTTGGCCACTCCAGGACCTTGAGATGCTTCTTACGGAGCCACTCCTTAGTTGCCCTGGCTGTGTGTTTCGGGTCATTGTCATGCTGGAAGACCCAGCCACGCCCCATCTTCAATGCTCTTGTTGAGGGAAGGAGGTTGTTGGCCAAGATCTCGCGATACATGGCCCCATCCATCCTCCCCTCAATACGGTGCAGTCGTCCTGTCCACTTTGCAGAAAAGCATCCCCAAATAATGATGTTTCCACCTCCATGCTTCACGGTTGGGATGGTGTTCTTGGGGTTGTACTCATCCTTCTTCTTCCTCCAAACACGACGAGTGGATTTTAAACCAAAAAGCTCTATTTTGGTCTCATCAGACCACGTGACCTTCTCCTATTCCTCCTCTGGATCATCCAGATGGTCATTGGCAAACTTCAGATGGGCCTGGACATGCGCTGGCTTGAGCAGAGAGACCTTGCATACGCTGCAGGATTTTAATCCATGACGGCGTAGTGTGTTACTTATGGTTTTCTTTGATACTGTGGTCCCAGCTCTCTTCAGGTCATTGACCAGGTCCTGCCGTGTAGTTCTGGGCTGATCCCTCACCTTTCTCATGATCATTGAGGCTCCACGAGGTGAGATCTTGCATGGAGCCCCAGACCGAGGGAGATTGACTGTTATCTTGAACTTCTTCCATTTTCTAATAATTGCGCCAACAGTTGTTGCCTTCTCACCAAGCTGCTTGCCTATTGTCCTGTAGCCCATCCCAGCCTTGTGCAAGTCTACAATTTTGTCCCTGATGTCCTTAGACAGCTCTCTGGTCTTGCCAATTGTGGAGAGGTTGGAGTCTGATTGATTGAGAGTGGACAGCTGTCTTTTATGCAGATAACAAGTTCAAACAGGTGCAGTTAATACAGGTAATGAGTGGAGGATGGGAGGGCTTCTTAAAGACAAAACTAACAGGTCTGTGAGAGCCGGAATTCTTACTGGTTGGTAGGTGATAAAATACTTATTTCATGCAATAAAATGCAAATTAATTATTTAAAAAATCATACAATGTGATTTTCAGGATTTTTGTTTTAGATTCTGTCTTTCACATTTGAAGTGTGCCTATGATAAAAATTACAGACCCTTACGTGCTTTGTAAGTGGGAAAACCTGCAAAATCGGCAGTGTATCAAATACTTGTTCTCCCCACTGTATATTCGTGGTTAAGTCTGCTCTGTGTTTCCCTCTTACAATTGTAAATAAATAACTGTTAAATGTTCCAGTTCGTTATCTGTGCTTTCTTTCTTTGACCCAGTATGGTTCGGGCTTGAGAATTAGGGAGGCCGATTGTGCCGTAAATTGTCATTTGGATCGGTGCGGCTTTGATAATTTCCGCTTGGTTACGCCGGATCCGAGTCGGTAACAGCGACTCGGTTCGGACAAAGCCGGCCGAGAGTGTGGTTTCCACGGTAGCTAGACCGCACGGCTACTTAGGTAAATTGGAATCAGACAAAAACACCCTAACCGCACGGTCGAAATATTGGCGTCCACGGTCCATTAAGCGACCTGTCGACTTCGGAGTTGTCCGGAGTGATGACCTTCAATTCCGGTGTTCGGTGAGAGACGGCCCAACTGCTCCGTCTGGTGGTCATCCTCGCCACCGAACCCCGGCACCACAACAGTATTACATGCATGTATTGTATTAATAAGCCATTTTCACACCATAAATGCTGGCATTGAAATATCGGCATTTCCCTACGCATTGCAATTGGTTGCAATGCCGGCATTGGTTTTCTTCCATTCACATAAAAAACGATGCCATCAAATTGGTGGAAAGATTTATTTATTTATTTATTTTTGTATGCACTGTCGAGGCTCGTATAAGAGCTAACACACAGAAATGTACAATGGGAGCAGGAGACAAGAGTGATGGGAGAGGGAAGGAAAAAACAGTGGGGAACAGAGACATGAGGAGATCTGTAGAACGGAGAGGGATGGGGTGGGGTACACAGGATAAACAAGATGGACACGACAGGGACTTTCAGGTCCTAAAAGATGCCGGCATTTTGCTGGAAGCTGGTGCGATGTCAATAGGGACTAAGTAAAAGCTGTGTTATCTGGCACTTTACAAACCAGCACATTCCAGCAACTGGCACTTGAGGTTAAGTTGTTTTTCATAAAAGTATTTTAAAAAACATTAAGGTGTTTACGCACTCATTATTACCCCATCAAAACAGAAAAAAAGCATGCGATACAGAGTCGACCCAGCCTCTGCTGTGAAATGAAGTTTTTCTCTCGATGATCTTTTGTCTC
The DNA here is from genome assembly GCF_056783735.1 of Eptatretus burgeri. NCBI lineage: Eukaryota > Metazoa > Chordata > Myxini > Myxiniformes > Myxinidae > Eptatretus > Eptatretus burgeri. The sequence goes on from NC_140973.1 coordinate 34,463,822, forward strand.
AGCCTCATGATTCAAGAGTTGTGTTCATCCATCATAAATCCATGCCATCAGAGGTGCCATGAAAATCTTGGCTTCTCAACACTTGAGGCATTCACTTCCTTGCTTTTGAAAACCCTTCTGTGACATTTCCTGAGTCAAAGTTAAACGGACCAAAAAAACAGCAACAAGTCCATGTCCTAATTGTCTACATGATGCGGCTCTCCGCCCAACGACCAATCACAGGATCTCAAATCTTGGGTGGAACATGTAAGTGAAAACTCACGGAGAAGAAGAAGTTCAGCTTCTAAAGCATCATAGCTTCTGTTACTTCTTCAAGTAGTACTGATGGGAAGAGGAAGAGCATTGTTGTCACAATCAACCAGAAGATTGACATGTAGGAGATTGGAGAAGGGAGACACTAGAAATGTGTTGATGTGCGAGTACGTTGAATTGTCAACCATCTCTGCACCAAGGCCCAGAAGGACAAGTTAGTGGAATTTTACACCGAGTCAGAGACAACAAAGCTGCCGACAAGTGCCAAACTCTACACAAGCCAAAGATGAAGCAGCTCGATAATGTTCCATACAAATGGCTTGCTTTCAAGTGTTCAGTGGGAGCACCAATCTTAGGACTGATGTTAATTGAGAAGCAAAGTATTTTTTATGATATGATGGGATTGATTGATCAATGTGCCTTGTCTAATGGCTGACTGGCTTATTTTAAGCTACAACATGGGATACCGCAGCTTGATATCTCAGGAGAACAAAAGTCTGCAGACCACGTTCCAACAAATTTCGAGTATGGTGAGGCAAGCAAGTGATGATAATCCACTTCAAAGTTTGACTGAACCCTAAATTGAACAGTGGTGTGAAGTGGAACGTGTTATGACTGACTCAGAAATAATCAACAGTGTTGATAATCCACAGAAGGAAGTTGAACAACAAAAAGACGACTCAGACAAAGAAGACTTTCAACTGAACGTATCACTTGGGCCAATGCTGGGGTGTGTTCCATTACCAATCTACTTGTCGAGCACTCGTGAAATGACTTAAGCACTCAAGCAAGCATTCCAACAAAATGGTTGATAAGGAACAGCTGGCTTGCCAAGCGATAGCAAGCTGATTGGCAATGGACCACATCGCTGGTAAAGGTGTTTACATGGTTGTGAAGTTTAAGGCCCGGTCACACCTTGACGTTTTAGCCAACGTATGCCGATTTTTGAATTTTTTTTCTAAAACGCTGGCACACGTTGAATACGTTATGGGTAAGTTTTGATAACATTGAGAGCACGCTGAAAAACACTGCCATACGTCGTTGTACGCTGGCTTTAAACGTTGTACTTTTTGGTTGTTCTCAATTTTTTTCATGCTTGAAATTTCACAACGTATGCCGGCGTATGACTCACACGTTCCGCTACGCTGGCCACAAGTTGTATGCACGGTCTGCGATCGTTGACAGACGTCAACACATGCTACTTGTAAGTTAATCATAAGTTGAGACACGCCGAGGTAATGTTTAGCGTACCCGAAACTTATTTCTAACCTATGATTAACGTGTTGTTGGCACGTTACGCGATCGTTGCCACACATCGACAGACGTTACTTTTAAGTTACTCATAGGCTGAAAGACGTCGGTATAATGGATCGTCCTTGCGTCAGCGTCCACGGCCACGGCCAGGACACTTATTTGCAGCATTCTTCAAACTTTTCTTCGGCATGACGAGGATGTTCACACTTCGATGTCTAGCTTGGCTATGATTCCAATTGTCCATCGGCAGTGTCTATTTAAAATAGTCGAGTTTGAGCGTTTTAACACGTTCAGAAGAAACGCTTTAAATTTCAAAACCCCAGCGTCAAAAAACAAAGGCGAGTGACAGCAATTTAAATCGTTCATTGTAAACAATGAAAATAGCTGAGTGGTACCGTTTAAAAGTCGTTGAGTGTAAAAAAAATCGAATTGTTGAGCGCAAGCGTCTACTTTCAATAGTGGGGTTTGAGCGATTTAGCACGTTCAATAGAAACGATTAAAATTTCCGAGCGCCAGCGTCAAAAAACAAAGGCGAGTGACAGCAATTTAAATCGTTCATTGTAAACAATGAAAATAGCTGAGTGGTACCGTTTAAAAGTCGTTGAGTGTAAAAAAAATCCAATTGTTGTGCGCAAGCGTCTACTTTCAATAGTGGAGATGCAGCCATTTAAATCGTTGAGTGGCAGCCTATGAATAGCAAACCCTACGTCACCGGCAAAGATAAACTGCCGCACGATATGGATAAGTTAGGCTATCGTTGGGCATAGTTTGTGAACGCCAGCTTCACGATAATTATTCGTTGGTATATTGTATCTATAAGTAATCAAAGCGCTCTATGCACATTATTAGTTCATTGTGCATTTGTCCAACCCGTTATGAATAGACCTAAATCGTAAAAACAAGCTATAGCTCATTGTTGAAAAAGCCCCATAAAAAATTAGCCGCGAAGAACTTCGAACAATGGTGAAAAGATGTCTCCTACCTGTGGACACGCGGACGCAAGGACGATCCATCATAACCCACACCCTCCCCCTCACACTCACCTACTACTGCCAACATGAACAAACTACTACTAATACTAATACTGTTACTGCTGACATGGACATCGACTCAAAAAGGACTCGAAAACACTGTTGGGTTCCCCTTTTATGAGCAGCATTTTTATATACCAATTCCCAAAACCGCTGGGAACACGTCTTTATATGGCAGTTGTAAGCTAGAAACACGTTCATTTATTTTTTTTGTCGACCGGAAGACGTCATCGGAATACGTCTACATACGTCGATGTGTGTTGGGACTACGTAAAGAATTGGTTCAATGCACGTCAAACATAAGTTAGAAATAAGTTTCGCGTAAAAAAGACATTACCGCGACGTGTTTCAACTTATGAGTAGATTATAAGTAGCGTTTGTGGACGTGTGTAAGCATCCACATATCGTGTGTAAAACTTATCCCCATCGCCTGCGGAACGTGTGTCATACGCCGAGTACGTCCAAAAATTTTGAACATGTTTAAAATTTCTTGATGTACTCTACTTACTACGACGTATGATAGCGTACTTTAGCGTTCTACTCACGAATACCAAACTTACTCATACCGTATTTGACGTTCCCCCAACGTTTTAGACACATTTTTCTTAGGTCGGCATACGCTGGCAAGATCGCCAAGGTGTGACCGCGATGTTGTCACTTCCATTTCTACGGCAGTTATGATTCGAATCATTGTGCGTCAGCCTTTTAATAGGCTACGTCACGACATCGTCGGTGATGCTTGCAACGCGCTATGCCGAAGTTAGACTATCGTTGGGCATCGGTTGTGTAGGCCGACAAAAGGTTCAGCATTCATTGGTATAAGTTATCTATAACACAACGAAACGTTCTGTGTCCGTTACCAATGCGTTATACATAAGACCAAGTCGCTATGAATACGTCCGAATCTTTAAAAAAAAAACATCAAAAGTTCAACGTAAGCCAGCGTTTTACATACATTTTAATACGTTGCCATCCCTGGCTAAAACGTCAAGGTGTGACCGGGCCTTTACTGAAAGGCAAAAAGCTTTCAGCACCCAGGCAGTGATGCAGCCACACCTTATACAAGAACATTTCATGAGAAAGAGCCAAGAAACAATGCAGCAGTCTGATAAAAGGAAATGGTTGAAGAAAGCCTCTGGAGTTTGATAAAATGATTAATCTGAGATGGTGGAGGTTGACACATCAGACCATCCATCAACTTCAAAAGACTAGTTTATGTTTTATAATACAGGTACATTATTGTTTTGAATAATTAATTGGTAATTACCTTTATACTGTACTGTAATGATGTTATTATTAGTACCTTCCTGGTTTCACCTGAAGTTGACTATAGGTTTGCTCTTCGTCTGGCTACATCTGTGGATTTTCTGACTTTTTTCCCCCTACCTTTTAACATGTTCAACTGAAACTTTGGAAATTGCTTTATTATGTTAAATTACACAACAAGTTCCGAGTTTCAAGGCCTTTTGCCAATTTTTCACAGAGTTACTGCATGTCCTTTTTAGATTTAGAAAACATCACATATTTTACATAGGCCAGTTTTCAGCTGCCCTCACTCCACCCCACTACTTTACACCCATTGGCTGGATAGCTGGGTTGATTCCACCCCAATAAAATCATGTGCCACCATTGCATGAAGCAGCACAGTTTGGCAAGCCTCAGGCCTTAGGCCTGGGTGTTACTCCATGGCCCAGTGTGATTGGAATGTTCTCAAGTATAATGCCATGATGCCTTATATATGCATATCAGCTGTACCCATGTTTTTCCTTCATGTATGTACATCGGGTTATTTTTTTTATTATTTTCGGCAACAAACACGCCATTATAAGAAACAAACATTCATTGGGACTGGCAGGAGACATGTATTGCAAAGTAATTCCCCCTCTTGTTTAATCTACTTTTCACAGGCAAATTTTAATAAGTTGCTCTTTTGTACCATTCGATGGAACATTTTCCTTCCTTGGAGTTTCCTCTTGTGTCCATTTTGTCCACCCCATGCATGCGTGTTTTGCGTCCTACTTTTTGTCTGTAATGTCATGATCCGTTCAGTGTACTAGCTGCTCTTCCACAAGCCTTGACTATGTATACAAAAAAGAAAATACATTAAGATAACCGGCATATTTGATTAACTGGCATGGGCAAAGTCCCATGGGTGCCAGATAACACAGTTTTTACTATGTGTACACATATACTGTATTTTCGGAAGATGCAAAAATAAAATTGACAAATAAAGCATTGAAAAGAGAGGACATGACAGTATTCAAATGGAGACGACTTTGTGGGGATTGATGTCATGGGGAGGATGGGGTTGGTTTGTGTGGGTGTCATGTATGACATTGTCAAATGAAAGGAATAGAATAATTGTAAAGCATGGGAAATGGGAGGGTAAAGTTGGGTTCATAATTATACCATTTTGTGCACATTATTTGTAAATGACCCTTTATAAAATAGGTACTGTCATTAATCAAGACTGATTCAATAAAGAGTGAAATAAAATCTCATCTGTACGTCATGACTCCCCAGCATTTGGACGAGAATGCCTACACCATGTCCTTCGAGTATAACGCACTTTGACAGCTGACACCTGGAATTGTATACTTTGCATCACACTCTTACACTTTAACGTGCATATCATCTATCGGAAATTGAATTTTCCCGAGCCACCGTTTTTGATGTGGACATACTGGAGTGTAAAATTACAGCATTTTAATTACCATAACATGTGTTTAATGGAACTATAATTCCTATTTTAATTTTCTTGATTCTGATACGTGACTTTTACACTTTTGTATAATCTATTAGTTATGCTCCAAGTATAATGAAATTGTGTTTCCTGTAGCAGCAAACCATAGAAATATAATTTTTTTTGAAGTGACTATAATTAGATCGAGGATTAGAAATGTTCTATCCAGTCATGAGAAGACCACAAGATAACTTTCTTATTAATGTCTTTGCTGTACATGCTCTCTTTTGGACACATCAGACCACTGGAGAGGTAAGATTAAAAAAAAAAATTAATTGCTACTGTGTTTCATTTCAAAATCTGTCAGCATACTTCAATTAATCCTCATGGTATACTTTTGTTGCTTTTCCCATTGCAATTATCTGCTGTGAAAGGACATGAGAATTTCAAACATTTTTAATTGTCCCTACATTTAACATCAAGGAAATGTTTTTGTCAATACATTGCCAAAATATTTAAATAGCACTCAGGAAATTTCCAACAGAAAATGTAATTTATAAATATTGTCATGGGAAGTACATCTTTTGTAAGGGAAGGTTTTTGTGCTAAAACACTTGAAGATGTCTTGCTAAATGATGGGCTGGAATGCCTCAGAGTGAAATGAAACATTTTTTTTTATCATTTATCTGCATGCTAACACAGAATAATAACCACAAGGGACCCATCTTATTTTAATTTGTTCGGATATGTTTTTTTGCTGTATTATTTGTTTTGCTTTGTTTAGATGTCACATCTGAATACTAACATAACAGTTCACAATTTCGAAACTTGCAGCATACCTTTTCCTATGACACTTGTTAATGTTTGATGAAAAATTGCCTCCTAAAGTTTTCCTCAATAACATTTGTCCCAAGGGACCAACAGGCTATTTAAACCCAGAAGGTTTGAATATAGCTCTGATAATTTTTCACAAGGCTGTATAAAGTTTATGTTAATGTCGGTTTTGCTTAATTTGGCTTAAAAAAAAGCTCACGCAGTTGTTGCTCTTTTTTTTATGCAGTGACAATGATGAAAAACCTCTACAGAGCAGCCTGCCATCTTTAGATGGTTCTGTGCGCAAAGAACCAAGTGATGATAGCCTGGCGGAGTATGGCGATGGCGTTGAAGGCATGTTTAACGAAGATGGATCCTTCATCGGTCAGTATCGGGGCAGCAAAGAGCGTGTTGGCGGTGAAGGCTTTGTGGGTTCTGAGGCTACATCTCCAGTTGGGCCTCCAAATGCCTTTGTTTGACCATTGTTTTTGAAGGGACGGGTGAGAGGGTGGTCTTGGTGAAGTTTGATGAAAGTGGGTGGGGTTGGAGACAAAGAGATGGGTCTAAATATGAAGAGGGAAAGAGTGAAATAATGGCTGTAGTGTGGAAATCTCATTTGTAGCCTTTGGTGGAGAAAGGTTGCTGTAATTGATGAGAAGACAGGGTATTCAATGCCCATAAGGTATGTCGGGTTACCAACTATTTTTTGCTTTATATTATCTTCTAATTTTTCATGATGTTGTCTTTGTCTTGCACAGACATTCTCCATGTTTAAGTAATGAATACAGCTTTCAAGCTGAAAACAATTTGCGTACTTAAAAAGTTTAAAAAAACTCCCTGAGATGGTGTTATTCTGGCAGTCACTAGCCATGCAAGGAACAGCAAGACAGATAATATAATCACAGAATTTGGTTGGATTCCTAATTATGGTCTCAGCTTGTGGCAGATTAACAGAGTATGGCTGCACCTGATTTTATCGGCGTGAAATGCTGCATACCCATTCTTGGCAGTGGCCTATTTTAGATTGTTAATTTGAGTTGAAATCTCCTTCAATACAAGAATCCTGTCTGTCTGTCCCTCTGTATTATGCAGTTCTCCTTGAGTTGTTTGCAAGATCAGCTTTTGGTGTCAAATTTGAGGCTGAACCTATCCTGGCTTGTCTCAGCTGTTGCTTGTTCTGTGCTGCAGGTTATATGGGTCAGCCAAAGCAACTAACTTCCATAAGCCTTAAAACAGCAACACTCTGCCGGCTTCTCTCCTACTATCACTAGATTCCAAGCAGTGGAAGATCTTGAAAATGACAAAAAAAAAATCTGTTTGATAAACGTTTTTGTTTTAATTTTTTTTGATTTTTGTGCTTAAAAAAAATACATGCATACTTGGTCTGATTTATGAAACTACTGATGTCTTGTTGCACACTGGAAGGTGGTGGATCTCTCGAAGAAGTGTGATAATGTTAATTGCTCCTGATCCATTTTTTTATAAATGTATATTCGATTTTTGAAGGCCGTGTATTATGAGTGTGGTACAGAGGCATGCTATGTGAAATGTCATGCTTTGCTGACATGGTAGTTACAAAAACAAAATGCATTGTGGTGACACTGCTTGCCAAATGAGTCTCAAATGGAGTTAAAATAAAATAAATCACGAGACAAAAAGAATAATTTTTATACCACTCAAAATGTATGTATTATTTTCTTTCCCTCCTCAATGTAAAATTTGACCTGATTTATTGGTTATTGTATGGCTATTACCATTCTGCACGTGAAGAAAAAAGAACTTCAAAGTACCGTCACTGCATTTACCTTTTCGCCTGTTCGAAAAAAAAGAAAAAGAGAAAAGAAATCTGTTGCTTCGAAATAAAGCACAAGAAGGGAACACGATGGATTGCTACTTTAAATACCTGGTGCTTGAATCCTCTTGCCTGATTCGATCATCCTGTAACGCAACACCCGGACATGACCACATTATGCACATGGATTTTGTTTGTTGAATTTATTTGAATCTCTTTTCCCCCACCTCCCTCACATTATCACTCGATATCAGTGAGAGCTCCATGTTGAATCATATCTTTGTGGTTTTAGTATAGGCAAGTGAATTTTTGTTTTGTGGCATGGCTCACTAATTTACCACTGCATGGAACATTAAAACCTCACTTATATGAAGCATATGCGAAAAGGAAAGCTTAGAAAAAAAATTATAAATCTTCATAATCATCTGAAAAGCCATTTTTATTAAATTATAACTCTGCCGAAAAAAATCCATCCGATTATTCAAACTAGTGCTTTGCTGCAATATATATTTCTATATTTTGATTTCAGAATGGAACATTTTCATTGAATTGTCATCATGACAGGTAAAAGTGCTCAAAATGATACCTGCCCACAGAAACAACAATTCGAATCCCGAAAGCAGCATTTGCACTCATTTTGTCTTTTTGTGGATTTCAAAATGCAACCTCATGTGGGAAGTACGAAGCATTTTCAGTCACAGATAGGGTTTCGGCCATATAAGTAATTGCACCTCTGTTTGAATTTAATTTCGAAAATGGTTTATTTTATTTTTATATACATTCTAAATGCCAAAGTAACTTTGAAGTTGTTTTACTTTTAAAGTTTCATAAAGAGTTTTAATATAAGTTCGTAGACATTAATTTTTAGATTTCTTTTTTTTGTATTAATTTGACTTGTATCAAGTTTTTACTAACATTGCATCATCACTGAACACCTCAACAATGTTATCTGTAAATACATGCACAGGCCTACTCTGCCATTAATACATTAGTGCATTTATGTGATCATTTAGTGTAGTGCTATTGTGAATGTAAGATAATCTTGAAAACAGTAATCTAATGGTTAAGGTATTTGCCTTAATAGCTCCGAGCATTCTGTTACCGTGATATGCATTGATTCACATTGTGAATTTCCGCCTCGCTTTTTTTGTCTTGTGAAGTTTCTAAATAAATATTACAAGAAAAAACAGGAGAGTTGCATGGAATTTGAAATTGTCTCAAACTAAAGAAACGTTTGCTTTTTTTGGTCATCTTCATAAAGTATTGAGAAGAGTAATGTAACCTTATATGTGTTGTTAGATACTGTCTGCATGAAAGGTATTTTAAGGGGGGGTAGGAGGCAGAGGGTGGGGTGGGTGGGTGTGAAATGAGAAAAAATATAATACAATTGAAACAAATTGTCCTAATTGGAAGAATCAGTTTCTCTCTTTTTTTTTTTTGTACATAATGTTTTTATGGTTTATGTTGTCTCATTGATTTAACGGATTTAAATAGCAATTTTTCTGAGAACGCCTTCAAGTTTTAGCCTTTGCATTAAAAAAAAACTTCTTTAAATATGAGTCTTTATCTTCTCTGTCCACAGAGTTGTTTTACTCATTATGAAACATTTATTTTGCTTGTTCAGCATCTCCACCAGCAAGATATGCCATGATGCAAGCATTCTTGTGATCTAAGCTTGCTATTCTGAAAATGCACCTTGTAATTTTGATGGCACGTCAGGTCCTTCAAAACGACATAACTTCAAAATCCTTCCACTGAAGCAGATGTTCTAAGGAAGTGTGAATAGGAAGCTTTTTCACACTGTTCTGGTGGAGGATCAGGACAGCCAGATTTGTATTGAGCTTCTTTTTTCCTTGCTGGATAATTAATGTAGAGATATGACACCAAAAACCAAAACACAATATCTTTTCTATAGAATGCTTGCTTCTTCATTTTGAGCCTGGTGTTGGTGCAGTAGTTAGGGCAGCGGCTTGGGATCCAAAAGGTCCTGAGTTCAAGCCCCGTTGGGCCACTGAATTAATACACCAGGGGGTTGACTCAGCCTGTCATCCTTCCGAGGTCGGCAAAATGAGTACCAGTGTACTGGGCCGGTGTATACCCTGGTTAAAATAGGTGTACCATATCCCTGTGTCATAAGAGGCGACCAGGGTTGCGTCAGGAAGGGCATCCGGCGTAAAACATGTGCCAAATCACTATGCGGATCATACGGATGATCCGCTGTGGCGACCCCTAAAGGGAGCAGCCGAAAGAAGAAGAAGAAGAAGAAGAAGCTTGCCTCTTCATTTTGAAAATATCAAAATCTAACCATCATCATGACTTCATCATCAAATAAACTGGAGGTCACTTGTGAACTCCGAGGAGGTTCAGGTCATGCCTTACAAGTGAAAATCAAACATCACTCACTGTTGAGGATTATGTACTCGATGAATTAAAATGGTAATCAGAAGAAATATTGTCTTGCCCCATACCTTATTATTTTATAGCAGTGATGTCAGACTCTCAGACAGACAGACACACACACACACACACACACACACGAAAATCTGTTCATACTCTCCCACATTGGATGATAAAAATGCATGAGTTGTACAAGATCAACCCTTAAATAATCAAACTGATTGAGAAAGCAATGTAGTTTTGGAATACCTCATTGTTACTACAGCATTCAGAAGGAAGGATTGAAATTCCAGGGGTGATGATATGACATGGGATCTTCCAGAGAGACAACCTTTTGTCCCTCCTATTTTCCTGACCTGGACCCAGTGAGCAACCTCTAATGAGCAAGGACATGGATACAACCTAATGTCCAATAAGATAATGTCTAAAGAGACAGGGAAGGTGGAACACCGACTGCACATGGATGATTTAAAACTCTTTGCACCAAATGACAAAAAAATTGGCAAAACAACTCAAATAAGTGAAACGGTACTCTAACGACATTCAATTGGAATTTGGTCTGGATAAGTGTGCCAAGTGCACATTCGTACAACTTAAACCAACAAAAATGGACAACATAAAAATCAACATAAACACAACTAGAACGGCACGCGTTCATTCTAAATAAAACTTGCCTCACACATTCATTCTGAATAAAAATACCATCGTTAACTGAACATGGCACTGTTATGGTCCACTGTTATTATGGCACATATACACATATCATCCATGATATACGGGTATGTCAAGTCTATAATGTCACATAGTTTCTTGGCATGGGTTATGAACATCATAAATTTAATTCTTCACTCACATCGGTTTCAGATATATGAAGTTTCATACTTTTTGGATAAGAATTTCAATTCAACCAATTATGACTGGAATACCACTTCATCAATGATGTCATCATTATCACCAATTATACTCCAGGGGCAGTTGACATGCACCAAGTTTCAAATATTTTTTTCTAAAAGTGATTTTGGAGAAAATGATGTCCATTTTTTCCTTTAATCCAATATGGTTGCCCTACAATGTGACCTATGATGTAAGAGTTAGCAATAAGGTATTCTTCATGGGAAGTTCCTCCTATCTTTGAAGTTTTGCAGTGATCCAACAAGCGGTTGCAGAGAAAACCATTTTTAAACCAAAAACATATAGATGCAGACAAAGACGAACAGACAGGGGCATTGCAATAGTCTCGCATCCCCTTCGGGGCGAGACTAACAAAACAGGAGCTAGACAACGAAGCATCATACAAATACCGTACCTCGGAGTAGAAGACGGCTCTCAAATATGTCACAAATAAATGCCCAAAACAATTACCAAAGAATACTTGCATAGAAAAGGGCTAATCCTGAAAACATGCCTTTCTCCAAAGAACAAAACCAAAGCCGTAAACCAACTTGGTATACCAGTATTCCAGTACAGATGCGGAATAATAAACTGGCCCAAAGCGGAATTCAATAAACCAGATATCAAAACAAGGAAACTCCTCACTATCCACAAAATGTTTTACAAAAAGCAATGCATCCCGAGAATGTACTTGCAGAGACGAGAAGGAGGTAGCGGCCTGAGGGAACTCGATCAAGTGCACAGAATAACAACAGTAGGATTGGCTGGGTACGTTGAAAGTGCAACAGACTACCGAAGCCAAGCAAACATGAAGACAACAAACCAGAGAAAGTATTTCCATCCCACCTCGCAAAATATTTCCAAAGACAGGTGCGAATGGAAGATGCCACACATGAAACCGAAACAACAACAAATACAGCCCAAATTATAGCAAAAAAGACAAAAAAAAAATTAGAAAAAATATCAACAGATGTACACTGACAACTGGGAAAATGATAAAAGAGTTAGACAGATTGGGAATAGATAAAAAAGAAGGCTCTTTGGAATGGCAAAGAAGAGGTCAGTTCAACTGGGATAGAGAACGAATCATTATAAATGCCCAAGACCAAGGACACTATACCAATGGCTTTAAGAAAATGGTGGGACTGAGTGAATCAGACAGGTGTAAGTTCTCCAAGGTAGAAACAGAAAGTATGAGCCACGCCTCTTTCAGGATGTAAAAAAAACTGATGGCAGAACAGCTGTACACACAAAGACACAACAAAGTAGGTATGTAGAGTAATCCACTGGCACATCTGCAAAAACTTCAATATCCCAGTTCCAGAAATCTCATGGAAACATGAACCAAAAGCAATAATTGAAAACAAGGAAGTAATGCTCACGTACAACCTGATGATTGCATTGAGTGTAAACAGAAAACAAAGCACTGCAACCAAATATACTCCTGAGGTACAAAAAAGGAAAAGAAGGCATTGCTAATTGAGGTTTCAGTACCCAGAAATTTTGACCTAAACCACAGAAATCAAGAAAATGTCCAAATACCAAGATCACAAAAATGAAGTGAAAAGATGCTGGAAGCTGAAGAGATCTGAAATTGTACCAGTGATTATTGAAGAAACAGGAATGATAAAATATACCATCAGAGATGGGGAATCCCCCGCCATTGAATGAAAAAGGTCATACATATTCCAGATAATGAGGGAGGTGAATTGGAAACAAGACACCATTTGGTCATCATCTCGAAAAAGTTCCGCAGCAGTGAGGAACATAGTAACCAAAAATAATTGAAATCAGATAAGCGGTTTTCCATTTATTACAAAAAACATTTTTTTCAAGATGGCCGCCCCAGTCGGCCATCTTGGATCCGGCCACACCCAAAATCAATAGGGGTCTTCCTTTTCAGGTGGTACATGTGTGACCAAATTTCAAATCAATATGGCGAACAGTTTATGAGTTATCGCACTCACAGCTATAAATGTTGACGCCCGGACGGACGGACGGACAGCCGGCCGACCTGGGTGACAACAATATACCCCTTCCGCCATGTGGCGGGGGATAAAAATAACCTCACTGAGATGTTAAAGAACATTCCTGGGAATTACTTCAAACAAACTGCAGTTGGAATATATCTAGGGCTCGTTGAGGATCCTCAAAAGAGCCCTCAGAACAAAACTTTGAGACAGGAGTAGACAGGATACCAAGATCCCTTGCTGAAATGGAGGTGGAGAGTTCGAGACCTAGGAGGACTTTGTTCCACCTTCTGAAACTCGCATATGGAGATAACATCCAACGATGCACACACACACACACACACACACACACACTTGAACTTTTAGATGAATTTCAAGGACTTCGGCAAACAACTGAAAAATTTACATTGTATCTCGGACAGATATCAGCATCATAAGCCTTGTGCACAGATAGGGATGCTAAGCTAGACTGGGAGAGTTACATTTTTAATAGCCAACCCCCCTCTTTGTATCTTATTGGTTTGTTTATATCAGATATGGATTTCAGGAAGTCTCTTGCATTTGGACTCTTGTTCCTGTACAAATAAAATGCAAGTTCTGCCACTCATTTCTTACATGCAGCCTTTCTTCTCAAAAATCTTGGAGTGATGCTTAGTTGAAGATTGTTGGTGCAATCCTGAAAAAACCCCAAATATCACAGTGGCTGCTTAATTTCTTGGATAAATGTGTCCAAGTACTGAAAGTGCCAATTTTATCATTTCTGCTTGAGTCATCAGACTTCTTCTTCTTCTCCTTCTCCCTCTTCTTCTTCTTCTTCTTCCTCTTCTTCAAAAGCCACTATTAATGCACCTTTTCTTGTGGGGTCGGCCCAGGGGTAGATTGGCACGAGTCTTCATGAACTGGCTGGCCAGGTCTGATGTTCGACTCGACTAATTGGGGCAGGAATTTGGAATTTGGCCATGGTGCCGGCAATAGATTGCCCACTCTTCGCAAAGGACACTGTAGGATCTTTAAAGTCCACCAATGAATGCTGGCAGACAGAACGCCCATTTAACATCCATCCAAGGGACAACACACACATTGATGAATCACCCTGCTTGTGAAACACTGGACTGACAGTTTATCACTGGATCAGTAATCAAACCCAGGCTTGACAGGTTGGAAGCGAGTGCACACACCTCCAAGGCATCCTGCCAGCCCCTCACTCATCAGATGAAAATTAGATTTTCTCATAAAACAGACTGCAAAGAGCAAATTATTCATGCAGTTCATCTTTGCACTCTCTTGGAGCTAAATGCCTCTGAGAGACAAATAATACAAGGAAATACGAGAAGGGCACTCAGTCGAGTGCATACCTCTGCCCCATAATATCTGATCCAGGAGAACATATCTGGCCCAATACATTTTTGAGATACCATGATATATATATATATATATATATATATATATATATATATATATATATATATATATATATATATATATATATATATATATATATATATATATATATATATATATATATATATATATATATTGTTACGGATCTGGAAAGCAGTTGCATCCAACATACAGGTCCCAAAAGTCAGTTATTCCGTTAAGTACGTGTGAGACAGGTCCCTTTTGTTTAGTGGGAGAATTAAATGTATGCGCTGCGACGGCTTAGTGAGGTTAATAAATTGCTTTCTTATATTTTTACATCCCCCATTGCGATCCACGGTACCATCACGCTTGTGCCCTCGGTTTGCGGGCCACAGCGCACCTTTGCCTGAGAGGGATTCCCGAGGATGTTCGAAGTGTCTTCACCACCATCCACCTTCCTCAAACACGCATGGAGGGGAGGGCGGCTTTCTCCCGGCATGGCCGAAACTCTGCCCAGGAAAAGCTGTGCCGTAGGATGCTGGCCAATTAGAGGCGGACAACGAGGTGTGCTGACCAAGGTCACTCCCCAATGAGGGAGGTCCATAAATTCCAGACTCTCTGAGGCGTTGTTGATGGGTTGCACGAGAGTTCTGAGAAGTTCTTAAGGGTTTTTGTGGTTATGAAGGGGTGGTTACAAGGGGCGATTATGAAGAGTGGTCACAGGAGGTCTATGTTGTTGTACGTAGGGGTTTTTGCTGTCACGAGGGTTGAGCAGAGGGCCATCGAGGCGGCAAACGTGTCTCTGCTGGCCCTCTACAAGGAAGGACAGAGCGACCCTGACCCCCCTCTGTGGACCCCGATTATTCACCAACCGAACTCCGCCATGAGCCTCGAGTCCCCCACGTGCGACTGAGGATCGGACCAATGACCTTTGCCAGGTGCCGCATCACGGAGCACGCCCTTCCTTCGACAACCAGGTACAAGCTGGACCAATGTTTTTTTCCCCATTGTAAATACTTGCATTGAATATTCGCTTTAAGTCTCACTTCTCTTGTCTTTTATTTACTGTTAATAAATTTATTAGAAATATTCCCAGTCCGTTTCTGTCCCGTCTTGTATTGGTCCAGCATGGTTCGTATTTGACTTTAGAATGGGTTTCATCCCCGGTGATCGGTACATCGTAGCTGGAACGTCCTGGGCAGGCCCGCTCGACTGCATCCGAGCTGGAGTTGGTAGGTGGAAGTTGATACTCTACCGTAGCTGGTAGAGTGATCCGGTTCGGCCAGACATTCGAGGGCGTGAATCCCCAGTAGCCAAGACTGCGTGGTTACTTAGGTATATTGGATCTGGACAATTAATACAATGCCACGCGGTAGAGATATTGGCGTTTCACGGTCGATTAATCGACCCGCCGGCTTCGGAGTTATCCGGAGTGACGGCCTTCAATTCTGGGGAGTCGACGCAATTTTCCCCACCTAACGGTCATTCTCGCCACCTACCCCCGGCCCACAACAATATATATATATATATATCATTTTTAACCCTATCTCTCAATGGTGAAGAATCACTTTAAAAATTCTCGTAGTCGGATCCGCATCCGGATCTTCACTAAAATCTAATCATTTCTTCCTTGTCACACACCCAACATGCCCACCAAGTTTCATGCGAATCCGTCACCAACTTTTTGAGATATCTCGCTATATATTATTTTTGGCCCTATCTCTCAATGGTGAAGAATCACTTAAAAATTATAGTATCCAGATCCGGATGCGGATCTCCACCAAAATATAATTAGTTTGTCCTTGTCACACACTGAACCTGTCCACAAAATTTCATCTGGAGCCTTCCACAACTTTTTGATATATCCTGTACACAAACAAACAAACAAACAAACAAACAAACCGAGAGAAAGGGGTGAAAACATAACTTCCTTCACCTTCGGTGTCGGAGGTAACAATGTACTTCATAACAGGAGGAGACCATTGGGTCCATCAAGCCTATGCAATCATACCAACGTCTTCGTATTCCCTATCCCAACTACTCACTTCACCGTCACTCCCCTTGCAGCAAGACCATGCATTCACCATACTCTGAGTGAAAGACCCCGACCTTGTTACTTTTTGAACTGTCCTCTTTTTCACTCTTAAACTGACCCCTTTTCCTGTCAAGGTAAATTCTGATGAAAAACTCTACTGCACTTATTTTGTCAAAAGCCTTCATTATTAAACATCTCGATCAGATCCCATCACAATTGCCTCTTTTTTAATATATATAAAAGTCTCTTTCAGCGCTCCTCAAAGCTTAGTCGAGCTCGGCCCGTGATCAGTTGAGTTGCTCAACACTGTATCTTCTCTCTGGCAACTGTCCTTCCTCAGATGTGGTGACCAAAACTGTACACAATATTCCAGCCAAAGCTTCAATAAATTCCTGTGCAGAGTTAACACTACCTCTACATTTATAATATATCCTCCCTATAAATACAACCCACTCTCCAGTTAAGGTTATTGCTCAAATTGGGCAAAGGGATCATAACAAGATTCTCTGACATTCAAAACACCTCCAAATTTGCATAGATGAAGTAATGCGCAAAGTTGTTCGTCCAATGCGTGAATCAGATATCTGGGCCTTTGGTGGGTGGATAACACATCATGATTGGACAGATGTTATCACTAATTGTGCCATCGAAGACAAATGTGCACAGTTTTATAATGAGTTGAACTCTAAAATTTACACTTACTTTCCAGCCAAGATATTGAGACCTCCAACACACAACATGAGTTGGCCATCAACTGACTGGGCATTAACAGTGATGACCTGTTTGCTATTTCCAACATCATTAACTCTTATTTTGTTTCAATCACAAGCAGTACATCTCTACGAGACAAGAACAATATTCTGGCTTTGTCCTTTTTCACCCTGCACGATACCTAAAGTGCTGCCTATGATCATTTAAAAAGACTTTCAAAGTGGGGAAGAGATGTGGCCCAGTTGGCGTCTCTTTTAGACTCATATGTGTTTGCCTTAGAATTGAGCATTCCTGTGTGACATTACAAATGCTTCATTTGAACAAGGTGTTGTTCACAATCAATGGAAGCAATCAAAAGCTGTGCCTTTACTGAAAGAAATTTAACCAATGTTTGACAAATTGAGACCGATCACATTAACTGATAATTTGCGGAGTTATTCGTGTGTCAATGGCTCATGGCCGACATTGGTCCTAACATTGACACTCAACAATTTGGGGAACCGTTCAGGTACTGTATGTCTTCAACTCATTATCTTCTGGAACTGCTGGATTTTCTGGATGCTGGTGCTGACAAACCTGGTTCAATTTATACTATTGACCAATTTCTCTTGGGCTTGGTGGATCATAAAGTCGCTATTAACAAACTGTATACTATGGGAACAAGACCTTCCTTGATCCAATGGGTGTGCAGCTTTCTTTCGCACCGTGTTCAGCAATTATGGTGTAAGGGCAACGTTCTATACTCCGAACACAAGGAAAGTCTGGTGTCCCAGAAGGAAACTGTCTGGGGCCACTTTATGGCCTTCATCTATGATGCTCTTCAGTCATCCAAAATCAGGAGATGGAAATACATGGATGACAACATTGGCACAGTCATGTCAAATAAATTCTCCGTGTACCGTCCTGACGGTCTGGATGCAATTTGAACAGTTGTGTACAGATTCCAAGGTGCAACTTCACCACGCTGTGTCAGGTAATCTCGCCACCAGTCTCTTCCATTGTAGATCCAACTAAATAATGTTCACTTACAGGTAAGTCAGCAGGTTAAACGAATGGGTGTTATATTTAGCAAAGAACTCAAGTGGGCTAAACACGTAAACTTCATTACCTCAAAGGCTTCAAGAAAGTTGTACATGTTCCAAAGTTTAATATTCCAATAGAAGATTTGATTATGGTGTATACATCTTACATCAGACCGATGTTGGAGTGTTTCTGTACAGAATGGCATTCCGACCTGTCACAACAGCAGGTAATGTTATTTATTTATTTATTTATTTATATATTTGGGGACCCAAGCCTTTCAGGCTGGGTAACCTATTGTTTTTCTTCTGTTTCTTCTACATTATTTTTCCACATTATTGGCTCACCTGGAACGTAGTTCCCGGGAGCTTATGAGATAACGTGTCGACCGTCCACCAGGCCGTCTATCCGTCTACAAATACTTGTAACTTTGTCTCTGAAACTACACGTACGATTTCAATGAAACTTTACCACAATGTTCATCACCGTGTATGTATCAAAGTTTTTTCATGCCATTAAAAACAAATCGAGGTCTCAAGGGGTCTACAGGGGACGGGGGGGATTGTTACCCCCCAAAATATGCATTATATATATATATATATATATATATATATATATATATATATATATATATATATATATATATATTTACCCCTGTGTGGGGGTGACGGTCATCTCTATAATACAACAAGTTCTCAATGTTCAGTTATGACCGAAGACTACTGCGCAGCTCGAATTGGGCAGTTTGGTTAAAGATGACTCGGCATTTTGGCGCACGCGCACGAAATTATATTTTGAAAATAAATGCCGACGTTTACATTTGGGGTTTTGAGACTTTGCACCTTCAGCAGAAAATGTATAAATATAAAAGGCTAAAAATGTGTTCTATATTTATATTTCATTTCTCCTTCTTTCCTTCTTTGCGAATCGCATCGGCGTTTTTGGCCATCTTCCAGATCACGTGACGATCAAATGGGAAGGAAATTAAAAAATCTGTCCAGTTAGATACAAGATAATATTTTTTAGTATCATAATCAATAAACAGTTGCCGAATATCTTGTAGAATGGCAGACGAGATAGGTTTTGAAAATGGCGATTTTTATAAATTACGTGACCTCGTGACCTTGACCCTGACCTTCAACCCGGACAAAAGTTATATCGTGGTGCAACACTCATCGACCTCCACCTACATACCAAATTTCATCAAGATCGGAAAGAAAAATTGACGGACGGACGTACATTTGGTACCGAGATGACCTAATAATATACATATATATATACATATATATGTATATATATATATATATATATATATGTATATACATATATATATATATATATACATATATATGTATATATATATATATATATATATATATATATATATATATACATATATATATACATATATATATATATATATATATATATATATATATACATATATATGTATATACATATATATATATATACATATATATGTATATACATATATATATATATACATATATATATATATACATATATATATATATATATATACATATATATATATATATATATATATATATATATATATATATATATATATATATATATATATATATATATATATACATATATATATATATATATATATATATATATATATATATATATACATATATATATATATATATATATATATATATATATATATATATATTACATACAGCTCTGGAAAAAAATAATAGACCACTCCAAAAAAAATTAAATCAGCATCTCTACATGTATAGCAGCCATTCCATTCCAGTGTCTGTTGAATTCCAACACAGGCACACCTCATTCTACTTAGTGAGGTCCTGATTAGGTGATCACCTGAACCGAATCTTATTTAACAAGAAAAGTATAAAAACCACTGCTGTGGTCATCACTATCCTCTTGCAATAGGACCAGCTGGATGGCAAAAACAGTGCGAGTAGTACCTCAAAAGTAATTGGAATAAAAAAAAAAAAATATATATATATATATATATATATATATATATATATATATATATATATATATATATATATATATATATATATATACTATGCCAAAAGAGTTGAAAAGAAAAGTTTTAAGTGAGGAAAAGAAGGGTTCAATTCTGGCTTTACTGGCAGAGGGATACAGTGAGCGTCACGTTGCTTCCACCCTTAAAATTTCAAAGACGACGGTTCATAAGAACAAGGTCAAGCAGCAGACATTGGGGACAACAAAGATACAGACTGACAGAGGGCGAAAACGACTTTCCACTGGCTGGGATGACCGCCAACTCATTCAAATGTCAGTCAACAACCGTAGGATGACATCAAATGACCTACAAAAAGAATGGCAAACGCCAGCTGGGGTGAAGTGCACGGTGAGGATGCTTCGAAACAGGCTCCTTGGGGCAGGGCTGAAGTCATGCAAAGCAAGAAAAAAGCCCTTCATCAATGAGAAGCAAAGAAGAGCCAGGCTGAGGTTTGCAAAAGACCATAAGGATTGGACCGTAGAGGACTGGAGTAAGGTCATCTTCTCTGATGAGTCCAATTTTCAGCTTTGCCCAACACCTGGTCGTCTTATGGATAGAAGGAGACCTGAATAGGCCGACAAGCCACAATGTCTCGCATCCACTGTGAAATTTGGTGGAGGATCGGTGATGATCTGGGGGTGGTTCAGCAAGGCTGGAATCGGGAAGATTTGTCTTTGTGAAGGACTCATGAATCAAGCCACGTACAAGGTTGTCCTGGAAGAACACTTGCTTCCTTCTGCTCTGACAATGCTCCCCAACTCTGAGGATTGTTTTTTCCAGCAGGACAATGCTCCATGCCACACAGCCAGGTCACTGAAGGTGTGGATGGAGGACCATCAGATCAAGACCCTGTCATGGCCAGCCCAATCTCCAGACCTGAACCCTATTGAAAACCTCTGGAATGTGATCAAGAGGAAGATGGATGGTCACAAACCATCAAACAAAGCCGAGATGCTTGAATTTTTGCGCCAGGAGTGGCTTAATGTCACCCAACAACAATGTCAAAGACTGGTGCAGAGCATGCCAAGACACATGAAAGCTGTGATTGAAAATCAAGGTTATTCCACAAAATATTGATTTCTGAACTCTTCCTAAAGTCCCGGTCACACCTTGACGTTTTAGCCAGCGATGGCAATGTATTAAAATGTATGTAAAACGCTGGCTTACGTTGAACTTTTGATGTTTTTTTTTAAAGATTCGGACGTATTCATAGCGACTTGGTCTTATGTATAACGCATTGGTAACGTACACAGAACGTTTCGTTGTGTTATAGATAACTTATACCAACGAATGCTGAACCTGTTGTCGGCCTACACAACCGATGCCCAACAATAGTCTAACTCAGGCATAGCGCGTTGCACGCATCGCCGACGATGTCGTGACGTAGCCTATCAAAAGGCTGACGCACAACGATTCAAATCATAAGTGCCGTAGAAATGGAAGGGTCAAAATCGCGGTCACACCTTGGCGATCTTGCCAGCGTATGCCGACCTAAGAAAAAGTGTGTCTAAAACGTTGGGGGCACGTCGAATACGGTATGAGTAAGTTTGGTATACGTGAGTACAACGCTAAAGTACGCTATCATACGTCGTAGTAAGTAGCGTACGTCAAGAAATTTTGAACATGTTCAAAATTTTTGGACGTACTCGGCGTATGACACACGTTCCGCATGTGATGGGGATAAGTTTTACACACGATATGTGGACGCTTACACACGTCCACAAAGGCTACTTATAAGCTACTCATAAGTCGAAACACGTCGCGGTAATGTCTTTTTTACGTGAAACTTATTTCTAACTTATGTTTGACGTGCATTGAACCAATTATTTACGTAGTGCCAACACACATCGACGTATGTAGACGTATTCCAATGACGTCTTCCGGTCGACACAAAAAAAAAATGAATGTGTTTCTAGGTTACAACTGCCATATAAAGACGTGTTCCCA